>NW_027142356.1:30088476-30755600 GCF_026170545.1 Melanerpes formicivorus | reverse complement strand
ATTTTGTGTTAGCATATTGTCAAGTTAAATAAGAAATATTTTGGTGTTTCTAACAAATTCATCCCATGTCTGTATTTTAATAAGGGAAAAGGGTTAATTAGCTGGTGTTCAGCAAAATGCTTCCCAGAAAATAGCTCTGGGTTTATTACAAAATGAAACATCTCTCTTTTTGGGGGACACACACACACACACACACAACCCCTCATCCTAGCGCTTTAAAAGACTGTCATTATGTGGAGCATTCAGTGGTAAATGTGTCTCACTGGAAGTGAGAAAGAAAGTCTATAAAGTCAATATACTGTCATGCCAAATATCTTCCCAAAGCAAGATGGGCTGCCAATTCCTCCTGAAGAAATCTCCAAGGGAATTAAATTATATTCTTCACTGCCTAAAAGTCCCTAAACACAGGTTAGAGCAGGTTTTATGAGCTGCTGTGCTTGCAACTCTATGCAAGTACCTCTCAAAGAGCACCTTGCTTGGCTCGCAGCTGCCTTACTCCTCAAACCCTGACCAGTGACCCAGGAGGGAGAGTTCACAACAATAAACTGTTTAAGCAGCCTTATACAACAGCATCAAAATCAATAAAGAACTACCCACTCTGGTAAAAATGGAATAGGACCTTGCAGGAATAAGGATAAGGAAGAGGAAGTAGGATCCTGTAGAATATTCAGAGGGTCTAGGGCTGTTTAGCCTGGAGAAGAGCAGCCTGAGAGGGGATCTTATGAATGTTTATAAATATCTGAAGGGTGGGTGTCAGGAAGAAGGGGCCAAGCTCTTTTCAGTAGTGTCCTATGATAGGACAAGGGGAGATGAATGCAAACTGGAACACAGGAAGTTCCACTTCAGCATGAGGAGAAACTTCTTCACTGGAGCAGACTGCCCAGAGAGGTTGTGGAGTCTCCTTCTCTGGACACTTTTACGACCCACTTGGACATGTTGCTGTGTGACCTGCCCCAGGTGATCCTGCTTTGGCAGGGGGGTTGGACTCCATGATCTCTGGAAGTCCCTTCCAACCCCTACTATTCTGTGATTCTGCATGAGCAAAAAAGGCAATACAAATTTCAAACACAAAACAGGACAATCTAATTCCTGATCAAGCATGAAGAAGTTAAAGAGAATGCTTTGATGCACAGAAGCAATACTGCATTGCATGAGAAGCTATTGTGCTTCACTTCAACACTTGGCTCTCTTCATTAAGCAGTAAGGCAGCAAGAACAGCTCCATGACTGCAAGTGCAAATGGATAGAACCCTGAACCTTCAAGATCAGGAGGCCAAGTTTGTTTTGTTATTCACTTCATTGCTTCAAAACAGGGTAACTTATACCTGTGTTAAGTCTTTGGCATGAAGAAACGTTCTGTCCCAGGGATCCTTCTTAAAATGAGCAAACCACACTGACCTCAACACTCTCTGACAATATCTGGATGACCTGCCTGGAGCTGTTCAAGCTCAGGTTGGAAAAGGCCTTGAGCAGCCTGGTCTAGTGGAAGATGCCCCAGCCCATAGCAGGGAGTGGGAGCTAGATGATCTTGAATGGTGCTTCTAACTCAAACCATTTTGTAGTTCTGCTGACAGCCACAAAGCAGATCAGATCAGAAATCCATCCCTGGCTTCTCCTGTCCTGCTCTGTAGATTCTTATCCTCTACCAGTAGTTAAAGGTTGCATTGGTGGAGGATTTTTTTCCCCCCTGGTTTTCCTACAGGAAATAATTTGAAAGCTACAAACACAACAAATGTGATTCATCCCAACTGAGTCTCTCCAGCTCTCTGCCTGTTCTTCCCCCTGCCCTTCACAATACTTCAACCCCATGGTCTGTATTCAGGGACAGATGAAAGCCAATCATTGCAGCTAATTAAGTTCCTTCAACTGTTGGGTAGCTCAGCAGTCAGGGGGAAGGGTAGGGCATGAACTGCTGCCCTGCTGAGAGAAAGACAAACAGATTCCTGCCTGTGCACACTCCACTTGGCAGCAGCTTTCTAATGAGTCAGCAAGTGCACCCTGGCTGGCTGAATAGCACAGAGAGGTCAAGGCTGGCCCTTGCCTGTGAGGGATGTCATCTATGACATGAAAGAGAGCTCAGCCAGAAAAAGGTTAGAGACAAAAGACAAAAATTATGGGGGGGGGGGGGGGGGGAGAAGAAAAATATTTCATGAGTTCAGCTGTTCATAGAGCTGCCAGTAATCTTGGGCCATGTGAATTGCATCAGCATGTCTCAGACAGAGATTTATTCTCCAGAATCAAACAGTCTTAGAATAGTTTTGGTTGGACAAGACCTCAGAGATCATCAAGTCCAACTGTCAACCTAAGACCACCATTACTGTTAAACCATGTCACCAAGGGCCATATAGTATTTTATCTCCCACCATACCACAAATATCACATATAATTCTATATCATCATATATTCATGTATGTGATTAGGTCATGTATTTTATTGTTTCATTATGTATTGTTGTATGAGAATATAATTTTATGGTCAAAGAAAGAAAACAGGACAGGTATGACAATAGAGTGACCTATCCTATATTGCAAAGGTGGTTGTAGCCAGGAGGGGGTTGGTCTCTTCTCCCAGGCAAACAGCACCAGAACAAGAGGACACAGCCTCAAGCTACACCAGGGGAAGTTTAGGCTGGAGGTGAGGAGAAAGTTCTTCACTGAGAGAGTCATTAGCCATTGGAATGTGCTTCCCAGGGAGGTGGTAGAGTCACCATCCTGGAGGTGTTCAAGAGGGGATTGGACGTGGCACTTGGTGCCATGGTTTAGTCATGAGGTCTGTGGTGACAGGTTGGACTTGATGATCTTTGAGGTCTCTTCCAACCTTGGTGATTCTGTGTGACATGGTCAGAAGGGAAGGTGAAACCATAACTGGAACAACTCATAGAATCATAGAACTGGTTTGGTTAGAAAAGCCATTTCAGATCACTGGGTCCTAACAGTCAACCCAACAGCACCATGGCCATTAAAACATGCCCACAACTGACATGTCCACTTGTTTCTTGAGCGTCTCTGGGGATGCTGGAACAGGTTGCCCAGGGAGGTGGTGGAAGCCTCATCTCTGGAGGTTCTTAAGGCCAGCCTGGATGTGGCTCTGAGCAACCTGATCTAGTGTGAGGTGTCCCTGCCCATGGCACAGGGGTTAGAACAAGGTGATCCTTGAGGTCCCTTCCAACCTCAACAATTCTATGACTCTGTGTTGACTCCACCACCTCCCTGGGCAGCCTGTTCCACTCTTGCAGGAAAAAAAAAAATGTTTCTAATCTCTAATCTAAACCTCCCCTGGCACAATTTCAGGCCATTTCCTCTCATTCTACCACCTGATAGTAGGGAAAAGAGACCAACCCCCACCTCACTCCAACCTCCTTTCAGGGACTTGCAGGAGATTAATTATTTGTCATGGTGCAGGATGTGAGGCAGAAGAGAAATGGTAACAGTAGGAAGACTGAAACTTTTCAGCCAGAGCAAAGTTACCTTGTAGAATATGATCATGTTAGATGCTTTGTCCTGTTTCTCCTGCCTCTTTTTTTTTCTCCCCCCTTTTTTTTTCCAAGGCTTGGAAAGTTCTCCTCTTTGCTGAGCCGCTGCTGCATTTTTCATTCTCTCAGATGTTTTGTAGGTCACAAGGGTATCGTTCTGCCTGAGATGTGGTCAGAGAGAATAAGAAAAAATCGATTTTGGAAAACCTCTGTTAGCACTCTTTTCATGAACATTTTGTTACATCCATTGTGAGCTTTTAAAAGCCTGAGCCTGTGAATTTTGCTTTTGCCACCTCTTTGTGTGGCTTCTGCAGGCTGCGAACGAGCGGCACAGCACAGCGCAGCACAGCAAACACCCCGTCCTCGCGTGCTGGGACAGCTTTCCCTTTTGTATTAGGGCTGTCAATGAATATTCCCTACACAGGCATTGCAGAATATCTTGCTGGGCACTGAATTATGCAGAGGGCTGGGTATCTGCAAACAGGAAGCTCAGCTTACAAAGGGTAACGTATTAAAAGCACCAGCAAAAAAAGCCGTTCAGCTTTCCATGTTAACTGCCCCCTCCCCACTCCAGCAAAGTCCTCTGCCCTTTACCAGATCTACAGGAAGACGTGGTACAGATGCACTAGAAAAGGTAAAGTTTTGTCAAAAAGCTGAAAACTCTCAGTCCTGTCTCTCTGTCAGTCTTTCATGTGCTTGCCTGCACCACAATGCCTTGGAATCACCGCTGCTCAGCCTTTGAAAACTCAACACAGAAGATGAATCACAGAATGCCAGGTTGGAAGAGAGCCCAAGGATTATTTGGTACAAGCTTTCTAGGTAATATTAAAGCAGCACCCTGCCAAGCTGAGTCTTCAAACTAAGCAACGTGGGGGAATCCACTACTTCCCTTGGGAGATGATTCCAATTTTTAACCGTTCTCATGGGGACACATTTTCCTCTGGAGTCCAATTGTAATGTTCCCATTGCTTGTGTGAGACTGAAAAACCTTTTGAATATCAACATTGGTACTGCTTTTTGGGTTCTTTTTAAAATTTTCATGGAATCATAGAATTGTTAGGGTTGGAAGGGACCTCAAGAGTCATCTAGTTCCAAGCCCCTGCCATGGGCAGGGACACTTCACACTAGATCATGTTGCTCAGAGACACATCCATCCTGGCCTTAAAAACCTCCAGGGTCGCAGCCCCTACCACCTCCCTGTGCAACCTGTACCAGTGTCTCACCACCCTCATGGGGAAGAACTTCTTCCTAACATCCAATCTGAATCTACCCATTTCTAGTTTTGTTCCATTGCCCCTAGTCTTATCTGACACCCTAAAAAGTCCCTCCCCAGCTTTCTTGTAGGCCCCCTTCAGATACTGGAAGGCCACAATAAGGCCTCCTCAGAGCCTTCTCTTCTCCAGACTGAACAGCTCCAACTCCCTCAGTCTGTTCTCACAACATAGAATTGTTTCAGTTGGAAAAGATCTCTGGGGTCATAGAGTCCAACCATGAACCCAACACCACCATGGCCATTAAACCACATCCCAAAGTGCCATGTCCACCTGTTTCTTGAATACCACCAGGGATGGCAACCCCACCACCTCCCTGGGCAGCCTATTCCACTGCCTGACCACTCTTGCAGAAAAGATTTATTTTTTCCCCTCATCTCCAGCCTAAACCCACCTGGCACAATTTCAGGCCATTTGTTCCACAGCAGCAGAGTGGAGGAAGAAACTAAGGACTGGTGATTAAATAAATCCTTTTTAATTTTTCCATTCTGTCTTAGCCAGATGGAAACCCATGGACAATTGGTTTACAGAGATCTTTATCCTCTCTCCTTCATTAGCACCACGGGGAAGTTTCTGCAGTGGCTAATGCACTCGCTGACATGGTTTCAACAATTTAATCACCCAGAAGCCTCTCTGTAAGGTCAATGTTCTCTACATTTGTTCCAACTCATTTACTGAGGAGAAAGGTGAACTTTTTCATTCCAGGTATGTCATTATGGAAATCATGTTAATGAATCAAGACACTGGAGGGCATATGTATCTCTGTTAGTGCAAGATTAATGGAGACTTTATCAAGGAGGATTCAGTCTGAGATTCTTCTGGTAAATCCAAGTCTGAAACTTCATTGTACAATAACAACATGGACTAAATAGTAGCAGAGCAGGTTCCATCCCAGAAAAACTCAACACATTCTACAAACATCAACAAAGTACAGAGATTCTTAGAATGGTTTTGGTGAAGGGACTTTTCAGGATCCTCTAATTGCAACCTCTCTGCTATGGGCAGGGACACCTACCACTAGACATCCTGGCATCCTGGCCTGTATTAGGAACACTGTGGCCAGCAGGAGCAGGGAGGGCATTCTGCCCCTGTACTCAGCACTGTTTAGGCCACACCTTGAGTCCTGTGTCCAGTTCTGGGCTCCTCAGTTTAGGAAGGATGTTGACTTGCTGGAATGTGTCCAGAGAAGGGCAACAAAGCTGGTGAAGGGTTTGGAGCACAAGTCCTATGAGGAGAGGCTGAGGGAGCTGGGGTTCCTTAGCCTGGAGAAGAGGAGGCTCAGAGGATACCTTATTGCTCTCTACAACTACCTGAAGGGAGGTTGTGGCCAGGTGGAGGTTGGTCTCTTCTCCCAGGCAACCAGCACCAGAGCAAGAGGACATAGTCTCAAGCTGTACCAGGGAAGGTTTAGGCTGGATATTAGGAAGAAATTCTTCACAGAAAGAGCAATTTGCCATTGGAATAGGCTACCCAGGGAGGTGGTGGAGTCACCATCACTGGATGTGTTTAAGAAGAGACTGGATGAGGTACTTGGTATCATGGTTTAGTTGCTTAGATGGTGTTGGGTGATAGGTTGGACTTGATGGTATCGAAGGTCTTTTCCAACCTGGTTCATTCTATTCTATTCCATTCCACTCCACACTAATTCTCTGTCACTGGGCACCACTGAAAATAGAAATACATCCTTCTAGTTCTTTGAGTTACTTCCTTACAGCACAGATTTTTCAGCTCTCAGTTTTTCTCTAATGGCTTTTAGCTCCTGTGTTTGAAGCAGACATGAGGAAGAGGAGAGGAATTCTATGAGCGTTCAGTGCTGAGGATGTAAGCTTGGACTTCGAAGCAGCAGTGGAGAAGGAATCAGCACTTGTTTCTTTCTCTAGCTGTGGTGTTACATTTTGTTCCACTATCCTATTAAATATTATTCTTTTTTCCCTAACCACAGCACATATTACTTTTCACACTTTCTTTGCTCATTTCCAACAGCACCCAATTATAGGCATGTGACCCTGGCAATGTCAGGTCACCACTGTGCAGAAGTGTTATTACCAGTTCTCACCATCTTATCACCATCCTTGTAAGACTTAATGTCTTTCTTGAAGCTCCATCTCTCATCTTCCCATCATTACATGACAACCTCCAGCTCTATTCTGTGAAAAATAAATGAAGGGTGGGATTCATCTCATCTAATTTAATATGTGTGGAATGTAGACATCTCCATCCCAGCCAAGCCCCTAGGCTGACTTCTGAGTCAGTGAGGAGAATGAGGCAATTTGAAAGCAAGTCTCTCCTGATCTATTTCAGAAGCCTACTTCAGGAGGAGATATGATGCACCCCAGATGTGCCTGTTTCTCCCAGCTGATAGAGAGGAAACCCAGAATGGAGAGCTCTGAGATGTAGATGACCACAGCTGGGCAGATTAGCATTTTTTACCTCTGGGCTTTGGAGAATGAAAAAAATAATCAGATATGAAAGTCTATTATGGATGACCTCCTGATTACAGTGGCAGGAACGAGATATTTCTGATTAAAACAAAACAAAACAAAAACACCAACCAACCAACCAACCAACCAACCCACCACCACCCATGACACAGTCAATATTTCTACTTGCCATTCAGAGCCAATAATCATAATAGAAGGGGGGCAGGGAGGGAAGAAAGAAGCAAAAAGGATAAGAAGAAGGAGGCGGACAAACAGGAAGAAGGAGGCGGACAAACAGGAAGAAGGAGGCGGACAAAAGGATGAGAGAGAAAAAAGAAGAAGGAGGAATAAAAAAGAAGAAGGAGGAATAAAAAAAAAAAGAAGAAGGAGGAATAAAAAAAAGAAGAAGGAGGAATAAAAAAAAGAAGAAGGAGGAATAAAAAAAAAAGAAGAAGGAATAAAAAAAGAAGGAGGAGGAATAAAAGAAGAAGGAGAAGGGAAAAAAAAGAAGAAGGAGTAGGAAAAAAAAAAAAGAAAAAGGAGGAGGAAAAAAAAGAAAAAGGAGGAGGAAAAAAAAAAGAAAAAGGAGGAGGAAAAAAAAGAAAAAGGAGGAGGAAAAAAAAGAAAAAGGAGGAGGGAAACAAGGTGAGATAAACAGAAAGGACTCCTTGAATCCAAAGCCAGGTGTCATTAGTATCTTAGTAGAAGGTGGGATCTGGCAGGGAGAAGCAGCTATCTGACAGGAAACAGCACCATGGGCAGAGACAGCTGCTGCTCTCCGTGGTCCTGGTTGGTGCAAAAGAGCTGCCCGGATTCACTCAGAACCTCTGCCTCCTCCTCTGCCAAAGGCCTGACAAAAAAGGTTGTGCATGACCCCTCCCTGAAGGTGTTCATAGCCAGGTTGGATGTGACCTTAAGCAACCTGGTCAGTGCAAGGTGTCCCCACCGAGAGCAGGGGGGGGTTGGAATTAGTTGATCTTACAGTACCATCCAACCCAAACCACTCTATGAATCAGCAGCCCTATATTTTCATCAGCTGGTGTTTGCAGGACAGTTTGACTCAGATTTCTGGTTCTGAGCAGCAGAATATGGACTCGTTTTGTTCTTTCTTTTCTTCTCCTTCCTCAACGCTGTCCTCGCCGTGCGCCGCACAAATCACGGCTCAACGGTTCGGCTGTGAAGAAAAGAGTGAGAAGTTATTGCAGTTTCATCTCCAAATGAAAATAATAAACAGTCTGCACAGGGCAAAGGTTGACTGTTTCTTGCAGAATCTAATTTGCTAAGCTTTGCAAATCAGACCAAGAGAACTGAATGTCTGTGAGGCTTTTTTTCGTTCCGCCCCCCCCCCCGCCTCTTCTGTGCTCTTCTAGTCCATAAATGGTTGCAGGATAAAACTATTCAATTAAGATAAGGTACAGTATATTGTTCAGAAAATAGAGTGTGCCTTTTGGAAAGGAAGTTTCTCTTTTCTCATCTTTTTTTTTTTTCCCCCTTTTTTTAAGTTGTCTTTCTTATTGGAAAAGTCTTGCTTTTTGTGTGCTTGCTTTCTGTGTTCTTGCTTAGCTCAAGGTATTTTCTGTGATCTGAAGTAAAAATCCACACCAAAAATAATTTAAGACGTTATTATGCATTAGTTTGCTGACCCCTGGCTTCAGCACTAGGAGACACGGCATATTCCTAGTGCTAGTGTTACATCTGGGATTTAGTATTTGATATCTTATTACACAACAAATTTATATCTATCTCACATTTTATTTTACCTAATCACAGAATAACCAAGGTTGGAAGAGAGCTGAAAGATCATCAAGTCCAACCTGTCACCACAGACCTCATGACTAAACCATGGCACCAAGTGACACCTCCAGTCCCCTCTTGAACACCTCCAGGGATGGTGACTCCACTACCTCCCTGGGCAACCCATTCCAATGGTTAACAACTCTCTGCGAAGAACTTTCTCCTCACCTCAAGCCTAAACCTCCCCTGGTGCAGCTTGAGACTCTGTCCTCTTGTTCTGGTGCTGGTTGCCTGGGAGAAGAGACCAGCCCCCTCCTAGCTACAACCTGCCTTCAGGTAGTTGTAGACAGCAAAAAGGTCTCCCCTGAACCTCCTCCAGGCTAAACAACCCCAGCTCCCTCAGCCTCTTCTCATAGGACTTGTGCTTGAGTCCTATCCCCAGCCTCATTGCCCTTCTCTGGAGAAGAGAAGACTGGATGAGTCAAGTGGTTCTCCCTGTATACTCTGCTTAGCTGAGCCCCCACCTGGAGTACTGAGTCAGTTTCTGGTGCCCCCAACACAAGGACATGGAAATGTTGGAAAGAGTGCAGAGGATGCCACAAAGACATTCAGAGGGCTGGAGCACTGAGAGAGTTGGGCCTGTTCAGCCTGGAGAACAGAAAGATCTGATGAAACCTTAGAGGAGCCTTCCAGTACCTGCAGGGGGCTACAGGATAGCTGGGGAGGGACTTTTGACAAGGGCTTGAAGTGATAGGATGAGGGGCAATGGCTTTGATCTGGAAGAGGGGAGATTCAGACTGAAGACTAGGAAGAAACTCTTTAGAGTGTGGGCGGTGAGACACTGGAACAGATTGCCCAGGGAGGTTGTAGATTCACCCTCCCTGGAGGTTCAAGGCCAGGTTGGATTGGGCATTGTTCAACCTGGTCCACTGGAAGGTGACCCTGCCCATGGCAGGGGAGTTAGAGATAGTTGATTCTTAAGGTCCCTTCCAACCCAAACCATTCTAGGATTCTGTGATTCCAGGCATTTGGCTCCAGGAGTAAAGAATAAAGCAGTCCTTCCTCCATGCTGCTGGGAGGTTTATTTAAATCATGTAAATGGCTATTTATTTATTTAATTTCCACTTTGAGAAGCTGTTCCTGCTCTCTCTAAAACATCCATCAGGCTTTTGGAATCAGTCACAGAGTGCTAGCAGAGAACCTGTCACTCAGAACATAATTCTTGACAATTTTCTACTAGATATTCAACCTACCATGTTATCTTCTCCAGGGGAGTGAAATAGCAGCACACCAGGAGCTTAAACGGTGGCTTTCTCCAGAAGATTATTCTGCGGGTGAAGCAGCCCCTTTGGAAAGGTTAGAAGTCCAGCACATGCCTCACATCCTGCCAACAACAAAATGTGATGATAAAAGACAAGGTAAAGCCTCCCCAGTCATAACCAAATAGTACAGGATATCTGCACATGAAGCTTCCAAAGTCATAGAATCACACAATTGTAAGGCTGGAAAGGACAGCTGGGACCACTGAGGCCAAAGATTGATTTAACACCACCATGGCCATTGAACCATGGCCCCAAGTGCCACGTCCACACATTTCTTGAACACCTCCAGGGATAGTGACTCCACCACCTTCCTGGGCAGCCAGTTCCAGTGCCTGACTGATCTTTCAGGATAGAAATTTTTCATAAGACACAACCTAAACCTTCCCTTAGGGCAACTTGAGCACATTTCCTCTCCTTCCATCACTGGATACTAGGGAGAAGATACTGACCCCCACCTCACTCCAACAACTCCAGGGACTTGTGATGTCTCCTTTCAGTCTGTTCCTCTGCAGATTAAACAGCCCTAGTTCATAGGACCATGGAATTCATCAAATTGGAAGGGACACCCAAAGGCCATCTTGTTCAAAACCCCACTGCAATAATCAGGGATGTCTCCAACCAGAACATGTTGCTCAAAGTCCCATCCAACCTGGCCCTGAAAACCTCTAGAGAGGCGACATCCACAGCCTCCCTGGGCAACCTGTTCCAGTGTCTCACCACCCTCACCATAATGAATTTCTTCCTAATCTCCAGTCTAGATCTCCCCTCTACCACCTCAAAGCCAGTGCTCCTGGTCCTAGCACTACAAGCTCTCATAAAAAGTCCTTTCCCACCTCCCCTGTAGTCCCCTTCAGGTACTGGAAGACTACTGTAAGGTTATCCCAGAGCCTTTTCTTCTCCAGGCTGCACAGGCCCAACTCACTCAGCCTGTCCCCATAAGGGAGGTGCTCCAGCCCTGTGATCATCGTCATGGTCTCCTCCAGTATTTCCATGTTCTCCTTGTGCTTGGGCCTCCAGAGCCATGGTCCAGGTGGAGTCTTGTGAGAGCAAAGCAGAAGGGCAGAATCACCTCCCTCATCCCCCTGGTCATACCTCTTTTAATGAAGCTCAGATTAGCTTTCTGGGCTACAAGCAACCATTGCTGGCTCATGTTGAGTTTTTCATCAGCTGACACCCCCAAGTCCTTCTCCTCAAGACTGCTCTCAGGCCACTCTTGTGCTTGGGATTGCCCTACCCAGGTGCAGGACCTTGCGCTTGGCCTTGTTGAACTTCAAGAGGTTGTCACTGGCCCACCTCTCAAGCCTGTCCAAGTCTACTTGGACCATATTGCTACTGATAGAAATACTGATTTCATTTTAAGGTCCTTAATAGAACTTTTAATTAGGGTTTTTACATACACGGTGACAGCCATTTCCCTACTCCATTACAACTAGCAGATCGAAAGCAAATCAAATGACAAAGTTTTGTGAAGTAGAAAAACAGAGCAAAGAAAAAGTAAACAGACTCTTCCAACAGAACTGTGGTGACCTTGAGATTCAAATGCAGAACAAAAAAAATCCTGATTCCATGCTAAAATTCAGAGTTGGACTGTAGCTGCCTTTTGATACATGAAAACCTGAATGACTTATTTTAAATTAATCAAAAATGTAGAACTCAGCAAGAGAATGCTTATTAAAATCCCCCTTACGTGGATGTTCCTCATTAACTTTGAAAAGCTGCTTACAGCAAATGCTTCTCGAAGCTGAGCACCTTCCCATTTTGTTTGAGTGCTGCACTTTGGGGCTCCTTTTACAGAATCTGCAAAAAAAAAAAAAAGGTAAATACAATGTTGAGGGGTTTTTTTCTGGTGTGTTGATTGAAGGGACTGCCACAAATGGTGTTTCAAAATCCACCACTCGCTGCACAACTAACCACAGAATCACAGAACTGTTTCGGTTAGAAAAGACCTCCAAAATCGAGTCCAACTGCCAACCCAACACCACCATGACCGCTAAACTTTGTCCCCAGGTGTCATGTCCACACCTTTCTTGAACACCTCCAGGGATGGTGACTCCCCCCACCGGTACAGCCTCTTAAGATCGATGACATTCATAGAATAGAGAATAGAGAACAGAATAGACCAGGTAGGAAAAGACCTGTGAGATCATCAAGTCCAACCTATCATCCAACAGCATCTAAGCAACTAAACCATGGTACCAAGCACCCCATCAAATCTCTTCCTAAACACCACCAGCGATGGGGTCTCCACCACCTCCCTGGGCAGCACATTCCAATGGCCAACAACTCTTTCTGGGAAGAACTTCCTAACATCCAGCCTAAACTTCCCCTGGTGCAGCTTGAGACTGTGTGCTCTTGTTCTGGTGCTGGTTGCCTGGGAGAAGAGACCAACCCCCACCTGGCTACAACCTCCCTTCAGGGAGTTGGAGAGAGCAAGAAGGTCTCCCCTGAGCCTCCTCTTCTCCAGGCTAAGCAACCCCAGCTCCCTCAGCCTCTCCTCATAGGGATTGTGCTCGAAGCCCCTCCCAAGCTTTGTTGCCCTTCTCTGGACACGTTCCAGCGACTCAACATCTTTCCTAAACTGAGGGGCCCAGAACTGAACACAGGACTCAAGGTGTGGCCTGACCAGTGCTGAGCAAAGGGCAGAATGACTTCCCTGCTCCTGCTGGCCACATTATTCCTGATGCAGGCCAGGATGCCATTGGCCTTCTTGGCCACCTGAGCACACAGCTGGCTCATGTCTAGCCTACTGTCAACCAGTATCCCCATGTTCCTGTCTGCCTGGCCACTCTCCAGCCACTCTGCCCCCAGCCTGCAGCGTTTTTTTTCTCTTTGAATAACTTAGGTAATGGGAAATAAGTGCTTTATCAAGGATCTCACTGAAAAAAATCAAAGGCAAGATCACAGAAGCATAGAATTTTGGGGGTTGGAAAAGACCTCTACGTTTGTCAAGTCCAATTGTCAACACAGTAGCACCAGGACCATTGAATCATGTCCCAAAATGTCACATCCACGCATTTCTTGATACCTCCAAGGACTGGTGATGCAATCTCTTCCATATTTGCTTAAACTTTGGCTACAGATGAAGTGATCATCTGTTGCCTGTGAACCATTCTGCTCTTGGGGACAGGAATTGCTTAAATTTTGTCATCCAAAGCGGACACTGGGCCCAAAAGGGAAGCAAACCTGAATGTACGGCCTGCTTGTGCCTTCCAAAACATGGAGCTGTGCCAGCCAGGTCACAGACACATGGAAGGCAGCCAAGAAGGACACACAGCACTTCATATCCAAAAACTCTTCAGGGACAACTCTTTATGAACAGGGGAGGCACCTCCAGCAGGTCACATTCCACACAAATTCCAAGCCACTATGGAAGGATAAAATGATGGAGAGGTGATAAAATATGTTGTAGCTAAAGGGGGAAAACCTGATCAGTCCTACACCGCACACTTGAATTTCACATGAACTTTAGAACGATGGCTGAGCTTTTCTGTTCAGGGGAAAGAATGCTGAATACAATAATAATAAACTACAGAGCTTAATTAAATGGTGTTAATTAAATGCTTAGCAGCTGAACATGTTAGCCAAAAGTACAGCCCCCTGGCGTTTTGGCAGTTTGGCTTCTTCTCCCAAGTAACTAACAACAGGAAAACAGGGAATGACCTGAAATCATGCAAGGGGAGGGTCAGGTTGGACCTTAGGAAAAGTTTCTTTCCTGCAAGAGTGGCAAGGCATTGGAACAGGCTGCTCAGGGAAGTGGTAGAGTCGCCATCCCTGGAGGTGTTCAAGAAATGTGTGGATATGGCACTTGAGGGCATGGTTTAATGGCCATGGTAGTCTTAGATTGAAGGTTGGACTCAATGACCTTAGAAGTCTTTCCCAACTGAAACAATTCTATGATTCTGTGAAGGCCTGAAAACAGACAAGACCATTTCAGATCTGAACACAAAAGCACAGACCAGCATATTTGTCTTCCTCCCACTAGGAAGAAGGGAGAAGTGGTTATGCTCAGGAGCTAGCTGCCAGTAACACACAGGTGCCCATCATGGCTGCATCATCACCAGGCTGGCTGACAATTTGCCAGCAGACTGATTTTTCTCACCGGTATACCAGGGCCGCATTTTCTTTTCCCGCACAAAGCCTCTTCAAATAGCATCTTTTGCAGCCAGCTGAAGTTCATCAGTTGATGACAAGAACTAGACAGAGCCATCTGCCTTCACAGCAGCTTAGGTGGTGGCAAAGAGAAGCCAACTGCCAAGAGGAAATGTGCAGGACTGGAAGGTTTTATTAGTAGCCAAGTGATGATGTCTTGCCCAGACTCCTTGGCTTCTTGACTCCCACTCCCTGCAGCAGCTCACATGGGTTCTCACCTGGATCCAGATCCTCAGCAGAGCCAAGCTGCCCCTGCACCACACTTGTACCTTCAGGATTTCTTGTGCTATCTGCCTTGCCTTGTTGACATCCAGGAGAATTTTGGTGTCCCTCACCACTGAGTAAAGAGTCCACCCTTTGCACAGGCTGAAACAATAGAAAAGGGGGAAGATAAAGCCACAGTCTACAAACCCTCAGTGAGAAACAACCCCAAGTTATGAAGGCAGTGGCTGTGACAGGGAACTATAAATAACCACAGGACTTTGGCTACATCACAAGGCAGATTAGCGATTCAGCATGGAAACTGGGGATTCTCCCCACTTTGGCACTGGGAGGGAGCTTGTTCTCAAAGTTTGGGTGGAATAAACCCCACGCTGCAAACAAGAAGAGAAAGGCATTACTTCTTATTCTTGCCTGTACAGAGGCATTCAAACTAATTAAGAGCATAAGAATACCCACAGAATCGTGTTCTGCTCTGCTTCTGAGTCACCAGGCAAGGGAACACCCAGTCTTCTGCCTACCAGATTTAAGTTTAGCATCAGCAAAATCTTTGCTCTGTCATGAATCTAAAAAGGAAAATCTGTCCTTCCTTCTCCAGAAGGCAGCATGGCTGCCTTATGAATCCTAGAATGGTTTGGGATTGAAGGGACCTTCAAGATGATGTAGTTCCACACCCCCTGCCACATGCATGGCCACTTTCCACTAAACCAGGTTGCCCAAGGCCTCATCCAAGTTGACCTTGAACACCTCCAGGGAGGGGATATCCACAGCCTCCCTGGGCAACCTGTTTCAGTGTCTCACCACCCTCACTCTAAAGAATTTCTTCTTAATCTGCAGTCTAAATCTCCCCTTTTCCAGCTCATAGCCGCTGCCCCTCATCCTAGCACTACGAGCCCTTGTCAAAAGTCCCTCCCCAGCTTTCTTGGAGTCCTCTTCAGGTACTGGAAGGCTGCTAGAAGGGCTCCCCAGAGACTTTCTTGTTACCCACCATCTCAGGTTAAGAAATCAGCTGGCCTCCAGCCAGCCCAAGGGGTTCCTACCCAAAGCTGTGTACTAATCTGTGTGCAGACATAAACATCCATGTTCTATTTCAATTTTCTCAGCACTCCATGGATCACTTTCATATTACTAATAAAAGAGGCAGTAACAGCCAGGATTTGGAGAAGAAAAGGGTATGTTCAGCTCAAGCTGAGAACTCAATGAAGTTCCCAGCACTAAGCACAGCCTCCTAACAAGCATTTCTAGAAATTATAGTCATTCCACAGCTTAAGCAACATCTACATCATTGTGCTCCAGGAGCAGTGGTTCAGAAGAAGCTGAGCATTTGTTAACAAAGGTCTAAGCAGTTGCATCGTTGCTTCAAACCCTAGCAGGGATGTAATGGCTTGGTTTTTTCACTCTTTTAAAGGCAAATTTGTGTATATCTTGTCATAAGAAATCAAAATGAGCTCAGCAATACACTTTAGTGACAGGGTGCAGCTCCATGAGGAAGGATCTTGGAGTTCTGGGGGACAATGAGTTACCCTTGTGGCCAAGAAGGCCAATGGCATCCTGGGGTGCATCAAGAAGAATGTGGCCAGCAGGTCAAGGGAGATTCCTCCTCTGCCCTGGTGAGGTGACATCAGCAACATTGCATCCAGTTCTGAGCTACATGGTTCAAGAAGGACAGGGACTCGCTGGAGAAGGTACAGCAAAGGGTTACAAAGATACTGAGGGGAGTGGGACATCTCTGTGATGAGGAAAGACTGAGAGAATTTGGGCTTTTTAGTCTGGAGAAGACCAGAGTGAAGGGAAATCTCATCAATGCTGATCATAATTCAAGAATGGGTGTCAGGAGGAGAGAAGAATGGAGTAGAGTAAAGTAGAGGAGAGGAGAGTAGAGTAGAGGAGAGGAGAGTAGAATAGAATTAACCAGGTTGGAAGAGACCTTTGAGATCATCAAGTCCAACCCTATCATCCAACACTATCTAATCAACTAAACCATGGTACTATGTGCCTCACCCAGTCTCTTTTTAAAGACCTCCAGTGATGGTGACTCCACCACCTCCCTGGGCAGCCCATTCCAATGGCCAATCACTCTTTCTATGAAGAACTTCTTCCTAACACCCAGCCTAAACCTCCCCTGGAGCAACTTGAGACTGTGTCCTCTCATTCTGGTGCCGACCAGTCTCTGTTCACTGGTGCCCAGTGACAGGACAAGGGGTAATGGGAACAAACTTGAACATAAGAAGTTCCATCTGAACATGGAATCTTCCGCTACCTCCCTTAAAAGATTTACCTTCTGGTCGATAATAAAGAATTTGCTTTCCCCAAAGGGCCAAGCAGAGCAGAAGTAAACCACCTTTGTGTGTACTCAAAGGTAGAGGGAGCACATGGAGCTTTAGCTAATTAGCAATTACAAGATTAGCCCTGGGAGGAAAGATTCTGTAAGATTTATAAAGGGAAAGCACTTTTCCAGGCCTTTGCCGGCCATCTGGTAGGATTTAACAGAAAATTATGCTTGCATCACAGAACCATTTGCTGGCACTTTCCATTGTATCTGTATCTGGGGCTCTTTCTGTCAAGATTTTCTCCACAGATTTTGCTGAAACCAGGGCAAAGGAATGAGCTCTGCACTCATCCTAGTTGACTTCTCTTCACTCTTTCATCCTACCACTGGAGATGCAGGAGTGACAGTATAAAAAATAAAGAGCAAAACCAAACCCAGATATTTAGGTCATTTACTGGCAAGATATTATTCAGTTCTGCTCCCTGTTTAACCTGTATGCCATCATGCCTTTATACATCCAATATGCTCTACAGCTTCTCTGCTCCTCCACTGTCCTCTATGCCACACACTTCAAAGAAGACCAATCCAAAGGGACTGTGCTGCTGTTCTTGGTGTCCATGGGACAGCAGGCTGTGGAAGTCAGCCTCTGTTCTCAGTTCCTGAAACTCTGCTTCTTATTCATAGAGTCATAAAACTGTTTGGATTGGAAAAGAACTCTAAGATCATTGAGTCCAGCCACCAACCCCACACCACCATGGCCATTAATCATGTCCCCACATGCCATGTCCACATGTTTCTTGGATGACGACTCCACCACCTTCCTGGGCAGCCTATTCCAATCCCTGACCACTCCTGCAGGAAAGAAATTTTTCCTAATCTCCAACCTAGACCTCCCCTGGCACAATTTCAGACCATTTCCTCTCATTCTATCACCTGATACTAGGGAAAAAAGATCAACTCTCACCTCACTCCAACCTCCTTTCAGGAAGTTGCAGAGAGCAACAAGGTCTACCCTTAGCCTCTTCTTCTCCTAAACAACCCCAGTTCTCCCAGCTGCTCCTCACCAGACCTCTTCTTCAGACCCTTCACCAACTTCTTTGTGCTTCTCTGAACATGCTCAAGCCCCTTAATGTCCTTCTTGGAGTGAGGGGCCCAAAACTGAACCCACAATTGAAGGTTTGGCTTCACTAGTGATGACTACAGGGGGACACTATTGTTTATCCAAGCCAGGATGCTATTGGCCTTCTTGGCCCCTGAGCAGACTGCTGACTTCAGCAGGATGTCAACCAGTCCTTCAAACTCAAGTCCTTCCTTCTGGCTCCCTGCTGGAGCTCAGTTTCTCATAGGAGACCTAGTTTGGCCCAGCAGTACAGTCAAACAGGCATCATGATGGATTCTCCATGACATATATTAGAGCACTGCAGTCCAATCACATCCCATCAAGGTCCTCAAACCAAACCTCCCACTGAGAGAGAAGCTATCGGATTCCCATCTGCCTGTCTCTTGCTGTCACTGGCTATTGTTTAAGTAAACATTGGGTTGTATTTTGATTTATTTTCTTTTTTAATTCAATCCATGTTTTTGCCTGGTTAAAAAGGAAAGGAAATTACAGTATTAAAAGACTAGTATTTTCCACGCCTTGCAATGTAAATTGCTAATTTAAAACCCCAAATATTGTTAAAGTGTCTTTATTTAATAGCAGACGATTGCAAGCTGTAATTTGCAAGCTGGAGTTGCAGATGGCAATGTTTTTCCTCTCCTTTCAGCAGCAGAGTACAGTAGTTACTGCAGTGCTCTGCAGACAATGACACGCCAACCGCGAGGGAAGCGCTCAGGGGGAACACAAACCATCAGCACTCCCTGAGGTCCAGCCTGAGAGCTACCTACAGCCAAGGCATGAAGGTTCACTGCCAATTAAAGTGGTGACATCTCCTCCCTGCACTCACACAGCAGCAGTTCTCTGCAAGATGCATTTCTGAGCACTTCCAATCGCCAAGTTTCGCACACAACAACAACAGCAGCTCTTGTTTTCTACCCTGATTTCCAGTCCCTTTGGATTGAACACTCTCATTTTCCAATTCAGACCTGGAGGCCCAAGGCTGGCTTTGAAAATGACAGCTACCATCTGGCCCACCCCAGCAGCAAGGGCTGGCTGGGATCTGGCACACATCTCGCCTCCCATTCCACTTCTGGCACGCAGAGGGGATGTGCCAAAACGCGGCGCACGCAGCTTAGCCCCCACCTATTGCACTGCAGCCTTGCCTCTGATTGCAGTTCTGTTAAACAGCTCATTAATGGCTATTTTTCAAGAGAAAAAGGAAAAAAAAAATTAACATTGTCTGTTTAACAGCATGGCAGGGAGTGTTTGAATGCTGTATTCTGTGGTGCCATCTAGGGGATGTAAAACCTGGAACGAAGTTCTCATCTGCTAGAGTTAGAGAACTGGTTTGCTTGCAAAAAGACCTCTGAGATCGAGTGCAAAAGTCAACCCAACTACACTATGATCATCAAACCGTGTCCCAGAATGCCATGTCTGGCTTGAGAGTAGCCCTGAGGAAAAGAACTTGGGGGTGCTGGTGCTTGAGAAGCTCAATGTGAGCCAGCAGTGTGCAATTGCAGCCCAGAAAGCCAATCACATCCTGGGCTGCATCAAGAGAAGCACAGCCAGCAGGCTGAGAGAGGCAATTCTCCCCCTCTACTCCACTCTGGTGAGACCCCACCTGGAGTACTGCATCCAGTTCTGGAGCCCCTATTACAGGAAGGATCTGGATGTGCTGGAGCGAGTTCAGAGAAGGGCCACGAGGATGATCAGAGGGCTGGAGCACCTCTCCTATGAGGACAGACTGAGGGAGTTGAGGCTGTTCAGCCTGGAGAAGAGAAGGCTCTGAGGAGACCTAATTGTGACCTTCCGGTATCTGAAGGAGACCTACAAGAAAGCTGGGGAGGGACTTTTTAGGGTGTCAGGTGGAGCAAAACTAGAAATGGGTAGATTCAGATTGGATGTTAGGAAGAATTTCTTCCCCATGAGGGTGGTGAGACACTGGAACAGGTTGCCCAGGGAAGTGGTAGAAGCCTCATCCCTGAAGGTTTTTAAGGCCAGGCTGGATGTGGCTCTGAGCAACCTGATCTAGTGTGAAGTGTCCCTGTCCATGGCCAGGGGTTGGAACTAGGTGATCCTTGAGGTCCCTTCCAACCCCTTCCATTCTATGATTCTATGTCCACACATTTCTTGAACACCTCCAGAGACAGTAACTCCACCACCTCTATGGGCAGCCTGTAGTGAAACAATAAACACCAACAAATTAATCATGACTACCAGGGCAATTTTTCATGTGTCTCTACTGTTTTGGATGACTTTTTCCTGCTAGAACAGGGATATTTGAACAAGGTCATACGTGCAACACCCTATCTGTGGAACCCTAAGGATTTTCCCCTAATCTAATAAATTATCTAATGAGGTTCAGCAAGATTAAGTGAAGAGTCTTGCACCTGGGAAGGAACAACACCATGCACCAGTACAGATTAGGGGTTGACCTGCTAGAAAGCAGCTCTGTGGAGAAGAATCTTGGAGTCCTGGTGGACAATAACTTATCCATTTTCTCTTGTGGCAAAGCAAGCCAATGATCTCCTGAGGTGCATTAAGAAGAGTATGGTAAGCGGGTTAAGGGAGGTTCTCCTACCCCTCTACTCTGCCCTGGTGAGACCACATCTGGCTTCCCAGTTCAAGAGGGACAGGGATATACTGGCTACAGTCCAGGAGAGGCTACAAGGATGATGAAGGGCCTGGAACATCTGTCTGGTGAGGAAAGACTGAGAGACCTGGGGCTGCTTAGTCTGGAAAAGACTGAGGGGAGATCTTCTTAACATCTATAAGTATCTGATGGGTGAGTGTCAAGCAAAGTGTTTAGTCTGGAGAAGAGAAGGCTCCAAGGTGACCTAATTGTGGCCTTCCAGTATCTGAAGGGGGCCTTCAGGAAGGCTGGGGAGGGACTTTTCAGGATCTCAGGTAGTGATAGGACTAGGGGGAATGGAATGATCTGGAGGTGGAGAGATTCAGGCTAGATGTGAGGAGGAGGTTCTTCACCATGAGAGTGGTGAAGCCCTGGAATGGGTTGTCCAGGGAGGTGGCTGAGGCCCCATCTCTGGAGGTGTTTAAGCCCAGGCTGGATGAGGCTCTGGCCAGCCTGATCTAATGTGAGGTGTCCCTGCCCATGGCAGGGGGGTTGGAACTAGATGATCCTTGTGGTCCCTTCCAACCCTGACTGATACTATGCTGAGAAAAATGACCTGTGTCTTTTCAGTGGTGTCCTGTGATAAGACAAGGGGCAGTGGATGCAAACTGGAACACAGGAAGTTCCACCTTTGCTCTTTGCTGTGAGTATGCTGGAGCCCTGGATCAGGCTGCCCAGAGAAGTTGTGGAGCCTCCTTCTCTGGAGACTTTCAAGAGCCATTGCACACATTCCTGTGTGACCTGCCCTTATGATCCTGCTTTAGCAAGGGGTTGGACTCAGTGATGTTCAGTGGTCCCTTCCAACCCCTACCACTCTGCGATTCTCTGAGGCTATAAGTAGGAGAAGATGTAGTGTGCCACAACTCTGCTTTATAGCCCGGTAACTCACCCCAGCAACCTCAGAATAAAAATCAAATCAAACAAGCCCTCCCCAGTAAAATCAGTGCCATACTCTGGAACATGATTTAGGAAAAAAAAAAAGTATTCTAGCCCTGGTTCAGTTCCCAGGAAATAGCTGGGATTTGTGTGCACTGAGAATATTGATAAAAAGATTAGATATGTTACTGTATAAAATCATAGGAAACTGAAATAAAGCAGAAGAGCTGCTGGCACTTTCTTCAACATTCAACCTCAGTCAGATTTACTTGTCTCTTTTTTTTGTTAGCTTAGGTTTCCTGAACCAGATGCAATTACACAGCAATTTCCAATGCATCACTGAGCAAATGGTAAGAAATCATTAATTTTGGATCCTATTGATAGCTGGGATGATCTGTGAGCTCTTTGATTGCCTTCACATTCTTTGTTCTGAAAGAAACCAACGACAGCAACTTCACACATTAAATAAGTGGTGGCTCAAAAAAGGGAAATGCAGAGTGAAAAATCAGGATACAAACCTTTAAGCCTGCCTCATGACACAGAAATCATAGAATGGAAGGGCTTGGAAGGGACCTCTGGAGGTCATAGACTCATTGAATTGTTAGGGTTGGAAGGGACCACAAGGATCATCTAGTTCCAAACCCCCTGCCATGGGCAGGGACATCTCACACTACATCAAGTTGATCAGAACCACATCCAGCCTGGCCTTCAAGACCTCCAGGGAGGGGGCTTCCACCACCACCACCACCCCCCCCCCAGGCAACCTGTTCCAGTGTCTCACTTCCATCATGATGAAGAATTTCTTTCTAATATCCAATCTGAATCTACCCATTTCTATTTTTGCTCCATTCCCCCCTAGTCCTATCACTACCTTACACCCTAAAAAGTCCCTCTCCAGCTTTCTTGTCGGCCCCCTTCAGATACTGGAAGGCCACAATAAAGTGCCCTTGGAACCTTCTCTTCTCCAAACTGAATGGTCCCAACTCCCTCAGTCTGTCCTCATAGAAGTGCTCCAGCCCTCTGATCATCCTCATGGCCTCACACTCCAGCATGTCCAGATCCTTTCTGTAATAGTGGATCCAGAGCTGGATGCAGCACTCCATGTGGGGTCTCACCAGAGCAGCATAGGGGAGGAGAATCACTTCCCTCAACCTGCAGGCTATGCTTCTCTTGATACAGCCCAGGTTGTGACTGGCTTTCTGGACTGCAAGTGCACACTGGTGGCCCATGCTGAGCTTCACAAGCACCAGCACCCAGAAGTCCTTTTCTTCAGGGCTGCCCTCAAGCCAGTCACTGCCCAGCCTATACTGGTGTTTGGGTTTCCCCCGACCCAGATGCAGGACTTTGCACTTGGATTTATTGAACCTCATGAGGTTGTCATGGGCCTACCTCTCCAGCCTGTCATCAAGTCTAACCCCCCAAAACGGTTCCTTAGCTCATACCAACACATCAAACCAGCGACCTCTGTACCATCTACAGCTATTAGTTGTCAAAACATGTCTGGAACTGGTGGATGATTGACACAGAGAAGATGGTTACACACTTAGATGGTCATGGCACTTCAGGACACAGTTTAATGGCCATGGTGGTCATAGGTTGACGGTTGGACTTGATTATCTTGGAGGTCTTCTATGAGGCTATGATCTGGGATGTTTTCCTAGTGGGAGAAGCAGATTGGTTTCCAATCACTAGGATGACAGAATCACAGAATCACATAATGACAGGTGTTGGAAGGGAGCTCTGGAGATCATCAAGTCCAACCCCCATGTCAGAGCAGGTCCACCTAGAGCAGGTTGCACAGGACAGTGTCCAGGTAGGTTTGGAATGACTCAGAGATGGAGACTCCACCACCTCTCTGGGCAGCCTGGTCCAGTGCTCCACCACCCTCAACATCAAGTTCTTCCTCATGTTTACACAGAACTTCTGATGTTCAAGCTTGTACCCACTGCCCCTTTTCCTGTCACTGGAGACCACTGAAAAGAGCCCAGCCCTATGCTCCTGACCTCCACCCTTTGAGTATTGATAAGCATTGATAAGACAGTGAAGTGATGATGATGATGATCTCACTTTCCTTTCAAAAACAACTAATCAAAACACAGGTCATGGGTTTGGAGGGGAAAAGGGTTTTTTTAAACTAAAAAGATAGCTTCCTTTTGCATATCTCCACCTTCCACCCCCAGGAAGCAGTGAAACATCTCAAGAGCTCAGCTGAGCTCCCTCAGACTGTGACAGATGGAGATATGCAAACTCTAAGATCACCACTTTGGCTTGGAACCTCCAAACTTCCCATTTTTACATTCCATCTGCAAAATTTCTGTGTCAAATAGCTACAACCATGCACTGAAAATCACTTGCTCATAAGAGTTTGTGGTTTTGGATATTGTGGGTTCTGGCTTCCCTCCTTCTTGGATTCCCAACTGAGGAGGTCCCTGATCAAGTCCCCAGATATCCTCAGTGAAATAAAAACCCTCACACCCTCATAGGCCCTCATCCACTACTGGGACTGTGCGGTGTGTCCTCCCACCACTGCCTCCTCAACATATGTCCCTCAGGTTTGGGTCCCTCTGTGTTTGTGCTTATGGCATCCTCCTTGTCTGGTTATCCCTCAGTCATTTAGTAGGTACCCTCAAAGAAGCAGACACTCTCCTGCCACAAACCCTTGCAGCTCCACAGATTCATAGAATGGTTTGGGTTGGAAGGGACCTTCAAGATTATGTAGTTCCCACCTCGCTGGCACTGGCAGGGAAACCTTCCACTAGATCAGTTTGCTCAAGGTCTGTCCAACGTGGCATTGAACACTCCAGGGAGTGGACATCCACAACCTCCCTGGGCAACCTGTTCCAGTGTCTCATCACCCTCACTCTAATGAAATTCTTCCTAATCTCCAGTCTAAATCTACCAACTTGTGAAAAGGCATTCCAGAGGCTGTGCCTTTGTTTGCCACGCAGGCTGAAGTCACTGACACTGTCCTCGCTTTGTGAAACTGCTCACATAGTTTCTTGTCTCCTTTACACCACTGGTAACCACAGATGGAGTAGAAGGAAGTCTCTTACATATTTTTTTTTCCAGTAAGCACAAGAAGAACCATGAAGGGGGGGGGTGGGGGGGGAACTGTTGGAGATTCTCCAGGGTCCAGAATCTGAATGGCTTGAAAACTTTGAATGGCAGAAAGTTAGGAACAGTGTTGTTAGGGACAAGGACACAAAATCAGCCTCTACATCAGGAATTATTTCTGAGGATAACAATCTACTCACACACAGCACCATCCATATTTCAAATGAGAAGTCACAGGAGATCAGGGGAATTACAAAGCAACGAGACTTGCTGTGGTTTCAAGGAAAGTAATTAAGGGCCTAATTAAGGACAAACCCATATAAAACAAAAATAAAGCTTGACTGAGGAAAACAAAAAAAACCAGGACAAGCTTCCAGAAGGAGAAGACACTTTTTTCTACCCTGATGTATTTCTCTGAGGCAACAAACATTTGAACAAGTCTTTGAGAGCCAGACTCAGAGAAAAAGCAGCTAAGCTATGGCAAAGGCACATTTTCCTTCTTAGTGGTGCATGGCAGTGAACCCAGTGAGGTGACAGCCTGCCAGAGTAGAGGACCTTCAGACATGCATCCCAAACAATGCTTCTAGGATCCTGAGACACATTTATCATTCTTCAGCTTCAAGTTTGAGTTTAGATGATGGGAAAGGGCCAGACTTCTTCTGAAGATGACTCTCCCCAAATAAATCATAGGATTGTTTGGGTCGGAAAATTCATAATCATTGAGTCCAACCATTAACCCAACACCACCATGGGTGTTAAACCATGTCCCCAAGTGCCATATCCACACATCTCTTGAACACCTCCAGGGATGGTGACTCCACCATCTCCCTGGGCAGCCTGTGCTAATGCCTGATGAAACCATATCCACACATCTCTTGAACACCTCCAGGGATGGTGACTCCACCATCTCCCTGGGCAGCCTGTGTCAATGCCTGATGAAACCATATCCACACATCTCTTGAACACCTCCAGGGATGGTGACTCCACCATCTCCTTGGGCAGCCTGTGCCAATGCCTGATGAAAATGATGTGAATGTCAGCTTCTCAGCCTTTTGCTCCCCTAAACCTGCTTCTACTGTGTTGCACTACTTACCAAAACAGACACAGCCGGAGAAGGCAGCTTTAGTACCTGTAGGAACTTAAAGGCTCCTGATAGAAGCCCAGTGTGATGTTCAGGAATGTCAATACCCACCTCTATTTCTTCTAATACAAAGCTGAATGCTGCTGGGGAAGAAAAAAAAAAATCCCCTTTGGCATCTATTTGAATCTTCTGGCACCTTTTAAAATTTAGCCCTAAATTCTCTAAGCTCCTTTGGAAAATCCCAGCCTTTATCCTTTTAGGAATGGAAAGAATGAGCTGCACAATTTGAAAGTTAAGGGGGAGGGAGGGGTGGGGTGGAAAAAATAATAACTCATGCACATGGTATCAGCAAATTAACTACAAATACATGCTTAACATTCTTCAAGAGAAAAGCCCTGCAAGAGATAGGCCACATCAGAGAGCTTAGAAAGCCAGATAACAATTATTTTCAATATAATTCTTCTAACCTGATTCTGAAGGCCTCATTTGAAATTATTTAATGGTCTTGATCAGGCCACAGTGTGTGGTGGGCTTGTTTTTTCTCTCATCCACAATTCGTTTCGCTGACTAACAGGAGAAACGTAATTATCCCTCAGTTTTATAAAGTTTGCATTTCTTCACATTTTGAATATTATAGAATTAATCATGCAGGAAGCTCAAGTGCAGAGGCTAAAATGGATCGTGTTAAGTGGATGATACAAAAAGAAAAAACATTTAAATGAAACAAACCCACCAAACCTCAAACTTATTTTTTAGAGAAAATAAGAAGCTAGCAAGACTTCGGGTTTGGGTTGGAAGGGAACTTTAAGATCATTTACTTCCAACCCAACCTGGCACTGGCAGGGATATCCTCCTCCACAGGACCAGGTTGCTCAGTGAAATAGAACAGAACAGAACCAGACCAGACCAGGTTGGAAAAGACCTTTGAGATCATTGAGTCCAACCTATCACCCAGCACTATCTAATCAACTAAACCATGACACCAAGAACCCCACCCAGTCTCTCCTTAAACACCTCCAGTGATGGTGACTCCACCACCTGCCTGGGCAGCTCATTCCAATGGCCAATCACCCTTTCTGTGAAGAACTTCTTCCTAACTTCCAGCCCAAACCTCCCCTGGTGCATGTTTGGGTTGGAAGGGATCATTTACTTCCAACCCAACCTGGCACTGGCAGGGATATCCTCCATGGGACTAAGTTGCTCGACATCTCATACAGCCTGGCCTGATTTCTTATTTCTAAGAAAATGAACTAATAAAACTCCCAAAGTCAAAATAATAATAATAAAAATACCTTAATGATGAATTTCATCAAGGATCTATGACAATCTTCCCAACTCATCAGTTGCGCATGCTGTACATCTCCTCTATGAGGCATCTGTCAAGCTGGAGGAAGGCAGATTTAGATGGAAGATTAGAAAGAAATTCTTTACAGTGTGGGGGGATGAGACAATGAAACATGAGCCAGCAGTGTGCCCAGGTGGCCAACAAGGCCAATGGCATCCTGGTCTGCATCAAGAATAGGGTGGCCAGCAGGAGCAGGGAAGTCATTGTACCCCTGTACTCAGCACTGGTTAGGCCACACCTTGAGTACTGTGTCCACTTCTGGGCCCCTCAGTTCGGGAAGGACATTGAGACACTTGAACATGTCCAGAGAAGGGCAATGAGGCTGGGGAGAGGCCTTGAGCACAAGCCCTATGAGGAGAGGCTGAGGGAGCTGGGGTTGTTTAGCCTGGAGAAGAGGAGGTTCAGAGGATACCTTATTGCTGTCTACAACTACCTGAAGGGAGGTTGTACCTAGGTGGGGGTTGGTCTCTTCCCTCTAGCAACCAGCACCAGAACAAGAGGACACGATCTCAAGCTGCACCAGAAGAAGATTAGGTTCGAGGTGAGGAGAAAGCTCTTCACAGAGAGCCATTGGAATGTGTTGCCCAGGGAGGTGGTGGAGTCACCATTCCTGGAGGTGTTCAAAAAAGGATTGGACGTGGCACTTGGTGCCATGGTTTAGTAATCATGAGGTGTTGGGTGACAGGTTGGACTTGAGCTTTTTTTCAACCTTATTGATTCTATGATTCTAGGTTGCCCAGGGTGGTTGTGGATGGCCCCTCCCTGGAGGGGTTCAAGGACAGGTTCACAGTACCACAGTATCACCAAGGTTGGAAGAGTCCTCAAAGATCATCGAGTCCAACCTGTCACCGCAGACCTCATGACTAGACCATGGCACCAAGTACTCTCTTGAACAGGTTGGATGAGGCCTTGAGAAACCTACTGTAGTGGAAGCTGTCCCTGCCCATGACTAGGGGGGTTGGAATTAGGTGATCATGAAGGTTCCTTCCAACCCAAACCATTCACTGATTCTATGACTGGGTGAGCTGAAGCAACACAAACTCTCGTGGTGGAGGCTGAAAGAGAAAAAACGTGTCCTGCTACCCACCGCTGGACTTTGATTTGAAGCAGTCCTCTTGCCAGCTCGTTTAAGAAAAGTTCATCCCTTCATTTTTTTAATTATTTCTTATGTCTTTTGAGTATCACCCAAAGCCTGACAGCATCCCTTCAGGAGGAAACACTGATGGTTTTTTTTTCCTGGCTCTGCATCATTCAGCCTCAGACTCTTTAGGTCAAGAAGGACCACGACAGGTTTGTGTAGCACACTGCACTACCCAGCAAGCCTGCAGCAGAATCAAGGAGAAAAGATGTGGAAAGAGCAAGGAGCATTTGTAATTATGCTGTCAGGGCACAAGAAAAGCAGGCTCCTCATTCAACCTGTGCTGAAGATAACCTTCCTCACACGATATCCATGACTGCTATCATGTTATTAACAATCTCCCAGCATCAGAAACCATGCTGGTGACACTTGTCATCTAATCCTTTCATTACAAGTTAAGAGTAGGATCAGCAAGAGAGAATTAGGGAGGAAGTTGTATTTCTCTGAAGTTATCTCCTTAGAAACGAGTGATTTAATCCCAACCTCCCCTTTATCAGTTCATAACTTTGTCCTCTGCAAAAGGAATTACTTACAGAGTAGGACACCTGACAGACTCTTCATGTTTTCATGTCTGGACAGGTTGCATAGACCCCTGCAATGAAACAATTAGAACCCCAACCATAAATTCACTGCAGTAGCCAGAAAGTTCTGGATGGTGAGTCCTGCTCTGAGCAGCTCAAATGGGACTTCTGCCCCTTGCTTTTCTCCTTGTGGTTGGTGCACATCAGCCACTTTAACAGGTAAAGCTGTCACTATTACACAGACTCACACCAGGGTGGGGGTGGAAGGGAACTCTGGAGATCACCAACTCCAACCCCCTTATCAAGGCAGGGTCACCTAGAGAAGGTCACACAGGAATACATCCAGGTGGGTTTGGAATGCTCCAGAGATGGAGACTTCACCACCTCCCTGGGTAGCTTGCTCCAGTACTTCAGTACCCTCAAAGTAAAGAACCTCCTGCTCATGTTTAGATGGAATCTCTTATGTTCAAGTTTGTGCCCATTACCCCTTGTCCTGTCTCTGGGCACCACTGAAAAAAGACTGGCCCCATCCTCCTGACACCCACCCTTGAAGTATTCATCAGCATTGAAGAGACCCTCTGTCTGTCTTCTCCCAGATTATCAATCCCAAATTCTCTCAGCCTTCCCTCTTCCAGTTCTCTCAGCATCTTTGTAATCCTTTGCTGTACCTTCTCCAGAAAATCCCTGTCCTTCTTGAGTTGGGGAGTGCAGAAGTGTGCAGAACACAATACCCCAGGTGTGGCCCCATCAGGGCAGAGTAGAGGGGGAGGAGAACCTCCCTTGACCTGCTGGCTACACTCTTCTTGATGCACCCCAGGATGCCATTGGATTTCTTGACCACAAGGGCACATTGCTGGCTCATAGTCATCCTGTTGTCCACTAGGAGTCCCAGGTCCTTTTTCCCAAGGCAGCTATCCAACAGCTCAGCCCCCGAACTGTACTGATCCGCAGGGTTGTTCTTCAACAGATACAAGACTCTGCACTTGCCCTTGTTCAATCTCATGAGGCTCCCCTTTACCCAGCTCTCCAGCCTGTACAGGTCTCACTGAAAAACAGCACAGTCTGACAGGGTGTCAGCCACTCCTCCCAGTTTGGTATCATCAGCAAACTGTCTGAGGGTCCACTCTATCCCCTCATCCAGAGCAGGTTAAGAGAGCCCAGAAGCCACCAATGAATTAAAGTCTTGGCAGCAGGGTAAGTGAAATGCAGAGCACTTCTTTGCTGAGCTCAGCAGCACTTAAGTCACAAAGTTGGTAAGGTAGTGAATGTGTTGTCCAGAAAAGTTGTGGAGGCTCCAACCTTTCAAAGCCAGGTTGGATGGGGCCTTGACTAAGCTGGTATAGTAGGAGGTGTCCCTACCTGTAGGGATTGGACCTTGATGACCTTGGAGGTCCCTTCCAACACAAACCACTCTGTGATTCTATGACAATATCCAGAACTATTATCATCTAACTGGCAGAATAGTGCCCTCAGACAGAAGGTCCATGTACCACAGTCGCGACTGACATGGCTGAGGATCACAGAACCTACAAGTGGCCTCAGCACTCAAGTCAAAATTCTCTGTACTGCCATGGGAATGCACTGCTCACAGATTGTCCCCCACTCCTCTGGTCAACTCTCTGGAGACACACCTGCAAATTCCTTGCAAAGTAGCTACTCCTCAGAGCTCTGTTGAGAGAGAATAATTGGGTCTGATTAAAGACTCTGCCTGAATAAAACCCTAGTTAGACACTAAAGTAATATATTACACAGTGTTAAAAAAACGAATCAAGAGAAGGCAAAGTCATTTTCCCTCACCCAGCAAAGTTCAGGTGCTCCTGTGCAAGCCAGCTCATTGTTAGATGTATCAGCACATTCGGTTCTGCAAGCTCTGTGTGACTTTTGCTCCTCCTGGCCAGGCTTGTTAGTGAACAACTCCTACAATCTGTAACTTGCTGGCCGCCTGGGAGAAGAGACCAACCCCCACCTGGCTACATGCTCCCTTCAGGTAATTGTAGACAGCAATAAGGTCACCCCTGAGCCTCCTCTTCTCCAGGCTAAGCAACCCCAGCTCCCTCAGCCTCTCCTCATAGTGATTGTGTTCCAAACCCCTCCCCAGCTTTGTTGCCCTTCTCTGGACACATTCCAGCAAGTCAACATCCTTCCTAAACTGAGGGTCCTAGAACTGGACACAGCACTCAAGGTGCGGCCTGACCAGTGCTGAGTACAGGGGTACAATGACTTCCCTGCTCCTGCTGGCCACACTGTTTCTGATGCAGGCCAGGATGCCATTTTCCTTCTTGGCTGCCTGGGCACACTGCTGACTTGTGTTCAGCCTGCTATCAGCCAGTACCCCCAGGTCTCTTTCTGCCTGGCCACTCTCCAGCCATTCTGACCCCAGCCTGTAGCACTGCATGCGGTTGTTGTGGCCAGTGTGTAGAATCTGGCACTTAGATGTGTTAAATCTCATGCCCTTGGACTTGTTTGGGTTGGAAAAGGCCTCCAAGATCATCAAATTCATCTGTCAACCTAACACCACCATAACCATTAAACCATGTCTCCAAGTGCCATGTCCACACATTTCATGAACACCTCCAGGGATGGTGACTCCACCACGTCCCTGGGCAGATAAGGAGCAGTCTTTCCTTCTGATTTACAATACAAGAACAAAAGGGATATTAATAAAAACACATACTTAATTAGATGTGTCATAACTGAGGTGTCTGTCCAAGACCCTAGGCTTGCTTAGGTAATCACACAACAAGTGTCTCTACTCAAAACCTAAGCAGTGTGAGGATAACCCGCTCCACAAGGACTCAGGCAGTCATCTGCATGCTGTAAATAGTTCAGGAGCACATGTCAGAAAGGCTATAAATGGAAAAATGACATTTTTCGCCCCCTACACACATAATGTCATTACATGATAGAACTAGAGTGCAACAGAGAAGCAAGGAGTAAAAAAAGAAGGCAAAATGAAGAAGGGATTGCACATTTATAATGATAATCATGATCTACAGAGTCATTACAATTAATTCTCAGAACTTTGTAAACCCATATTATGTCTCACTTTCCAGAGCATCCATTTATCTCTAATGATGTGAGACCAGGGTGAAACTTGATGTAGATTGTAGATAATTTCCAGTCTGTAATGGCTTTACACTTTCCTGCAAAACAATTGCATTGGATGCTCTTATAGATCATTAAGACTTGATGGACCTTGGTGTGATCTAATGTTTTGCTTCTCTATTAGTAAATATGCTGGCATCTAGCTCTGGGACAGAAGAGGTATGATGAGGCAAGATGTTAGGAAGAACTAAGCATTAATCCTGCATCATTAGAGAGCCAAATTGCTTCTACTAGACACTCCTGGCCTGAAACTGACCCAGGGGAGATTTAGGTTGGAGATGAGGAAAAATTTCTTTGCAGCAAGAGTGGTCAGGCATTGGAACAGGCTGCCCAGGGAGGCGGTGGGGTTTCAGTCCCTGAAGGTATTCAAGAAATGTGTGGACATGGAATTTTGGGACATGGTTTATTGGCCACGGAGTCGCTGGTTTGATAGTTGGATTCGATCTTAAAGGGCTTTTCCAGCCCAAACAATTCTATGATTATTCCTCAGCCTACTCCATATGTACCCCAGTGGCCCACAATGGCATTCAACAAATCCAAGTGCCGGGTGCTGCACTTTGGCCACAGCACTCAACCCACCACACAACCCCATGCAGAGCTACAGGCTGGAGTTGGAGTGGCTGGAGAGCGGACAAACAGATAGGGACCTGGGGGTGCTGATTGACAGCCACCTGAACATGAGCCAACACTGTGCCCAGGTGGCCAAGAAAGCCAATGGCATGCTGGCCTGCATTAGAAATAGTGTGGCCAGCAGGAGCAGGGAAGTCATTGTGCCCCTGTACTCTGCTTTGGTTAGGCCATACCTTGAGTCCTGTGTCCAGTTCTGGGCCCCTCAGTTTAAGAAGGACATTGAGACACTTGAACGTGTCCAGAGAAGGGCAACAAGGCTGGGGAGAGGCCTCAAGCACAAGCCCTATGAAGAGAGGTTGAGGGAGCTGGGATTGTTTAGCCTGGAGAAGAGGAGGCTCAGGGGAGACCTTATTGGTCTCTACAACTACCTGAAGGGAGGTTGTAGCCAGGAAGGGGTTGGTCTCTTTCCGCTAGCAACCAGCACCAGAACAAGAGGACACAGTCTCAAGCTGCGCCAGGGGAGGTTTAGGCTTGAGGTGAGGAGAAAGTTCTTCACTGAGAGAGTTGTTAGCCTTTGGAATATGCTGCCCAGGGAGGTGGTGGAGTCACCATCCCTGGAGATGTTCAAGAGGGAATTGGACGTGGCACTTGGTGCCGTGGTTTAGTAATCATAAGGTCTGTGGTGACAGGTTGGACTTGATAATCTTAGAGGTCTCTTCCAATCTTGGGGATACTGTGAAGTAAATTTCATTCATCAAGGATTAAAGTGACATTTGGAACAACTAAATCTACTTGACCAAGTGGGGTTTAGGTTAGACATTAGAAGAAACTTCTTGACTGAAAGGGTTCCCAAATACTGGAACAAGCTGCCCAGGGAGGTGGTTGAATCCCCATCCCTGGAGGTGTTTCAAAGAGGCAGAGATGAGGTGCTGAGGAACATGGTTTAGCCCCAGTCTTTGTAGATCTAGAGAATGATTGGACTAGATGATCTTAATGATCTTTTCCAACCAAAACAATTCTGTGATTCCAAGCAGGACAAATTCCATGTATTGAGGAAACAAAAGACAACCATTAACATACCACTCTTGGTGACGTGATGGTAGCACAGAATATTATCACAGTATCACAGTATCACAGTATCACTTAGGTTGGAAAGGACCTCGAGGATCATCGAGTCCAACCTGACACCGCAGACCCCATGACTAGACCATGGCACCAAGTGCCACGTCCAATCTCCCCTTGAACGCCTCCAGGGTCGATGACTCAACCACCTCCCTGGGCAACCCATTCCAATGCCGAATGACTCGCTCGGTGAAGAACTTCCTCCTCACCTCGAGTCTGAACCTCCCCTGGCGCAGCTTGAGACTGTGTCCCCTTGTTCTGGTGCTGGTTGCCTGGGAGAAGAGGCCAACTCCCTCCTGGCTACAACCACCCTTCAGGTAGTTGTAGAGGGCAATAAGGTCACCCCTGAGCCTCCTCTTCTCCAGGCTAAACAATCCCAGCTCCCTCAGCCTCTCCTCATAGGGCTTGTGTTCAAGGCCTCTCACCAGCCTTGTTGCCCTTCTCTGGACACGCTCAAGTGTCTCAATGTCCTTCTTAAACTGAGGAGCCCAGAACTGGACACAGTACTCAAGGTGCGGCCTAACCAGAGCAGAGTACAGGGGCACTATGACCTCCCTGCTCCTGCTGGCCACACTATTCCTAATGCAATATTATCCATGTCACCTGTTATTGTGGATCTGGGGGGGGTTGTTCTGGCTAAAGCAGAGCAGTAATAAATTTGAGCACTGAATTACATTTTTGGCCTTTTGTCTTTTTCCCTAAAATGAAAAAGCTCTGTTAGCCATCCACTTCTTTTTTTATTTGTACTCTTAGAATCCCAGGATCCACAGAAGCATACTTCATCTTCTAAGTGCAATTACTTGCTTTAGCTAGAGAAAACACTTCTGACTAAGCTGTCAGTGCTTCACCTCCTGCTAATGTACAGTCATGACTTTCAGAACCTTGTGCAGAAACTGCCACCTCCCTCACAGCCTCCCTCATCCTGCTGGCCACACTTCTTTTGGTGCAGCCCAGGATACAGCTGCCTTCTGGGCTGCAATCAGCCATTGCTGGCTCACATTGAGTTTTTCATCATTTCCTGCACAATGCTAAAATGCAGGAGCAAAACCAATGTGAATAAACCCTTTGGGGGCACTGCTATGGGAAAGAGAGTAAAATATTTGCATTTTAAAGTAACCCTCACAGAACTGAATTTAAAAGCTCAAACCCAAACCCAGCTGTAACAGTGACCTAAAAATCTCACCATAACAAAAAGAAAGATCATTTTACATGGGAACTATGTCTCTAGTGAGATTTGAACTGATTTGGGGAGGGTTTTGTCCTTTTTGTGTACACTCATCTTCTTCACAACACATTTCACATCCAGTTTTTATGCCAGTGAATACCATAGAACATGGGATTAACACAGACAAATGTAGTACAGCTCCCAAAAATATGAATAGAATAGAACAGAACAGATAGAATAGAACAGAACAAATAGAATAGAACAGAACAAGTTGGAAAAGACCTTTGAGATCATCAAGTCCAACCTACCATCCAACACTATCTCATCAACTAAACCATGGCACCAGGAAAACTAACAACCTCCCCCAAAACAGTCCACAGAATGTGATACTGAGTAGGGAAAGGGAAACATTTGCTCCTGCTAAGCCATCAACCTTTCTCAAAGAAGCCTTCTCTGTTTCTTTTTCTTTTCCACATTAAAAGGTAACAAGATATATTATCTAACTGTAAATATAAGGTACAGCATTTTGCCTCTGAAATGATACAGGGGGAAAGTACAGAACCATAGAATCATGGAATTGTTTTGGAAAAGACCTTTAAAATCATTGAGTCCAACCATTCTCTTACTCTACCAAGTCTGGGGATAAACCACGTCCCTCATCACCACATCTCTGCCTCTTCAAAACACCTCCAGGGATGGGGATTCAACCCCCCTCCCTGAGCAGCCTGTTCCAGTCTTTGGGAGCCCTTTCAGTCAATAAGTTTCTTCTAATGTCCAACCTAAACCTCCCCTGGTGGTCAGGCTTTGGAACAGGATGCCCAGGGACATGGTGGAGTTACCACCCTTGGAGGTGCTCAAGAAACATGAAGACATGGCACTTGGGAGATGGTTTAGTGGCCATGGTGGTGTTATGTACAAGGTTGGACTTGATGATCTTAGATGTCTTTTTCAATCTTAATGATTCTACGATTCTCTGATGGTAGGACATCAAAATGTCACAGCAAGACAGTCCAACGTTTCCAACCTCCTTCCCTCAGTCTGAGATTAAATACTTATGCTTTTCACTAAGCATAAACTTGAAGAAGAAACCTTCAGCCTGGGTGATTTCCTATCTCAGAGCTGATTAAAATTCACTCGGAGCTCCCAGACCATGAGCAGCTCACACTGGCAGAGCGAGTGTTCATCCCTGCTTAAAAAAAAAACAGGCTGATGGGAAGGAACAAAGGGGTTGGACAACATCACTGCATGAATTAGGAAAGAGCAACAGGAGCTTGAAGTGATCATTCAGGACATGGGTTATGTCCTACACGAAAAAGTTGGGCGGTGATTCCAAGAAGCAATCCTAAGCTGTGTCACACACCAGGTACTCACACGTCTATTCGGGCAGCTCCTTCCAAAGCAGCAGATGCACTTGGCTACTGCTTGTTAATATCTCCCTAGGCTTCTACTCTGAGTGAATGGCTTTTTAAACTTGACTGAGATCCCTGCTCATTGCTTCTGGTGCTCAGAGCTGCATGAAGGTTTTCCTCAGTCGAGCTCAATACAGATCACAGAATCATAGAATAGTTTGGGTTGGAAAACACCTCCAAGATCATTGAGTCCAACCATCAATCCAACACCACCATGGCCATTAAGCCATGTCCCAAAGTGTCATGTCCACTTATCTCTTGAACACCACCAGGCATGCTGAATCCACCACCTCCACCTCCCTGGGAAGCCTGTTCCAGTATTTGCCTGCCCTCACCCCTTCCCCAGCAGAAAACTCTCCACCTCTGCCTATTCTGTTGTTTTTCTCCTGCACTAACTCTGCAACAGCTCCTTTTAAAACACACTCATTAGAACATCTAATTTTAAGTGATATCTGATGTAACAGAGGTACCAAGAAACTACAAACTGCAGAGAAAATTTCATTTGTCCCATCTTGGTAGAATCTGTGTTGATGGCTGAGGCGTATTGCTATGGTTTTCTCTAGGGAAAGAGATGAGAGGAGCTTTGGGAGTCACAGACTGTATTGGGTTAGAAGGAACCCTCAAAGGTCATCTTGTCCAACCCCTCTGCAGTCAGCAGGGACATCTCCAACTAGATCAAGTTGTTCAAGGCCCTGTCAAGTATGACCTTGAATGTCTCCAGGGACGGGGTTTCCACTGCCTCTCAGAGCAACCGGTTCCAGAGTATTTAACCACTCTCATCTTGGTTCTTCTTACCTCACCCTTCTCATGTCTCTTTCCTTTCTCCAAAACCTTACATACCATGTCCTCATTTTACCTGTCCTGAATGATTTTGCAGTACTAGACTTTAACACCTACCAGATCAGTGGAAGAGATTGGAACTTGTTGATAAATAGATCAGCAAAGGCGAGAAGAATGAATCATTAGCTAGGAGAAAGTAATTAAAGTGGACAACCCTATAAAAGCCTTTGTAATTTTCCACCTACATGTTCTGTGCTATAAATTAGCACAATTAGAGAATGGCTCATAGATTCCTAGAATGGTTTGGGTTGGAAGGAACATTCAAGATCATCTGGTCTCAAATCCCACACCATGGGAAGGGACACCTTCCACTAGACAATTTTGCTCAAAGCCTCATTCAACCTAGCCTTGAACACCTTCCAGGGAAGGGGCATTCACAGCCTCCCTGGGCAACCTGTTCTTGTGTCTCACCACCCTCACTCTAAAGAATTTCTTCCTAATCTCCTGTCTAAATCTCCCCAAACAATTCTGTGATTCTATCACCTCCAACAGAACACAAGGAAGTAGCAGCATAGAAACCTGCCTTCCAAGATGACATAATGAAGTGGGGAACAAAAAAAGGACCCCCAGTTGAAGACAAAACAACACAGAATCAAGGTTACCTGACAGGGGAAAATGCATCTCCTATGGAGTTTCAATGACAAAGTATTGAGGGAAATCCCATGTGGGGCAAAGCAAGGCATAGCTAGCTGAGGACAAGCCAGCAGTGTGCTCAGGGGCCCAAGAAGCCCACGAGCATCCTAGCCTGAATCAGCAATGGTGTGGCAAGTAAGCCCTTTGAAATGCACACAATGTGATTTCATAGAACCACAGAATTGTTTTGGTTGGAAAAGCCCTCTAAGATCAACAAGTCCAACCACCAACCCACCACCACCATGGCCATTAAGTCATAGTGCCATATCCACATATTTCTTGAACACCTCCAGGGATGGTGATTCCACCACCTCCCTAGGCAGCCTGTTCCAATGCCTGGCCACTCTTGCAGCAATGAAATTTTTCCTAATCTCCAACCTAAACCTCCCTTGGCTCAATTTCAAGCCTTTTCTTTTCCTCCTATCACTGTTTCCTAGGGAGAAGAGACCAACCCCTATTTCACTCCAACCTCCTTTCAGGGAGTTGTAGAGAACAATGAGGTCTTTTCTCAGCCTCCTCTTCCCCAAACTAAACAACTACAGTTCCCTCAGTTATTCCTCACCAGAATTGTTCTGCAGACCCTTCACCAGCTTTGTTGCTCTTCCTTGGACATGATCCAGCATATTAATGCCCTTCTTGGAGTGATAACCTGGGCTCAAAACTGAATCCAGTACTCAAGGTGTGGATCACCACAGCCCGGAGAGTGAGAGAGGTCTAGTGGAAGGAGTCCCTGCCCATGGCAGGATGTTTGGAACTAGATAATCTTTAAGGTCCCTTCCAACCCAAACCATCCTACAACTCTGTGATATGGCCAAATGGATTCCACCTAAACATCAAGTGAATGTGCCAAAAAATTGTTAAGTTTGTACATGTTACAGAAAAACTAAGCAAGACAAGATTTCAGTCAGTAGTAAGGTAGGATCTGTACCATGCTATGCCTTTGATGAAGTAACTTCAGCCCATTCAGCTGCAGTTCTGAGCACAGGAACATGAAAACTTGCAGATTTTCATCAATTTAATCTATTCCAGAGGCTGCATCAGTGTAATGTGGAAGTTGCTATAGCAACCACATTTTCCCTCAGAGCAGATACACGTGTAAGGGATTTCTCCACCCCGCTGTCTAAGTTAGACTTGTGCAGTGATGCTGCAGCACTAAGTCCAACCCAGGAACTTAACCCAGTCAATACTTATTTAAAATGTCAATAAAAGTGCCATGTCCACATGTGTCTTGAACACTTGCAGGGATGGTGACTTCACCACCTCCCTGGTCAGCCTGCTCCAGTCTTTCAGAACCCTTTCAGTCAACAAGTTTTTCCTAATATTTAAACTAAACCTACCCTGGGGCACTCTGAGGCCATATCCTCTCCTGTCACCTGGTGTTAAGGAGAATAAACCAACCTCCATATCACTCTAATCTCCTTGCAGGGAGTTGTAGAGAGCAAGAAAGTCTCCCCAGCTTTCTCTTCTCCAGGCTGAACCACCCCAGTTGCTCCTCACCAGACCTGTTCTCCAGACTCTTAACCAGCTTCATTGCCCTTCTGAACATGCTCCAGCATGTCCTTCTTGGAGGGAAGGGCATGAAACTGAACTCCCGACTCAAAGTGTGGCATCACCAGCACCCAGACCAGTGGCACAATATCATCCCTGGTCCTGCTGGCCATGCTATTGCTGGTCCAGGTCAGGATCACAGAATCACCAAGGTTGGAAGAGACCTCGAGATCATTGAGTCCAGCCTGTCACCACAGACCTCATGACTAGACCATGGCACCAAGTGCCACATCCAATCCCCTCTTGAACACCTCCAGGGATGGTGACTCCACCACCTCCCTGGGCAGCACATGCCAATGACTAATGACTCTCTCAGTGAAGAACTTTCTCCTCACCTCAAGCCTAAGCTTCCCCTGGTGCAGCTTGAGACTGCGTCCCCTTGTTATGGTGCTGGTTGCCTACAGGATTTCTTGGACACACGAACACATTGCTCACCTTGCTGTCAACCAGCACACATATGTCCTTTTCTGTCACACTCCATGATACTGGAAGACATCCCATTAATTTTTTTACCTGAGTGTCAGCAGGAGCGTGACCACCAAACAGTTTTATTCTCTAAGGATGATGGAGTAGGGCTTCCTGACACACCCTGAGACCAGAACTGCTTGGTTTATGTTACCTAGAGCCCCGAAGTCCCTTCTATACATGAAAGGAAGATTAGGACAATGTTGCCATTTCACCTGGCTGGTTTGTGCTGATAACTAGCTAAATTTGGTCAAGAATTCACACGCACACCACTAAAAAAACACCACACAGACCACTAAAACCCACCACACAGACCTCCTGCCACTGGTCTGGTGACACAAACAGAGTCAAAGAGAGACACACAGAGCAAAATTCAGACCTGGCAGTGGTTTTCAAGCTTTCCAACATCCAGGAGGCAGGAACAGAGGGTTAAATCCAAGTCCATTCTAAGAAACATTTTATCATAAAACTGCTGAGGAAAAAAGATTAAGGAGGCTGAATCAGGGATAAAGAACTACAAGAGCATTTCTCTTTCAACTTTAATCCCACCAACTGCATACAAACATACAGATCTTTGCAGTCAGATATAAGATTAAATTTCCCATATAATTGCATTTTTTTTGCTTCTTTCTCCTAATTAGGCCTAGGAAGATGATTAGATATATTTCCATTTCTATTCTCACACGTGCATGATCCAACCACATGCTGCTAACAGAGACCTGGTCAGATCCATCCCATGATAAACGTGCAGCTGCTTTAAATTCTGATCTACACATCTTTTGTGTTGTGATTTGATAGAAGCTCCATGGTTTGGAGGATTTCTGTGTCTGTCCAGTTTGCACAAGACAAATCCAGATGCAGCAGCTCAATTCTCATTGCTTGGGTAATTAATCTTGGAGCCTTTTTCCTATGCTACAAACCAGAACAGCAAAAAAAGCCTGAGGAGCTCTTAAAACGCACCAAAGCCGGAAGAAATCATTATGATTAGTAAACATTTTACACTTCTATGTTGTTTGGTTGGGGTTTTTTTTCCTAGTGAGTTTCCTCAAGGAACTGAAACTCCTCTTTTCATAGAATCATAGAATGGATTGCAAGGGACCTTCAAGATCATCTAGTTCCAGCCTCTCCTGCCATGGAAAGGAACACTTTCCACTAGAACCAGGTTGCTCAAGGCCTCATCCAACCTGGCCTTGAACAACTCCAAGGAGGGAGCATCCATAACTTCCCTGGGCAACCTGTTCCAGGGTCTCACCACCCTCATTCTAAAGAATTTCTTTCTAACCTCTTGTCTAAATCTCCCTGCCTCCAGTTTCAATCCTTTCCCTCTCATCCTATCACTACAAGCCCTTGTCAGAAGTCCCTCCCCATCTTTCTTGTAGACCCTCTTCAGGTACTTTGTGGGCAAACATGCTGTATCACCAACAGGGAGTTAACTCTTTGCAACAAAAAGGTTGTCTTTGAAGTGCCAACTTCATTAGCCTCATTGTCCAAATGGAATCTGTTGCTGGAGAAAGGAGAGGGGGAAAATGCAGCATGTTTCAACCCAAAAGACACATTCAGTTTCATTTAATGACTACTCCTTTCTTCTCTCATATTCTTCACATCACCAATTGAAATAACAAAGCAGCAGAAATTCAGACATTTGCATCCCATGTCAAAATTCTGGGCTCTCTTTGGCCATTGGAACAGGCTGTCCAGGGAAGTGGTGGAGTCACCATCACTGGAAGTGTTTAAAAAGAGACTGGATGAGGCACTTAGTGCCATGGTTTAGTTGATAAGATGGTGTTGGATGATAGGTTGGACTTGATCTCAAAGGTCTCTTCCAACCTGGTTAATTCTATATTCTTTAACTGCAGATAAACACAACCAGAACGTTCCAGGCACTCACAAAACCAGGGAATTTTCAAGCAGATTTCTGAATATCCTGAAGAACCAAGGTTGGAAGAAACCTCGAGGATCATCCAGTCCAACCTGTAACCACAGACCTCACAACTAGACCATGGCACCAAATGCCACGTCCAATCTCCTCTTGAACACCTCCAGGGATGGTGACTCCACCACCACCCTGGGCAGCACATTCCAATGACGAATGACCCTCTCAGTGAAGAACTTTCTCCTCACCTCCAGCCTAAACTTCCCCTGGTGCAGCTTGAGACTGTGTCCTCTTGTTCAAAGTAGTTTATCCTTGAGTTCAAGTGAAACCTCTTGGGTTCCAGTTTGTACCCATTGCCCTTTGTCCTATCACTGGGCAACACTGAAAAGAGTCCAGCTGCATCCTCTTGGCCTCCCCTCTCTTGATATTGGTAAGCACGGAGAATATTCCCTCTCAGGCTGCTCTTCTCCAGGCTAAACAGCACCAGGTATCTCAGCTTTTCCTTCTCACAGAGACACTCCAGTCCCCTTGTGATCTTCATGGCCTTCCACTGGTGCCCACCTGAGCTTTGGTGACCATCACCATTCTCACATAGCCTCCTTAAACTTCAAAATGACACCTCTTCAACTGATGTAGAGTAAACAGGACCCTCTTGGTGTGCAGGATAATCCTCCAAGTGCTAGAGCTCCTCTCAAACACTTAATTATCACTTTAATGCCTTCTTGAAGAGTCAGGTGAATTCTGAAGTGTTCTGTTTGCAGGAAAGGATTAATTTAACCATTTTCTGAACTCTTTAAGCAATTCTTTAATCTACGCCATTGCAATGACTCACATGATAGAATCACAGAAAGCCAGGTCACCATCACAGGAAGAGACTGGATGAGGTACTTGGTGCCATGACTGAGTTGATCAGATGGTGTTGGGTGATGGGTTGGATTTGATGATCTCAAATGTCTTTTCCAACCTGGTTATTTCTATCCTACCCTATTCTATCCTACTCTGCTTTACATGCACTACTGTTTCAAACCTCCTAACCTAAAGCAGAGCAGGGGCCTTCTATAAATAGCCCAAGCATGAAAATCAGATAACAAAGACTGGTAAAAGAAGACTGAAGAGAACATACTAAAGTGATACCTTTCCATCTGTCAGCACATTTCTTAGACTACTAATGTCACCAGCTGATGACAGTTCTTGGGTCTCTATGTTCTTGGGCCTCAAGGATCATCTGCTCCAAACTTTCTAGGTAGATAGTGTTTACATCATAACCCTTTCCACCACAACTTCAAAAAATACACAAAGGCACATTTCCAGTAGGTTTTTATCAGCCCATTTTGACAATTCTTTAATTACCAGCCAGCTACTATTGATAATATTGGAAGCAGAAGTAGAAACTTTAAACTGTAGCCTGACGTTATAGAATCACACACTGGGTTGGGTTGGAAGGGACCCTCCAAAGGTCGAGTTGCCCAACCCTCCCTACATGGAGCAGGGACCTATCCAGTGAGTGATCACAAAGGGAAAGAGATCAGGGCTTCCCCAACTGAATGCATCTGGTAAGAGCTAGGTGGTGAAGTGCCAATGGAGACAAATTGCAGGCTGACAAGCAGCATATTCACTTCTCTTGCTTCATGGCTTCCAGGCAATACACAAACACAACAGCACCAGGCAAGACTGCAAAATCTGCTGATCATTGACTGTGACAACATGAGGCAGCCAAACATTGTAGCATCTGCTGGCTCCTGTGTGGCTGCTGAGGGTGATGTGTGAGGCTGCATCTCCCCCTTGCTCCCCAGAGTAAATCAACGTGGAACAGCTCTGCCAGACAACAGGGACGCTACTCTGGATGCCATCTCCTCTGACAATGAAAAACAGGTCATATAGTCACAGCTGAGCCATGGCATAGACTTTCTGTTCAACTCAGAGTCTGTTAACCATAGAACCATAGAATTGCTTTGTTTGGAAAACGCCTCTAAGATCCAAGCATCAACCCCATACCACCATGCCCATTAAACCATAGCCCAGAGTGCCACAGCCATATGTTTCTTGACCACCTCCAGGGACAGTGACTCCACCACCTCCCTGGGAAATCCATTCCAAAGAAATATTTCCTAATCTCCAACCTAAACCTCCCCTGGCACAATTTCAGGTCATTTCCTCTCATTCTACCACCTGATACTAGGGAAAAGAGACCAAGCCCCCCTCAGTCCAGATTCCTTCCAGGGAGTTGTAGAGAGCAATGAGGTCTGCCCTCTGCCTCCTCTTCTGCAGGCTAAACAACCCCAGTTCCCTCAGCTGCTATTCAGAAACCTTGTTCTCCAGACTCTTCCCCAGCTGCTGTCAACCAGAAACCCCAGATCCTTTTCCACTCTGCCTTAAGCCTGGAGCATTCATGGCAGAATCCCCCTACAGTACTTACAGCACCAGCTATTGTTGAGACATGCAGGACAAATAAGGGAAATTCAGATTTAAGAGGAACAGCTGCAGATAGTCCAGGCACTCCCAGACACAGCTGGAAATCCTCCTGGGGGTTCCCAGTTCCTACTGGAATACCAAAAAAAGCTTCTGAATCTTGGCAGGCGACTACAAACCACTGAATCCTTGCCTGATTTTTGTTGTTCTTCAGATCTGACAGGTGAAATAAAAACCTCAATCCTGCAAAGTTTTCAATGATCTGGTGAAGGCTGTTGTCATGTTAAGATCATAGAACAGTGGAGGCTGAAAGGGACCTCTGGAGATTGACTCCACCTCCCCTGCCAAGGCAAGTTCACTTTGGGCAGTTCACACAGGAACACATCCAGATGAGTCTTGAAAGTTTCCAGATAAGGAGACTTCACAGCCTCTCTGGGCAGCCAGCTCCAGAGCTCAGTCACCCTTACAGGAAAGAATTTTTTCCTCATGAAGTGGAACCTCCTCAGTTCTAGTTTGCATCTGGTGCCTCTTATCCTATCACAGGACATCAGATTGGATGTTTGGAAGAAGTTCTTCCCCATGAGAGTAGTAAGACACTAGAACAGGTTTCCCAGGGAGGTGGTAGAAGCCTCATCCCTGGAGGTTTTTAAGGCCAGGCTGGATGGGGCTCTGAGCAACCTGGTCTAGTGTGAGGTGTCCCTGCCCATGACCAGGGGGTTAGAACTAGGTGATTCTTGAGGTCCCTTCCAACCCTAACAATTCTATGATACCATTGAATAGATGAACTTGAATTTCAGAGCCTCACAGAAAGAGCATGAAGGTGTGGGAAACAGAGTCCCTTGGAAGGAAGAGCATGCCAGAGGGGGAAAAACATGGGACAGAGTATGGTCTGCCTATGGGTGATCACAGCTGGGAGAAACTATCCCAAGGAACATGGTCTAAAGGCTGCAGTACAATCATGGAATCACAGAATAGTTTCAGTTGCAAAAGACTTCTAAGATCAGCAAGCCCAACCATCAACCTAAGACCATCATGGTCAGTAATAAGCCAGGGAGCTCTGGTTCTAAAGCCCTCCAGATAAAATGGGATTCTACCCGATTTACAGCCCTTAGAGAACAAAAGCTTACATTTCTGAGCCTCTTTCACTTTCTGATCTCAAGATAACCACAAAGAAAAGTGTTCCTAGAAACCTCAGCTTCTCTTTAAATTCTTAGTTTCCCCCCTAATTTGATGACAGATTTGTTGGGCTTCTGCTGTCATTGAAAGAATGGAATGGACCACGTTGGAAGAGACCTTAGTATCTGTCAGGGTTGGAAGGGACCACAAGGATCATCTAGTTCCAACCCCCCTGCCATGGGCAGGGACACCCCACACTAGACCCTCAAGATCATCGCCTCCAACCCATCATCCAACACCATCTAATCAACTAAACCATGGCACCAAGCACCCCATCAAGTCTCCTCCTAAACACCTCCAATGATGGTGACTCCACCACCTCCCCAGGCAGCCCATTCCAATGGCCAATCACTCTATGAAGAATTTCTTCCTAACATCCAAATTCAAGTGTGTGGGGGGTGGGGAAATGGAGGGAGAATTAAGAACCAGGTCCATAATTTACAAAGGGGGGAAGTAAATTTTAACCATATTTAGTTTCTGTTTATCAGAAGAAATATTGACTTTGCCTTAGTAAATTGTATTTGTGCAAGACAAACATCATTATGTGACTCTGAATAACTCAGAAAATTATTTTCACAGTGCTGACCAAACTGAGGCAGCAATATCATCAGGATTTGAAATAGACTCATTCTTTTTTTTTTTTTGCCTCTATTGATACTTTTTCCTCTGTCCTTGCTGAACTTTTTGGTCATTCTTTATTCAGGTCATGTCAAATGAAAGAGGCAGAACGGACCGGTGAGTAAAAAGCACTCTAACAAGCTAAGCTAAGATGCTCCATCACTTTGTGATGAAATATTCAGACACATTGCCCACTGGTAGCAGCTTATTCATGACTGATTTAAATGATACACTGAAAGAAAAAAAAAAATGTGCTTTAATCTTCCAGATAATAAGTCTTAAAAAATTAAAACTGAAATCACAGTTTAAAGAGGAAAAGCCAGCAGACGTTTCAGTCAACATCAGGCTGGAGGCTTGCTGCCATCAAAGTGGCTGGTGTCAGTACAGAGCTTGCTACAGCTGGAAGTGTGATCCAGGTTATGATCTAGAGTCAATAATTTGTGAGCTGTTGAACATGCTCCTGGGTATTGATGACACTCCCTTTCCCATTAAGAAAATGCTCTTCCCAATTATTTTTCACCTGTGAAGAATTTGCCAACAAAACTGAAAGTAAGAGACATCTTTAAGCTCTTTTCTCCTGAACTGTACTGAAAAGTGCTGGGTGAGGAGAAGCTCAACAACATGCACTCACAGCCCAGAGCCAGCCATGTCCTGGGCTGATCCCCAGTAGTGTGAGCAGCAGGAAGGAAGGGATTCTGCTCCTCTGCTCTGCTGAGACCCCACCTGCGGTGCTGGAGCCACCTATGGAGTCCTCAGCACAGGAGAGACGTGGACTCATCGGCACAGGGCCAGAGGCCATGGAGATGATCAGAAAGCTGGAACATCTCCCATGTGGGGACAGGCTGAGAGAGTTGGGGCTGTTCAGCCTGGAGAAGAGAATGCTCCTGGGAGACCTTAGAGCAGTCCTCCAGGTTCTGAAGGGGGTTCAGGAGGACTGGAGAGGGACTTCTGACAAAGGCATGGAATGACAGGACAAGGTGTCCATGTTTAGCCCGTATCTGAGGCCACACACTAGCAGTTGCCCTATTAGCTGACAAAAAGGAGAGCAGACCCTCAGGGTGAAACAAGAATGCCCAATTCCCACCTGTGTTCATCCCAGAGAGGTAAAGTTCCACTCGGCCCAGCAAAGGTGTAGCAGCCACAGCATCCAGGGCAGGCTTCAAGGGCAGGAGAAAGCAGATGAGCAACATGAAGAGGAGCCCAAGCAGGAGGCTCTAGCAAGAAGCTCCTTTTGCCTCCAAATCCCCCATTTATAGTGACTGTGATGCTGCTGGGCTGGAACACAGCTGAAGCCAGTTGGAGTCAGCTGTGCAGAGCTGCTGCTAGCCTGCAGCCCATGGCTGGCCTGGGAGTCTGGCCCAACACAACCAGGACAACTGAGTATGTCTTCAAACTGGAAGGGGCTGGATTGAGATGAGACATGAGAAAGAAATTCTTCCCCATGAGGATGGTGAGACATTGAAACTGATTGTCCAGGGAAGATGTGGAGGCTCCAAGCCTGGAAGTGTTGAGAGCCAGGATGGATGGGGGCCTTCAGCAAGCTGGTCTAGAAGGAAGTGTCCCCATCTGTGAGAGAGGGCCTTTAAGATCCACTCCAACCCAGCCTATGATTCTGTGAGAATTTAACTGTGAAAATCACTATAACCTTGGGAGGAACTGGACAGACCTTGCCTGTCAATTTAGCTTTGCAAAACCTCATTCCTCTTGGGTGATCAGAATAAATTTTTTAAGTAATGATTTCTGGAGACAACACAAAGACCTAACGGTGCCTCCCTTAGGTCACTGCAATGTCCCTGTTGAGCCTTCTTTGCTGTAAATCAGGAGGCTTCTGCAAGAAGCAATCAAATGAGGATCATTACCAATTATTCAAGCATGGAACTGACAAGAGGAAATTTGCAAGTTCTGACTCAAAAATAGACAGGATGGGGGGTTGGAAGTGACCTCTGGAGATCATCAAGTCTAGTCCTCCACCCCCTATCAAGGCAGGGTCACCTAGAGAAGGTCACACAGGAATGCATCCAGGTGGGTTTTGAAAGCCTCCAGAGATGGAAACTCCATCCCATGTCTCACCTGGTCCTTGATTTATTAAAATTCCATGGAAAGGACAATAAAATCTTGCTATACCCAGACCCACAAAGCTCAGCACTGTGCTTAGTGAATCACAGTCATTCATTTTGGATTTAATATCTCTTTCCCAAACAGACAAAGAGGAATTACAGCAGAACAAAGCAAGGGTGTTAAATCCAGAGAATGCTTAAGGGCTTACAGAGCTTTTCACTTCCACCTTTGCCAGCTAGTTGAGGGCAGCAGGGACTGAGAGCTGTTTACCCAGATCAATCACTCTTACAATGGGAAATCAACTGGCAGGCTCTGTTGGGCTGGTTTCTGGCACTCAGCAGTGCTGCCATGTAGTTAACATCTAGACAAGCAACAGATGCAAACACAGAAGGTCTAAATCAGGAGTCAAACCTGGCTGAATCCTGAAGGTGATCCTCAGAGATGCAGCTTAAGACAGGCTGAGTGAAAAGCTCAGTCTTCCGATTCTTTCAAGCAGCCGCATAGATGTTGCCTCCCCTTCAGGCTTAAACATAAATCCTGATGAAATGTTGACAGGACAGTGACAAGACAAGGGCTAACTGGCACAAACTCGAACGTAAGAAGCTCAATCTAAACATGAGGAGCAACTTCTTTCAACTTAAAGGTGATGGAGTACTGGAGCAAGCTGCCCAGAGAGTTGGTGGTGTCTCCATCTCTGGAGACATTCAAAACCCACTTGGATGTGTTCCCCTGTGACCTTCTCTAGAGGGCCCTGCTTTGGCAGGGAGCTTGGACTCAAGGATCACCACAGGTCCCTTCCAACCCTTAGCATTCTGTGATTCTTATCCTAAGATAGATTTTGCATTTTTCCCATTATATGAGACAATTTTTAAGCAAGATACGATTTCTGCCTGTAAATATTACACTATTTATAGCCCCAGATCATTGCAGTTACAATGACATTACTACTTGCAACAGATGAGAAGGGCATTGTCAGAAAGTAGGCAGAATCACCTCAGATACTGCATCTGGTTCTAGTATCCCCATCATAAGAAGGACATAGAGCTGTTGGAGCAGGTCCAAAGGAGGGCAATAAGGATGATTGGAGGGCTGTGACACCTCTGCTGTGAGGGGCAGGCTGAGGGATCTTGGGTTGTTCAGTCCAGATAAGAAAAGACTCTCGGGGGGCCTTATAGCTGCCTTCCAATTCCTGAAGACAGCATATAGGAAGGCTGGAGAGGGACTTTTCACAAGGGTATCTAGTGATAGGACAAGGGTGAATGGTTTTAAGCTAAGAGAGGACTGGATCTTAGGAAGAAGTTCTTCAGTTTGAGGGTGGTGAGACTCTGAAATGGGTTGCTCACAGGGGTTGTGAATGCCCTCTCCCTGGAAGTGTTCAAGGCCACATTGTATGAGGTTTTGAGCAACCTGATCTAGCTGAGAGGCATCTCTGCCCATGGCAGGGAGGTTGAAGTAGATGAACTCTAGGGTCCCTACCAACCTAAGCCATCCTATGACTGATTCTATGATCCTGAAGGTCCCTTCCAACCCAAAACATTCTGTGATTCTGCTCTAAGTGTGCCTTCCTGAAAAACACACCACAGATATGAAACCAAGCTCTAACATTCTCCTGGTATCTGGCAGTGGCTTCTCTTTGTGTACTAAACACTCAACTCTGCTTAAAACTCTCTTCTCAATTAGGTAATTAAATGATGCATTTGTGTAGCCCCATTGAGTTTCATGGGATTACTCAAGCAGAGCCAAGTTTGCAGAATTACAGCTCAGACTTTTTGATGAGGAGGTTTTTTCAGTGGAAAAAAAAAAAAGAACCAAAAGGACCAAAACCCCAGACTTTGCTTCACAATTCACTCATTCACTGAGGAGTATGCAGTTGCAAGTATTTTAATTTTTGTTTAATTACAGAGCATTATAAAATAATAAAGATAATATTTCCCTGGAAACTCAGTGCTCATCTCTAGTCTGTAAGCTAACAAGGATAGAAATGTCACTGTCTCTGTTGGAAGAAAGGCCCTCCTGGATTGGTTTCCATGAAAGTCATCACTGAGCATTCCTGTGAACCATAATAAATAAAACCTCCCCTGGAGGTTTTTAAGGCCAGGCTGGATGTGGCTCTGAGCAACCTGATCTAGTGTGAGGAGTCCCTGCCCATGGAACTAGATGATCCTTGAGGTCCCTTCCAAGCCTAACAATTCTATGATTCTGAATTGAAGAAGATCAATCATGATAATGAATAAGCTCCAGAGCTCCTCAGAACATGCCACAGAAATGCAGGTTGACTTTACAACATCTGCAGCAGCAGAAAGCCTCCCGTGCAGGAACTGTTTGCTTCTCCCACTGAATAGAGCAACCATGTGCAAGCAGTTGAAATTCAGTCTTTTTTATCTCTTTTCCTTCTAAAAGATGTGCCTTTTTGTTTAACACAGTTTAAAAGAGCAGGTTTTGAAAAGTCAAAAACACAGCTTAAAAAAGTAACAGAAGTCAAGGAACAATCTGACAAGGAACTGTGTGGTTTAAGACATTTGCAATGTACTGATGCCACACAAATGCATATGGCAAAGTGACTATACTTTGAATATGGGCAATGAGACTAAGCTGAAACAAATTCTCTGTATCATGAGAATGATACAGAATAACCAGGGTGGAAAAGACCTTCAAAATCATCAAGTCCAACCTATTACCCAACACCATCTAATCAGCTAAACCACGACGAGCAGCCTGGCAGCCCTGCCACATGAGGAAAGGCTGAGAGAACAGAACAGAATGAACCAGGTTAGAAAAGACCTCTGAGATCATCGAGTCCAACCCATCATCCAACACCACCTAATCAACTAAACCATGGCACCAAGCAACCCATCCAGTCTCTTCCTAAACACCTCCAGTGATGGTGACTCCACCACCTCCCTGGGCAGCACATTCCAATGGCCAATCACTCTTTCTGGGAAGAACTTCCTAACATCCAGCCTAAACCTCCCCTGGTGCAGCTTGAGACTGTGTCCTTTTGTTCTGGTGCTGGTTGCCTGGCAGAAGAGACCAACCCCCACCTGGCTACAACCTCCCTTCAGGTAGTTGCCGACAGCAATACGGTCTCCTCTGAGCCTCCTCTTCTTCAGGCTAAGCAACCCCAGCTCCCTCAGCCTCTCCTCATAGGGCTGTGCTCCAAACCCCTCCCCAACTTTGTTGCCCTTCTCTGGACACGTTCCAGCAACTAAACATCTTTCCTAAACTGAGGGGCCCAGAACTGGACACAGAGCTGTGTTTGTTCAGCCTGGAGAAGAGAAAGCTTAGGGGCGACCTTCTCACCATGGAGCTGTACATAAAGGATGACTACCAAGAGAATGGAGACTCTTCATGTATAAATTCTCTAAAGAGTCCCATGGAGAAGCTGAGGGGTGATGGGTACAAGTTACTGCTGGGGAGATCCCCCTTGGGCTCCAGAAGAAAATGTTTCCATAGGAGAATAGTTGGACAGTGGAATCATCTCCTAAGGGAAGCAGTGGATTCCCCTACACTGGACAGTTTCAAGACTCAGCTTGAAAGAGTGCTGGGCCAGTTCATTCCAGCTCTGGTCTAGAGAGATTGCATCAGATGATCCTCGGGGTCCCTTCCAACCTGGCATTCTGTGGTTCTGTGTTCTAGCATGAACTTCAACTGAATCAGCTGTCCCAGAACGGTTAAAACACAAACTCCTTGTTACAGCTGGAAATCCTCCTGACACCCCTAAGAGGGACCTTACTAAAAAGTGGGAAGAAATAGGTTTGCAGGTAAAAGTCTGGACTGAAACTCAGAAGATCTCTGTTCATTCCTGGTTGTGACAGACATCTTCTGAGTGGTTTAATCTTTCTGTGGCTGCAGTCCCCAAGTGTAAAACATCCTTTTATAGTTCTTGTCTAGAAGGCAAAGTTCCTTAAATCCAAGTTTCCTCTTCATTTTCTACATGTACAAAAACTTGTGAGCTAAATTCTTGTTTGATATTTCCAGATACCTCCACAAGAAAATAAAGGACATTTTTTTCCCCCTCAGAAACAGCATACAATGAAATCTTGTACTTTTCACCTTCCACATGAACTGACACTGTGAGCACAGGATAAAATGCTTCCTTCCCTGGTGAAGCTACTCTTGCCTCCATCAGAGGATATGATTTTGCTGATTGTGTCTGCAAAACATCACACTGGGGAATTATTTAGGATCAGAAAAGACCTCCAGGAGCATTGAGTTCAACCACCAACCCAACACCGCTGTGGCCATTAAACTATGTCCCAAAGTGCCATGGCCACACATTTCTTGAACACCTCCAGGGATGGTGACTCCACCACCTCCCTGGGCTGCTTGTTCTAATGCCTGACCACTCTTGCAGGAAAGAAAATTTTCCTAATTTTCAACCTAAACCACCCCTGGCACAATCTCAGGCCATTTCTTCAATTAACTGGAGTTTTAATGTCTTGTTCCTCTCATCTTACTCTGCCTGCAGTAGCTGCAGCACTGTTTCTGCATCAGGAGCGTTTGGGCTTGCTCCTGCTTGCACCAAGCCAAGCCTCTCAGTGCTCCAGTGGGAACAGAGCAAATCCACTGTCAAATCCAAGCTACAAAATTAATGAGGGATTGTTATTAAGAGCTTCATGCAGGCACAAAAGCAGCAAAAAGCCAGCTCTATTTTCAGAGCAATTTAAAGAGTCCCATCTAATGAGGCTACCCTAATGACTGACAATTCACTCTACCAATTCAAACAAAAGTTGGAATCATCGAACCACCATACGATCATGAAGGGATGGCAATCTTCTGGCCCAGACAATATCCCCTTGTCTGGATCCAGGGCTTTATTGGGTTGTATCATGCAGAGATTAAGCTCCTGTGCTGCCACTCAGCCACGCATTTTCTTCTCCAACAACCGGCAATTGCTAAGCCCTGTCACAAATCCACATCCCTCAGCACTACATCCATGCATCTTTTAAATCCCACCACCTCCCTGGGCAGCCTGTTCCAATGCCTGACCACTCTGGCAGGAAAGACTTTTTTCCTAATATCCAACCTGAACCTCCCTTGGCACAACCTGAGGCTATTTCCTATTTCCAAGTTACTCATTGCATGTGAGAAGCAACCAACCCTCAACTGGCTCCAAACTCCCTTGAGATAGCTGTTGAGGGTGATGTGGTCTCCCCTCAGCATCCTCTTCTGAAGGCTAAACAACCGTCTGAGAATTTGAGCTGTCCAAAAGTCCTCTTTAGCCACACCAGTATACCAGGATGGAAAATATCACAGAATCATGGAATGGTTTGGATTGGAAAGGACCTTCAGGATTATCTGGTTCCAACCTCCCTGCCATGGGTGGGAACACCTTCAGGAAGACTAGGTTGCTCAAGGCGCTGCCCAATCTGGCCTCAAACACCTCCAAGTCCCACTGGATGGCATCCCTTCCCCCCAGCATGTCAACTGGTCCACACAGCTTGGTGTCATCTGGTGTCATCTGCAAACCTACTGAGGGTGCCCTCACCTCACTCCCACTGTCCATGTCGCCTTCAGTCTATTCTGCTGCAATCACTCAGGACTTGTAGCCATCACACACAGACTGTTACAGCCTGTCTCTGCATTTTTTAGCACATGGAAGACCCACAGCAGCTCTGAAAGAATCTGTGAGCAGCTGCTGCCACAACCAAAATATTCCTGGCCCAGCTTTTCAAAGGTGGGAAGAACAGGCAGCATTCATTCCAAATTCCATCTTCCATTTGATGCCTCTCAGACAAGATGCTGACTGGAGCCACTTTTCCAGATAGTTATGTAAGAGGGATTTCACAAAATGGCTCAGAAGGACTTAAAACGGGCATTAAAACCTCTGAGATCCTGATATGACAGCTGCAGCCATAATACCTATTGTCAAGTCTGTCTTAGACTTCCCTCTGTCATAGAAGCTCCAAAAAAAAACCCAGCCCCAAACCATTTGTATTGTTCAGACTTCTTCTTCCTTCCATGACCTGGGAGCAACACTTCTTTATTGCATGCTGTGAGCATTCAGCAGCTCTGCAAGAAAAACCACACACCCCTGAGCACATATTTTGTATGCATGGCATAATGGGAGGGCTTCCTACTGGGTGAGTTCAGCAGCCTTGCTTTTCTTTATTCCCACCCCATCTCTGGTGGTCCACAGCCTTCCTGAGTGCAGCTGGGGCAAATTATGCCTGGGCTTTTCTAATGGGGATTCCAATCAGGTGGAAACTGTGGGAAATGAGCTCTACTGGTTGGGTTTGGGTTTTGTTTGTTTGCTTGTTTGGGGGTTTTGTTTGTTTGGTTTGTTGTTGGTTTAGGGTTTTGTTGCTTTTCCTTTGGTTTGGGTTTTTTTTCTTTTGGGGTGTTGGGTTTTTTTGTTTGTAGCCATGAAATTTCATGCCCTTCAGCAGGTCTTTAAGCATATCAACCTGCTGGACCAGATGATCCTTGGTGTGCCTTCCAGCCTGGTGTTCTGTGGGTTTTGTGATCCCTGTTCCTGGGTAGCACCTCCAGGCAAACCCCAGGCATCTTGCCCTGGCAGCAGGCAGTTCCACAGGCTGGAATTCTCCATGGTGTGACTGAGCTGGGCATGAGAAGGCCATGGTGAAATCATCTAACCCATGTTACAGCAGCAGAGTGAAGGGAGGTGGGAACTGAGGCCGTGCTAAGGAGCTTACAGTGACTCTTCATGCTGCAATCCAAGACCCCCTCTTATTTTCCATATGCACTGACACTAATTAATTGATGTTGTTCCACTTAATCCTTACAAGGAGAAAACAATGAGGTAGACAAAAGGAGACCAAAAGGGGCCCAGAGGAGCTGAGGTTTTCAATGTTCAGCAGTAACACCCAGAGCAGAGGTTTGTCTGCCTAAGGCTTGACAGAAATAGTTTCAAACCCTATCAAATATGTGTTTTATTCAACCCACCACAGTGGCTCTTACAAAAACTTATCCATCTAAAAAAAAATCACATTTTTAGAAACTAAAATCTATTGTCCAAAGAAAGTTAAGACAAGGAGACAAAATTCTTGTCACTCCAGACTGGCAGAATGGGAGCAAAGTGGAAACTGGGACGGGGGAAGAAATCAGGTAGTCATTATTTTGAATAAATGCTGATCTGGTTCAAGAAAGTATTGAAGGGAAATTAGGAGTGAGACTGGATGTCCCCAGTCTGTGCAGTCATCCCATTAGCACCAGCAGAGCTTTCATTCAGAAAGCCCTCCTGAATGGAGTCTTGTTGTCATGGGAACAAGAAAAAGCTAATCACAGAATACTTTGGGTTGGAAGGAACCTTCAGGATCATATAGTTCCAAACCCAGGCTGAACAATCCCAGCTCCCTCAGCCTCTCCTCACAGGGCTTGTGCTCCAGACCTCTCCCCAGCCTCAATGCCCTTCTCTGGACATGTTCAAGAGTTTCAATGTCCTTCTTAAACTGAGGAGCCCAGAACTGGACACAGGACTCAAGGTGTGGCCTAACCAGTGCAGTGTATAGGGGCAAAATGACTTCCCTGCTCCTGCTGGCCTGTTCCTGATGCAGGCCAGGATGCCATTGACATTCTTGGCCACCTGGGCACACTGCTCCATCCAAGTGCAACATTTTGCTATCCACCATATTTAAACACCACACTCTGCTGTGTATAAGATCATTCTCCTGATTCAAAGAGCACAGCACTCTTCAAACACATATTTTCAGCTGCCTCAACTGCCAAAAAAAGAAAAAAGATATTAAAAAAATACATAAATAAATCCCAGCATGGGAGCTGAGGGAAGAAAGTAGCAGGAGTTGTGTGGAAAAGTGATGACTCCACATGACAGCCTGTCAGACTGCACTACAGAACTGATGACCTTGTAGAAGACTTTAATGAAAACTCTTTCACTTCTAATCTACAGAAGGAGATTGGACACATTTCACCTGCACATAGTCCAGGACAGGAGATACAAATGCAGCCCTTGGAAAGGAAATCAGACCTGTGGGCAAGATTAGGAAAAGTGCTGAGAGGGGACTATGGAAAAAACCAACCAAACCAACTAACCAAACAAAAATTATAACAAACAAACAAAAACACATAGGCAAAGAGAAATAGCCACCTACCTCAGATATATCAGCTCCAGTGAGATGTCCAGTCAGTTTTAGTGGTCTTCAAAGTCCTATTAGTCACCTCTAAGCACCCAAAGGTCTCTCAAACTGCATCCCTATGGGCCTAAAATTGTTAGGAGTCACAAAACTTGAAAGGCTAAAAGGACTCAACTCTATCTGCAAGATACAACTGCCAGAATCAGAGAGTCTTGGAATTATAAAATCATGGAATGGTAGGGGTTGAAAGGGACCTCTGAAGGTCATCAAGTCCAACCCCCGTGACAAAGCAGGATCACCAAGGGCAGGTCACATAGGAATGCATCTAGGTGGCTCTTGAAACTCTGTACTCTCATAGCCCCTCTGGACAGCCTGATCCAGGGCTCCAGCATCCTCACACCAAAGAATTTTCTTCTCATGTTGAGTTGGAACTTCCAGGGTTCTAGATTGTATATATTGCCCCTTGTCCTATCACAGAACACCAGTGAAAAGAGACTGACCCCTTTTTCTTGATACACTTGTTTATAAGCATCAATAAGGTCCCCTCTCAGGCTGCTCTTCTCCAGAGCAAACAATCTCACGTATCAGCCTTTCTTCCAGACCCTTCATCATCCTCAGAGCTTTCATTGAAGGCTGTTTCTCTTGTTTGGGAAGCCCAGAACTGGACACATTACTCCAGATGTGGCCTCACTTGGGCAGAGTAAAGGGGGAGGAGAACCTCCCTTGAATTGCTGACCACTTCAAACAGAATTCATGCAACTCAAGAGTACAGCCATCCAATCAACAATCCTTCCACCACCAGCAGAAGACAAACACCCATCATAAAACCTCCTATAAGGGATAAAGCACCCTCAGGAAGTATCTTGCTCATGTTTGGTAAAAACTGGCCCCTGGAAGACCCTTAGAGGTAGTTTGAATGACTAGACACAATCCATGGCTGCAGTCTAGGAGCACAGTGAAGGATTCTCTTGACTGCTGGGGTCAGAAAGTCATTTGCTGCCCCACACAGTCCCTGCTTTCATGTTTAACTGCTATAGTTGTGATGGTGTCATATTAGAGGGAAAAGATCCAGGCATCAATTTTTCCTACATCCTCAGGCTTGAATTCATAGGATCATAGAATTCTTTGGTTTGGAAAATCCCTCCAAGATCATCGAGTCTAACCATCAACCCAACACCACCATGGCCATTACACCATGTCCCAAAGTGCCTACAAGTTTCTTGAACAGCTCCAGAGACAGTGACTCTACCACCTCCCTGGGCAGCCTGTTTCAGTGCTTGATCACTCTTGCAGCACAGAAATTTTTCCTAATATCCAACCTAACCCTTCTCTGCACAATTTCAGGCCATTTCTTTTTGTCCTGACATTACTTACTTGGAAGAAGAGGCCAACACCCACTTCACTCCAACCTCCTTTCAGGGAGTTGTAGAGAGTGAGAAAGTCCCCTCAGCTTTCTCATCTCCATGCTGAACAACCCCAGTTCCCTCACCTGCTCCCACCAGACTTGTTCTCTAGACCTTTCACCAGCTTCACTGCCCTTCTCTGAACATGCTCCAGCTCCTCAATGTTTTTCATATGTTGCAGAGCCCAAAACCAGACACAGCATCAAACATTTATTTTCAGTCATACATAGCCTGGTCCTCAGCTCTGGAACATTCATTAAATTCTGTTAAATTACTGTGTCCAGTTCTGGGCCCCTCAGTTTAAGAAGGACATCGAAACACTTGAGTGTGTCCAGAGAAGGGCAACAAGGCTGGGGAGAGGCCTGGAACACAAGCCCTATGAGGAGAGGCTGAGGGAGCTGGGATTGTTTAGCCTGGAGAAGAGGAGGCTCAGGGGTGACCTCATTGCCCTCTACAACTACCTGAAAGGTGGTTGTAGCCAGGAAGGGGTTGGTCTTATCTCCCAAGCAACCAGCACCAGAACAAGAGGACACAGTCTCATGCTGCACCAGGGGAGGTTTAGACTCGAGGTGAGGAGAAAGTTCTTCACCGAGCGAGTTGTTCATCATAGGAATGTGCTGCCCAGGGAGTGGTGGTGGAGTCACCATCCCTGGAGGTGTTCAAGAGGAGATTGGACGTGGCACTTGGTGCCATGGTCTAGTCATGAGGTCTGTGTTGATAGGTTGGACTCAATGATCCTCGAGGTCTCTTCCAGCCTTAGTTATACTGTGACTGTGAAATTCAAGGTGTATCCAAAGAGACCATTGCCTTCTAGATCCATTGACACCCACCTGAAACAACAGGAGGAAAAGAATCCCAATGCCAATTTCTTGAGCAGGTGGATCGGGATTCTCCACGTTCACCAAGAAGCCCCAGCAAAAAACTTTTGATCTGAGAACCTGTGAGTGCTAATGATCAGAAAGAATGTCACAGAGGATTAGTTTATATTTTTGAAACTGTAGAGAAAAATTATTTATGAAGGAAACAAAATGCAGGAAAGAAATGAAAGGCATTCTTTGATAAATTAAAAATGCTTGCTTTCTGCTCTCACGTAAGGCAGGCAGATGTAAGAGGAGGATCTTGTGTGTACGTTCAAAGGCTTCGCAGCTTGAGGTATAGAAGTGTTTAAGATGGTAACAGCTCAGGCAATAGTATAGGGTTGGAAATTAAATCATCCTCATAAATGAATCATCAAATAAAGGTAAAATGACAAATTGCTATTAGTCTAATACAGACTTAGCTGAAGTATTAATGTCCTCTCCCTTCCCCAGAAGGAAGCTTGCTATTAAAACCTGAATTCAGATAAATGTCTCCAAGTCTAAGTACCTTCTGCATTTCTCCATTGCTTTTGGTCACTATTAAGAACTCATAGAATCACAGAATCAGTCAGGGCTGGAAGGGACCACAAGGATCATCTAGTCCCAACCCCCCTGCCATGGGCAGGGACACCTCGCACTAGATCAGGCTGGCCAGAGCCTCATCCAGCCTGGGCTTAAACACCTCCAGGGATGGGGCTTCTACCACCTCCCTGGACAACCCATTCCAGGGCTTCACCACTCTCATGGTGAAGAACCTCCTCCTCACATCCAGCCTGAATCTTCCCACCTCCAGCTTCATTCCATTCCCCCTAATCCTATCACTACCTGAGATCCTAAGAAGTCTCTCCCCAGCCTTCTTGTAGGCCCCCTTCAGATACTGGAAGGCCACAATAAGGTCACCTCGGACCTTATTGTGACCTTCCAGTATCTGAAGTCCACAGAATACCAGTGATGTCAAACCATGCTGAAGATGTCACATTGCAGAGCACATATGCTAAGGTAGCTTTGAAATTTCACAGATTCATAAAATGGTTTAAGTTAGAAGGGACCTGCAAGATCATCTAATTCCAACCCCCAATGCCATGGGCAGGGACACCTTTCACTAGCCCAGGTTGCTCAAGGCCTCATCCAACCATGGCCTTGGACACATCCAGGGAGGGGGCATCCACAACCTCCCTGGACAACCTGTGTCTCACCACCCTCACTGTAAAGAATTTCTTTCTAACACCCAGCCTTTGCTAGACATTTGCTCTGCTGTTTCTGAAAGGAAACAGCAGGTTCCATAGCTCTCTGCTTACACATCAGCCTTTGTACCAATGTCCTGGGGAAAACTACTACCCCTCAGTGGCACCCTCAGTGGCAGCTGCACTCTGTGGCTGGAAGACCACATGCCACCTTACATATGTGTGTGAAAAGCCCAGTAAGCTGGATACACATGGGGGAGAAGATGGCCCACTTTGTTTGACTGCCTGAAGCCAATGTTGCACAGGATCGCTCCTAGGTGAAGCTGAGAAGTTAGAGCACATCGTTCAGGAAAACATCTTCTCATGCAAAAGAAGTCATAAGAATAAGGAAAATCCCAGCAGCCTTTTGCTTCTCAGGACATGACTCCCCTCACAGCAGGAGGGAATTTCACATCATTTGTCTTTTGAGTGATTTCTTTTTCCCACACCACCCTTTTTGCTAAAACTCCTGTGACCCTTCTTGCTCCCACCATCAGGCTTCTAAGTGTTTGTCCTGGATCCAGCCTCATTAGATGGTGAGATTCACAGGGCATGGATTTTCCCTGATTGTTTGTCCTGCAGCATTGTGTGTACAGCAGCCCTGCTGGTGGCAAAACCAGATCTTAGAATCATAGAAACAATCAGGTTGGAAAAGACCTCAAAGATCATCAAGTCCAACCTGCCACCCAACACCTCATGACTACTAGACCATGGCACAAAGTGCCACGTCCAATCCCTTCTTGAATACCTCCAGGGATGGTGACTCCACCACCTCCCTGGGCAGCCCATTCCAATGGCTAACAACTCTCTCTGTGAAGAACTTTGGGCTTTATGATACTTGTCACAGAGAAGCTGACACCTTGCTAACATTCAGCCTGCTTTCTCTAGGAAAAACAGGCTGACATGGCCAAGGTTCTGTGTATCTCCAGGCACGCCTGTACTCCCCAAATTTCAGCCCCACCTATCCAAATTTAGCTACACCCACAAACCAGGAGTGAGCTCAAAGATAATAAATACCTGTCAGAGAATCACAGAATCATTAGGTTGGAAAAGACTTCTAAGATCATCAAGTCCAACCATCAGCCCAACACCATCATAGCCATTGTCTAGAAGGTGCCCCTGAGCATTGCAGGGGAGCTGGAATTAGGTTATCTGTAAGGTCCCTTCCAACCCAAGCCATTCTATCATTCTGCATTTCTAATATTCTCTATTATACTTCTGGCAAAAACTATGCATCTCTGTCTGTATTTTCTACTTCTTGAATGGATATAATCACATCTGAGAAAATGCAGGTCTCACATTTGGAAAGAATTGTACAAGCATCACAATAAAACTATTTTTACCTGATTAAAACAAGCTTCTAGCATTTAGTCCCTGACAAACAGAAAAAAAAGGGAAAGCAAACATCTCTCACCTGTCCATCATTTAAAGTGCAAAGCGAAAGGCAGCGGCAGGACAAGCAGAGCAGAGGGGCTGGGGTGGCTCAGCAATGTTTCCAGGCTAAGTTCCAAGTAATTCTTCTAATCAGGTTCCAATCCCAGTACATGTTTGCCTCATTTCCTTTGGATCTGACAAACTTAAGTATAGGAAGTCAAGGGCTTATTTTTTCATTTTCACTTTGATGAAAGCATTCTTGCTTCTCGTGCAGTTTTCAGATCAGATCAATTGTTTTATTTTTCTAAAATGCCAGAAACAGCAGAGCTAGGAGGAAACTTATGCAGGGAAAGAATGAGCTGATGCTGCTGTGCCTATTGCACAACGCTGTTTTCCTTTTTTTCCTGTGTTCTATTAGTTCTAGCAGACCCCACGCTCTCTGAAGCCTTGTTTCAGAAAGGAGAAACTCCCACAGTTCATTGATTTGTAGAATGGCTTGGGTTGGAAGGGACCTCAAAGATCATCTTATTTCAACACCCCTGTCATGGGCAGGGACTCCTTTCACTAGGGGTAGGGGGTATCACAGTATCACCATATCACCAAGGTTGGAAGAGACCTCAAAGATCATTGAGTCCAACTAGATACAGGCCTCCAGCTAGGCTCTGTACCACTAATCACAACCCTCTAAGATTTGCCCTTCAGTCAGTTCTCAATCTGCCTCACTGTCCACTCATCTAACCCACACTTCCTAAGCTTCCCTAGAAGCATGTTACAGGAGTATCAGAAGGCTTGCTGAAGTCAAGATAGACCCCATTGTTTTGATTAGGGATAACTTAATGAGGTGGGAATTACAAAAATATACTGAGCTTTGTTTTAAGCTCAGGTGGCTCAGTTGGTAGTGCATAAGACCCTTAATGGGAATTAATGGGAAGGTTGTGAGTTCAAGCCTGCAGTGGGCAGTAGTGTCCTCCCCACTCTAGTCGTGAGGTCTGTGGTGACAGGTTGGACTCAGTGATCTTTGAGGTCCCTTCCAACCTTAGGAATACTGAATACTGTCACCACAGACCTCATGACTAGACCATGGCACCAAGTGCCACATCCAATCCCCTCTTGAACACCTCTAGAGATGGTGACTCCACCACCTCCCTGGGCAGCACATTCCAATGACGAATGACTCTCCCCGTGAAGAACTTTGTCCTCACCTCGAGCCTAGACCAGGTTGCTCAAGGCCTCATATAACCTACCCTTGAACACCATCAGGTAGAGGGCAGTTGTGGATAAAGATGTCAGGGCATGCAGCACAACTATTCCTTGCAGCACAGCTCCAGAAGCCTAACATGGGTTTTTTTGTCACATACCTCTAAAACCAACATGTTCTGTGGTTTGTCTTTTCATCCAAACCCATCTTAAAGCAGAGGAAGATATTTTAAGAGAGCACCAACAGCTGTGAGACACCCAGTTTGGAATAACCTTACAGTATCCCATCAGAGAAGCAAAAAGACAAAACCATCCTCAGAATCACAGAATCAGAGAATGGCAGGGATTGGAAGGGTCCTCTGGAGACCATCAAGTCCAACCCCCCTTGCCAAGGCAGGGTCATCTGGAGAAGGTCACACAGGAACATGGACAGGTGTGTTCAGAATGTTTCCAGAGATGGAGAACTCCAAACCTCTCTGGGCAGCCTGCTCCAGGGCTCCACCACCCTTACATTACAGAAGTTCACAGGATCACAGGACGTTAGGGGTTGGAAAGGTCCTCTGAAGATCATCGAGTCCAACCCCCCTGCCAGAGCAGGACCATAGAATCCAGCACAGGTCACACAGGAACACATCCAGATTGGTTTTGAAAGTCTCCAGACAAGAAGACTCCACAACCTCTCTGGGCAGCCTGTTCCAGTGCTCTGTGACCCTCACAGTGAAGAAGTTCCTCCTCACGTTGAGGTGGAACTTCCTGAGTTGTAGTTTATATCCATTACACCTTGTCCTATCACAGGGTGCAACAGAGAAGAGCCTGTCCCCTCCCTCTTGAAACCCATCCCTCAAATACCCAGTTCCCCCTCACGTTTAGATGGAACTTCTTATGTTCAAGTTTGTGTCCATTACCCCTTGTCCTGTCACTGGGCACCACAGAAAAAAGACTGGCCCCAAGCTCCTGATGCCTACCATTGAAGTACTGATCAGCACTCAGGAAAATCCCCCCTCTATCTGCTCTTCTCCAGACTAAAAATCCCCAACTGTCTCAGCCTTTCCTCACAAGAGGAGTGCCAAGCCCAAACACTCAACAACTCTATCGGCAGGGCGTTTGCGTTGCCCTTCGCTGCAGATTGATTTTCAAGTTCTCACTACAGCAGCAGTTAGAGCAGCACACTGCTGGCTGCAGAGCCACAACAGCCCAATTAGACAACACAGTCAATGAGTAGGTCAGGCAGCTGGGCTCCAGACACCCTCAGCCAGCCTAGGTCTTGCTTCCGTAAAACTTTCTGTTGACCTTCCCCTCATCACAAATGACCCATCACAAAAAAAGATGTCAAAATTTTATGCAGAAACAAAAGAGAAAACAAACCTTGGCTTATCCAAACAAGCAAACAGCTTCAGAAAACACACTGAGAATTTGTTGGCACAGGGAAGAAAAGAAGCAGGTTCTGATTTCCCTATAAATACACATGCCACACTGGTGGTTGTGGAGGTCCCTTCCAAACCAAACTTGTCTATGAGAACTTAACTGTGAAAATAACTATGACCTTGGGAGGAACAGGACAGCCCTAGCCTGTCAATTTATCAGTGAAGACCTTAGCTCTGCCAAACCCCATTTCTCTTTTTACTTACTTGGTTGATCAGAATAATATTTCTAAGCAATCATTTCTGGGGACAACACAAAGGCCCACCAATTACCTGCCTCCATTAAGTCACGACTACATGCCTGCTGTTCATTACATAGAATTACATAGAATAAACCAGGTTGGAAGAGACCTTCAAGATCATCACATCTAACCCATCAACCAATCCAACCCAGCTAAACAACTAACCCATGGCACCAAGCACCCCATCAAGTCTCCCCCTGAAAACCTCCAATGACAGCGACTTCACCACCCCCCCGGGCAGCCCATTCCAGTGGGCAATCACTCTCTCTGTATAGAACTTCTTCCTAACATCCAGTCTGAACCTCCCTTGGCACAACTTGAGACTGTGTCCTCTTGTTCTGGTACTGGCTGCCTGGGAGAAGAGATCATCATCCGCCTGTCTACAACCCCCCTTCAGGTAGTTGTAGAGAGCAATAAGGTCACCCCTGAGTTTCCTCTTCTCCAGGCTAAGCAGCCCCAGCTCTCTCAGCCTCTCCTCATAGGGCTTGTGTTCCAAACCCCTCACCAACTTTGTTGCCCTTCTCTGCACATGTTCCAGCAAGTCAACATCCTTCCTAAACTGAGGGGCCCAGAACTGGACACAGTACTTGAGGTGTGGCCTAACCAGTGCAGTGTACAGGGGCAGAATGACCTCCCTGCTCCTGCTGGCCACACTGTTCCTGATGCAGACCATTAGCCCTCTTGGCTGCCTGGGCACACTGCAGGCTCATGTTCAGCCTACCATCAACCAGTACCCCCAGGTCCCTCTCCATCTGGCTGCTCTCCAGCCACTCTGAGCCCAGCCTGTAGCACTGCATGGGGTTGTTGTGGCCAATGTGCAGAACCCGGCACTTGGATGTGTTAAATCTCATGCTGTTGGACTCTGCCCATCTGTCCAGCCTGTCGAGGTCCCTCTGCAGAGCCTCTCTACCCTCCAGCAGATCAACTCCTTTGCTGTAAATCAGGAGCTTCCTGTAAGAAGAAATCAGATGAGCATTATTAAAAATTACTCCAGCACAGAACTGACAAGCAGAAATTTGCAAGTCCTGACTCACAGATACACAAGATGGTAGGGGTTGAAAGGGACCTCTGGAGATTGAGTCCAACCCCCCCACCCCTGCCAAGGCAGGGTTACCTAGAGAAAGTCAAACAGGAATGCATCCAGGTGGGTTTGGAATATGTCTAATGATGGAAACTCCAACGCTTCTCTGGGCAGCCTGCTCCAGTTCTCCATCACCCTTAAATTACAGAAGATCCTCCTTATGTTTAGATGGAATTTTTATGTTCAAGTTTGTGCCCATTATCTCTTGTCCTGTCACTGGGAACCACTAAAAAAAGCCTGGTCCCATCCTCCTGACACCCTCCTGCTCAGCATCAATGAGCTCCCCCGCTCAGTCTGCTCTTCTCCAGGTAAAAAAATCCCCAACTCTCTCAGCCCTTCCTCATCACAGATATGTTCCAGTCCCCTCAGAATCTTTGTAGTCCTTTGGTGTGCCCTCTCCAGCAAGTCCCTGTCCTTCTTGAACCAGGGAGCCCAGCACTGCTTTGGGGAAATGTTTTTAGTGCTGATCAGGTTTCCAACAATCAGATACAATTTGAAGGCTTAGAGCCCTCAACACTAATAAATGCTCTGGCTGTAAGCCCACTTGGCTTCCCATATAAACACGAAGCATCTGGAACTTTGGCTTCATCCCACTTAAAATATATATATATATATATATATATATTTATTTATAATACACAACTAATTCCATATGGGTGGGAAGATATGTACCCTGAAAGTATGCAGTAGAGATTTTCCAGCATATGAGCTGTACAAAGTAGATGAATGCAAGGATCAGGACAGACTTATCAATATCCATGCAGGACACCAGAGAAGTTGCTGTGCTCTCAAACTTAAAAGAGGCAGCTAGGTTTTTTTCCCTTTCAAAATGAGAGCTCAGATCTGCAGACACACTATTAGCAATGAGGCTATAAAATCTAGAGTTTGGAGCCCAACTCCTACCCTTCCCAAATCAATAACAAGACCCCCTCGGACTTTTGAAAGGGCCAACATCTGTGCAGGGGACTTCGCATCTCTTTCATTCAAGAGAGATCTCTCTGTGGTACAAGAGCACAGGTTTTATTGTCATAAGTAATGCAGCTTTTCCCTGTCACTATTCTTGTCATCATCATGAATCATAAAATGCCAGGATCACAGGCAGTCAGGGGTTGGAAGGGACCCAAAGAGATCATCAAGTGCCAGGTTCTGCACATTGGCCACAGCAACCCCATGCAGTGCTACAGGCTGGGGTCAGAGTGGCTGGAGAGCAGCCAGGTAGAGGGGGACCTGGGGGTACTGGTTGATGGTAGGCTGAACATGAGCCTGCAGTGTGCCCAGGCAACCGGGAGGGCCAATGGCATCCTGGCCTGCATCAGGAACAGTGTGGCCAGCAGGAGCAGGGAGGTCATTCTGCCCCTGTACACTGCACTGGTTAGGCCACACCTTGAGTACTGTGTCCAGTTCTGGGCCCCTCAGTTTAGGAAGGAGGTTGACTTGCTGGAACGAGTCCAGAGAAGGGCAACAAAGTTGGTGAGGGGCTTGGAACACAAGCCCTATGAGGAGAGGTTGAGGGAGCTGGGGTTGTTTAACCTGGGGAAGAGGAGACTCAGGGGAGACCTTCATGCTGTCTACAACTACCTGAAGGGAGGTTGTAGACAGGCAGGGGCTGGTCCCTTCTCCCAGGTATCCAGCACCAGAATAAGAGGACACAGTCTCAAGTTGTGCCAAGGGAGGTTCAGACTGGATGTTAGGAAGAAATTCTACACACAGAGAGTGATTGGCCATTGGAATGGGCTGCCCGAGCAGGTGGTGGAGTCACCATCATTGGAGGTGTTCAGGAGGAGACTGGATGGGATGCTTGGTTGCATGGTTTAGTTGATTAGGTGGTGTTGGATGATAGGTTGGACTTGATGATCTTGAAGGTCCTCTCCATTATTCTATTCTATTCAAGCCCAACCCTCCTGACAGAGCAGGACCATGCAATCAAACCTGGCATACAAAAATGCCAGGTTGGAAGGGCCTGCAAAGATCATCTGGTCCAACATTTTTAGGTCCTAGTGTAGCTGAAATGAGATGGCCCAGCACCCTGTCAAGGTGAGTCTCTAAAGTGTCCAATAAAGGGGCATCCACTGCTTCCCTTGGGAGATGATTCCACTGTCCAACTGTTCTCATGGGGGAAACATTTTCTTCTGGAGTCCAATGGGAATCTCCCCAGCAGAAACTTACCCCCATCACCCTTGTCTTTTCCATGGGACTCCCTGTACAAAGAGAGTCTCCATCCTCCTGTTAGCCACCCTTTATGTACTGATCCATGGTAATAAAGTCTCCCCTAAGTCTTCTCTTCTCCAGAACAAATCCAGTTCTGTCAGACTTTTCTCACGTGGCAGGGCTGCCAGGCCTCTGATCATTCCCATGGCCCTTCTCTGGACACAAGTTTCCAGCTCACAGGATCCCAGGAGAGTAAGGCTTGGAAGGGACCTCCAGAGATCATCAAGTCCACCCCCCACACAGACACCAGAGCAGGTGTTTCCAGCTTCCATGGTTGACTGTTTCATTGTGGTCATTGCTACACTGCAGCCTGCACAAGAGATGGACTTATTCTCTGCATTTCCAACCTACCTTAATGGCTATAATGGAATACAGAGCTGCAACAATAACAGCATGGACTGCTGCTCATGAAGGCAATTGTGCCTGGAGTTTTTCCTGCAGAAGAAGCAATGCCAGGGTGACATCACAAAATCTAGAAACAGCATTAACTGCACAAATGTATCAAAGACTCATTCCTCAAATCAGCTTTGGGGCCCTCACTCCAAGAAGGATATTGAGATGTTGGAACATGTCCAGAGAAGGGCAACAAAGCTGGTGAAGGGTCTGGAAAACAACACTGGTGAGAGAACTAGCGTTGTTTAGACTGGAGAAGAGAAAGCTGAGGGGAGACCTCATTGCTTTCTACAACTTCCTAGAAGGAGGTTGGAGTTAGGTGGGGGTTGGTCTCTTCTCCTTAGTATTTGGTGATAGAATGAGAGGAAACGGCCTGAAGCTGTGCCAGGGAATGTTTGGGTTGGAGATTAGGAAAAATTTCTTTGCTACAAGAGTGGTCAGGCATTAGAACAGGCTGCCCATGGAGGTGGTGGAGACACCATCCCTGGAGGTGTTCATGAAACATGTGGACATGGCACTTTGGGGCATGGTTTAGTGGCTGGGGTGCTGTCCGGTTGATTGTTGATGATCTCAGAGGTCTGTCCCAACCAAAAGAATTCTATGACTCTGTGCCTCTAGCATGTACATGAGGATCTCCTCCCAGCCACAGCACAGACACATCAAAACCTGCTTGCTCACACTACAGAACCCACTTATCAGCATCTGTATATAACACATCATCCCCCCCACAGGGAAAGCTAGTTTAAAATCATAAATGTCAAGACATAATTAACTAAAAGGTCAGGTTTAATTACAGTTGTTGAAACTGAAATACACTAATTACCAACCTTATGTCAGAACATTTCTTAAGCCCATCTGAGATGTTTTGTTGGTGCCCCTGCTTTGCTCTAATTGACATCTTTTGTTCCATGATGGAGCTGTTCCAACCGGCATTATTTTGTCACCAACTTGGAAGCAGAGAGAGAACAACACAGCAAAGTGATGAACAAAGCAGCAGCACAAAGCTCAGCAAACCCCACGCTCTTTGTTATGATATTATTAATTACTTTGTGTAATTGGCACTTCAGATCATCATGGAGATAATGAGATTATTTGGAGAGGCTGGCACACGGGTGAAGCAGGTTTAACTGTGTGGCATTTAGATTTGATGACAAAACAAATCAATAAGTGAGAAAATAACTCAATAACTGGAAAATGTCCTCTACCTGTGTGCTTTGCCAAGGATTCCACGGGGAACAGTTATTGACTCGCATCAGGATTTGAGTTCTCTCTGTTTCCCCCAAGGTACAGAAAGTTTGAAGGCTGTGATTTCATTTTCTCTTCTGTTCCCTCGTGTTTCCTCGCCACTCCCCACCCCAGCCAGGATTCTCAGCTTACCTTTTCCCTGTAACCTCAGCAGAGTGACAGAAATTTATGTTTTTTCTTGGAGAGGCCATGCCCAGCTAGGTAGAAAGCCACAGAGAAAAGGTTAAGCTATATAAAGCTCAATTCCACCCAGCAGCACACATTTTCGCTACTGTAGAGCCTCTACAAGCGAACATAGCTGATGACTCTGGAGGAAGATATCTGCAGCTGATGAAAAGGTGCTCTCAGATGTACTGCTCAGGCAGGCACACTCCTTTATCAAGTTTCATTCATCCTGCACCTGAGGTGCTGGGGCGTAACAGCAGCCATGGCAGCAGGAAGGGTGGCAGTGTGCTCCTGAGTGTACAAATCACCTCAAATCTGGGAGGCCCTCTGTCACTGGAGAAAATCATAGAATCATAGAATTTTGGGGGATGGAAAAACCAACTGGGATCATCAGGTCCAACCATCAAATCCAACACCACCTAGTCATGTCCCAGAGTGCCCACCACCTCCCTGGGCAGCCTGTTCCAGTGCCTGACCAATCTTGCAGGAGAGAAATTTTTCCTAATCTCCAACCTGAACCTCCCCTAACACCATTTCAGGCCATTTCCTCTCATCCTATCATCTGACACTAGAGAGAACAGCCTGACCCCCAACTCTCTCCAATCTTCTTTCAGGGACAGCCATGAGGTCTTCTTTCAGCTTCCCTTTCTCCAGGCTAAACAACCCCAGTTCCCTCAGCTGCTCCTCACCGGGGCTGTTTTCCAGATCCTTCACCAGCTTTGTGGCCATTCTCTGGACATGCTCCAGCACCTCAATATCCTTCTTGTTGTGAGGGATCCAAAGCTAATTCAAGCTGTAGTCTCACCACTGACTACTCCAGGGGGACAATCCCTTCCCAGGTCCTGCTGGTCACACCATTCCTGATCCAGTCCATGATGCTGGTGGCCTTTTTGGCCACCTGGGCACACCGTGGCTCACATTCAACTGCTGTTACCCAATTACGCCAAGTCTTTCTCTGCTGGGCAGTTTCTGGCTGTTCTGCACACAGCCTGGAGTCTTCATAGGGTTGTTGTGACTCAAGTGCAGGTTGCAGCACTTGGCCTTGTTGAACCTCATTCCACTGATCCAGCCTGTCCAGGTTCCACTGCAGAGCCTTTCTACCCTCCAGCAGATCAACACTTCCACCCAATTTAGTGTCATCTGCAAACTCAATCTGCCTCAATCCCCTCACCCAAATCATAGATAAAGATTTTAAGGAGAAATGGTTCCAGCACTGAGCCCTGGAGAGCACCACTTGTGACTGGCCACCAACTGGATTGAATTCCATTTCATATTCCTGCTGGGGAGGCAGGCAGACAGTTCCCTGTTCTTTCCCTCCTCCTCTTTCACAACCCCCAGTACTTGGAGCTGCACAAACAGCAGCAGAAAAGAGCTCAAAAATCTGAATAGACCAAACATCCATATCAGCTGAAAGACACACTGAAGGAGGTTCTCAGGAACTCACCACAAGCAGAGCAGAGAAGTGGCTGGCAGTTCAGAAACCATTGAAAACAGACCCAGAAAATGCTTTTTAATTGTGCTGCAGTGTAAGGCAAACATGGTAAGGGGGCTGGGGTTGCCTGGTGTCTCAGTCAATGGGAAAGAATGGCATTTAATTAAAGGGTTTCCTGCCTCCCAGGTACCTCTGACATGGAAATGAGTGTGGACATAAGGCATTAAAGCTGACATCACCAAAAAAAAAAGAGAGTCTCTTATTTAAGATTTACAGTTGACTGTTAGAGAAAAGTGAAAATTTATTAAAGGCTTCCATCTGGCAGGATGGATCATTAGTATTCAAACTGATAGCAGCAGTGATTTAAATTTAATAATCCAAGTGGAGATATGCATCAAAAAAAGAGAATTCTTCTAAAATATGTCTAATAGCAATAACTGACTTCTTTATTATGCTCTGCCTGCAAAAAAAAATGCCAGATATCAAAGAACAAGGCATCAAATGTTAATTTCAGGATGTTCTAACAGCTGAAATTCACAGTAAAATAATAAATGGGGTGTGAAGCAAGCAGCTCAGGCTGGAGCTGATTGTACCTTTCCTCAGCACCACCTCGCCTCAGCCACCAAGCTGGGGGCAGGAGTTGATCTGCTGGAGGGTAGAGAGGCTCTGCAGAGGGACCTCGACAGGCTGGACAGATGGGCAGAGTCCAACGGCATGAGATTGAACACATCCAAGTGCCGGGTTCTGCACATTGGCCACAGCAACCCCATGCAGTGCTACAGGCTGGGGTCAGAGTGGCTGGAGAGCGGACAGGCAGAGAGGGACCTGGGGGTGCTGGTTGATGGCAGGCTAAACATGAGCCTGCAGTGTGCCCAGGCAACCAGGAGGGCCAATGGCATCCTGGCCTGCATCAGGAACAGTGTGGCCAGCAGGAGCAGGGAGGCCATTCTGCCCCTGTACACTGCACTGGTTAGGCCACACCTCGAGTACTGTGTCCAGTTCTGGGCCCCTCAGTTTAGGAAAGATGTTGACTTGCTATAACAAGTCCAGAGAAGGGCAATAAAGTTGGTGAGGGGTTTGGAACAGAAGCCCTATGAGGAGAGGCTGAGGGAGCTGGGGTTGCTTAGCCTGGGGAAGAGGAGGCTCAGGGGTGACCTTATTGCTGTCTACAACTACCTGAAGGGAGGTTGTAGCCAGGCAGAGGTTGGTCTCTTCTCCCTGGCAACCAGCACCAGAACAAGAGGACACAGTCTCAGGCTGCACCAGGGGAGGTTTAGGCTGGAGGTTAGGAGGAAGTTTTACACAGAGAGAGTGATTGCCCATTGGAATGGGCTGCCTGGGGAGGTGGTGGAGTCGCCATCACTGGAGGTGTTCAGAAGGAGACTTGATAGGTACTTGGTTGCATGGTTTAGTTGATTAGGTGGTGTTGGATGATAGGTTGGACACGATGATCTTGAAGGTCTCTTCCAACTTGGTCTGGTCTGGTCTAGTCTAGTCTATTCTATCTGAAACACTGGCACCCAGCACAAGCTAGGAAATGTCCCCAGGATACATTGAGTGCAAGTGTCCAGGCACTGGTGGAGAAGGCAGGCTGGGGCTGCCCAGTGCTGGACACATCTGGTTCCAGCCAGCTCAAATGTATTGAACTTCAATAAAACTTAATAAACTCTGCTGCTCCAGGTGCTCTTTCCTAGAAGCATAGGTCTTTACCATCTGAAGTGGTTCTGTGATTCTATACAAATTGGATAAATCAAATGGACCAGTAAGGACTGGGCATAATCTGCTTACCCTTAGCACTCAGAGATGTTTGATGAAGCAACATAAGCATGAGCTATGTAGATTCAGAGAATGGTTTGGCTTGGAAGGGACTTTCAAAATCATCCAGTTCCAACACCCCTGCATTGGGCAGGGACACAGCCCAATAGCTCAGCTTGCTCAAGGCCTCATCCAGCCTGGACTAGAGCACCTCCCAAGAGGGGACATCCACAACCTCCCTGGACAACCTGTTCCACTGTCTCCCCACATTCACTCTAAAGAATTTCTTGCTAATCTGCAGTCTGAATCTCCCCTCTCCTAGCTCTAAGCCATTGTCCTTTCATTGTAAAAAGTCCCTCCCCAGCTTTCTTGTAGGCTCCCTTCAGGTACTGGAAGGCTGCTCTAAGGTCTCCCCCTATGAAGTTCTCTGAGTATGATAAAAACTCTACATTATTATTAAACTTCCTACTCTAAGGACTCTTCAGTAACTTAGGTTCTGACCGAATTCTGGCCAATTGGAAAAGTTTGAAACATAAAAGTCTGTAAGAGACCAACCGAAAAACAACTCAGGAGCAAAACCCAACCTCCTCTGGTCTATTGGTTGCAGCTCAAATTTCCAGATAATGTATAGAGGAGCACAAAGCCAACTCCATCAGGGCTTTATTGACTCATTAATGTAGCTCTGAATAAATCTGAATAAATGAGATTTTTGTGTGTAGATTGAGTCTGAGCCATAATTGCTAGGATCAACAGTGTGATACGTATTGAAACCTGGGACTACTGCCACTGAATAAATGAAGGAATCATCACCAGTTCATCTTTGTAGGACAGCATGTTCCTGGTTGGATCACAAAGCATCAGCAATAATTTCTGCAGTGACTGGGAGAAAGAAAATAAAAAGAAAAACCTCCACCATTTACAGCAATTAGAAGCTTTTACCATTTTGCTGAGCCAGAAATGGTGTAAAACTTCTGGGAGATGTTCTGAGGCTGTCACAGCTAAAAACAACAGCAGGTGATGCAGAAGGACAGGCTGCCCATGTGCTTGAAAGCCTTCCTGTGTAACAGACAACAAAGTCAGGATTTTTACAATAACAGCTGGGTTATATTTCTATTCTGTTCCTTTCTATTCTACTCCATTCCTTTCTATTCTACTCCATTCTTTTCTACCCCTTTCTATGCTATCCCATTCTATTCTATGCTATCCCATTCTATTCTATCCCATCCCATTCTATTCTATCCTATCCCATTCTATTCTATTCTATTCTATTCTATTCTATTCTATTCTATTCTATTCTATTCTATTCTATCCTATCCTATTCTAGTCAATCCCATTCTATTCTATTCTATTCTATCCTATCCCACTCTATTCTATCCTATCCCACTCTATTCTATTCTATCCTATCCTATCCTATCCCATTCTATTCTATTCTATCCTATCCTATCCTAGTCTATCCCATTCTATTCTATTCTATCCTATCCCACTCTATTCTATTCTATCCTATCCCATTCTATTCTATTCTATCCTATCCCACTCTATTCTATTCTATCCTATCCTATCCCATTCTATTCTATTCTATCCTATCCTATTCTAGTCTATCCCATTCTATTCTGTTCTATCCTATCCCACTCTATTCTGTTCTATCCTATCCCATTCTATTCTATCCTATCCTATCCCTTTCTATTCTATCCTATCCTATCCCTTTCTACGCTATTTCTACTCCATTTTATTCTATTCTACTCATTTCACTGTCAGTCCCTGGAATTAGAGAGGGTTTGTTGAGAGGTTGATATAGGAATTGGTTCTTTTGCTCTGGAAACAACAGTCGTCAACCAGAAGAACTTCTAAATACTGAAATAAATACTTTTAAGGACACATGTTAACTAGGTTATTTGGAGTATCCAAGCCTGGATATGTCTACATTGGTCACTTTGAAGATTCAGCTTCACAGGGTGCTGGGCTATCTCATTTCAGCTACACTATCACCTAGAAACCTTGGACCAAATGGCCCTTGGGGTCCCTTCCAACCTGGCATTCTGTGATTCTAACAAAAGCAATTGGATTCAACAGGAGTGCCCCACCTGGATGAGCTCTACCCTGATCCCAGCTGGAGATGTGGGAGCTGCTCCTGCCCCTCTCTGTCTGATGTGAGTCACTTTCATCTTGGCATGACTCCACTCTGGACAAAGGATTGATTGCTCATGAACTCTGTCTTCCCAGATCCCATCTGACTTCCCGTCCACGCAGCTGCAGAAAAAGCCTTGCTCTCCACCTTTACTCCCTAGCAAATAAAATGGTGCTGTAAAACATAAAGAGAAACCATTTATTACCTGGACAAAAGAAAACTGCCATGAATCAAAACCAAAATGTAAAACATTTACTATAGCTAAAGAGAAATTATTCATTTCCTACATTAAAACAACCTTACAAAGGACTGAATCTTGAGGAGGGGAGATTTAGACTGGAGATGAGGAAGAAATTCTTTACAATGAGGGTGGTGAGACACTGCAACAGGTTGCCCCAGGAGCCTGTGGATGCCCCCTCCCTGGAAGTGTTCAAGGCCAGGTTGGATGAGGCTTTGAGCAACCTGGTCTAGTGGGCTGTATCCCTGCCCAAGGTAGTGGGGTTGGAACTAGGTGATCTTGAAGGTCCCTTCCAGCCCAAACCACTACGTGAATCTATGAGCTTCCAATAGAATCTTTATCTCTAGATGATCACTATCAATATTTCCTTGAGAGGAACAAAGACTTCAACCACCCTTAGATGACTAGCCAGCAAAAGGAGTGTACAGAACTGTGAGCTTCAAACAAACTTTAGGTTTGACATCCTTAAAATGACCAAAAGAAAAATTGGCATGGAGTCAGTAGCTGACCTCCAGGACACTCCATGCACAGCTCCATGCTACCTGGGAGGGTTGATCACAAAGCTAAGAGACCTCACTCCATTACTTTCACCTTCCATAATAACCACTGGAGGTAACATTAATTTTTTTAAGTAAAAGCAGAATGTTCAAACAATTCACACCTCTGAATGCTTTTCCATATCAAAGCAATGAGAGATATTCAAACCTGAACTCTAAAGTAAAGAGAAATATACTGAGGAAGCAAAGAACAAAAGCATGGATTTGACTAAGTTATTCCCGGGGAGGGGAGGGCAGGGGGAGAGACCATTTTCTGATTACAATCAGCCAAAAATTATGTGAAGAAGGAAGGGAGACAAAGAGCCAACCCTGAGCATTGCAATAAAGAGCCATAAATAACTGCACATTTCTTCTTCTGAATATACTCAGGTTTTCTGGAGGGGAGAAAAAGACAAAAAGAATACAGAATTCTGTACTCTGTAAAAAGAAACAAAAAGAAAAGAAAGAAGGGGGAAAACAGAGAGAGATTTTGCTGGGTCAAAATAACAAAACTGAACATCTCAGCATCTTTTGTAGGGCTGTGAAAGCATCCAGCAAGTCCAAATTAAAGTAATTACACCTAAAAGTCACTCAGAATGCTGGGGAGGGACTTCTTAGGATCTCAGGTAGTGATAGGACTAGGGGGAATGGAATGAAGCTGGAGGTGGGGAGATTCAGGCTAGATGTGAGGAGGAGGTTCTTCACCATGAGAGTGGTGAAGCCCTGGAATGGGTTGTCCAGGGAGGTGGTCGAGGCCCCATCCCTGGGGGTGTTTAAGAGCAGGCTGGATGAGGCTCTGGCCAGCCTGATCTAGTGTGGGGTGTCCTTGCCCACGGCAGGGGGGTTGGAACTAGATGATCCTTGTGGTCCCTTCCAACCCTGAATGAAACTATGAAACTATGAAACTATAAGAATCACCAAAGTTGGAAGAGACCTCAAAGATCATCAAGTCCAACCTGTCACCACAGACCCCGTGACTAAACCATGGCACCAAGTGCCACGTCCAATCCCCTCCTGAACACCTCCAGGGACAATGACTCCACCACCTCCCTGGGCAGCACATTCCAATGGTTAACGACTCTCTCAGTGAAGAATTTTCTCCTCACCTCGAGCCTAAACTTCCCCTGGTGCAGCTTGAGACCTGTGAACCACAAACTTGGAATATTTTTCTAAGGGAAAAAGACCCTGGAGCTTTTTCCCTTCCTGTGCTTCTCTGAACCTCAATGCTTTCATCTGTGAAACAGTAATAACACTCGCTGTGTGGTTGGAAGGTCTACTTCATTACTGTCAACAACTGCCAAACATTAGGCTGCAAAAACTGGTGTATGGATGCTAGAGATTATTCCATTAGAGATTCCATGTAACTGTCTGAAGGCAATGACACAATTTCATCTGCTGAAATCATTTTCTCTACATAACCATAAGAACATAATTTTCAACAGGAGATGCTTAGGGCTTGGACAGTTAGAAATATTAGCATCTGGAACAAATGGAAGAATCATCTAAAGACAAGCTTTTTTATTAGCACTAATGAATAAATATATTTAAAAGACATTTCATGCATAATTGCTCCACAGGCTCATTTCCTGAGCTTCACTTTGAAGACACTACCTGGCAAGAGACCAGTTCAATGTGTTGTGCTTGAGCACAGTCAATGCATTTGTTCTGCACAACAACAACTTGAAAACAGCAAAAAACAAAAACAGAGAAACAGATCATGGAATCCTAGAATGGCTTGGGCTGGAAAGGGCCTTAAAGATCATTCTATTTCCAACCCTCCTGCCATGGGCAGGGACACCTTCCACTAGACCAGACTCCATCCAGTCTGGCCTTGAGCACTTCCAGGGAGGGTCCATCCACAGCCTCCCTGTTCAGACTGTTCTGATGCCTCACGAATAGAATAGAATAGAATAGAATAGAATAGAATAGAATAGAATAGAATAGAATAGAATAGAATAGAATAGAATAGACCAGACCAGACCAGACCAGACCAGACCAGGTTGGAAAAGACCTTCAAGATCTTCGTGTCCAACCCATCAACCAATCCAACCCACCTAAACAACTAAACCATGGCAAACCACTGTCACTCTAAAGCATTTCTTCCTAATCTCCAGTCTAAATCCCCTCTCTTCCAGCTCAAAGCCATTGCCCCTCATCTGATCACTGCATGCTCATATCAGAAGTCCCTCCACAGCTCTCCTGTAGCCCCCTTCGGCTACTGGAAGGCTGCTCTAAGGTCACCCTGGAGCCTTCTCTTCTCCAGACTGAGCAGTCCCAACTCTCTCAACTTGTTCCCATAAGGGAGGTATTTCAGCCTTATCATCTTCATGGCCTCTTCTAGACTCACTCCAGCAGGTCCATGTCATTCTTATGCTTCACTCATGTTCATCTCACTTGCCTTCTCTGTGAGCTAGAGCCAATGTTATAGGGATTTTGGGGCTGTTTTTCTTCACTTTGGTAAACTACTGCTTTAATTATCCTTTCATCCAATAACTGCAAATATTTGTTTTCTTTCTCATCTTTATTTGCTTCCAAATTGCCATAATCACCACATACATCTCTGTTCCCTGAACACTCTTGCTGAAAGCAAAATAATTACACCACAGGTTGTCTAACTTCAGAGAAATCACAGGTATCTGAAACTTATTTGAAGCTGCAACATCATTCCACATTTACTACAGAGGAACAAAGCTAAAGCCACCACTGCCTTTCAACCCTTTGTGATCCTTTCCCAGTTGCCTCAAGGATCCATGGCAGTGAGTTTCCTGAACAACTGAGTTGCTCTCTTTGAAGAGCTGTGCTGACTACTATTTGTATGCAAACCAGACCAGCAGCCTCTGTTCTCCTGAAGTTAATTGGCGCAGCATCATGAGGGTGGCTGCTAGCAGTAGCCTGGTTTCTAGATGAAGATCAACAGACCCAAACTGCACAGTGTTCTTTGTTTCAACCACCAAGATCAAACCCACAGAATAATGAGAAAAGCACAGATCAGATCAGAGGACAGAATGGGGCCCTTCCCTCTTCCTGAGGGTCCACACCCTCAGCTAAATGTTCATGGAATCCTAAAATTGTTTTGGTTGGAAAAGACATCTAAGATCATCAAGTCCAACCACCAACCTAAGATTACCATGGCTTTAAACCATGACATTAAACTCATGTCATCTGTGACAAGAGTCAGTATCATCTCCTTGCTTAGTAGACTGTCACTGAACAGCTGCAGACTGAGATGATTCGCCACTTATGGACAGATACTACTGACAGATCCTGGGACCTAGCTAAAGAGAAGCTTTCAAGTGATACTGTCAAAACTGGATGAACACTTTCTAGTACTGGGAAACATATAGTGATTTTTTTTTCCCCTGCATCAGTCTGTATTTAAAGTTAATTAGTCACTTTTGTCCCTCATACAATAGAAACATAGAATTGTTTGGGGTGGAAAACACCTCTAAGATCAGCAAGTCCAACCTTATCATGGAATCATAGAATCAATAAGGTTGGAAAAGACCTCAGACATCATCAAGTCCAACCTGTCACCCAAGACCTCATGACTACTAAACCATGGCTTCAAGTGCCACATCCAATCCCTTTTTGAATACTTCTGGGGACGGTGACTCCACCACCTCCCTGGGCAGCACATTCCAATGGCTAACAACTCTCTCTGGGAAGAACTTTCTCCTCATCTCCAGCCTAAGCTTCCCCTGGTGCAGCTTGAGATTGTGTCCTCTTGTTCTGGTGCTGGTTGCCTGGGAGAAGAGACCAACCCCCACGTGGATACAACCTCCCTTCAGGTAGTTGTAGAGAGCAATGAGGTCACCCTCGAGCCTACTTTTCTCCAGGCTAAGCAACCCCAACTCCCTCAGCCTCTCCTCATAGGGCTTGTGCTCAAGGCCTCTCCCCAGCCTTGTTGCCCTTCTCTGGACACCTTCAAGTGTCTCAATATCCTTCTTAAATTGAGGGGCCCAGAACTGGACACAGTACTCAAGGTGTGGCCTAACTAGTGCTTGTACATAACACCACCATGGATGCTAAAGCATGTCCCCATGTGGTATGTCCACATGATTCTTGAACACCTCCAGGGATGATGACTCCACCACCTCCCTGGGCACCACATTCCAATGGCTAATGACTATTTCAGTGAAGAACTTTCTCCTCATCTCAAGCCTAAACTTCCCCTGGCACAGCTTGAGACTGTGTCCTCTTGTTCTGGTGCTGGTTGCTTGAGAGAAGAGACCAACCCCTTCCTGGCTACAACCTCCCTTCAGGTAGTTGTAGACAGCAATAAGGTCTCCCCTGAGCCTCCTCTTCTCCAGGCTAAACAATCCCAGCTCCCTCAGCCTCTCCTCATAGGGCTTGTGCTCAAGGCCTCTCACCAGCCTTGTTGCCCTTCTCTGGACTTGGTCAAGTGTCTCAGTGTCCTTCTTAAACTGAGGGGCCCAGAACTGGGCACAGGACTCAAGGTGTGGCCTAACAAGTGCAGAGTACAGGGGCACAATGACTTCCCTGCTCCTGCTGGCCACACTATTCTTGATGCATGCCAGGATGCCATTGGCCTTCTTGGCCACCTGGGCACACTGCTGGCTCATGTTCAGCCGGCTGTCAATCAGCACCCCCAGGTCCCTCTCTGTTTGGCAGAAATTTAATTTAATTTAATTTTTAATTTAAAATTAAAGGTATCAAAACTAGAGACTTTCTGGGCCAAACCTTCCAGAACCACTCATTTTCCACTCAGTTTATCTCTGTCTCACAGGAGCCTCTCCTAAAAAAGGCCAAACAGTAGATAATTTTTTACAGTAAAGGTGGGGACCCACTGAAACATGTTGCCCAGGGAGGTCATGGATACCCCTCCCTGAAGGTGTTGGATGAGGCCTTGAGCAAACTGGTCTAGTAAAAGGTATCTTTGCCCATAGCAGGGGATTGGAACTAGGTGATCTTTAAAGTCCCTCCCAAGCCAAACCATTCCATGAATCTACAAATCCATGAAAATCCATCTCAGTGTGCTTTTGCAGGTCCTCAGCTAACACAGAGCTCTCCCTTCGTCTCAGAAAAGCTATTCCACCCAGAAAGGGCACAGAAGGAGAGCCCCTGTTACTCCACCAGACAAGGCATGTCACAACATACTCACCCACACACACAAAGTGTACTTCAGGAGAAGAGAATTCCCCAGCAGAACATAATCAGTGTTGCGTGCCAAAGCAATTAGCGAAGTGTCATTGGAGGCACAGCCGGTGCAGCTACCGCTCCAAACTTCTGGGCCATGATCTGGAAATTAAAGCACTTACAAGCCCTTAGCAGGAAATAAAGAGTATTTTGATGACAGTGGAGCCATCAGTCATAGCAGCCACTGCATGTGTGAGCATAATTAAGCAGTCGATAGATTTCGGTGTAATGGCTGCTTTCCCAGCTCTCCTCTTCCACTCCAGACATGATCAAAAGGTACTTGAAGGGGCCTACAAGAAAGCTGGGGAAGGACCTTTTTACAAGGGCTTGTAGTGATAGGATGAGGGGCAATGGCTTTGAGCTGGGGGGGGGGGGGAGATTTAGACTGAAGATTAGGAAGACATTCTTTACAGTGAGAGTGGGGAGACAGTAGTATAGGTGGTTGTGGGAGGCTGTGGATGCTCCCTCCCTGGAAGTGTTCAAGGCCAGGGTGGATGAGGTCTTGAGCAAGCTGCTCTAGTGGAAGGTGTCCCTGCCCATGGCAGGAGGGGGTTGGAACTAGGAGATCTTGAAAGTCCCTTTTAACTCAAACCATTCTATGATTCTATGAAATCACGAAAGGGATTTAAGCATCGTACAGTCTAGCAAGTGCCCAGACATCAGGATACTGAGGATATCCTCAGAGGAGCACCCAGGAGTGTCTTGTGAAGAGGCTAATTTTATGAAAAACTGCTTACACAGTCTCACAGAATGGTTGGGGTTCACCAAATCACAGCACATTAGGGATTGGAAGGGACCTTGAAAGATCATCTAGTCCAACCCCCCCGTCAGAGCAGGATCACCTAGGGTATGTCACACAGGAACACATCCAGATGGGTTTTGAATGTCTCCAGAGAAGATTCCACAACCTCTCTGGGCAGCCAATTCTAGTGTTCTGAAGGTTGGAAAGGACCTCTGAAGATCATCAAGTCCAACCCCACCATCTTCCAGAGCAAGGTCATCTAGAGCAGGCTGCACAGGAACGCATTCAGGTTGGTTTGGAATGTCTGCAGGGATAGAGACTCCACCACCACCCTGGGCAGGCTGCTCCAGGGCTCCATCACCCTTAAAGAAGTTCCTTCTCATGTTTAGATGGAACTTCTTGTGCTTCAGTTTGTGCCTGTTACCCCTTGTCCTGTCACTGGGTACCACTGAAAAAAAAGCCTGGTCCCATCCTCCTGACACACCCCCCTGAAGAATTTATCAGCATTGATGCGATCCCCCCACAGGCTGCTCTTCCTCTATTGCAAAATCAGCAGTTATCAATTAGCACAACTCCAGTGCAACTGGTCTCTCAGTCACAGGCTGATTGTCATCTGACTGGAAAGAATCGAGATAAAGTTGAGTTTAAAACTAGAGCAAAGGAAGGATAATTTTCAAAGGTTAAATATATATGTATATATAGCACCAGAACAAGAGGACACAGCCTCAAGCTGCACCAGGGGAGGTTCAGACTGGATGTTAGGAGGAAATTCTTCACAGAGAGAGTGATTTGCCATTGGAAAGGGCTGCCCAGGGAGGTGGTGGAGTCACCATCATTGGAGGTGTTTAGGAGGAGACTTGATAGGGTGCTTGGTTGCATGAGTTAGTTGATTAGGTGGTGTTGGATAACGGGTTGGATGTGATGATCTTGAAGGTCTCTTCCAACCTGGTCTGGTCTGGTCCAGTCCATTCCATTCCATTCCATTCCATTCCATTCTATTCTCTATATACAGATAGAGAGAGAGAGGATTTCCTCACCAGGAATTAAAACAATTACCATTTTTTGGTTTGTGTAGAAGGCTTTACACTTAGACAGTGTCTACAGCATGCCTATAATTGCATTCTGAAGACCATTTCTATTCCTCCAGCTCTTAATACAAGCATGGAGAGGCGCTGGACGGAATTAAAAGAAAGCAAATTTTATATATATAAAGCAGAATAGATTTTATGCACCATATAATTATCAGAACTGCCTCAGTCCTGTAAAATATTACTAAAGAAATAGCTTTAGTGAGAGTAAATAAATTACAAAGGTCACCACGCCTCATGTTTATGGTGCAGACTAATAAGCAGCTGAAAGAAGGAAATTATTCTGCCTCTGCCCCTCTGCACACAAACTAAAATTGATCTATAGGATCTCATGCATGGCTGCACAGGAGATGGGACTTCCCACCTCTGAAGCACATAAAACACACAGACTAAAGGGAGTGGGAAGGCCAGAGAAAGCCATCAGTGCAGCCTGTGCTGGAGGAGAAATCCCTGCATTCCTCAGCTGGAATGGAGAATTCAGCTCTGCATCTTCGAGAGTCTTTAAATCCCAGATTGCCCTCATTCTTCTGGAGTTGTAATGAGTGAGCCATGCAGAGTGGCTGGAAAGTTGCCTGGCTGAAAAGGACCTGGGGGTGCTGGCTGACAGCCAGGTGAACAGGAGCCAGTGTGTGCCTGGGTGGCTAAGAAAGCCAACAGCATCCTGGTCTGGATCAGCACAGTGCAGCCAGCAGGACCAGGGCAGGAATTATCCCCCTGCACTCAGCACTGGTGAGGCTACACCTCAAATACTGGGTTCAGTTTTGAGGCCTTCACTACAAGAAGGACACTGAGGGTATGGAACACATCCAGAGATGGGGAATGAAACTGATGGAGGGTCTGGAGAACAGGACTGGTGAGGAGCAGCTGAGACAACTGGGACTGATTAGCCTGGAGAAGAGAAGGCTGAGGGGAGACCTCATTACTCTCTATAGCTCCCTAAAAGGAAGATATTGAAAGAAGACAGGTAGCAGCCAAGTCAGGTGCTCATGTCTCAGATATTTCTCTTGAGCTGAAAGGAGGATGATGACAGTGGGGATGTCCACCACAGTAAAAATTAAACCAGAGAGAGGCTGCATTCAGTTATAGTCTGAGTATGGATTCTCTACAACTTTCCTTGAATCCCACTAGCAGAAACTCTGCCAGGTCCTCAGCACCTTCTGGAGGACAGAGTTCTCACTGCAGTCCCTTGTAAATCAGAAGTCAACACCTACCAGCTCATCACAGCACAATCCTGATGTTTCTCCTGTTTTCTGAGCAGGCTGAGAATCAAGGGAACCATCAGCCAACTGGAAAAACACCAACCAGGAAGCAGAGTGAAGAAGTGTGATAATTCATTCTCATGTCAAAGACTGTGAAGAGGAGAGAAAATGTGATAAATTAATCCATTCTAATAAGGAGAGATTGTAATAAGAATAGAGCTTCATTCAATTAATCCACTCTTAATATAATCCTGTAAGAATGATATGGACCTCCCTGGATAGCATATCTCAAGATATGACAACTCTTTTTTTTCCTCTTAGCCAGCAGTTCCTGATTGCAGAAAAGTAATTAGGCAAAACTGTCTAACAAAGTGGTATTTGAGAGACAATCAAAACACAACACAGAAAGGACCAATCTAAAAATGGGCAGGGTAAGCAAACTGACTCACAGCTTGATTCAGATGCTGGCTGAGGCAGGATTTGTTTCTACAGCCACTGAAAATAGATTGGTTTAAAAAAAATCCCAAGTATTTAGACTAACTGGTTCCTCTATATGCAAAAAGAAAGATATTAGAGAAAAGATATTAGAGGACAATGGAGAGACTGGTTTTCATGGTCATTATACATGACTCAGGGCCTATGACTAAGAATCATAAGACTTTTACACAGGCTTTTATTATCAGTCAGTTTCCCACTGAGCAATGTGTGAGAATAAAATGTCTGGAGCACTGGAAATTATACAATCAAAGAATCATTGAACGGTTTGGGTTGGAAGGGACATCAAAGATCATCTCTTTCCAAGCCCCAGGCAGGGACACCTTGCACTATAGCAGCTTGCTCAAGGCCTCTTCCAACCTGGCCTTGAACACCTCCAGAGAGGAGACACCCACAACCTTCCAGGGCAACCTGTTCCAGTGCCTCACCACCTTCACTCTATAAAGGATTTCTTCCTAATCTTGAGTCTAAATTTTCCCTCTTCCATCTCAATGCCATTGCCTCTCATCCTATCACTGCAAGTCCTTGTCAAAAGTCCTGCTCCAGCATTCCTGCAGCCCCTGAAGGTCCTAGAAGGCTACTAGAAGTTCTCACTGGAGCCTTTTCCTCTCCAGCATGAAGACCACCAGCTCTCTCAGCCTGTCCCTACAGGGGAGGTGCTCCAGCCCCCTGATCATCTTTGTGGCCTCTTCTTGACCCACTTCAAAGGAGAGCCATGAAGATGATGAGATGGTCTAGCAATAATCTAGCAGGCCACCCACACCAGAAGTCTTCCAGCTACAGCCACAGAGCATCAAGCTGTGGTAGGCTTGCACCAGCCACTCCAACAAAGCATGCCCACACCTCACTTGTGCTACACCCAGCAAGTCATGGGACATAAATAATAAAATAACCCCTTCTTCTCTGCTCCTTAGTGCATAGGTGCACCATACCACATATCCTCAAACCTTCAGTAGCAAACCTCCTGCACATTTAATCAAACTCAATCCCAGGCTGCACCAGGACATAATGCAGAATCATAGAATCATAGAGGGGTGGAAGGAAGCTTTGGAAATCATTGAGTCCAACCCATCTGCCAAAGCAGGCTCACCCAGGGCCGTTCATACAGGAATGCATCCAGATGAGCCTTCAAAGTGTCTAGAGAAGGAGATTCCACAACCTCTTTGGGCAGCCTGATCCCGGGCTCCAGCACCCTCGCTCTGAAGAAATTTCTCCTCATGTTGAGGTGGAGCTTCCTGAATTCTAGTTTGTATCTACTGCTCCTTGTCCTGTCACAGGACACCACTGAAAAGAGCCTGGCCCCTTCTTCTTTACATCCACCCTTCAGATATTTGTAACTATTAATAAGATCTCCTCTCACTCTTCTCTTCTCCAGGTGGAATGGAATAGAATGGAATGGAATAGAATGGAATGGAATGGAATGGAATGGAATATAGAGTAGAATAGAGCAGAGCAGAGCAGAGCAGAGCAGAGCAGAGCAGAGCAGAGCAGAGCAGAGCAGAGCAGAGCAGAGCAGAATAGAATAGAATAGAATAGAATAGAATAGAATAGAATAGAATAGAATAGACCAGACCAGTTTGGAAAAGACCTTTGAGATCATCAAGTCCAACCCATCATCCAACACCACCTAATCAACTAAACCATGGCACCAAGCACCCCATCCAGTCTCCTCCTAAACACCTCCAGTGATGGTGACTCCACCACCTCCCTGGGCAGCCCATTCCAATGGCCAATCACTCTTTCTATGAAGAACATCTTCCTAACGTGCAGACTAAACCTCCCCTGGCACAGCTTGAGACTGTGTCCTCTTGTACTGGTGCTGGTTGCCTGGGAGAAGAGACCAACCCCCACCTGGCTACAACCTCCCTTCAGGTAGTTGTAGACAGCAATAAGGTCTCCTCTGAGCCTTCTCTTCTCCAGCCTACAGGTCTCTCAGCCTTTCCTCATCAGACAGATGTTCCAATCCCTTCATCATTCTGCAGCCTTCATTGGACACTCTCTAGTACATCCCTGCCCATCTTGAGCTGGGAAGCTGAGATCTGGATACAATACTTAGATGTGGCCTCACTTGGGCAGAGTGGACAGGGAAGAGCACTTCCCTTGATTAGCTGCTGGCCACACTCTTCTTGATGCACCACAGAACTGCCAGATGCTGCATTGTGCCCTCCCTATTGCATTGGCTCAGGAGACTTCAGGTGGATAATTATTAAGTAATAATAATAATAATAATGAGGTTAATTGTAGTATAATTATAATAATTATTACTACCCTAATCCAACTAATTTATTTTAATGAAGTTATTTTTTGTGTGGTTTATCCAGTCCTTTGGAACCCTCATTATCTTCATGGTTTTCGCTATGCCATGGTTGCTAAGGAGGGCTGGCATCTCCTTTTTTTGTTAATCCATATTGAAACAGACAGTAGACCTGTACTGGAGCTACTCAAGCTCCTCCAGAGGTGTTTCTGTCACTTCAGATAACGGCTACAACACAAGTTAAAATTCTCATTAAAGCTTCAGCCTTCTTAACTGCTCCTGTCTGCATCTATTTTACAGCCAGCTCTCCCCAGTCACCTCACACCTCTTGAGTGCTCACCTGCCCTCTGAAACATCACCAAACCTGGTGGACTCACTCATAATGATTAGCATTGGCTAGAAAATCCCTTATACCATGACAATTCTCTGCCTATAAATTCCTACATTCATAGAATATATGGCCATAAAACACTATGGCCAAGAGCACATCACCTAGAAAGGTTGGACTAGATGATCCTTGGAGTCCCTTCCAACCTGGCATTCTGTGATTCTGTGACTTCAGGAGCCTGGGGACAAAAAGAATGAGCCCAGCAGCAAACCCCACTGCACTGGAGAGATAGAAATTAAGAAGATTAGAAGTGACTGCTTTGGGCAGTGTAGTGCAATGATTTTTCAGCCAATACAAGATTCCAGATGCTCCAGGAGAATCCCATGGTGAGCAATGTCAACTGATGTCAAATGCTACTGACAGATCTAAGATAATAAACATGCCAAAGCCAGTTGGTGTTCACAGAATCACAGAGTGTTATGGGCTGGAAGGCTTCTCGAAAGATCATCCAGTCCAACCCCGCTGCCAGAGCAGGATCACCTGTACCAGTCCACACAGGAACACATCCAGAATATCTCCAGAGAGGGAGACTCCACAAACCCCCTGGGCAGCCTGTTCCAGTGTTCTGTGTGGAATGCAGGTGATTAGCCAAGGTCCAGAGGGCAATCTCTACCCTGTGGAAAGTCCTAAAGGGAAATACAGATTTGTAGATTCATAAAATGGTTTGGGCTGGAAGGGACCTCAAAGAGCTTTTAGTTCCAAACCCCCTGGCTTTGGCAGGGAAACCTTCCACTTGACCAGGATGCTCAAGGCCTTATCCAGCTTGGCCTTGAACACCTTCAGGGAGAGGCCATGCACAATCTCCCTAGGCAATCTGGTTTTAGGGAATTCAAACCCATTTTTCTCTCTGCCTTTGAAAAATTGCAGAAAAAAAGGAAAACAAAACTCTAATACTGAAGGAAAAGGACTTACCCTTGCAACAGGAAGGATTACATTAAACTTTGGACAGTGCATGTATAGAAATAAAATTATGCAAAAGCAATTACAAGTCATCAAAGGGAGCCTACAAGAAAGATGGGGAGGGAGTTTTGATAAGAGCTTGTAGAGATAGGATGAGGGGCAATGGCTTTGAGCTGGAAGAGGGGAGATTTAGACTGGAGATTAGGAAGAAATTCTTTAGATTGAAGGTGGTGAAACACTGGAACAGGTTGCCCAGGAGGTAGTGGATGCCCCCTCCCTGGAGGTATTCAAAGCCAGACTGAGAGAGGCTTTGAGCAAGCTGCTCTACTGGAAGGTGTCCCTGACTATATCAGGGGCATTGGAACAAGATGATCTTGAAGATCCCTTCCAACCCAAACCAGTCTGTGATTCTATGATTCTGTGTTCAGTAACTGTAACTTGGAATTTGCCCACACACCTCAGGACAGTGAACTACTGATCTCATTGAAGCATTCAGGATTCTTTTGGAAGACTAGAAACTGGTAAACATCAGTTACTGCTCTTTACAGGGCACAAGTGCTATGATGAACTGCTGCTTGCCAACCTGACAACCTGTGTCTCTAAACAATGACCATAGTGGTCATGAACTTGACCCAACCAGCTTTGATGTCTTGCTGTTGTCAATAAATTCTGCTGTAGAGAGGTAAGCTGTGTGACTCTGCCTAGGTTTACAGTCATGCTTTGTTCAGTGGTGCTACAGACACCGGATGCTCCTGCAGAAATGGATGAGGACTTGGGTTGGTAGGTTTCCATAATGCATATCTATTTAACAGAGTCATTGCTTGGGAGTTACAGTAAGAGTGGGCAAGCAGACAGAAAGAAGAGGAAACTGGGATGGGATGAAGGGAACAGAGGTAAACAGATTTTCTGGCATAAAGACTGGAAAATGTTAGGATGTGATATGCCAAAAGGGCTTGATCAGGCTATCAGAGTGGACTAGCACTGCAGAGAAGAGCTTTGCTGTTGCCAGTGAGACATCAGAATGGTTTCAGAGTCCAGAATCAGATTATCTGCATTTACCAATTCCTTTTTCTAGTGAGCTGAAGTCTTCTTTCCATGCTCCACTGACCTCAGTCTGATTTTCTTTTGGACAGGCACTGCAACAGACCATCAGTGTGAAAACTCACAATCTGTAACCATAGAGCTCTTTTGTGTGGGCAGTGGAAACACTGATATCTCTAGAAGCTGAAAGGTCTTGAGTCCAAAATAGCAAACTAATGATCTGTAAAAGCCATGGTCCTGATTCACAGAACCATAGAGCCATTTAGATTGGCAGAGATCTTCAAGGTCATCAAGTAAAACCATTAACCCAACTCTACTAAGTGCACCACTAAGCCATATCCCCAGGCACCACATCTACTCATTTTTTAACACCTCCAGGGACAGTGACTCCACCACCTCCCTGTGTAGCCTGTTCCAATGTCTCATATCCAACCTAAACCTCCCCTGGTGCATCTTGAGATCATTTCCTCTTGTTCTATCACTAGTTACTTGGGAGAAGAAGACACCTCATGACAACCTGATTTGATGTAACAATGCCTGAGCACCAGGCATGGGAGCACAGAACCATTCCAGTTCCAGAAATACAACTTTTTTATATACTGATTTGCTGGGAAATTGCTGCCTACCTGTAGTGCTCTGTGCTGTGTTTCCAACTTTTTTTTCAGTGATGTGACAATGGAAAAGCTCTGATAGATATGAATCCATTCCTACTTCTAGTCCCTGGGCATGAAGTATCTATAGATTGCTTTATTCAGGCTTTTTTCATGGGTCAGGCATTGGACCAGGCTGCCCAGGGAGGTGGTGGAGACACCATCCCTGGAAGTGCTCAAGAAACTTAGGGACATGGCCCTTTGGGACATGGTTTAATGGCCATGGTGGTATCAGGTCAATAGTTGGACTGAATGATCTTGGAGGGCTTTTTCACTCAAAACAATTCTATGAGTGTACAAAAACCTGATCAATCAGGCTTAAAATAGCAGCCCTGGTGATTATTCTCTGCTGAGCATCTTCACAACAGAGCCAAGCAGCACTGCAGAACTGAGTCAACTGCCCACACAAAGCTCAGTTTCTGCTCTGATTGCATAAAAAATTGATTCTTCCAACCCTCTCTTTGCTGTTCTTCTGCCTTTCTGCTGAGCAGAGGCCAGGTAATTCCAATTGCTACAGTAAAAGAGCTGACCCAGCAAGAAGCATCCCAGTGTAGTAGCCCCGCTCTTAACACCTTGTGTTGGCTTCTACCCAAGGCTCTGACTGATGTCATACAACACCCTCACCCACCACCCAGACATCTATGGCTCTGCATTTGGTAGCCAATTAAACTTCTTTTTCCTTGTTAATGTTTCTTGCCAACGATTCTTGCCAAGCCAAGGGATCTGCTGATGCAGTTCCCCACTCCTGATTGCTCTAATACTAGATGACTGTCGACTGGTTCTGAAGGCAGCACCTGCAAGGGCTTTTTACCATTATATTACTCACCTTTGCAGCTCAACTCCTTCAGACATCAGGAAGATGAATGCAATAAGCAACTTTAAGGCTAAGTTTAATTCATTCTGCCTGGAACAGTTTTTAATTAGATATCATTTGAGATTTCTTTTTTAATTACTTCTAGGCACTTCTGGTCACTGCACTCTGTAACGTGCCCTACTATGATAATGAGAAGGATGCCTTAGAAGTTGAAATATTCAAACACTAAGCACAAACCCCACTTTTTTATATTATTCTCAGAGTCAGAAGAGTTCTGTTATTTGCTTTCTACAAGTGATTTTAACAAAGTCTCTAAAAACATTGTGGGAGGGCATAGGGAAAAGCACAACCCCTTCCAAATCCTTTACATGAGGGTGGTGAGACACCGGAGCAGAGACACTGGAACATTGGTTTCATGTGAGTAGCAGTGAAAAAAACCACCATGAAACCAGTGACAATTTTGAAAAATTAAGTTTACCTTTCCTTAGCTGCTGCTGAAATAAGAATTTTCCACACTTTTCTTCTGAAGGCTGAATGTTTGCTCACCAAACTTTGTCTTTCAGCCATCCAAACCAACTTCATTCATGGAAGGACGCATGGAAGGTGTCACTGACAATGGCAGAAGGGTTGGAACTAGGTGATCTTCAAGGTTGCTTCCAACCCGTGGTGGGTTTGAGAGAAAGGCTCAGCCTTCTCCCCCCGCCACAAAGAGGAAGAAAGAAACCACAGCTAGCCAACCAGAGGAGCAAAAGGGAAAAGCTATATTTACAAGCAATTTTTAGGGACTGCAGGATATATACACAATTTACAGTATTTACAATGTATACACAGAAATATACAGCAAGGTAAAAAAAAACAGTAATACAGGAACAAAATTTCCCCCCCCCCTCTGGAGGAGGGTTCCCCCCCTGTACCCCCTTCTCTCCCCTTTTTCCCCAAAGAGGGTTAGAAAGAGAGGAAAAGAGCAATTGTTAATAAAGCAGAATGTGTTAGTAGGCCTTATCTGTCCAAGCTCAGTCTGGCAGGGAGCCCAGAGGCAGACAAGCTAGAAAAGGAGAAGGGAAGGAGCGAACTGAGGAAATTCCCAGTTGCACCTAAGCTTAAAACTGCCTTTTTTACCAATCCACCAATGAAATTAGCTTAGAATATCTGGTTGTTTTCGTCAACATTCCAAAACATTCAGCCATAGTGTCCCAGTACTGTCCTTTTCTTAAAGGCACAGCCTCAAACGGTCACACAACCCAAACCATTCTGTGAATCCATGAAATCCAGAGCCAGACTTTTTAGAGTGCTTCTTCTGACCCAAGACTGATGTTCAGGTGGTAGGGTAAATACTTTCCCTTTAGGAGGAAGAAGCTGAAGTCAAGAGACAGAACCAGTAGACACTGCCCCTGGGCAGCCTGATCTAGTTGGAGGTGTCCCTGCTCACTGCAGAGGAACTAGACAAGATGACTTTTGAGAGTCCTTTCCAACTCGATGCAATCTGTGAAATTAAACTAACCACAAAAACTACAAAAGAATAAAACCAGTCTCCTCCACTCAAAAACAAAAAATAATATGAAGAATCATAGAATGGTTTGGAAGAGACCATAGAGATCATCTACTCCATCCTCCCTGCCATGGGCAGGGGCACCACTCAACTAGACTTGATTGCTCAAGGCCTCAAGCAAGGTGACCTTGAATCCAGAATCCTAGAATCAATAAGGTTGGAAAAGACCTCAAAGGTCATCAAGTCCAACCTGTCACCCAACACCTCATGACTAACATGGCTTCAAGTGCCACATCCAATCCCCTCTTGAGCATCTCCAGGGATGGTGACTCCACCACCTCCCTTGGCAGCCCATTCCAATGGCTGACAACTCTCTCTGTGAAGAACTTTCTCCTCACCTTGAGCTTCAACCTCTCCTGGCACAGCTTGAGACTGTGTCCTCTTGTTCTGGTGCTGGTTGCCTGGGAGAGGAGACCAACCCCCATCTGGCTACAGCCTCCCTTCAGGTAGTTGTAGTAAGCAATAAGGTCTCTCCTGAGCCTCCTCTTCTCCAGGCTAAACAATCCCAGTTCCCTCAGCCTCTCCTCATAGGGCTGTGCTCAAGGCCTCTCCCCAGCCTTGTTGCCCTTCTCTGGACACGTTCAAGTGTCTCAATGTCCTTCTTAAACTGAGGGGCCCAGAACTGGACACAGGCCTCAAGGTGTGGCCTAACCAGGGCTGAGTACAGGGGCAGAATGACCTCCCTGTTTCTGCCACACTCTTTCTGATACAGCCCAGGATGCCATTGACCTTCTTGGCCACCTAGGCACACTGCTGGCTCGTGTTCAGCCAGCTGTCAATCAGTACCCCCAGGTCCCTTTCTGCCTGGCTGCTCTCCAGCCACTCTGACCCAGCCTGGCACACTGCATGGAGTTATTGTGGCCAAAGTGCAGCACCTGGCACTTGAACTTGTTGAATGCCATCACTTTGGACTTTGCCCATCTGTCCAGCTGGTCAACACTTCCAAGTAGGAGGAGGCAGCCACAATCCCCTGGGCAACCCATTCCAGGGTCTCACCACCTTTGTACAAAAGCACTTCCTGAGATCCAGCCTAAATCTATTCTCCCTCAAGAGGACATTTCTGTCTATTTGTCTCAAACTGAGCTCATTCCCAAAACACAGCTCACACACTTTTCTCTTGCCTGGGAACATCTCTGCAAAATTCCTGTACAATTCTTCCCTGCAATTAGGTTTGAGGAAATTGTAGCACCACACAATAAAGTTAGAGGTTTTTAATAACTACTAAGACAAACTTGTCATTTTTGGTACTGAGCCTACTGTCAAAATCTGGGTTTGATGACAAGGACATTACCTTCACTAGCAAGGATGGGTAACTGAAAAGAGAGATTTCCTAGTAGAAATAAACCCAACACACTGTATGGTTATTGTCATTAAGACTTCATCCCAGCAGCTCATTAGAACCACAGAAGTTAAAGCAAAGTGCAGGAAGGTAAAGGAGTGATGGACTGTCGCAGCTTTTCCCTTTCACAAAAGCAGCTTCTCCTCCTCAGGAGAGGTGACTCTCAATAATAAACAGGTAATAAAAGCAACCCTTAGAAAAATCTTACTTTATGCAAGAAGAGGGTGTCTCAGTACAATGCTTCTGGAAATACACTGACAGACCTCTTTAGTGAGCTCCACACACTGCTGTCAGAGCTCTCTGTGGTAAAAGATTAACCCTCAGTCATACTCGAGATCACATATTCAGGCACTATTTTGGTCTGGATGCTCAGAAAGCAATCAGAGAAAATTTCCATCAAAATTATTCAGAGTAAGAAGAAGGAGTCCAGCAGGATCGTAGAGTCAGAGAATGGTTTGGGTTGGAAAGTCATCTAGTTCCCACCAGCTTGCCATGGGCAGGGACACCTTCCACCAGACCAGGTTGCTCAAGACCCTGTCCAACCTGGCCTTGAACACCTCAAGGGAGGGGACATCTAAAACCTCCCTGGACAACCTGTTCCTGTGTCTCACCACCATTACTTTAAAGAATTTCTTCCTAATCTCCAGTCTAATCTCCCCTCTTCCAGCTCAAAGACGTCCTGTCACTACAAGCCCTTGCCAAAAGTCCCTCTGCAGTTTTCCTGTAGCCCCCTTCAGGTACTGGAAGGCTGCTCTAAGGTCTCTCTGGAACCTTTTATTCTCCAGACTGAACAACCCAACTCTATCAGCCTCCCCCCATAGGGCAGGTGCTCCAGGGTATTTTCCTTCATGTCTGAATTCAACTACACAGATCTAAAATCTTCCCTACAGCATTGCTCATCTCTACTAAAAGGCCAGGTTGGATGAGGCCTTGGGCAACCTGATCTAGTGGGACGTGTCCCTGCCCATGGCAGGGGCAGTTGGAACTAGATGACCTTGAAGGTCCCTTCCAACCCAAACTATGCTAGGGTTCTATGCATAATGGAATAAACAGAAATGCAGTGAACAGCAAAGAATGGAGAGAGATGCTGGTGTAGGCACTTAGAGAAAAGGGGGCAAGCAGTGTTTTCCTGGAGAGGTTTGTTTCAGCCCTGTTGCTTTCTCCTTTAGTTTTATCCTCACACATAAATTTTACCAGCAGAGCATGTCACGGACACCAGCTGGAGTACAATCAGCAGTATGAAAGTCACTTATAGAAGACACACCATGGTGATGGGACACATGGTCACCCTGCAAGCTCTCATATTTCAGACAGACTATTTTTTGTCTCCAAGAAGGATTGGAAAGCTATGATCAAGGCATCAAGGGGTTAAATGCCTTGGCCAAGCCTAATGCCAGAAAAGAGATTAGAGAGAAAAAGAAAAATCATTTTAATGTAAGGACACTGAGAAAGGCAAATCAATCTTCCTTGTCCAATAAGCATGACACACAAAAGGAGCACCTCATCTGGAACAGCTCTCATTCAATACCAGAAAAGAATTTGCTTTAATAAGTGCAGAGAAAGCATTTGGGGAGGGAATTTATTGAAGGTTATCTTCCTACTGACCCAAAAGGCATTGGCTCAGACCTTTAGCTGACATTACCATCTCTAGAACCTCCTTTATCCACAGGTAGATCGCTTGGTCCCTCAAGTCAGTCATCCCAGCCACACATGATGAAGTCTTGGGAAGCTATCTGTTAGTAAAAGCCAGAGAAGAAATGCAGAGTTCTTTTAATTGATCAGTGGCCATATTTGTGTAAGAGCCAGTGTAGATACTTCTAATTAAACTTTTCATCAGAAGTAGCAGCTGCTAATTAAGGTAGCAACAGCAGTTTAATTGACATGGGAGCTTAATATCTTTGTTTGATTTCATACAACTGACAAATAACAAATTGGGGAAAAAATGAAAGAGCTAAGATCAAGCATTTGGTTGGAATTGATTAACATTTAGATATGATCAATCCAAGGCTTGAAGCATCATTAATCCAGGTAGTGACCCCTGGTTGTGTTGCTCAATTGCTCACAGATATACAAGCCTTGGAGCTGAATTAATGCCATTAATTTTATCCTTTCCCACACTGGCTAACTACAATCACTGGACATTATCAACAGTGACATCAATGACACAAACTTCTGGATGCAATGCAAAACCATTTCTGTTCACTTTATATGGCCAATGCTGTGGTCTTCTGTAGATCAACCTCATACATCTCCCTCATCTGAGAAATCAGCTGCCAAGGAACAATTGCAGTTAAGACATTTTCACTCCTGAGCTCGATAATATCGTTAGGCTTCTGACAAATTCAAGAGCAAAGTCCCACATTTCTTTCCAGGGTTCTCCAAGTAAATAATTTTTCACCATATGGCTTGCTAAAGATGGATTGCTCAGAGTCTTCCCCGTGAAAGTCATGATATTTGGAATTGCACAGCCAAAGCATTTTGTTTGCTCAGAAGGGAGTACCCTCCCAGACACCAGAATTTCAAGAAGGCTTCACTTCTGATTACATAGCACTGAGGCACAGTATTAGTCGTACCTTTTTTTCCACAAACTTCCAGTTGCAGATATATAGGTCATGATAGAAAACTCCAGCAAAAAACAGCCCTCACTGCAGCAAGAATGCACAAACCATCCAAATGCACCCTGGCTGGAGAACACCAGGAGCTCTCTCTGGCCAGCAGATCAAGAGAGGAGATTCTGCCGCTCTGCTCTGCTCTGATAAGACCTCACCTGGTCCACCTATGGGGTTGTCAGCACAAGAAAGACATGGACCTGCTAAAAAGGATCCAAAGGAGGGCAATGAAAATTATCAGAGGGCTGGAGCACCTCTCCTGCACAAACAGACTGAAAGAGCTGGGGGTGCTCAGTCTGGAGAGGAGAGGTCTTTGGAGAAACTTTGGAGAGTGGCATTGAGTGCACCCTCAGCAAGTTTGCTGATGACACCAAGCTGTGTGGTGCAGCAGACACGCTGGAGGGAAGGGAGGCCATCCAGAGGGACCTTAACAGGCTGGAGAGGTGGGCACAAGCCAACCTCATGAAGTTCAATAAGAGCAAGTGCAGGGTCCTGCATCTGGGTCGAGGCAATCCCAGGCACAAATCCAGGCTGGGCAGTGACTGGCTGGAAAGTAGCCCTGAGGAGAGAGACTTGGGGGTGCTGGTGGACAAAAAGCTCAACATGAGCTCTCAGTGTGCACTTGCAGCCTGCAAAGCCAATCAGATCCTGGGCTGCATCAGGAGAAGCATCAGGCCAGCAGCTCGAGGGAGGTGATCCTCTCCCTCTACTCAGCCCTGGTGAGGCCCCACCTGGAGTACTATGCCCAGTTCTGGAGCCCCTATTACAAGAGGGATGTGGAGGTGCTGGAAGGTGTCCAGAGAAGGGCCACAAGGATGATCAGAGGGCTGGAGCACCTCTCCTATGAGGACAGACTGAAGGAGTTGGGGCTGTTCAGTCTGCAGAAGGGAAGGCTCCGAGGTGACCTAATTGTGGCCTTCCAGTATCTGAAGGGGGCTTACAGGAAGGCTGGGGAGGGACTTGTCAGGATCTCAGGTAGTGATAGGACTAGGGGGAATGGAATGAAGCTGGAGGTGGGGAGATTCAGGCTGGATGTGAGGAGGAGGTTCTTCACTGTGAGAGTGGTGAAGCCCTGGAATGGGTTGTCCAGGGAGGTGGTTGGGGCCCCATTCCTGGAGGTGTTTAAGGGCAGTCTGGATGAGGCTCTGGCCAGCCTGATCTAGTGTGGGGTGTCCCTGCCCATGGTAGGGGGGTTGGAACTAGGTGATCCCTGTGGTCCCTTCCAACTCTGACTGATACTATGATATAGTATACTATGATAATAAATACCTGAGAATCATGAATTAATTTGCTGCAGTTGCCACTCAGCTTCCGCCCTAGCACTGCCCACTTGCCTGGCACAAAAAGAGCACTTGAATGGCAGTGCAGACAGGGCAGAGGTAATGAACAAGACATCGTGTGCTTTAGAGACATAATTGTCCACAGCACCACAAGACTTTTGGGTAGAACCAAAAAGTCCCACCCTCTAAGATCACTGAATCCAACCATCAACCCAACACCACCATGGCCATTAGACCATGTCCCAAAGTGCCATGTCCACACATTTCTTGAACACCTCCAGGGATGGGGACTCCACCACCTCCCTGGGCAGCCTGTTCCACTGCCTGACCACTCTTGCAGGAAAAAACTTATTCCTAATCTCCAGCCTAAACCTCCCCTTGTGCAATTTCAGGCCATTTCATCTCATTCTGTTACCTAATACTAGAGAGAACAGCTCAACCTCCACCTCACTCCAACCTCCTTTCAGGGAGCTGTAGAGAGCAGTGAGGTCTCCCTTCAGCCTCCTCTTCTCCAGATTAAACAACCCCAGCTCCCTCAGCTGCTCCTCACCAGATCTGTTCTCCAGATCCTTCAACAGCTTCATTGCCCTTCTCTGGATATGCTCAAGCACTTCAATGTCCTTCTTGGACTGAGGGTCCCAAAACAGAACCCAGTACTCAAAGTGTGGCCTCACCAGTGCCTAGCCCAGGAGAACAAGCACTTCCCTGGTCCTGCTGGCCACAGTATTACAGATCCAGGCCAGGATGCTGGTGGCCTGTGCTGCAGGAATGATGAGACATGCCATACAACATGTGTGACTCCCCCTTGGTAAGGACAGCAGTGTGGCTTCATTCAACTTTAGAAACCATCACCACTGTTATGAAATTTGCTCTCTTTTACAGCCTGCAGCAAACCTGTTGTTTTACAGCTATGTGGGGCTTTCCTTTTCATCTCTCAGCAGTTAAAAATCTCCTCTTCTTGTGCTGCTCATCTTCAGGATACAAGCATCTCCCTGGAAGTGTCTGTCATTAAGGGCTACAAAGCATGAAGAATTGGATGTAGATTACCTTGTCTAGCCACGATGCTTACACAGCCCCATTACCATGGTGCCTGAGCACTTCACAACCTTAACTGCTCTGACTCTCATCAAAGCAGAGAAGTGCTGTCATCAGCATTTTCTGGAAGAGAACAGAGACAGAAAGTTTGTGGGACTTCCTGTGAAGGCACTAACAGAGGATGGCCCTCAGAGAGGTGAATTCACCTCCCCACTGTGTTATTTTGAGTGATTAGGTTGGAAAAGACATTTCAGATCACCAATTCCAACCATTAACCCTACTCTACACCATCCACCACTAAGCCACATCCCCAAGCACCCTATCTACACAGCTCTGAAACAGCTCCAGGGATGAAGAGTCAACCATGTCCCCGGACAGCCTGTTCCAGAACTTTAAAATCCTTTCAGTAAAAACATTTTTCCTAACGTCCAGCATAAACCTCCCTGGGGCAGCTTGAGGCCTTTGCTTCTTGTTCTATCATTGGTCACTTGGGAGAACCTCCCAGCACTTACCTCAGACACCCTCTTTTCACTGAACTGTAGAGACTAAGAATGTCTCCCCTCATCCTCCTTTTCCTTCAGACTAAACAACCTCAGTTCTCAGATGCGGTTCCCTCAGCTTCGCACCTGTCCGTGGTGCTGATGATCTGTGGTCCAAGCCCAGGTGGAGCGTCAGGATACAGCTGATGCCTCAATTGAAGTATTCAGATAGGAGCAGTCTCTGCCTAAAATTGTCTGTAGACTTTCCCTCTCTAGAGGCTTTCAAAACCTATCTGGATGCATTCCTGCATGACCTGCCCTAAGTGATCCTTCTTTGGCCAGCCTGATATAGTGTGGGGTGTCCCTGCCCATGGCAGGAGGGTTGGAACTAGATGATCCTTGTGGTCCCTTCCAACCCTGACTGATATTATGATACTATGACATCGGACTCAATCTCCAGAGCTCACTTCCAACCCCCAATATTCTGTGAGTCCATGATTTGCCACATGTTGGTCTGTCTATGAGCAGAGAGCCTGGTGAAACCACACCCTGACCTAGATAGGGGCTCCAGATGCTTCCATAGGCTAAATAATTATGATAGCAATTATGTTAATTTAGAATTAAGTTACTGAAGCCAATCAAGTTATTCCAGCATTACAGCAATCTGTGATGGGGTCTGGGCTCTGAGTGACACATCCACTAATGGTTGTGGACATTTTCACAGTGCTCCTAGCCCACACCACACATTCAGTTGCCTCCTTTAAAGCTAAAGTGTGCCCAGAGGAAGGGGGGAGTGCTGCACAAGCAGAAAGCCATTCATAGATTCATAGGATGTTTGAGGTTGAAAGGGACCTTCAGGATCATCTACTTTCAACCACCCTGCCATGGGCAGAGACACTTTCTACTAGACCAGGTTGCTCAAGGTCCCAATCAACCTGGCTTTGAAGACCTGTAGGGAGGGGACATCCACAGCCTCCATGGGCAACCTGTTCCTCACCACCCTCACTCTAAAGAATTTCTTCCTAACCTGTAGTCTAAATCTTCACCCTTCCAGCTCAAAACCATTCCTCCCTCATCCTAGCACTACAAGCCCTTGTACAAAGTCCCTCCCCAGCTTTCTTGTTGCCCATTTCATGTACTGGAAGACTGCTCTAATGTTTCCCTGAAGCCTTCTCCTGGCTGGACAGCCCCAACCCTCCCAGCCTGTTCCCATAGGGAAGGTGCTCCAGCCCTCTGATCATCTTCATGGCCTCCCCTGGACCTGCTCCAGCAGGACTATGTCCTTCTTGTTTTGGGGCCCCAGAACTGGACACAGTGCTCCAAATGAGCTCTCACCAGAGAAGAGCAGAGGGGAAGAATCACCTCTCATCCTGCCAGTCATTCCTTCCTGCTCAGTAAACTCTGCCCTCTGAAACACCAGCAACGCCAGAAGACAAAAAGCTTCTGGAAGCTTTCTTCTGTTATCTGCAGTGTTCTAGAACTGTGTAAAATTGCGGAGAGGTTACGGCCGCGGCTCTGCTTTCACAGCTCATTTCACTCTGCAATTAGACATTACAATAGATACGGAAGATTTCAAATTAGATATGCTTATCTCCAGCCCATGGGTCACTACTTTTAACTTTAAAACAAATTAACTTCTTTTTTCCCCTCCCCCCTCCCCTCTCCACCACAAGAGGAGGGTGTTTATCCCAACTCAGCAGTTCTCACAAGTTTCCTTGGAAGGTAGGAGGCAAAGGGATAAAGTTTTCTAAAGCAAGTGTTGCTCTAGTGGCAAGATGGCCAGACCAATAATGCTCTTTGAATATGGGGAGAAAATGTGCACAGGCAGAAAAACTTCGTGATGGGAAAGGGGACCTACAGGAAGGCTGGGGAGGGATTGTTTGGAAGGGATTGTAGAGATAGGACAAGGGGCAATGGTTTGGAACTGGAGCAGGGTAGATTCAGGCTGGACATTAGGAGAAAGTTCGTCACAATGAGGGTGGTGAAACACTGAGACAGGTTGCCCAGAGATGTAGTGGAGGCCCCATCCCTGGAGTCATTCAAAATCAGACTTGATGCACCTCTGGGCAGCCTGATCTAGTTGGAGGTGTCCCTGCTGACTGCAGGGGGGTTGGACAAGATGACCTTTGAAAGTCCCTGCCAACCCAATGCATTCTGTGAATCTCTGAAGGTGAAGAGCCTGGCCAATGAGTGGCAATTCAGTGCTGGAAATGGCATCACCCTAAACAGAATCTAGAATATCATACTTCAATTTAAAATGGGGAAGCTGAATGTCAGCACAGTGGGGGACAAAGCAGGAGAGGAATACTGCATCTTTAATAGGATTTTGAATTCAAATCTGCCAAGCAAAACTGCTTCAAATTGTATCTGAATAATAAACAGAACAATTTTCCTCTGAAAACCAGCCCAGCTGCTGGATCTACATGGAGCTGTGAACCCTTTTCTTCTGTGAAGAGGCTAAGGAAATATCCCCTGGAAATGGAAATCATAGAATCATGGAGTCAATAAGGTTGGAAAAGACCTCAAAGATCATCAAGTCCAACCTGTCACCCAACACCTCATGACTACTAAACCATAGCACCAAATGCCATGTCCAATCCCCTCTTGAACACCTCCAGGGATGGTGATTCCACCACATCCCTGGGCAGCACATTCCAACAGCTAACAACTCTCCCAGTGAAGAACTTTCTCCTGACCTCCAGCATAAACCTCTCCTGGCGCAGCTTGAGACTGTGTCCTCTTGTTCTATTGCTGGTTGCCTGGGAGAAGAGACCAACCCCCTCCTGGCTACAACCTCCCTTCAGGTAGTTGTAGACCTGAGACCTGAGCCTACTTTTCTCCATGCTAAACAATCCCAGCTCCCTCAGCCTCTCCTCACAGGGCCTCTCCCCAGCCTCATTGCCCTTCTTTGGACACGTTCAAGAGTCTCAATGTCCTTCTTAAACTGAGGGGCCCAGAACTGGACACAGGACTCAAGGTGTGGCCTAACCAGTGCTGAGTACAGGGACTTAATGACTTCCCTGCTCCTGCTGGCTACACTATTCTTGATACAGCCCAGGATGCCATTGGCCTTCTTGGCCACCTGGGCACACTACTGGCTTATGTTCAGCCAGCTGTCAATCAGTACCTCCAGGTCCCTTTCTGTTTGGCAGCTCTCCAGCCACTCTGACCCCAGCCTGTAGCTCTGCATGAGGTAGTTGTGGCCAAAGTGCAGGACCCAGCACTTGGATGCCATCATGTTGGACTCTGCCCATCTGCCCAGCCTGTCAAGGTCCCTCCACAGAGCCCTTCTATCTTCTAACAGATCAACACCTGCCCCCCACTTGGTGTCATCTGCAAATTTACTGATGACTGACTCAATGCCCTCATCCAGATCATCAATAAAGATGTAGAACAGGATGGGGCCCAACACTGATCCCTGGGGGACACCACTACTGCCTGGCCTCCAGCTGGATGTGGCACCATTCACCACCACTCTCTGGGCTCAGCACTCCAGTCAGTTCCTAACCCAGCATAGAGAGTTGCTGTCCAAGCCACAGGCTGACAGCTTGGCCAGGAGTTTGCTGTGGGGAATGAAGTGAAACCTCAGCCATGTGGGCTTCTGCAGGCCACAGAAGGGAAAGCACAGTAAGGTTTATGCTGTTGTTCTCTATCTGCAGCCCAAAGAAAGCCTCAGAGCCACATTGTCAGCTCGCAGCATGGTTTCTATTTCTGGCACAGGTGAGGGTGGTTTGGGAGTGGAGAAGGGCCAGGTGTAACCTGTCTTTGGGTTTTCTTCTATTTTCTTTCACTCTCAGAACAGCACTGGTTGCATTTAACACTCTACATAATTTTAAACTATTTTAGGGGGGAAATTATGCCTATTAGCAAACAACAACAATGTCACAGGCTACAGAATGCAGACATGTCCAGCGCACTCCAGGCAAATCACATCCTGGTTTGCGTCAAAAGCAGCAAGGCCAGTAGGTCCAGAGAGGCAGTTCTGCCACTCTGCTCTAGTGAGACCTCACCTGTGTGCAGCTCTGGGACCCCCAGTACAGGAAGGAGGCATGAAGATGACCAGAGGGCTGGAGCACCTCCCTTATGGTGACACGCTGAAAGAGTTGGGCATGTTTAGCCTGGAGAAGATAAGGCTTTGGGAAATTGCATTTTGGTATCTGAAGGGAACCTACAAAGAAGGCTGGGGAAGGACTGTTTAGAAGGGCTTGTAGCAATAGGATGAGGGGCAGTGGTTTGAAACTGGAGCAGGAGAGATTTTGGTTGGACTTTAAGAGGAAGTTCTTCACAGTGAGAGTGGTGAACTACTGAACCAGGCTGCCCAGAGATGTGGTGGAGGCCTCTTTCCTGGAGACATTCAACGTCAAACCTGGACCTGATCTAGTTGGAGATGTTCCTGCTGACAGCAGGGGGACCAGACCAGGTGACTTTTGAGGGTCCTTTCCAACCCAATGCCTGTGAATCTGTGATTAAGAAATCTTCTGAATCCAGAAGGAGCACTTCCAGTGACCAGTGCCAAGTATGACTTAAGCAGAACGGAACAGATCTTTCCTTCACTCTACACTTTCCCTAGGACACGTCAAGAATCAATAGAAATTGACTTTCTTCTTCTCTTCTTTTTTTTTCCCAGAGTAAGCTCAATTATTTATCTCTTATTCTCAGCAGTTTCCAATGATGTGTGCCAATAATGAACTCTTTATCCTCATGGATATTGGGACAGCAGTGGAAGCTGATCATCTTTTCTGCACAGAAAAGAAAAACCAGCCCCCTGGAGCATCCCTGGTTGCAAAGCAACACAGAGAGTTTAGTTTCAGGAGTCAGAACACTTGTGGAATCAGTCACAAGTTTCCAAACAATAATGTGTATTGGATGTTAAAGACAGCAAGAGCTGGCTTCTCAGCCTCACCGAGGACTCCGCTGGTGTCACCTGCAGAGCTGAATGCCCAGTGTCACTGGAACAATATCCTTCAAACACAGACTCTGGCACTTGTGCTGGCAGCGTTACAATAGCTCCACGGCTTCTCTCTTAGAGCCTGTGACTACCAGCAGCTGCGCAGCAAAGCACATCCGAGATGTGCAAACTGCTTTGGGTCAGACAGAGCTCCACCAGCCGAGGCAGGACCTTTCCCCTCGGGGTGGTGACCCATGGCACCCATCAGCCACTAATTCATTAAATGAAATGGGCACCTCAAGCCCTGTAAAAATCCCAGGGTCACTGCTGGGATTCAATCACAGTACAGGAACCCACAAAAAGTATTTTACAGCAGGATCAGGATTTTACCTTTTACTTTTTTTTTCTTCCCTCCCTCCTTTCCTGCATTTGTGTTGGTTTGCTTTGGTTTAGAGTCTAGGATAGGATAGGATAGGATAGGATAGGATAGGATAGGATAGGATAGGATAGGATAGGATAGGATAGGATAGGATAGGATAGGATAGGATAGGATAGGATAGGATAGACCAGGTTGGAAAAGACCTTCAAGACCATTAAGTCAAACCCATCATCCAACACTAATCAACTAAACCATGGCACCAAGCACCCCATCCATTCTCCTCCTAAACACCTCCAGTGATGGTGACTCCACCATCTCCCCAGGCAGCCCATTCCAATGGGTAATCACTCTCTCTATGAAGAATTTCTTCCTAACATCCAGTCTAAACCTCCCCTGGCACAGCTTGAGACCATGTCCTCTTGTTCTTGGCTTTAGAGTTTTGCTTTGTTTGGGGTTTTTTGTTTGTTTTTGGGGGGATTTTGTTTTGTTTTGGTGGTGGGGTTTTTATTTGGGGTTTTTGTTGGGTTGTTTTGTTATTTCAGCAAAATCACTGACAGATTTTCAGGTATTACTGCACTCCAGCAGGTTTTGTTCTCAAGAATTGAAGCTGTTTTCACAACCATGCTTAACTCGTGGACTAGTTTTAGATGTCATTATTTGATTAGAAGCAGTAGAAATTGTTACATGATTTAATGGCCACCATGGGCCTACCAGAAAGCTGGGGAGGGACTTCTTGGTGTCAGGTAATGACAGGACTGGGGGGAATGGAACAAAACCAGAAATGCATAGATACAGATTGAATGTTAGGAAGAAATTCTTCCCCATGAGCGTGCTGAGACACTGGAACAGGTTGCCCTGTGGTAGAAGCCCCAGCCCTGGAGTCTTTTAAGGCCAGGCTGGATGTGGGTTTGAGCAACCTGATCTAGTGTGAAGTGTCCCTGCCCATGGCAGGGGGTTTGGAACTAGATGATCCTTGAGGTCCCTTCCAACCCTAACAATTCTATGATTCTAAGGTTGACAGTTGGACTCAATGATCCTAGGGGTCTTTTCCAACAAAAATAATCCCATGATTCTATGTCATTATTCAATTAGAGGCAGTAGAAATGTTTTTCCCTTAACCAGATCTTACTTGAGTTCTGGCTGGGAAAGTGATACACAGTGAATTAAAACATAGTAATAATAATAAGAAGGAAATGTAGAGAAAACTCAGGTTTCCCTTTTCACCTCCCTTTTCAGCAAAATCACAGAATCACAGAATTTCAGGGGTTGGAAGTGACCTCAAAAGATCATTTAGTCCAACCCCCCTGCCAGAGCAGGATCACCTACACCAGATTACACAAGAATGCATCCAGGACAGTTTTGAGTGTCTGTGGAGGGAGACTCCACACCCCCCCTGGGCAGCTTTTTTCCAGTGTTTTGTCACCCTCACAGTGAAAAAATATTTCCTCCTATTTACATGGAACTTCCTATGCCTCATCTTCCACCCATTGCCCCTTGTCCTGTGATTGAGCACCACCCAGCAGAGCCTGGCTCCATCCTCTCAGGACTCACCCTTGACATATTGATGAACATTGATGAGGTCACCTCTCAGTCCCCTCTTCTCTAAGCTCTTCTCTTGTTGGAGTTCTGGCTGGGAAAGTGACACAAAGCGAATTAAAATCATAATACAAATGAAATGTAGAGCAAACTCAGGATTTCCTCTTCACCTCCCTTGTCAGGAAAACCACAACAATTTTTTCCCAATTGCTTTCTAATGAAACTCTCCCAACCTGTCTCCATTTGGCTGTAACATCACCACAGAGGCTGGTAAACACATCTGGGAGGAGAACTTAGTGGCCACGCTGCAGGTAACCACAGTTTTGTCGAGCACATGCAAAAGCCTCTCCCGCAGGGCTGGGGAGGTGCTGAGCCCAGTGAGCATTTTCTTTTCCAGGGCTGGTAAAGCGCTTGGTGTTCCTGCTATCAGGGCTCACCTAGTTTAGCTAAGTTATGGAATGAAAATTTAATGAAGGACCAAGTTTGAAATTCTGCCCCACTGCACAAGGCTTATAAATACCCTACACCAAGCCCTGCGTCGTCACAATGAATTATACATGGGATGGTGCTGGAAGTTATGTAAATTCGGAGGGGGGGGTGGGGTGGTACTTTAATAAACTTGCACCCTAACTGACATTGATTGTGTACAGCTGCACACACAACTTTATCAACTGCACTAAAAAAGAAATATGTATTCTCCTCTCTATTTTTTTTTTTTCCTTTTCCTTCTTTTTTTCCTTTTTTTATTCCCTGGAAGAATAAACTGAAAATTCACCAAATTATCCTCCCTTCACAACTGTCTGAATATTAATTGCGAGCTTGAAGGGCAACAAAACACAGACAGCCTCGCCAGGACTGGTAATTAATCTGAAAGTTTCAGGCTCTGACATATTGTGTACACAGAGCTGAAGTGATAACCCAGAGAATGTATTCCTCCTTTGCTGCTGATGGGCTATGATCACTCCTGCAGATACATGCAGAATTTCAATTTTTGCAGACTACAGGCGGAATGAAATGCACCTCTGGAAACTAACCCTAAGCAAAAAAAAAACATCTTCAAACACAAGGGGGAAATGTCAGCCCTATTTGTAGGTAATCAATGCTTAGTAATTAATGAGGAATACTGATAGATTCATGGAATGGTTGAAGCTGGAAGGGACCTTTGAGAACATCTAGTTCCAACCCCCCTGTCATGGGCAGGGACTCCTTCCAATAGACCAAGTTGCTCAAGGTCCCATCCAACCTGGTCTTGAACGCCTCCAGGGAGGGCCACATCCAACACCTCCCTGCCTAACCTATTCCAGTGTCTCACCACCTTCACTCTAAACAATTTCTTCCTAATTCCAGTCTAAATCTCCCCTTTTCCAGCTCAAAGCCATTCCCCTCATCCTCTCACTAAAAGCCCTTCTAAAAAGTTGCTCCCCAGCTTTCTCATGGCCCCGTTCAGGTAGGTACTGGGAGGCCACCAGAATGTCTCCCTGGAGCCTTCTCGTCTCCAGGCTGAGAGAGCATTTCTAAAATCAAATTAAAACTAGTTTAACCTATTATAAAATTAAGTTGAGATGGAACCACCCTGGCAATCAGTGAGCTCTTCACTGCTAAGTTTTCCACTTACAATTGATTCCAACATATGCAAAAGTTGGCAGAGCCAAGAGCTCATGGAATGCTGACGAGAAAACTCTCCCACTTGGAGAAGAAATTTTTGCACTTTGTATTGCAGTCACCACAGAATCTGCTGCTCAAAGATCATTTTTCCTTACTCTGATTTTTTGCACAATGTTTCACCCTTTACACTCTGACTTGAAAGGACTAAAGAATTCTGCTGACTTGACTGGCTACAGAAAGCATTTCCCAAAGCTGCTCCTTACCAGACCTGTTCTCTAGATCCTTCACCAGCTTTGCTGCCCTTCTCTGGACACACTCTAGCCCCTCAATGTCCTTCTTGGACTGAGGGCCCTGAAACTGAAACAGTACTCAAGGTGTGGCCTCACCAGTGCCCACTTCAGGGGAACAATCCCTGCCCTGGTCAGGCTGACCGCAGTGTTGCTGACTGAGGATGCTGGTGGCCTTCTTGGCCACCTAGGCACACACTGGCTCATGTTTAGCTGCTGACGACCAACTCCCCCCAGGTCTGACTCTGTTGAGCAGTTTCCAGCAACTCTGCACAAGCCTGGATCATTCATGGGGTTGCTGTGACCCCAGTGCAAGGACCCAGCACTTAGCCTTGTAAACCTTATCCCACTGACATCATCGCATGAATCCAACCTGTCCGGGTCCCTCTGCAGAGCCTTTCTACACTCTTATATCTCAGAGGAGAGGAGAGGTTCGGAGAGGAGAGGTTCGGAGAGGTTCGGAGAGGAGAGGAGAGGAGAGGAGAGGAGAGGAGAGGAGAGGAGAGGAGAGGAGAGGAGAGGAGAGGAGAGGAGAGGAGAGGAGAGGAGAGGAGAGGAGAGGAGAGGAGAGGAGAGGAGAGGAGAGATCAGGTTGGAAGAGACCTTCAAGATCATCGCGTCCAACCCATCAACCAATCCAACCCACCTAAACGACTAACTCATGGCACCAAACACCCCATCAAGTCTCCTCCTGAAAACCTCCAAACCTCTTCTTCAGATGTATTCCATAAGACATTCAGGGTTCATTTGGGCAGCTCACGTGCCATGGTGTTGTGGTGAGGGGTGCACAGAGCGAGCCTGCTGACTGGAAGACCCAACAGTCTGGGAGCATTAAACATTCAAAAGCTAGGCTTTTGAGTTCCAAGTTATTTGGGGCAGAATGAATTTTGGATTTGCCGTCTGATAAAGTCTAATATCACCAAAAGTTCTTTAACATAACAATCATTAAACAAAGGCAAAACAACCACAACAAAAAAAGAAGAGATAAAAGGCATGACACAAAAGCATCATCAGATCATTTCATCAAATCAGAGATCAGTGATGAGGAGGTAGAAAACTCAGACTTTGACAGCCTCACCGCTCACTTATTTTCTGGCAATGACTGCATTCATCTCATTATAAAGCCAAAGCCAAACAGATGAGGTTTAGAACAGAACATTATCCTGGGAAAATAAATATTCAGGTATAGTTGTTTTGGGAGTGGGCTCATTTGTCCTTCTAGAGGAAAACAAGGAAAGTGGCCAGACATGACAGAAGTTCTTACACCAATGACAGCAGATCTCTTCTTGACTGCATTAGGCACAGACTCCCCTTTAAGGAGGATTTTCTGTAAGATGATGTGCCAAGGACTCTCTTTAGAAGTTTTTCCTAAGGAGATCTTCCTTCTTGTAGGCAATGGCAGGGAGAAGTAATTATTCCCTTATTCTCTATGGTGGCCAGCTGGGAGTTTCAGGCCAACACCTGCAGCTGCCCTTTCTTTGCCCCCTCCCATTGGCAAATGAACTGTACAAGCCACTATATCTTTTCATCTTTATCTTTTAGCTGCCTAAGGAGAGTCAGTCTCATCTGACCCTCACAGGACCTGGAGTTAGGGTGGAGCATTTTATCATTTCAGGGCTGCCAAAGCAGAAATTCAAAGGGCATTCCTCCCACTTCTTCACATCTAGCCCCCAGCAGCTCAGTAACCTCTGGCCCATGATGCTTTGTATAAAAGAACCAATCAGTGTGACACCTTAGCACTGTGACACCTCAGGTGGTTGCTCCTGAGCTTTAAGATCAGAAGGGCAAAGAAACTTCTGATAACCAAGTTTTAGAAAATAATGAGAGTAAGAACTATGCTGTTTGTAGTCCTCAGTGATAAACACTTGTCCATAAATGCTCAGCACCTGGTACAAATTCTAAGGTAGGCTGCAAGAAGAGACCAACCCCCTCCTGGCTGCAACCTCCTTTCAGGTAGTTGTAGACAGCAATAAGGTCTCCCCTGAGCCTCCTCTTCTCCAGGCTAAATAACCCCAGCTCCCTCAGCCTCTCCTCACAGGGCTTGTGCTCCAGACCTCTCCCCAGCCTCATTGCCCTTCTCTGGACACATGGATGGATAGTTGAGCAGTAAAACAAAAACAAAACAAACAAAAATATTGAAAACCAGGAATTAACCACCCCTCCAAATCTAGAAGCAGTCCAGTGCTGAACTCTGTGTAGAGACAGCTCCAAGTTCTTATTTGGCAAGGGTAAGGTTTTCCCTCTGTCAACTTTTGACTCAACCCTTTCATTTTCTTTGCTCTCTCACAAATGCCTCAGAACAAAATATTTTATTTCACAGTGAATGGAATCTTTTGTGTCAAGCTAAATGAAATGTTTCAGTCTTTCATTTCAGCAAGAAATATTCCATTCATTACTATTTGAATAATTCTCTCCCTTCCTCTTTCCCATCCCCTCCCCTTCATTTTGTAGTCTGATTTGGCAAGGAAACATCTAACACAACTGCACAGTGTGTCAGACATTCCTCCCTTGACTAATTTCTATCAGATTTGACAGTCAGAGTTCAAAGCTACTACGTGAGTTTTGTGAAAATTGGTGTCTCAGGAGATGGTGGAGACCATATCAGTGCTGCCCCTGAAGAGAACTTACTGTCTGACAGCCACTGCTGCACGGGTCAATACATCTTTGCTATCCACTCAATTTGCCCATGGTGTGCTCCAGCCCACCCACAGCACGTGGACTGTGAGTAAATCAGTGAGCAGGTTATCAGAGTATCATGGAATGGTTTGTATTGGAAAGGACCTTCAAGATCATCTAGTTCCAACCTCCCTGCCATGGGCGGGGGCACCTTCTACTAGACCAGCTTGCTCAAGGCCTCATCCAAATTGGCCTTCAACACCTCCAGGGAGGGGGCATCCAAAACCTTCCTAGGCAACCTGTTCTAGTGTCTTAATGGAAAGAATGTCTTCCTAATCTCCGGTCTAAATCTCCCCTCTTCCAGCTCAAAGCCTTTGCCCCTCATTCTAGCACAACAAGCCCTTGTTATGACTCAGTGGGACTGATAGCAAGATGAGGATGATTCTCAGGATTATAGAAGATAACTAGAAATAACTCAAGGCTGAGCCTGAGGTTCTTGCAGTGGGATGGGAGTGTATTGTAGAAGATATAAAACCATCATAAGACATAAACCCATCATAAACTATCCTCTGTTGCTCTTTTGCCTGTAGAGTGAGGTGTTTGAGATTGGCTGCCAAAACAAGATCAACTGTTTACACAGCTTCCAAATTCCACCCACATCACATCCAGAGAAATCAACAGTTATCAGATGGGAAATTTGGGAGGGTTCATTTCACCGTGATGTCTCCAGCTCTGACTTCATTTCTGCAGACACCACCAGTACAGCAAGTCAGAAAGCCATAGGTTTAGTTCTCTGCAGGAGCAGTGACAAATCATTTGTGATTCCAGAAGTCTCAGGCACACAGCTCCCTCATACATACAAATGAGCTTCCAGATGAGCCTGATTCTGGTTCCCATGAAGCCCTGCTGCTCTGGTGGAGAATTATCCTGGCCTTCATTTGCCACAATTTCCATATCTTCATTCACCCCTAATAAAAAAATGAGGCTGACCATTATCAAGTCTCAAGCTGCACCAGGGGAGGTTTAGGCTGGATGTTAGGAAGAAGTTATTCACAGAACAGTGATTGGCCATTGGAATGGGCTGCCCAGGGAGGTGGTGGAGTCACCATCACTGGAGGTGTTTAGGAAGAGACTGGATAGGGTGCTTGTTGCCATGGTTTAGTTAATTAGATGGTGTTGGGCAATAGGTTGGACTCGATCTCAAAGGCCTTTTCCTACCTGATTAATTCTATTCTATTCTAAGGAGGCCAGTTGTGCAACATCTGCTTTGAGGTCATGCCAGAGCAGGATCACATAGGGCAGGTCACACTGGAACGCATTCAGCTGGGTCTTCAAAGCCTCTAGAGAAAACTCCACAACCTCTCTGGGCAGCCTGCTCCAGGGCTCCAGCACCTTAACAGCAAACAAGTTCATTCTCCTGTTGAGGTGGAACTTACAGGGCTCCAGTTTGTATCTATTGCCCCTTGTCCTATCACAGGACACCACTGAAAAGAGACTGGCCCCTTCTTGACACCTACCCTTCAGATAATGGTGAGCATTAATAAGATTTCATGTCAGTCTTCCCCAGGCTAAACAGCCCCAGCTCTCTCAGCCTTTCTTCATCAGACAGATGCTCCAGTCCATCATCCTTGTAGCCCTGAGGATGACAAAGGCTGAGCTGATAGCTAGTGTAATGTTCTCTTTGTTGCTAGATCCATCAGATAGAATAGAATAGAATAAACCAGGTTGGAAGAGACCTTCAAGATCATCACGTCCAACCTATCAACTAATCCAACCCACCTAATCAACTAACCCATGGCACCAGACACTCCATCAAGTCTCCTTCTGAACACCTCCAGTGATGGTGACTCCACCACCTCCCCGGGCAGCCCATTCCAATGGCCAATCACTGTTCTGTGAAGAACTTCTTCCTAACCTCCAGCCTAAAACTCCCCTGGTGCAGCCTGAGACTGTGTCTTCTTGTTCTGGTGCTGGTTGCCTGGGAGAAGAGACCAACATCCGCCTGTCTACAACCTCCCTTCAGGCAGTTGTAGAGAGCAATAAGGTCACCCCTGAGTCTCCTCTTCTCCAGGCTAAGCAACCCCAGATCAGATATGTCAGTCTACCAAGGCCAGTTCTCTTTGTATTCAAATTCTTTCCACTCCAGGGTGGAATGCCAGGCTGGATGAGGCCTTGCAAAACCAGGTTTAGTGGAGGGTGTTCCTGCCCATGGCATGGGGGCTGGAATTGGATGATCTTTAATATCCTTTTTAACTCAAACCATTCTATGAATCTATTAATTGCAGGGGAATCTAGGCTCTCCTTGTGAAAATACTTCAGGCTATGTATAAACCAAAGTCTGCTGAAAGTCCTCCTAGATGATATGCTCTTGAACTTGAAGTTCTGCTGAAAAATAAAATACTTATACTTCCTTTCTTCTCCTATTCACAACAGGAGTGGGCTCTTGTAAGAAGTTGTCTGCTTTCTGATGCAAATCTCCCCAAAGTCATCCCATGCACCTATGAACTCTATAATAATACAGATTCTCAGCTTACTCAGGAAAAATTGTGCTTAACCATCCTCACTCAGGCTAAACTGCACCCCACATAACTTCAGAGATAATCCTTGTAGTATATAGGGTGCTACTCAAGGCATCTAAAGATGCAGACTTCACAGCCTGAGTATCTTCCAGCAACTAAGAGCCATGAACAAAACAAAGCCAAAAATTAAATAAAACATGATATTCATGGAATCACAGAATAGGTTGGGTTAGAAAGGACCTTCAAGGTCACCTAGTACTAATCCCACTGCCATGGGTAAGGACATCTTCCACTTGAGCAAGGGCAACAAAGTTGGTGAGAGGTCTGGAGCACAAGCCCTATGAGGAGAGGCTGAGGGAGCTGGGGCTGCTTAGCTTGAAGAAGAGGAGGCTTAGGGGAGACCTTATTGCTGTCTACAACTACCTGAAGGGAGGTTGTAGCCAGGTGGGGGTTGGCCCCTTCTCCCAGGCAACCAGCACCAGAACAAGAGGACACAGTCTCAAACTGTGCCAGGGGAGGTTCAGACTGGATGTCAGGAAGAAGTTCTTCACAGAAAGAGTGATTGGTCATTGGAATGTGCTGCTCAGGGAGGTGGTGAAGTCACCATCCCTGGAGGTGTTTAGGAAGAGACTGCATGGGGCACCTTGTGCCATAGTTTAGTTGATTAGGTGGTGTTGGATGATGGGTTGGACGCGCTGATCTCAAAGGTCTTTTCCAACCTGCTTAATTCTATTCTATTGTAATCTAGAGCAGATTGCTCAAGGCCTCATCCAACCTGGCTTTGAACACCTCCAAGGAGGTGAGGGGATATCCACAACCTCCCTGGGCAACATGCCCCAGTGTCTCACCACCCTCAATCTAAAGAATTTCTTCCTACTCTCCAGTCCAAATCTGCTCTCTTCCAGCTCCAACCCATTCACCCTCATGCTATCACTACAAGCCCTTGCTAAAAGTCCCTTCCCAGGTTTCTTCTAGGCCCCAATATATCGGTACACATTTATGGATCCAGGGCCCAATTGAACAGCCACCATAAAAACTCCTCATGATTGGAAATTGATTGTATTGGTGTGGGGCTGGGGTTTTGTTGGCTATTTTTCAAACAGAGCAGGAGCTTTCCCGGGGTTTAACCTGTCATTTGCATAGGTTAATTTTAAATGGCGGTGCAAATTTAGCTTGAAAAGATAATTATAATATTTCACCTCCTTTCATCTCAGGTTATGTAAATGAGACTTTAATCTTTTTTTTTTTTTTTCTTTTGCAGTTCATATTATATTAATAAGCCCCCCCCAAAAAAAAATTAAAGAAAAGTTTAAAAAAGTAAATCTTGATTTATGTTATGCTGCCAATCACTTGGCAGCAGCGGACGCAAAGGAAAGCTGCTGGGTACAAATCAGGCTAATTTCCAACCATTCTCTCCTGTCTTGCTTTTTTATCTGTTAGGGTTATGGCACACATTCCAGATAAGGATGTGAGCAGAGCAACAGTTTTGACAGGTATCTTGTTAGATTGATATGTCATTTTCCCCAGCGTTAAATGAATTCGTCTCCCTGATAAGCAGGCTGCTTCTTAAACAGGTTGTTCTTTACGCTCAGTTTCATTGTCTAAGACTTCACAGCTATGCTCAGGACCCACCACCTCACACCCAGCTGCTAAAAGTCGTGAATAGAATAGAATAGAATAGAATAGAATAGAATAGAATAGAATAGAATAGAATAGAATAGAATAGACCAGACCAGACCAGGTTGGAAGAGACCTTCAAGATCATCGTGTCCAACCTATCATCCAACACCACCTAATCAACTAACCCAAGCAACCAAGCACCCTGTCAAGTCTCCTCCTGAACACCTCCAGTGATGGTGACTCCACCACCTCCCCAGGTAGCCCATTCCAATGGGCAATCACTCTCTCTGTGTAAAAATTCCTCCTGACCTCCAGCCTGAACCTCCCCTGGCGCAGCCTGAGACTGTGTCCTCTTGTTCTGGTGCTGGCTGCCTGGGAGAAGACACCAACCTCTGCCTGTCTACAACCCCCCTTCAGGTAGTTGTAGACAGCAATAAGGTCTCCCCTGAGTCTCCTCTTCTCCAGGCTAAGCAACCCCAGCTCCCTCAGCCTCCCCTCATAGGGCTTGTGTTCCAAGCCCCTCACCAACTTTGCTGTCCTTACCCCATTCTTACTTGTTGTCTGTAGTGGCGGTGCTGCTCTGGTTTCTCCCTTCCATTTTCAGACAAGATGTGGATCTTATTGCCTGCCTCAGACCTTCTCCATGCCTCAACACCTTTATAAACTGTTTAGGAAAAACACAGTTCAACTGGAGTTAGGATGGGCCAAAGCACCAAGGACAGCTTTTCCTTCAACTGACTCCCCTCACTCCAAAGCTATGAAATACAGGAAAACAGCTCCAGGTCACCACCATCAGGTGACACTGGTTTTTATCTGTATGCAAACTTTGATGACCATTTCACAGCTGAAAGAGTTTCTGGGCCTTGTGACCATCATCCTATCACAGCAGGAATCAGTAATGGGCTGTTAGAGATTTTGTTACTGCCATTTGATTTCTTTGTTCTTCAAAACACAGACAAGGTGTGTGCTTCATGAGAAATGCTGCAGAAGCTACCTCCTGCAGAAAGTCTGGAGAAGGCCTTCTGTCTTTTTGGATCACTCCAGAAGTCATAGTATCAGTCAGGGTTGGAATGGACCACAAGGATCATCTAGTTCCAACCCCCCTGCCATGGGCAGGGACACCCCACACTAGATCAGGCTAGCCGGAGCCTCATCCAGGCTGGCCAGAGCCTCGTCCAGCCTGGTCTTAAACACCTCCAGGGATGGGGCCTCAACCACCTCCCTGGGCAACCCATTCCAGGGCTTCACCACTCTCATGGTGAAGAACCTCCTCCTCACATCCAGCCTGAATCTCCCCACCTCCAGCTTCATTCCATTCCCCCTAGTCCTATCACTTCCTGAAGTCCTATTGTGGCTTCAAAACAGAGCCAGGCAGGGAAACATTTATGTCTCTCATTTACTCCTAGGAGAATGTATCCTTGGACAGTGTTCTCTGGACAAGGTGTGTTGCTGAGGGATTTTTTAGGGTGTCAGGTAATGACAGGATATGGGGGAATAGAAAAAAGAAATAGAAATGGGTAGATTCAGATTGGATGTTAGGAAGAAGTTCTTCACCATGAGAGTGGTGAAACACTGGAACAGGTTGTCCAGGGAGGTGGTAGAAACCTCACCCCTGAAGGTTTTTAAGGACAGGCTGGATGTGGCTGTGAGCAACCTGATCTAGTGTGAGGTGTCCCTGCCCACGGCAGGGGTTTGGAACCAGATGATCCTTGAGGTCCCTTCCAACCCTAACAATTCTATGATTCTCAAGACACAAGGCAGAGTGTAGACCTTGGCTGTGCAATTAGATAGCACTCCTTTGCCTATCTACTGGGAAAAGCAGCAGCTGAGCATAATGCTTGCACACAGCCAGCTCTGTATGGTGTTTCCAGAAAAGCTTTGATAAAGACAGACGCTCATTTTGTATTTTGACAAAGAGCTCCACTTACTGCACGGTCTCCATGACACCCTGGCAGTCAGCACAGCATTGCTGCAGCACTGCCCTACCTTATTTTATTGTCCTCTGTTTGCCACATCACCAGCTCCTGGTAGCTGGCATGTTGCAGATGTATTGGTCCTGGAGCCCAGAGGTGAAGGCATCCCTTTCTATGGAGACTTTCAAGATCCATCTGGATGCATTCTCATGTGACCTGCCCTAGGTGATCCTGCTTTGGCAGGGGAGCTGGACTTGATGATCTCTGGAGGTCTCTTTCAACCCCTACCATTCTTTGATTCTGGGATTCTCCCTGTCACAAAGGAAGATTGATGAGATCACAGAGAATTGTTTTGGTTGGCTCAAATCCAACAGTTAGCCTACCGCTACCCAGCCATCATTAAGCCATGTCCCTCAGCACCACACCTACAATAGATCTAATAGTCTGAAGAAATGTGATTTAACGAGCAAAACCAAGAGGCTTTTTAATACTTCCCCAATCTTTTCTATAGAAATTCCATGTATGGAATTATTTGTACATTGGCATCAACAGCAGCCTAAGAATAATTTCTCATTTCACCATAAAACATCTGTTGTTACTTACAAATCCACTTTGCAGGACCTATAGCTGCAGTTTCATCAGGGCTTGGACTGGAGACGCTTTTAGCATGATTCCTAATGCACAAATGGCCAGACTGGAGGCTTCAAATAATCCTCCAACTGCTACAAGTAGTTGAATCCAGGTCATCGTGGGTTTTAAGATTTTTCAGAAGTCTGTTCCTCTCTAAAGCCAGGTTTTTAATATTAAAATGTTCTCATGGTGTCATCTGCAAACCAAAAGCAACCAGAATGTTAATCCTTCTGTTGTGTTGCAAAATAGCCCTTGAAAAATCATTGTCTATTCCTTGAAAATCCTGAAGATTTTCAAGAAATCGTAGAATGGCTTAGGTTGGAAGGGGCCTTAAGAGATCACCAAGTCCAACCTTCACTGCCATGGGCAGGGACACCTCTCAACTAAACTTGGATGTTCAAGGCCTCATTCAAACTGGCTTTGAACACCTCCAGGGAGGGAGCTCATCCACAAGCATCTGGGAAAGAAGAAATCTTCTTCAGAAGATTGTTTTGGCCTTGGCAATCTGGATGCCAAAAGAGACAGGGGCCGTGCCAGGGACTAGGCTGAGAAATCTTCTTGAGAAGATTTCCTTTTGACCAAAAGATTTCCATCTTGAGAAGATTTCTACTAAGAAAAGAGTGGACTTTCTATAGCTATGTCAGATAACCAACACCTGGAAGATAGAGATTATCTAAGAGAGAGTCAAAAAAAAAAAAATAGACAGATTCTTATTTGCTAGAAGTAAAAAAATAAATAACTTTCATCAGTAGAAAATTTAGAATAGAATAGAAAAAAACAGGTTGGAAGAGACCTTCAAGATCATCGCGTCCAACCCATCAACCAATTCAACCCACCTAAGCAACTCAACCATGGCACCAAGCACCCCATCAAGTCTCCTCCTGAACACCTCCAATGATGGCGACTCCACCACCTCCCCAGGCAGCCCATTCCAATGGGCAATTACTTCTTCCTAACATCCAACCTAAACCTCCCCTGGTGCAGCCTGAGACTGTGTCCTCTTGTTCTGGTACTGGCTGCCTGGGAAAAGAGACCAACATCCACCTGTCTACAACCTCCCTTAAGGTAGTTGTAGGGAGTAATAAGGTCACCTGTAATAAGGTCACCCCTGAGTCTCCTCTTCTCCAGGCTAAGCAATCCCACCTCCCTCAGTCTCTCCTCCTAGGAATTCTGTTCCAAACCCCTCACCAACTTCGTTGCCCTTCTCTGGACTCATTCCAGCAAGTCAACATCCTTCCTAAACCGAGGGGCCCAGAACTGGACACATGGTTTCTGCATGAACATTACCTAACGCAGCCCTCAGCTCTCTCTTACCCCAAACTTCGTTTTTCTGCAAATTTCAAAGTGCTTTCTGTATCATTTTATAGATGTTAAGGAGAAAAGTAAGCAGAGCTGCTAGGATGAGAAAGTCTTTTTCTGATACCTGACCTGGATGGAAAGAAAAATCACCCAGAACATTTGTGCCTGGTTTGAGTCAGAAGGCTTTTTTTATCACCACCAGACATTGTAGCTAGCACCAAGCCAAACTATGTCTATAGTCTGAAAACTGCTTGTCCTAGTGCCCTTCCAAAATAAGATATCTTAAAGTGTTCACAACCATTTTCTAAAGGAATCCTTTTAAGAAAATGCAAGAGGCTCTTGTGCTTCTTGACTGCGTGTGGGGAGGTTCCACCTAATTGCTGCTTCGTGTTCTCCCACACGTGTCCAAATGCACGCAGTCTTCCTCCCACAGCTTCAAAGATGTGCAGCACAGAACTACTGCATTGAAAGAAAATAGAAAACACCAAATCCTCTACTTCACCTCCAGGTCACATTGCTACTGGTCACTTTCAGTCTACTGGAGTATCATCGAACACTTTGGCCCATGAAAATCAACAGGACTACTGCTGCACACAGTTGCTGGGTGGTGTCCAGAAAAGGGCAATGAAGTTGATGAGGGGTCTGGAGACTTTAGGTTGGACTTGATGGTCTTTGAGGTCTCTTCCAACCTTGGTGATTCAGTGATTCTGTGAATAGGTCTGGTAAGCAGCAGCTGTGGAAGCTGGTGGTGTTTATCCTGGAGAAGAGGATGCTGAGGGGAGACCTCATGGCTCTCTATAGCTCCATGAAAGCCAGTTGGAGTGAGGTAGGGGTTGGTCTCTTCTCCCTGCTACCAGGTGGTAGAATGAGAGGAAATGGCCTGAAATTGTGCCAGGGGAGGTTTAGGTCAGATATTGAGAAAAGTTTCTTTCCTGCAAGAGTGATGAGACACTGGAACAGGCTGCCCAGGGAGGTGGTGGTGTCACTATCCCTGGAGGTGTTCAAGAAACATGTGGACATTTCACTTTGGGGCATGGTTTGATGGCCACAGTAGTGTGTGTTTGATGTCTGGTCTTAGAGGTCTTTTCCAACTGAAATAATTCTTTAATGCTCAAATTTGCAGAAAAGCATTTTTCCCCAATGAGAATAGAGTAGAATAGAATAAACCAGGTTGATTAGATTCTTCTATCCTCATTAAATCATTTGTTCCTCATTAAATCATTTGTTCTTACTATCCAGCCTCCATACTCTTCTCTCTCTCTCGTGTTTTACTGCTGCTTACATGAAACCAATGACAACTTTGAAAAATTAAGTTTGGCTTTCCTTAGGTGCTACTTAAAAAAGAATGTTGCTCTTTGTGGTTCTTTTTTCCTCTAGGCTAAATGTTTGTTCATCAGACTCTGTCTTTCAGCCATGCAAACTGATCTAGTTCATGAAGGGACACATGGAGGGTGTCCCTGCCCATGGCAGGGGGCTTGGAACTAGATGATAGACTAGACTAGACTAGACAAGACCAGACCAGGTTGGAACAGACCTTTAAGATCATCGCGTCCAACCCATCATCCAACACCACCTAATCAACTAAACCATGCAACCAAGCACCCCATCCAGTCTCCTCCTAAACACCTCCAGTGATGGTGACTCCATCACCTCCCCAGGCAGCCCATTCCAATGGGCAATCTCTCTCTCTGTGAAGAATTTCTTCCTAATGTCCAGTCTGAACTTTCCCTGGCCCAGCTTGAGACTGTGTCCTCTTGTTCTGGTGCTGGTTGCCTGGGAGAAGTGACCAGCCCCCACCTGGCTACAACCTCCCTTCAGGTAGTTGTAGACAGCAATAAGGTCTCCCCTGAGCCTCCTCTTCTCCAAGCTAATCAACCCCAGCTCTCTCAGCCTCTCTTCAAAGAACTTGTGCTCCAAACCCCTCACCAACTTTGTTGCCCTTCTCTGGACACGTTCCAGCAAGTCAACATCCTTTCGAAACTGAGGGGCCCAGAACTGGGCACCAGCCTGCAGCACTGCATGTAGTTGCTGTGGCCAATGTGCAGAACCCAGCACTTGGATGTGTTAAATCTCATGGACTCTGCCCATCTGTCCAGCCTGTTGAGGTCCCTCTGCAAAGCCCCTCTATCCTCTAGCAGATCAACACCTTCCCCCAGCTTGGTGTCATCTGCAAACTTACTGATGATGGACTCAGTGCCCTCATCCAGATCATCAATGAAGATGTTAAAGAGCATGGGGCCCAGCACTGATCCTTGGGGCACACCCCTAGTGACTGGCCACCAGATGGATGTGGCACCATTCACTACCACCCTCTGGGCTCGGCCCTCCAGCCAGTTCCTAACCCAATCTTGAAGGTCCGTTCCAACCAAACCATTCTATGATTCTATGAATAAGAAACCTCTTTCAAGGCCAAGAATTCAGTGCAGTGAAAAAAAAAACTCCTTTTGCCTTCTCTTACAAGGTGAAACAAAGTGCCAAAAATGAAAAGTTCAGCTTTGGTAATGACACTAAAATATTCAGGACTGTAAAAAGGAGAGAGCAAAAGCTAGAACTTTACTCCATGGCTTGCAGTGAAAATGTTTCACAGTAAAAGGTTGTTTTCCTCTTGGGAATTAATCTGCTCTCTGGTTTTAATGTGTTACATAGTCTGCTCCGGAGTGGTAAAATAATAATTCTAGTACTGAAAGCATTTTTCCTTATTTGTTTTTTCTCCAAAGAACAAATTACCAGTTTTCACCTGGGAACAGCTCCCAGCTGAAAGGCTCAGATATTCTGTGGATCAGGTTTTGCACAGCAAAACTCCTTCATAGCTTAGCTTCTGGGGGCTTTTTGCTTTTTTCTTTGTTTTTCTTTCTTCTTTTGCAAGAAGAAATTCTTGCTGCTCAGAATTACATCAAAAGGTAAACAATCTCAGAATCACAGAACACCAGGTTAGGAGGGACCCCAAGTATCACCTAGTCCAACCTTTCTAGGTAGTAGTCTAGTTGAAATGAGCTGGACCAGCACCCTGTCAGGCTGAGTCTTAAAACTGTACAATGTAGGGGAATCCACTGCTTCCCCTGGGAGATGATTCCACTGTCCAACTGTTCTCACGGAGAAACATGCAGTGCTACAGGCTGGGGTCAGAGTGGCTGGAGAGCAGCCAGATGGAGAGGGACCTGGGGGTACTGGTCAATAGTAGGCTGAACAAGAGCCTGCAGTGTGCCCAGGCGGCCAGGAGAGCCAATGGCATCCTGGCCTGCATCAAGAACAGTGTGGCCAGCAGGAGCAGGGAGGTCATTCTGCCCCTGTACACTGCACTGGTTAGGCCACACCTCGAGTACTGTGTCCAGTTCTGGGCCCCTCAGTTTAGGAAGGATGTTGACTTGCTGGAACGAGTCCAGAGAAGGGCAACTAAGTTAGTGAGGGGCTTGGAACACAAGACCTATGAGGAGAGACTGAGGGAGCTGGGGCTGCTTAGCCTGGAGAGGAGGAGACTCAGGGGTGACCTTATTGCTCTCTACAACTACCTGAAGGGGGGTTGTAAACAGGCAGAGGTTGGTCTCTTCTCCCAGGCAGCCAGCACCAGAACAAGAGGACACAGTCTCAGGCTGTGCCAGGGGAAGTTCAGGCTGGAGGTCAGGAGGAAGTTTTACACAGAGAGAGTGATTGCCCATTGGAATGGGCTGCCCGGGGAGGTGGTGGAGTCGCCGTCACTGGAGGTGTTCAGGAGGAGACTTGACAGGGTGCTTGGTTACATGGGTTAGTTGATTAGGTGGTGTTGGGTGATAGGTTGGACGCGATGATCTTGAAGGTCTCTTCCAACCTGGTTTATTCTATTCTATTCTATTCTATTCTATTCTATTCTATTCTATTCTATTCTATTCTATTCTATTCTATTTTCTTCTGGAGTCCAATGGGGATCTCTCCAGCAGTAACTTGTACCCACCACCCTTTGGCTTCTCCGTGGGACTTCTTATACAAAGAGTCTCCATCCTCTTGGTAGTCACCACACTCCTGATGTGGTCTGGCCAGCACTGAGTGGAGTGGGACAATTACTTCTTTATCTCTGCTGGTGATGCCCTTCTTGATGCAACTCAGCATCCTGTTGGCTTCCTTTGCTGCTGCAGCACATTGTTCCCTTCTGCAGGTCTGCTCTCCATCCAGGTGGATCCCAGATGGAGTGCATCTTAGTTTGGTCTTGATGTAAAACTTATTCCCCTTCCAGACCTTTCACAAACACCTCTAGAAAAGGCTGAGGGGAGACCTTTTCACTCTCCACAACCCTCTGAAAGGAGGCTATAGTGGATAGAGGGTTGTTTCCTTCTCCCTATTACTAGGTGATTGGACAAGAAGAATAGGCCTCAAGTTGGTTGTTTCCTTCTCCCTATTACTAGGTGATAGGACAAGAAGAATAGGCCTCAAGTTGCTCCAGGGGAGGTTTAGGTTGTATAATAGAAAGAGCTTTTTGACTGAAAAGGTTCTCAAAGACTGGAACAGGCTGCCAAGGGAGGTGGTTGAATCCCCATCCCTGGAGGTGTTTCAAAGAGGCAGAGATGCGATCTTGAGGGACATGGTTTAGCCCCAGCCTTGGTAAAGTTAGAGAATGGTTGGCCATGATGATCTTAAAGGTCTTTCCCAACCAGAATAATTCTATGATTGTGATTGTACTTCAAGATGAGCAAGTCAAAGTATCAGATGTTGTTCCACCAGTAAAAAGTATGCTCTCTCACAGAGGCAGACAGAAGAGGCTGAGTGATGCTGGAATCAACCCACAGATGTAACAAATCTTCATTATTCTGGCACATCCCAGTATATTCAGTCCCCTCAGCACAGCACTAAAGAAATCATGCTGCCTGATATAGGAAGCATAGCAGAACCATCCCAGACATACACGAGAAGAACATTCAGCAGTTTCCCACTTCTCAGAGTAACAAAGAAGCTAAAAACATTTGAGTTTCAACTCTTTCATACATCTGGATACCATCCTGTTGTACAAGCAAATGTATGCATCCCTCCTGGGCCTTATTACCACAAAGGCACAGCAGAGAAAGAGAAAAAAAAGGTTGCTCAGATCTCTTGCAATTACACCTCTGCAAGCAATTAGGGGCAAGTTCTGCTTGCCCTTTGCAAGAGCACACAGTAGGAGCTGCACATGCAAGAAATACCTACAGCCTCCTCAGAATGTCTTGCTCCCTATCTCAGAGCTCACAACAGAATTTAGCATAGGAATGGTTATTAATTTGTACCAATACATAAAATTAGGTCATTTGCTGTAGTTTTTTGTACATGGGGTTTTTGCTGAGGTTGCTCTGTTGGCAAAGAGATATGCAAGGGAAAAAAAAAAAAAAGAAAGAAAAAACAAAGATAAATATTAAAAAGGTTTGTAAAGGCAGAATTCTCTGAAAATATTGTCAGAGTGGTGGGTGGGAGAGCACAGGAAAAAATGGTTTGGAGTTACTGATCTTCATAGAATAATTTTGGTTGAAAAAGACCTTTAAGATCATCAGGTCCAACCATCAAGGCTGGGTTCTAAAACACTCAACAACATTTTTAACTATCTGAGGGAACTGTTTGTTTAAAAATAACCTCCAAGATCATCAAGTCCAACCATTAACCTGACACCACCATGGCCATCAAATCATGTCCCAAAGTGCCACGTCCACATATTTCTATAATACCAGGGATAGTGACTCCACCACCTCCCTGGGTAGCTTGTTCCAATGCCTCACTACTCTTGCAGGAATGAAATTGTCCTAGTCTCCAACCTAAACTTGCCCTGGCACAATTTCAGGCCATTTCCTCTTGTTCTATCACCTTATACTAGGGAGAAGAGTCCAATACTCACATCATTCCAACCTCTTTTCAGGAAGTTGTAGGGAGCAGTGAGGTCTCCCCTCAGCCTCCTCTGCTGTCTACAACTACCTGAAGGGTGGTTTTAGCCAGGAGGGGATTGGTCTCTTCTTCTCTTAGCCATTGGAATGTGCTGCCCAAGGAGGTGGTGGAGTCACTGTCCCTGGAGGTATTCAAGAGGGGACTGGACATGGCACTTGGTGCCATGGTTTAGTAGTCATGCGGTCTTGGGTGACAGGTTGGACTTGATGGTCTTTGAAGTCTTTTCCAACCTTACTGATTCTATGATTCTCCAGTTTATACAATCCCAGTTCCCTCAAATGTTTCTTCTTCCCCAGAAGGAGTTGCTTTTTCAAAGCCTAGCTCTAAAATCCTCAATGGCTAAAGAGCTTGGGCATCCTTACCTGCCTGCAAGTCCTCCATGGATCCCCTTCGGAGTAGGGATTTCAGCAAGGGTTTGCCACGCTGGGTTAGTGCCTTTGCCAAACAGGCCATTAGCTGTCTTGAGGCTACCCAACTTCAACTCTGTAAAATTAAAAATTCATTTAACCACATCAAGAGGCAGCCTGAGTTTGTCTGACAGTGATTAGAGTACTTTAAGACGCAAGAATCTGATGCTGGAGCACTCATACAATGGAGGCTTGATTGGCTATTCCAGAAGGAACAGCCCCTCTGACAGTCTCCAATATATCGCTGTCCCTCTTGAAGCAGGCAGCCCAGAACTGGACACAACACTCCAGATGTGGTCTCATCAGGGCAGAGTTGAGAGGGGAGGAGAACCTCCCTTGACCTGCTGGCTACACTCTTCTTAATGCACCCTGATATCAGTAGGTACTTCCTACTTTGTAAATCCAAATGGGAGAGCAGTAAGTTTTTCATCTGACTATTATACTTAACAGGGTAGGATACATAGGGGTGTCCTAGATGATTTTGCTATACAATTATAGAATTGTTTCAATGGGAAAAGACTTCCAAGATCATTAAGTCCAACAATCAACCTACAACCACCATGCCCCTTAAACCATGTCCCCAGGTGCCATGTCCATATGTTCACTGAACACCTGTAGTATTTATTAATCATGTCTGTCCTGATATCAAGAAAGTTTGTAACCATATTTTGGATGGTGTTGTGGCACTTTGGAGAATGGAGATCAGAGCAGGAGAGGAAAATTGAAACTCCAGTAGCTGTGACAGGTTTCAACCTCAGTAATTCTCCAACCACCCACCCAGCAAGTGACACTACACTTGTGCCAGCTCTGTCCCTGCTGGGGGAGGACAAATGTTAAATGACTGAACCAGAACTGCTGAGGCAGCAGTGAGCTCCTGCTGCTTCACTGCTTTGTTTGCATTTGAGCCATGTTTGGTTTGTTGCTCTCCACTCATGAGCCAGCTTTACCATTCTGTGGTGCCACAGCCCAAGGTGCTCTGCTCATCTCATCAGGGACCATACACACTATCAGCAATTTCTTGCTCTTCAGCATCTCCTTCAGAAGAGGTGCCCAGTCCTAAGATACATTCAGTGTCTGTCTTAATAGGATAGTTAATGAGGAGCAACTGCAATCAGTCCCAACAAAGCCTTGGTGCTACTGATGCCCTTCAACCAGAAAACATTCTGAGAACAAAACAGTCACCAGAATTCAAGCAGCTACTTCAGAATAGAGAGTCTTCTGAGTCTAATTTCATTCCAAGGACAACTTGCCCCCTTGCTGATAGCTTTCCTGCATAATTTTGATACAGGAAGCTTTGACAGAGGTTTGTTCAGTTTTAAAGGGAAAGCTTCTGCAGTACCTGCCCCATCTCCAGCAGACTGAAGGCAAAAATCAACATCATATTTATATGACTCTCCCTCATTTGCCCCTCAAAGACAAATAAGTTCTTCTAGAAGTGATGGAACTGACTGGAATGAAACCCTGCAGTTTTCAGTGCAATTAAACACAAAAGCAAGCAGCTACCTTCTGCTCAGTCACTACACAGTAGGCAATCACTTGCACACAAGTTAATCAACTCAGAGTGTCCTCTGTGGTTCACAGTGCGTGAAAGACACAGCATCAGCAGCTACCCACTTGATAGAGCTCAAGAAGCAGCTCATGGGTTGAGGCTTCCTCAGGTCATTATCTGTGCTCAGAAATACCCAGTGGCCTCCAGAAAGTGGACCATCAGGGCATCCTGAAAAGACCAGCTAAGTCATAAGAACAGAACAGAACAGAACAGAATAGAATAGAACAGAACAGAACAGAACAGAATAGAATAGAATAGAATAGAACAGAACAGAACAGAATAGAAAAATAGAATTAACCAGGTTGGAAAAGAGATCGAGTCCAACCTATCATCCAGCACCATCTAATCAACTAAACCATGGCACCAAGTGCCTCATGCAGTCTCTTCTTAAACACCTCCAGTGATGGTGACTCCACCACCTCCCCAGGCAGCACATTCCAATGGCAAATCACTCTTTCTTTGAAGAATTTCTTCCTAATATCCAGCCTAAACCTCCCCTGGCACAGCTTGAGACTGTGTCCTTTTGTTCTGGTGCCGGTAGCCTGGGAGAAGAGACCAACCCCCACCTGGCTACAATCTCCCCTCAGGTAGTTGTAGAGAGCAATAAGGTCTCCCTGGTTGAAAAGATCTCTAAGATCATCGAGTCCAATCATCAACCCAACACCACCATGGCCATTAAATCCATGTTCCCAAATCTCGTGGCCATACATTTCTTGAACATTTAAAGGGATGGTAACTCCACCACCTCCCTGGACAACCTACTCCAATGTAACAGAGAATAGCTTCACTTACACAAAATTGGGCTCTTAAGCAAAACTGGAGGTGAAAATTCATCTCTTTTAAAATGCAAGTGCTGAAGAACAGAGAAAATCCATACCCACCATAGCTGCAGGGTTTCCATTGTATCAATTGCTCTCTAGAACTCCCTGAAAGGAGGTTGGAGTGAGATGGAAGTTGGTCCCTTCTCCCTAGTGTCAGGTGATAGGATGAGAGGAAATGGCCTGAAACTGTGCCAGGGAGGTTTAAGCCAGCTATGAGGGAAAATTCCTTTCCTGCAAGAGTGGTCAGGCATTGGAGGAAGCTGCCCAGGAAGGTGGTGAAGTCACCATCCCTGCAGGTGCTCAAGAACTGTGTGGACATGGCACTTTGGGACATAGTTTACTGGCCATGGTAGTGTTGTGTTGATGATTGGATTCATTGATCTTAGAAGTCACTTCCAATCAAACCATTTCTATGATTCTATGTTAGTTAAATCTTTTTCATGTGGCACTCACTATCCTTCTGCTGAAGCAGCTGAGCTAAAAACATCTATGAAGTACAAAAGATTACTTTTGGAAGAGAGTCAGACACAAACTAACCACAGGGGTGATTTCAAAGCACAAAGCTAATGCTCACAGCTTTGCTGGTTCATCTAACGTGGTGCCAACCTGACGATGGGCACATCCTGCTAAAAGGCTCACTCCCATCTCTGTTTCCACAGCATCAGCAAAGCACAGAAAGCAGCCATTCCCTTGAGGGGGTAGGGAAGAGGTCCATTTATTATCACAGATGTGAAAAACACCTTGAGTAAAGAAAACCAAAATAGTAGCACTAAAGTAGAGCAACTGCCTTCTAACTAACAAACCTCAGCATGAAATAGTGGGATACAGAGGAACACACCTGCTTTGGGGAATTAAAGGTAACATTTTCATAACTCTTTCATTAGCCTTCAAATATGAAGAAAAGGGGGAAAAAAAGACCACCAAATATTTCCCTGGCCTGTGGCTGTCAGAAGCCTGACTGCTGAATTTATTCACTCTATTTCCAGTTTCACAGAATCAACAAGGATGGAAAAGACCTGAGAGATCATCAAGTCCAACCTATTACCTAACACCCTCATGACAACTAAACCATGGCTTCAAGTGCCACGTCCAATCCACTCTTGAACACTTCCAGGGACTGTGACTCCACCACCTCCCTGGGCAGCACATCCCAATGGCCAATAACTCTTTCTGTGAAGAACTTTCTCCTCACCTCAAGCCTAAACCTCCCCTGGTGCAGCTTGAGACTGCATCCTCTTGTTCTGGTGCTGGTTGCCTGGGAGAAGAGACCAACCCCCTCCTGGCTACAGCCTCTTTTCAGGTAGTTGTAGAGAGCACCTCAGGTCTCCCCTGAGTCTCCTCTTCTCCAGGGTAAACAACCCCAGCTCACTCAGCCTCTCCTCAGAGGGCTTGTGTCCAGACCTCTCGCTCATTGCCCTTCTCTAGACATGTTCAAGTATCTCCAATGTCCTTCTTAAATTGAAGATCCCAGAAATGGACACAGAATTATCCCACTGACAATATTTTGGATGATTTTTTACAACAATGTTGGTTGAAGGAAGGGATTTTTCTCCTCTACTACACTCTGGTGAAAGCCCACCTGGTGTCCTGTGTCTGGTGCTCCCACCACAAGAAGGACATGAAGTGTTGGAGAGGATCCAGAGGAAGCCATGAAGATGATGAGAGGGTTGGAGCACCTCCCCTATGGGCACAGATTGAGAGAGTTGGAGAAGAGAAGGATTCTCAGCCTGGAGAAGGGAAGGATTTGGGGAGACCTTGTAGCAGCGTTCCAAACCATTCTGATTCAAAGGTACAAGGTAAAACTGGCTGCTCACTTTGCTATTAAAATCCATTTTATTTTAATAACTTGCTGGGTTGTGGTTTTTTTTCTACTTTTCATAACTTAATAACATTCTGTGGTCTTAGCCTTTCTTCTACCACAGAAGCATCCATAAGCACTGGTGTTATTTATTGGCTTATTGCCCAGTGTTGAAAAGTCTTCTCATCTGTATTAAAAATGTAGAGGCCTGATTTAATTTAGTAAGAATTGATTGTGAGTCACTTGAAGGTTTTGAAAATCCCAACCTACCCAGTAATTTAGGAGTCTAATTTTAGCCTCTCCCTCCTTTGGGCAGGGAGGATGTAAAATGCTTGTGAAAAATACATTGTGTAACAGGGAATAATGAAGTTATCATGGAATCACAGAATGGTTTGGCTTGGAAGGGACCTTCAAGATCACTTAGTTCCAAATCCTTGCCATGGACATCTCCTACTAGACCAGCTTGCTCAAGGCCTCAGCCAACCTGGCTTAAAGGATAGAGCCTTCACAACTTCTCTGGGCAGCCTGTTCCAGTGTCTCACCACCTTCATGGGGAACAATTTCTTCCTCATGTGCCATCTCAATTCAGCTTCTTCCAGTTTGAAACCATTACCACTCATTCTCTCACTCCATGCCTATGTCAGAAGGCTCTCTCCAGCTCTCCTGAAGCCCCCTTCAAGTCCTGGAAGGCTGCTATAAAGTTGCCCAGAGCCTTCTCTTCTCCAGCATGAACAAACCCAACGCTCTCAGCCTGTCTTCAGAATAGAGGTGCTCCAGACATCTGAGCATCTTCATGGCCCTCACTGACACTTTGCTACCAGAAAGTTATTGTTGAAGTTCCAAGCAAGGGAACAAGGAGAAATTTCAATATGGTTAGCATATTGTGGCCTTCCAGTATCTGAAGGGGGCCTACAGGAAGGCTGGGGAGGGACTTCTCAGGATCTCAGGTAGTGATAGGACTAGGGGGAATGGAATGAAGCTGGAGGTGGGGAGATTCAGGCTGGATGTGAGGAGAAAGTTCTTCACCATGAGAGTGGTGAAGCCCTGGAATGGGCTGTCCAAGGAGGTGGTTGGGGCCCCATCCCTGGAGGTGTTTAAGCCCAGGCTGGATGAGGCTCTGTCCAGCCTGATCTAGTGTGGGGTGTCCCTGCCCATGGCAGGGGGGTTGGAACTAGATGATCCTTGTGGTCCCTTCCAACCCTGACTGATACTATGATACTATGATATTGACTGGCTTCTGCACTTCAACAGAGCTCAGTCTTGACTGAAAACACAGAACAGATTTCTTTCTTTCACAAGGAACATTCCCTCCCACTGTCCCTCCAAAGAAGAGCAAGACAAAAGAAATAGATTTAAAATCTGGAATAATATTTCTGATCATAACCATGGCAATACAAATACTCTTCTATCCCAAAGGACAACCAGGAGATTTAGGGTTATAATCCTTGCCTGTGATCATTTGGGCTGTGACTTTGACTGTCCTATATCCCCACTAAGCATGAGTAAAAGGAGACTCCACTTCTGGCATTAAAATCATGTCACAGATTCATAGAATTACAAAATGGTTTGGGTTGGAAGGGGCCTTCAAGATCATCTAGGTCCAACCCCACTGCCATGGGCAGGGACACCTTCCACGGGACCAGCTTGCTCACGGGCTCATCCAACCTGGCCTTGAACAGCTCCAGGGAGGGGGGATGTTACGTTTGAACTAGCATTAGATGTTTTTTTACTTGGCACTAGAATTTAAACAGCTATATTTCTATAAAAGTAAGATGTTTTCAAATATTTTTATAAAGATTTTATTGCTATGATAGAATTTTTGTAACCTGCACCAAGTCTTTATTATCCTGCGGAAGGGAGCTATAAAACTGCTGGGTTTAAAATCAATTTATTCTCAAGTCATCTTCCAGCAGCAATTGCAACCTTGCTCACTGCTGCCTTCAGTTTAGTGCCTGCATTTCTGTAGGAGCTCCTGCAAAATGCACTTTTTTTCCCCTCCCTGTTCTCAATTACAGGTTTCAGAAAGAAAACCACACTGACAAACTGACACTAGAGAGACCTTTCAGCAAGTCATCCCAGAAAGGGTCAGCTTCAGTCTCTGAAGTGCTTAGAAATGTATTGTAGATGCCTCTGCCATCATAATAACAGAGAACACTGCTGCTGGGTATAAAATGAGTGGTCCTCTCTCTGATATCAGCCTTCACAGTGCTCAAAACATACTCTATTGAATGCCACTGGTGATGAAGTGTCCAGCTGGGAGAGGAACAGGAATAATGTTGTAGAGGAGCTTATGAAGCTTATCAGGGATGAGGAAGCATCACAGATACACAGATAAAACAGAAGATATAAAAACAAAGTATGGGGACAGACTCTGAAAGTTGGAGCTGTTCAGCCTGGAGAAGGCTCCAGAGAGAGCTTAGAGCATCCTTTCTGTACCTGAAGGGGGCCTACAAGAAAGCTGGTGTGGATGGCTTTTTACAAGGGCTTCTAGTGCTAGGTCTGGGGGCAATAGCCTTGAGGTGATAGGGGGGAAATCTAGACTGGATATTAGGAAGAAATTCTTTACAGTGAGGGTGGTGAGACACTGGAACAGGTTGCCCTGGAAGGTTGGAGATGCTCCCTCCCTGGAAGTTGGATGGGGGCCTGACTCTGTTCCAAAATTTAGCTTGCAAGTCTGTTCTAGTACCAGAATTAGAAACAGGATCCTCCGTCCCAAAGGTCAATGTCCTGCTCAGTAGGCTGAGAGCTGTTCTGGGACAAATGTCTCTTTCTCTTCTTTTTCCTCTCTCAATTTCAAACTCAGGATAGCTTCATGACAATGTTTTTGAGTAACCCTGCCCCTCCATTCTATTTCCCTTCCCCAGAACACCAGCAATGCTTTGAACCCCAGAGCTGAGCTCACATGGAAGCATTTTGTTGACAGAGACATAATCAGTAGTTTAGAAGAATTTGTTTAAGAAGCAAGGTACACATTTCATTTTCATACTCAAATACCATGCTTCTTAAAAAGTCATTCCAAAGATTTCAGATTGTCTTCAGCATAGTAAATACCTTCCCAAACTTGTTAAAAGTATCAACTTTGTTTTGTTGTGAAAGACACAGTGAGATATAAACAGGAAGGGCACAGTAGATGAAGTTGGATTCATTTCCTGTGGAGTCCTGTCCTCTCAGGTTGGAGAGTTTTGGCTTGATTTCAGGATTAGTAGTTTGCCAAATCACAGAATCCTAGAATGGTTTGGGCTGGAAAGGATCTTCAAGATAAACCTAGGGACACCTCCTACTAAGCCAGCTCACTCAAGGCCCCAGCCAACCTGGCCCTGAACAGCTCCAGACTTGGAGTCTCCACAACTTCCATGGGCAACCTGTTCCAGTGTCTCACCACCCTCACACAAAAGAATTTCTTCCTCATGCCTCATCTCCATCCAGCTTCTTCCATTTCAAAGCCATTACACCTCATCCTGTCACTCCATGCCTTTGCCAAAAGTCCCTCTCCAGCTCTCCTGGAGCTCCTTCAAATCCTGAAAGGCTGCTAAAAGGTCTCCCCAGAGCCTCCTCTCCTCCAGGCTGAACAGACTCAACTCTCTCAGCCTGTCCTCACAGCAGAGGTGCTCCAGCCCTCAGATCATCTCCATGTCCCTCCTCTGGACCCTCTCCAATAGTTCTACATCCATCACATGTTGGGAGCTCCAGAGCTGACCCCAGCACCGCAGGTTGAGTCTCAGCAGAGGGACAGAACCCCATCCCTCCACCTGCTGCGCATGCTGCTGAGGATCAGCCCAGGACACATCCAGCTCAGGGCTGTAAATGTTGGCCATGCTTCTCACACAGGTAGTCCTACATCCTTTCTGTGAAGAATAATGCCTTCAGCAGGACAGGGCAAAGTTAAGAAAATAGTGTCAAGGTTGGATACCTTGAGAAACATAGTCATGGATGACAGAAGCTAGACAAAATCATAGAATCACAGAATCAATCCGGTTGGAAAAGACCTCAAAGTTCATCAAGTCCAACCTGTCACCCAACACCTCATGACTAAATAAACCATGGCACTAAGTGCCACATCCAATCCCTTTTTGAACACCTCCAGGGACAGTGACTCCACCACCTCCCTGGGCAGCACACTCCAATGGCAAATTACTCTCTCAGTGAAGAACTTTCTCCTCACCTCAAGCCTAAACCTCACCTGGTGCAGTTTGAGACTGTGTCCCCTTGTTCTGGTGCTGGTTGCCTGGGAGAAGAGACCAACCCTCTCCTGGCTACAACCTCCCTTCAGGTAGTTGTAGACAGCAATAAGGTCTCCCCTGAGCCTCCTCTTCTCCAGGCTAAACAATCCTAGCTCCCGCAGCCTCTCCTCGTAGGGCTTGTGCTCAAGGCCTCTCCCCAGCCTCGTTGCCCTTCTCTGGACATGTTCAAGAGTCTCAATGTCCTTCTTAAATGAAATTAAATTGAATCTTACTGGAGTGCGAAGATCTGTACACAGCTGTAACCACACCTCCAGTGAAACCCTGATAGAATACTGGGGCTGTTCCCATAAGATCAGCTTCTGAACTAGCTGGAGCAGTGTACAGGGACCAGCAGCCATTCCTATTTCATTTCAGCAAGGAAAAGAAATAATAAATGCACTCTCTGATGGAGTTTTATTATTGCTCTTATTTTGTTGTCCTTAATTTAAAGTAAGAGTCATTCCAAGAGGAAATATCTGATTGCTCTTTAAGTGCAGAGAAACAAAACTGAGCAGATTAGCAAGGAGATTTGCTGGTGCTGGTGCCTGGTGCTGGAGTCTTTTGTCACAGAAGTATTTTCAGGAAGCAAGTAGAATCTGCCAAGTCCTCAACATTAGTCTCCTTCTAACAGTATTTCCACAGATTAATTAACTCAAATGTCATTCTCTTAGAGCTGCACGCACTCCACAGAAGAGTACTTGGTGGCTGCTGTGTGTTTTGGATCAAACAAAGCTCTGCAGGGATACAGTCACAGCTCCGGTAAATTACTGCTGCAGCAGAATGCTACAGAAGAGCTTTTCAGGTAGATTCTTGGGGGGGGAGAAAGTCTTAGCCCAAATGCATTCTCACAGCAAAAGATTTGCTATCAGACTTTCTTCATCATTAGAAGCAATCTGTGGTTCCCTTTCTACAAGCATTCTGAGGACAGAAGATGCTACAGTTCGAGTAGACATGGGAGCCTCACTCGGGTCATTACACCTCAGTGGAAATGTTTTATTTCACAACATCCACAGCCAAGGTACAGCTCAAGAACATTTATTTAAGAGCACAGGGAGTTGTTATGAATAAGTCCTGTTGCTCTGCATACTAGGAAAAATTTCTTTCTTGCAAGAGTGGCCAGGCGTTGGAACAGGATGCTCAGGGAGGTGGTGGAGTCACCATCCCTGGAGGTATTCAAGAAACCTTATTGCTCTCTACAATTACCTTGAAGGGAGGTTGTAGCCAGGTGAGGGCTGGTCTCTTTTCCCAGGCAACCAGTACCAAGCTGCACCAGGGGAGGTTCAGACTGGATGTTAGGAAGAAATTGTACACAGAGAGAGTGATTGCCCATTGGAATGTGCTGCCCAGGGAGGTGGTGGAGTCACTATCATTGGGGGTGTTTAGAAGAAGACTTGATAGGGTGCTTGGTTGCATGGTTTAGTTGATTAGGTGGTGTTGGATGATAGGTTGGATGCAATGATCTTGAAGGTCTCTTCCAACCTTGTTTATTCTATTCTAAACACCTGGACTTGGCCTTTTGGGGTACAATTCAATGGCCATGGTGGTGTTGGGTTGATGTTTGGACTTGATGATCTTAGAGGTCTTTTCCAGCCCAAACAGTTCTCTGATTCTATGTGGCTTTACACAGTCTGACTTTGCCCCTTACTGAGGTGGGTAAGCCTGAGCCTTTGCCCTCATCCATGGCTCTTTCTCTCTACATTTCCTCAGGGACAAAAGATTGCACTGTTTTTGCCAAAGGTTCTTACTTTTCACAGAACCACAGAAACATTCAGGTTGGAAAAGACCCTCAGCATCACCAACTCCAACCAAGAGCCCTATTCTACCAAGTTCACCCCCTAAACCATATCCCCAAGCACCACATTTAGGCACCCTTTAAACTCATCCAGGGTAGGTGACTCAGCAGCCTCCCTGGGCAGCACATTCCAAAGCCTGACCACACTTTCTTCCCAAAGGTTTTTCCCTTTTTTTCTTTGTTAAAAGGTTTCCTTCCCTTGTCTTTTCTTTTTTTTAACTGTGTTCATTGCCATTCTTATAAAGTGGCCTAAGAAAATGGTGTAGCTCTAATTATCTCCTTCCAAACAGAGTAATGATTTCCCCTTCACAATTTCTCTGGCTATGGTTAGAACACAAAGCAATTATCCGCTGAGGGCAAACAACACCTTGTTACATGGGTAAATCAGCAAGGGTGCAACCAGGTAGCAAAAGCACATTGAAAGCAACCATTTTATGTTTGAACCTCACACAAAGCAAGCCTGAATATTAGATTTAGTTTAACAAAAAAAAAGCCTATCCACTTTGATATAATTACCAGAGAAGCCAGAGGGGTACAAAGTCCTCACAATTCTCCCTTCCTCCGAGCAGCTACTAATCTGCTACAAGGAGCTGAGGGCTCCCTAGGCTGATCTTAGAGAAGCATTCTGACAGTCCTGCTCCTGAGCTTCCCTGAGCTTAAATCAGCATGGGTGTATTAAAATAATGTCACCTCATTTTCCTCATGAAACCATCATTTCTCTGTTACCTGGAGGGATACTGCAAGATCTGCTATAGCACTCTAAATGTAAATATTCTGTACATCAAGCATTCCATGAGAATGGGAACTTAATGATGTCTGTATTACAGCATCTCTGCTGGAGCTGGGCTGGCATTAGCATTTCTCTGATAAACCCCCCCTCACCAATTCCCAGAGGTTCAGAACTCAGCTGGAAAAATTTACTACAAGCTGATCAAGTCCAACCCAGGAGCAACTTCTGGGAGGGGTGGTGGTTTTTTTGTTTGTTTTGCCTTTTTTGGTTTTAATAGGAGACAGACATCTGCAGATTTTGAGGCTGACAATGTGCACAGGAATATGGCAAACATCATAGAATCAAAGAATGGTTTGGGCTAGAAGGGACCTTAAAGAACATCTAGTTCCAAGCCCCTGCCATGGACAAGAACACCTTCCAATAGTCCAGGTTGCTCAAGGCCCCATCCAACCTAGCCTTAAACACCTCCAGGGAAGGGGCATCCACAATCTCCCTGGGCAACCTGTTCCACTGTCTCACCACCCTCACTGTAAAGAATTTTTTCCTAGTATTTTCTAACATCATTCTGTGATTCATCAAATCATAGAATGATGTTAGAAAATCCTAGGATTCATCAAATCATAGAATGGTCTGGGTGGGAAGGGACCTTGAAGATTACCTAGAACCATCATTGTTGGTGGGGAAAGGGGAACAACAACCAACCAACCAAAAAAGCCATTAATGAAAAATCACCTCACCAGGGGAGGTTTAGGTTCAAGGTGAGGAGAAAAGTTCTTCACAGAGAGAGTTGTTGGCCATTGGTATGTGCTGCCCAGCAAAGTGGTGGAGTCACTGTCCCTGGAGGTGTTCAAGAGGGGATTGGATGTGGCACTTGGTGCCATGGTTTAGTAGTCATAAGGTCTTGGGTGACAGGTTGGACTTGATGATCCTTATTGATTGATGAACCTTATTGATTCTATGAAAAAAAAAAAGCCACAAGAGAGTCCATAAGCCAAAGCCATAACCACATCCTGATCTGAAGGTGTTAGCTAGAAAAAAAGGATGAACAATTAAAATATGACTTCAAAACCAGTTTATGAGGAGTCAAAGGAACTGCAAGGAATGAAATCTGACGAGAAATGTGTTGTTTGTTTTTCTGCATTGTAAAGACCTAATTTCCCTCCTGTTCTGTTTGAGGACACAACATTGATTTTGCTGGTCCAGCTACAGATTCAGATCTTGAGTTATTGATATGCTTTTAAAATTCAGGATAAAGTGTAATGTAAGCTGAGTCATAAAAACATTTATTCCCCTCAAACACACTCACCTTCTCCCCAGAGGTCATCATTTTCATACCACAGCTCATTCTGGATAGCCATCCTGTCCAGCTCAAATCCCAAGGAGCTGTGTAGGAATCAAAGCCTTCACCTCCTTATTCCAGTGCCTACAGTTTCTGAGGCTAGTTCTCAGGAGGCCTTTTGTTTATTCAGATGATACCCAGTATGACCAAGATAGACACACTTCTTTGTGCCTGCACCTGGACTGGGAGGCTTTGATACTCACTTTTATTTCCATTGATTTCTCTTTGTTATTGCTTCTGTACAGACCTTTTACTGCATGAATATAAATGAGGTTTACTGCTAAGATCTGGGTTATTGCCCTAAGCTGTTCTAAGGAAATGCAAACTCCTCTTTCTTCTGGAAGACTCAGGGAATCATCTGAGCCCAAACTCAATATATATCTTTTCCTCAGAAGAATAACAATGAAGTTCCGTTGCATAGCCCAGAAGTGAGACATCGGGGGTGAAGGAGTGAACACAGGCAAATTTGAAACTAAGGTTTCAGAATGGCTTCACACTTTGCTTTCAGAAGACCAAATTACAGTATCACAGTACCACAGTATAACTTAGGTTGGAAAGGACCTTGAGGATCATCGAGTCCAACCTATCAACACAGACCTCATGACTAGACCATGGCACCAAGTGCCATGTCCAATCTCCTCTTGAACACCTCCAGGGTCAATGACTCCACCACCTCCCTGGGAAGCACATTCCAATGATGAATGACTCGCTCGGTGAAGAACTTTCTCCTCACCTCAAGTCTAAACCTCCCCTGGCGCAGCTTGAGACTGTGTCCCCTTGTTCTGGTGCTGGTTGCCTGAGAGAAGAGACCAACCCCTTCCCGGCTACAACCGCCCTTCAGGTAGTTGTAGAGGGCAATGAGGTCGCCCCTGAGCCTCCTCTTCTCCAGGCTAAACAATCCCAGCTCCCTCAGCCTCTCCTCATAGGGCTTGTGCTCAAGCCCTCTCACCAGCCTTGTTGCCCTTCTCTGGACACCTTCAAGTGTTTCGATGTCCTTCATAAACAGAGGGGCCCAGAACTGGACACAGTACTCAAGGTGTGGCCTAACCAAAGCAGAGTACAGGGGCACAATGACTTCCCTGCTCCTGCTGGCCACACTATTCCTAATGCAGGCCAGGATGCCATTGGCCCTCTTGGCCACCTGGGCACACTGCTGGCTCATATTCAGGCAGCTGTCAATCCGCACCCCCAGGTCCCTCTCTGTTTGGGAGCTCTCCAGCCACTCCGAACCCAGCCTGTAGCTCTGCATGGGATTGCCGTAGCCAAAGTGCAGCACTCGGCACTTGTTGAATGCCATCCCATTGGACTCTGCCCATCTGTCCAGTCAGAGCCTTTCTACCCTCTAACTGACTAACATCTGCTCCTCTGTGAAGCTTTTATTTATGCCTAAAAATGCAAGAGGAATCTTAGGCAAGGCTAGAGGAATCTTGGAAATGACAAATGAGTGGGGAGGCTGACACTCCAGAAGGGAGAGCCACCCTCCAGGAAGATCTGGGCAGGCTGAAGGATTGGCCCAGCAAAAATTTTATGAAGTTCGTCAGGGACAAGTGTTGGGTCATGCACTTGGGAATACAGAAGCCAGGAGTGCAGCTCAGACTGGGATCCACCTGGCTGGAGAGCAGTCCTGTGGAAAGGGACTTCACGAACACCAAGCTCAAGATGAGTGAACAGTGTCCTGTAACAGCAAAGGAAGCCAACAGGATGCTGAGTTGCATCAACAAGGGCATCACCAGCAGAGACAAAGAAGTCATTGTCCCACTCTACTCGGTGCTGGTCAGACCACGCCTGGAGCACTGCATGAAGTTTTGGTCCTTGCTCTAGAAAAATGATGTGGACAGGCTGGAAAGTGTCCAGAGAAGGGCGAGGAGAATGATCAAGAGGCCTGGCAACCCTGCCATGCGAGGAAAGACTGAGAGAGTTCTGTTTGTTCAGCCTGGAGAAGAGAAGGCTTAGGGGAGATCTTCTCACCATGGACCAGTACATGAAGTGTGGCTGCCAAGCAGATGGAGGCTCCTTTTGTGCAAGGAGTCCCATAGAGAAGCCAAGGGGTGGTGGGTACAAGTTACTGCTGGCAAGAGTCCCACTGGACATCTTTCCTCATAGACATTAGAAATTTCTCCCAAGGGAAGCAGTGGATTCCCCTACACTGGACAGTTTTTAGATGCAGCTTGACAGGGTGCTGGTCCAGCTCATGTCAACTAGACTGTGACCTAGAAAGGTTGGACCTTTCATCACAGAATGCCAGGTTGTAAGGAAATCCCAAAGATTAGATGGTCCTTAGGGTCCCTTCCAACCAGGCATTCTGTGATCGTTAACTCCCTTCAGTTAGAAGTATTTGTATGACAAGTAGGTGTACAGTGAAATTTGAGGCAGAATTTGAAAGGTAAAGACTGAAAATAGCTCAGCAATCAAAAGCTTGTTGTCTGGGGAGCATTGCAGGCTGGAAGTGTGAGGACACCATTTGTTAGCTGTTTATCACCGGCAAAACCCCTGCTGCGTTGTACAGCTGCAGATAGACCCTGCCCTGAGGAGTGCATGTGTGAAATACTGAAGAGATGCACAGAACACGAGAGAATGCTAAAGAACAGAGCTGTTTCCACATGTATTTCATTCTTCAACATCCTTCTTGGAGAAGGATGACCGAAAGGCCAAAGCGGTACAACACTCAGAGCAGTGTGGCTCCAAAAGTGAGGAAATTATTCAACTGCAAAGTACTTGGGATGCAACAGCATGCATTGATGTGCAGGAATGAAAAAACAACTCACAACACAAGTTCTTAAGCAGAAACATGAAAACCAGGACATGAAGGAGTCATATACTTGAAGCTAGCAGATACAGTGAAGAAACTGCAAAGCTGGGAGCAAGAAGAGCACACCAACCTTGATGATCACAGAAGCATAGAATGGTTTGGGTTGGAAGGAACCTTCAGATCACCCAGTTTCAGCCCCCATGCCATGGGCAGGGACACCTTCCACTCGACCAGGTTGCTCTAGGCCTCACCCAACCTGACTTCCAACATTTCCAGGCTTGTAGCCTTCAGAACTTCTCTGGGCAGCCTGTTCCAGTGACTCATCACCCTCCTGGGGAAGAATTTCTTCGTGTGTCATCTCAGTCCATCTTCTTCCAGCCTACTGGATTATAGTGATGTCTACCCTCTGAAAGACTTTGCTTGCACTTTGTGGTCAGTCACATGCTGATTCTCTCCTTAAGTTTCCAGTCCTAGCACTCCAACCTTTGGCTTTCTTCAGACGACAGCACTGCGTGTAACTCATGTTATAGAAGCACCGAGGAATGGTTGCCATGGAGTCATCCAGAAGGTAGCCAGAACAGACCTCCAGAAGTCAGGACTCCTGCACAAGCATTGCAGATGGAGCTTTGCCAAAAGAAATCTTTGGTAATATGAACACCATGGCCTTCTCCAGATGCCATTTTCTGCCCACTAAGTGGCCCTGAGCCCAGCAATTAACCTCAGCCAGGTGTCCAGCGTGTCTGTAGGAGAGAAGGAAGAACAGAAGTCCAAGTATGAATTATTAGAATCATCTCCCAAGGGAAGCAATGGATTCCCCTACACCGGCCAGTTTGAAGACTCGACTGGGTGTTGGGCCATCTCACTTCAACCAGAGGACCTAGAAAGTGTGGACCAGATGGTCTTTTGGGTGCCTTCCAACCTGGCATTCTATGATTCTGTGAATTCCAGATCTGGCCTTCCCACCAGACATTCACATCCTAACCAAGCTGTGTATTGGCTTTCCAGCCTCAAGTCTTGCCAGCTTTGGTAAAGTTGCTACTTCTAAGTTTTCAGAGGGCCTTTTTCCTAACTCTTCTCATTTTCTCCTCACAGATGCACTGAATGATAGTGTTCTGCAACTCAGCCTGGAGAACTTTCATGGAAACCAACAGCATAAAAGTGGATCTCTAACTGCCCGGAGGATGCTTTTTTCCCCTGGCCTGGAGAACAAGAGCAATCATTTGAGCTGGAGTTTCTGTATGGAAGTTGGAGAGAAGTGATGGCTTCCCCATGGATTAACATTTCCTGACTTTGCTCTTCACACAAAGGTTACAACTACTTATGTTATGTGCAAGCTCTGCATAATAATTAGACCCAGGGCACACAGTTTAAATCACCACACTTGTTCGCATTTCAATGCAGCTATCATTTTAATCCTTGAATTTCTAATGTCAACAGGAGCTGCTTAGAGTTGTCATTGAAATCTTTAATTTCTCCCCTCTTCATGCTGCAGCCATGTGCACACATTGTTCATTGGTTAGGGGTTGGCATCTCCATTAGGATTTTATAACCTCTCAAAAGAGGAATGCAAGTGAGGACTTTTGGCAACCAAGTGCATGTTATACATGAGAGGAGCTAGGCTTGAATGAGGAGTGTTGACGTCACTTAAGAACAGGATTATGGAGCAGAATAAAGGTCAGCTGTGATGCACACCATCAAGGCAAGATGCAAAAGGATGTGGAGGAGTAGATTATGGCAAGGGTTTATTTATTATAAAAGCAGGTCCTGCTACAGGAATAAGTTTTGGATAGCAGTAGACAGGCAGTGACAGTGGATTATTGTAGGCTTACAGGAAAAACCGTTTTCATATCAGATGAAACAATTGCTTAAAAGCTGGAGGCAGAATCCCAAATCCTCACAGAGCAAAGAAAAATACCTGAGGAGCTTTAGAAAGAAGCTTTTATAAGGGCTCTGAGCTGCTGTGGTTGTTTCCATCAGCAGGCTTCTCGGGAGTGGCTCTATCCATCATATCTGTGTCCATATCAAAGACAGGCTGATAGGAGCAAGCTGGTCTAACAGGAGGTGGCCCTGCCCGTGGCAGGGGCCTGGAACTTTAAAGTCCCTTCCAGCCCAAACAATTCTGTGATTCTGTGATATTATACTCATCCTGAAAAGTCCCCACAGAGGCTTTTGCACATCACACATCAAGTATACAAGCATCTTCTGTGGTGTGCCATAGAATCACAGAATCATAGAATTCTGTGGACATGGCACTCTGCAACATGCTTTAGTGGCCATGGTGAACTTAAGTTGATGGTTGGATCTGATCTTAGAGGGCTTTTCCAACCAAAACAGTTCCATGATTCTATGAAAGCTTAGTCAGAGAGGAAGCATCAGGAAGCCTGAGATGGTACTAGATAGGTTCACCCCAGAACACCAGCTTCTGGTGTGGTTCCCATGCTGTTCAGAAGCCCCTGTAGAGGGTGAGGGAGCTCTACCTACCTCCAGTGCCATCCCAGACTGTTCTGTAAAATTATTTGGAGAGAAGCCTGAAAAGAGAGCAAGAAGTGAGCAGAAAGCTCTGCAGGCAGGCCCCAAGGGCTGCTTTCAGCTGAAGTATCTGCATAGTCAGATGCTTGCTGTGAGCCAGCTTCAGCCTGAAGCTTTCAGAGCTGCTGGTGTGCAGCGATGCCTGCGATGAAATGTCCTGCTGCTGGGGTGCTGAGCTGTGTGTGATGGGGCTGGGCTGGGAGGGCTCACAGCCAGCTCCTCAGGGCACAGATGAGACTGCACGTGGCTGCTCTCCCAGCAGAGAGGAGACATCTCTTGAGAGTAAACAAGAAGAGTGGGTGACTGGAAATCAATGAGCTGAACTTAGCAGATGAGAAATTAACTCTAATTGGTGATTAAACAACACGGTGGTTGAAGCAATTAGATGCTGGTCCATTTGCCTCTCTCGTTCCTGGAGGAGAGAGAGATTGAAGAGCTCAAGTTTCAGAGCTCCTACCACATCCTACTTCTGGTCTTTGCTTTACCTGGATCCGAGGGTAAGCAGCCCCATGAGGAAGGCATTGGAACAGGCTGCCCAGAGAGGCAGTGGAGTTACCATGCCTGGAGGTGTTCAAGAAACGTGTAGACACGGCACCTGGGGACATGATTTAGTGGCCATGGTGGTGGTGGATCAATGGTTGGACTCAATGATCTCAGAGGGCTTTTCCCACTGTAATGACCCTATGATGCTCTGAAGTATTTTTCAAACTAGACAGCCATTCTTGTCCCCTCCTGAGTCTTACCAGTATGTTTTCAGTCTTCCCAAATCCTTCATCAGGAAGCACAGGCTTCTTTGTTATCAGAATGGAGAAAGGATCAAAAATATTGCAAGAATATTCCAATGCAGAAAACTTGCCTGGGAAGTTTCCTCATCTCTGCTGTTAGATTGTGAACTCACTAGGGTTTGGTTTTGGGGTTTTGGTTGGGGGGGGGGGGGGGGGGGCTTGTTTGGTTTTTTTGTTAGTGAAGTTTGAAACCCTCACTGGCAAATTACTGTAAATCAGAGTAATTCTTCCTGTGGATTTCCTCCTCCAGCAAATATAGCTTTGAATCCAGAGCTAATTAGAACATCTCTTATGGCTTGAGCTTTTAGCTAACAGGGTCTGCTCTGTCAGCAGCTCCCAATGTTGGCAGTGCACTGAGGACATCATGAGTTCCTGCAGCACTCCCAGGCTTGTAGGTCATGATCCTCTCCTGGTAATTTGAGTGTTCCATCAAGCAACCACAAGTATACATGACATGATGAAAGGTTCCTGCACATTTGCCATGTGTTTGGAAAGGTGATCAAACTGATCACAGAAGCACAGACTCACTGAGGTAGGAGGGGACATCTGCAGATTGTCTAGTCCAGCCTCTCCTGCTCCAAGCAGGGTCAGTGAGAGCAGGTTGCTCAGGGCTGTGTCAAATCTGATTTTGAGTATCAAAACCGATTGGGTATCAGGAAACACTTTTTTTTCCTGCAAGAGTAGTCAGGCATTGGAACAGGCTGCCCAGGGAGGTGGTGGAATCACCATGCCTGGGGGTGTTCAAGAAACCTGTGGCCATTGCACTTGGGGGCATGGTTTAATGGCCATGGTGGTGTTGGGCTGATGGCTGGACTTAATGATCTTGAAGGTTTTTGTCCAATTAAAACAATTCCATGATTCTATGACATGGAATGAAAGACGTCCTTGAATGTTGCCCTCAGCTGACTAGGTTGGCTGCTGATTTTTTTTCCCCTACATCTTTTCTGGAGACCTCAAGTTGCTCAGAAACAGCCTCCTATGGAAACCCAGCAACATACCTCATGTGGATGGCAGCAGGCTCAGCCTCCTGCTGAAACTGTGTGCTGCTTTGTCCTCCTGAGCACAATGGAGGAGCACTCTTGTTGTTGTTAGAAATTTCATTGCCATATGCTCACTCTGACTTTAAGCATAAGCCCTCCTCACACAAAAGGCGGCTCCAAGCTAGCAAGGAGAGGTTCAGGAGGGTTCACTGTAAACAAGCTGATGAGATGAGTGTAAACAGCAGTGTATTCTACCACAGATGGCTGCCCCTCCCTCTGGCCTTCTAATCCCACCCTCATCATGAAATATTTTCATTCCTCAGGATGCTGTAATGAAATCAAAGCTAGTAAGAAACTGGTTTTTTTTTGTTTTAATAAGGTTGAATTCTTCATTTGCTGCTGATGACAGCCACAGAAACACACAGAATGGTAGGGGTTGGAAAGAACCTTTGGAGATCATCAAGTCTCTGGGTGAAATCACTGGAACAGGTTGCCCAGGGAGGTGGTGGAAGCTTCATTCCTGGTGGTTTTTAAGGCCAGGCTGGATGTGGCTGTGAGCAACCTGATCTAGTGTGAGGTGTCCCTGCCCAGCTCAGTCCCTGGACTGGGTTGGATTTAATTCTCCTCACAGCATCTTTCTAATGCTGTGGGTTTTTTGCAGCAGTAGTTGATCACAGTATCACCAAGGTTGGAAGAGACCTCAAAGATCATCAAGTCCAACCTATCACCCAAGACCTCATGACTAGACCATGGCACCAAGTGCCACGTCCAATCCCCTCTTGAACACCTCCAGGGACGGTGCCTCCACCACCTCCCTGGGCAGCACATTCCAACACAGCAGTGTTTTGCCTGCTGTTGAATCCAGTATCCAGGCTGTGTCCTTTCAACATTTCCCTGCCCCAGGAGTACTTTGAGGGGTGGGCAAGATCTTGGGAGGGGACACAGCTGAGCCAGCTGACTCAGACTGGCCAAAGAGATATTCCATACCATATGACATCAGCTCAGGTATAAGAGGGAAGTGAAAGAAGGAAGTGTGGGGATTCATCCATGGCGTTCATCCTTCCAAGGAACCACCAAGCTTAGAGAGCCCTGCTGCCCAAGATGGACCATTGTCCTGCTGATGGGCAGTAGAGACTGACATCTGTGTCTCTGCTTTTTGCTTCTGTGCACTCTGTTGCTGTTTGCTTATTAGTGTTATTAAAATTGCTCCTATCCTATTCCTGGCTTCTGTTATATTACAGTATCACTTAGGTTGGAAAGGACCTCGAGGATCATAGAGTCCAACCTATCAACACAGACCCCATGACTAGACCATGGCACCAAGTGCCACGTCCAATCTCCTCTTGAATGCCTCCAGGGATGGTGACTCAACCACCTCCCTGGGCAACCCGTTCCAATGAGGAACGACTCGCTCGGTGAAGAACTTCCTCCTCACCTCGAGTCTAAACCTCCCCTGGTGCAGCTTGAGACTGTGTCCCCTTGTTCTGGTGCTGGTTGCCTGGGAGAAGAGGCCAACCCCTTCCTGGCTACAACCACCTTTCAGGTAGTTGTACAGGGCAATGAGGTCACCTGTTCTCCCCCTGTTCACTTAAGAGGGGGAGTGATAGAGTGGCTTTGGTGGGCATCTGGCCTCCAGGCCAGGACCAAACCACCACACCATGGCAGGGGGGTTGGAACTACATAATCCTTGAAGTCTCTTCTAGCCCTAACAATTCTATGATTGTGTAAGTCCAGGCTATTGATTTTGCCTGCATCTCTGTAGGGACAACTGGGGCTTTGTTAATATTGTGGTGCCCTCTCATCTTTGATGACCCCTGCGGTGATGAGGAGTAAAGGGTGAAAGTTTTCTCTCTTCTGATAGTCTCCAAAGGTGGGACATCAGACTGCTATTAGAAACTGTAGCTCCTTTTGCTGTAAAGGAAAACTTGCAGCATTACAATGAGCAGGTTTTGCAAACCACAAGGAGAGGAAAGAAAAGGGGGAAAAAAAACCAACCCACAACATTTTTACCTGAAGAAATGCATCTTGGAGCACACAGCATTCCTTAGATGAGTTCCAGGACACCTGCAGGTTGTGTCTTTGTCTGAGGAGAGCCACTTGATTGCCCTGAATTTCTCAAAGCCAAGGTGGTTCTGTGTTCCTTCGCTGACTTTGCCTTCTAGTTAACAAAAACCGCTACACAATAATGGAATATTCCAAATCACACTTATTCTTCCACCTGAAGTGTTGCAAGCTAAAGATTTGTATTTATTCTTTCACATTTATAATTAAAGAGGCCTCTTTCTAGCTCTAGGAACTTATGAAAATTAAAGCATCCTTGATAAAAGGAAGAAAGGCTTTAAATGGATGAAATACCTCAACATATCAACATCCCCTCTTTGTCATTCCAAAGAGTTGTTGCCTATTGTGCTCATGCTGAAGAGCTTTGCAGTTATTTTCTATAACTCTTTTATTTCAGCCTGGGCTCATTTTGAAGCAGCACCGAGAAGTTGACTGAATGGAGGCAATGTAAGGATTTAATGAGTAGCCTATTGCAGATGTCAGAGACTTCATGCATTCCTGCTTCCTTTTGCCATTCAAATAGATGAGTAAACACATGTGCACCTGATCCTACTTTCACAGAATCATAGAATTATTTGGGTTGGAAAAGACTTCTGAGATCACTAGGTCCAACTATCAAGCCAGCACCACCATGGCCATTAAACCATGTTCCCAAGTGCCATGTTCACAGGTTTCTTGAACACCTCCAGGGATGGTGACCCCACCAGCCCCCTGGTCAGCCTGTTCCAATGCCTGAACACTCTTGCAGTGAAAAAAGTTTTTCCTAATATCCAACCTAAACCTACCCTGGTACAGTTTCAGACCATTTCCCCTCATCCTAGGAAGAAGAGACCAAGACCTACCTCACTCCAATCTCCATTCAGGGAGCTGTAGAAAGCAATGAGTTCTCCCTTCCCATTCCATTGGCTTGTCCAAAAGTGCTTGCAGCCCAGACTCCAACTTCTTCATCATGGCCTGAAGCAATTCATGTTTCATTCCTCTCTCCCACATCTTCAGGAATCTTTCAATACAGTTTGTGCTAGAACCAGCTCTCTCCTTTGTCCTTGATTCATCTTGCTTCAAATAAACAGAGAACTTTCAATGTGAGGGAGGAAATTTCAGGAGGAAGAGAGGTATGTGCAGCAGACAGGGACAGGAGAGAAGATACAAAAGGTAAGTGACATTTTCCTGGGAAGATTCCCAGCATAATCAGGCTGAGAAGTAGTCCCTAAAGGTCTAACAACAAAGTAGAATGTAGGTGTGATTGTTGCATACTCAGAATAAATTTGATATCCTTCTATCTCTCCAGCAACATAAGCAAGCACACAGGGGCCAGTAACTACAAATCAACCTCTCCGGGAGTGGAACGGAGGTGGCTGCCAGTCTGTCACCTCATCTCTGCTGAAGCTAGCGCAGCTACCTGGCTGTATTTCACTCTCTGATGAAAACTGTCCTGTGAAACTGGAAACCTTGGCTTCATTTCCTGCCACATCCACATTAAAGGATGTGGTATCCCAGCAGTTCAACTCTCCACACATTTATCCTGTAAAAGGGAATTTTTCCTTAATGAGAGGAATCTGCTAGAAGGAACTCTTGGTTTGACTGACTTGAATGTATTTCTTTGAGTATGTTTTACATCAAGAATCATAGAATCATAGAATAGTTTTGGTTAGAAAAGACCAAGATTGTTAGGTCCAGCCATCAACCCAACACCACCATGCCCGCTAAACCACGTCCCCAAGTGCTACGTCCATTCATTTCTTGAACACCTCCAGGGATGGTGACTCCACCACTTCCCTGGGCAGCCTGTTCCAATGCCTGAACCACTCTTGCAGCAAAGAAATTTTTCCTAATCTCCAACCTAAGCCTCCCCTGACACAATTTCAGGCCATTTCCTCTCATTCTACCACCTCATACTAGGGAGAAAAGACCAACCCACACCTCACCCAAACCTCCTTTCAGGGAGCTGTAGAGAGCAATGAGGTCTCCCTTCAGCCTTCTCTTCTTCAGGCTAAACAACAGCAGTTTCCTCAGCTGCTGCTCACCAGACCTATTCCCCAGACCCTTCACTAGCTTTATTGCCCTTTGTCACTTGGCCACTTTAGAAAAACTCCCTCAATTTCCTACAGTCACAGATTGACAAATTGCATCAGGTTGGAAGGGGCCATCAAAGGTCATCTCGTCCACCACCCCCACCCCCTCTGCAGTCAGCAGGCACATCTCCAACTAGATCAGGTTGCTCAGGCCCCATCAGATTCGACCTTGAATGTCTTCAAGAATGGGGACTCAACCACACCTCTGAGCAACCTGCTCTGGTATTTCACCACCCTCAACACGGAGACGTGTTCCAGTCTTGCCCAGAGCTGTGGTGAAGGCCTCATCCCTGGAGACACACAGCAGTGAATTCTGCCCAGAGCACAAAGGAGCATTCCTAGCTGCATGCCATACATCTAGAAACCTACTTACCTTACAGGGTATGTTGCAATCATGAATACTTGTAGAGACCTGGTGATGGCATTCCTTCTCTTGGGAGCAAGTCATTAACTGTAAGGGTAGACTGGAAGATACTCTGGACTCCTCCTTGGACAAGGATGGAGCTGGATGTGAGGAGGAGGTTCTTCACCATGAGAGTGGTGAAGCCCTGGAATAGGTTGTCCAGGGAGGTGGCTGAGGCCCCATCCCTGGAGGTGTTTAAGCCCAGGCTGGATGAGGCTCTGGCCAACCTGATCTAGTGTGGGGTGTCCCGGCCCATGGCAGGGGGGTTGGAACTAGATGATCCTTGTGGTCCCTTCCCACCCTGACTGATACTGTGATACTATGAAAAAAGGGTTTGCAACACTTTAGAATCACTTCTTTAGTATTTTGAGTCTGTCAGAACAACTTTTGAGTTGATTGTTCTGACTTTAAGATATTTTGGAGCCTTTTTTTACGCAGTGAAGACCTGTTGTTGGCTTTATAACTGCTGGGAACTGCTGTGTCAGTTAAAAGCAAACATTGCAATTAAAGCCAGTTAGGCAGAAATCAGCTAAGAGATCAAAAAACAATACTTAGCTTAGCAAATTAAACTCTAGAATATTGCAGCTGGGAAGAGCAGTTAGATTGCTTTCATTTTGAACAAGATACAATTTCTACCCAATACTCCTTGTGTAGTTTACTCCTTGTGTAGTTTACAATTCCTATTTTTAATCTTTCCCCAGGAGCCCTGGAGTTTATTGTGCAGTGTTTTCGGCTGCATTCATCCTTTCAGATGTATTTAATTTCTTCCTCTTATCCTTTGCTTTGTTTTAACTCTTCCCACAAAGATTTACTCAGATTTAGAAACTTACTTTACTTCGAATTTGATGTTTGTGTGTGTGTGCTGCTGCCTCAAATGGCTCTCTTCATATTCTTTCACTGCTTTGTTGTGGTCTATTTCCACCTGTTTAATGCCATTTCCCTGAGAAGTTTGGGGGATTAAGCTTTTGTTCAATAACAAAGAACTCAAGGCTCAAGTTCAGGCTGTCACTAGGCAAGTCAGTGCATGTCTAAGAAGCCTGAGACCGTGCTCAGATCCCCTGTCCTTTTTGTTTGTCCATTTGGTTTTTTAAGGGACAACAACTCAAGCTCGCATTGATACAAGGTGTTGGAATCTAACATCTTTACTCAGGGTCAGTTTTCCTGCAAATATTAACACCACTTTAAAATTCTGTGCAATTACTCAGTTCAGTCCTTCAATTTTTACTGGTATTTATAGGCTTTACAGAGAGACAGAAAGAGAAAGAGAGAGAATCATAGAATTGTTAGGGTTGGAAGGGACCTCAAGGATCATCTAGTTCCAAACCCCCTGCCATGGGCAGGGACACCTCACACTAGATCAGGTTGCCCACAGCCACATCCAGCCTGGCTTTATAAACCTCCAGGAATGAGGCTTCTACCACCTCCCTGGGAAACCTGTTCCAGTGTCTTACCACCCTCATGGGGAAGAACTTCTTCCTAACATCCAATCTGAATCTAACCATTTCTAGTTTTGTTCCATTCTCCCCAGTCCTATCACTACCTGACACTCTAAAAAGTCCCTCCCCAGCTTTCCTGTAGGCCCCCTTCAGATACTGGAAGGCCACAATTAGGTCACCTCGGAGCCTTCTCTTCTGCAGACTGAACAGCCCCAACTCCTTCAGTCTGTCCTCATAGGAGAGGTGCTCCAGCCCTCTGATCATCCTTGTGGCCCTTCTCTGGACACACTCCAGCACGTCCAGATCCTTCCTGTAATAGGGGCTCCAGAACTGGATGCAGTACTCCAGGAGGGGTCCCAGCAGAGTAGAGGGGAAGAATCACCTCCCTTGACCTGCTGGACAGATGGAGAGAGAGAGAGAGAGAGAGAGAGAGAGAGCTGAAAAAAATACAAGAGCAAATAAATCAAATCTGTCTTCCCTGCCAAGGCAGGTGACACAGGAATGCATCCCGATGGGTTTTGAATGGCTCCAGAGACAGAGACTCCACCAACCTTAAATTAAAGCAGTTCCTCCTCATGTTTAGATGGAACTTCTGATGTTCCATCCTGTGCCTCCTGCCCCCAAACCACACAAAATCACAGGTTTACAAAAGGGTTGGAAGGGACCTCAAGGATCATCTAGTTCCAACCCCCTTGCCATGGGCAACCTCACATTAGGTCAGACACATCCAGCTTAGAGACACATCCAGCCTGGCCTTAAACACCTTCAGGGATGGGGCTTCCACCACCTCCCTGGGCAACCTGTTCCAGTGCCTCACCACCCTTGTGGTGAAAAACCTCTTCCTAATGTCTAAATCTCCCCTCCTCTAGCTTGGATCCATTTCCCCTAGTCCTATTGCTACCCAACACCCTAAAATGTCCCTCCCCAGCTATGATGTAGGCCCCTTCAGACACTGGAAGGCCGTAATAAGGTCTCCTTGGACCCTTCTTGTCTCCAAACTGAACACTCCCAACTGTCTCAGGCTGTCCTCATAGGAGAGGACACAAAACAATCAAACAAACAGAAACCCCAGCAACCACCAGAGAGCACATTTCAAACCATCACCCAGCTGGGATTCAGGGGGTGCAACTGCTGCTAAGCCTGAACAGCTCAGAGATGGAAAGAAATCTTTGAGGTTAATTGTAAGGCATTTGTTGAAGATACCTGAGGAGCTCTGGGTTGTGCCAGAGCAGCAACCCTGAAGGTGGGTGATGCATTCCTGACAATCCTCCTTGGACCCATGCTGTGATCCTAAGTGCTGGTGGGTTGCAGGACACTTTGTGGCTACACTCTGCAAAGCAAGGCTGCTTTTTACAAATGCATGAAACATTAATGCAGACAAATGTGAAGTTTTATAGTGCAGGAGCTTTATTTGCTTGGACATGTATTTATTTTTTATTAATATTTTTTACCCTACCACACGTTTCTCTTTAGAATTTGAAGTCTGAAAATGATTCCTTGGACTTAGTAAATGTTGTTTGGTTTAAGACCAAGGGAACAAACGAAAATCACTCAGATTTACATCTCAGTGAGAGCTCATAAGTAATGCATGAGCAGTGCTTCAGAACTGCCTTGTACAGGGCCTTAAGTACCTTGTAACATGCCTCACCTTCCATAAGGAGACTGCAGAGAGGAGAAATTCTTCCTCCTTTCATTTCCAAGCCACAGAAACGCTGGAAGGATGCTGATGAAAACAAATCATTGGTCCAAAAATGACCAAAGCACTTCTTTTTAACTATCAGGGAATGTCCTGATTTACAGAATCACAGAATCAATAAGGTTGGAAAACATCTCAGAGATCATCAAGTCCAACCTATTACCTAACACCTCATGACTAACTAAACCATAGCACCAAGTGCCATGTCCAACCCCTTTTTGAACACCTCCAGGGACGGACAGTGACTCCACCACTTCCCTGGGCAGCACATTCCAATGGCAAATTACTCTTTCTGTGAAGAACTTTCTCCTCACCTCAAGCCTAAACTCCCCCCTTAAGACCATGTCCTCTCATTCTGGTGCTGGTTGCCTGGGAGAAGAGACCAACCCTCTCCTGGCTACAACCTCCCTGCAGGTAGTTGTAGACAGCAAGAAGGTCTGCCCGGAGCCTTCTCTTCTCCAGGCTAAACAACCTCAGCTCCCTCAGCCTCTCCTCACAGGTGCTCGAGGCCTCTCACCAGCGTCATTGCCCTTCTCTGGACACATTCAAGAGTCTCAATGTCCTTCTTAAACTGAGGGGCCCAGAACTGGACACAGTACTCAAGGTGTGGCCTAACCAGTGCAGTGTACAGGGGCACAATGACCTCCCTGCTCCTGCCAGCCACACTGTTCCTGATACAGACCAGGATGCCATTGGCCCTCTTGGCCACCTGGGCACACAGCTGGCTCATGTTCAGCCTACTATCAATCAGTACCCCCAGGTCCCTTTCTGCCTGGCTGCTCTCCAGCTTCTCTGATCCCAGCCTGTAGCACTGCATGGGGTTGTTGTGACCAAAGTGCTGCACCCAGCACTTGGGCTTGTTGAATGTCATCATTTTGGACTCTGCCCATCTGTCCAGCCTGTCAACATCCCTCTGCAGAGCTCTTCTACCCTCTAACAGATCAACACCTGCCCTCAGCTTGGTGCCATCTGCAAACTTACTAATGGTGGGCTCAATCCCCTCATCCAGATCATCAATAAAGATGTAGAACAGGATGGGGCCCAGCACTGATCCCTGGGGGACACCACTAGTGCCTGGCTGCCAGCTGGATGTGGCACCATTCACCACCACTCTCTGGGCTCGGCCCTTCAGCCAGTTCCTAACCCAGCGCAGAGTGCTGCTCTCCAAGCCACGAGCTGCCAGCTTGGCCAGGAGTTTGCTGGGGGGGATGGTGTCAAAGGCCTTGCCATTAACTATAGTAAGTTAACTAACTATTGTTTAGTCTGGAGAAGAGCAGGCTGAGGGGAGACCTCATTGCTCTCTCTCCCTAGAACTCCCTGACAGGATTTAGAGGAGTGAGGTTTGAGTTGGTCTCCTCTCCCTGGTATCAGGGGATAGGACAAGAGGAAATAACCTGAAACAGTGCCAGGGGAGGTTTAGGTTGGAAACTGGGAAAAATTTCTCTCCTGGCACAGTTTCAGGTCATCTCCTTTCATTCTATCACTTGACCCTTGGTTGAAGAGACCAAACCCCACCACTCTACAACCTCCTTTCAGGGAACTGTAGAGAGCAATGAGGTCTCTCTCCCCTCAGCCTCCTCTTCTTCAGACTAAACAATCACAGTTGCCTCAGGTGCTCCTCACCAGACCTGTTCTCCAGACCCTTCATCAGCTTTAGGACTAGCTCAAGTGTTTCCATCCTAAGTTTTATCACAATCAGTTTCCTCAAACTGGTTTAGCTTCAATAAAACAGCATTTCCTTGAAAAACCCAAGAAATTGTGCATCCAGGAATGCTGAACAGTTCTACCAGCTTCTCACAACAAGCAAAACATTGGTTTCACAGTGAGCTGCTGCCAAACGCATAGCAGAGGCAGGGAGAAAAAGCAGAGTGACAATGTAGCCTCAAATGAAACTCAGAGGTCTGTGTTTGTTGGCTGGCTGGCTCAAACCCTAAGCAGCACAACCCTGCTGCAGCTTTGCAACATCACGTCGACATTCTTTACAATGAGGATAGTGAGACCCTGGAACAGGCTGCCCAGAGAGGTCATGGATGCCCCCTCTGTGAAGGTGTTCAAGGTCAGGCTGGACAAGATGACCTTTGAGGGTCCCTTCCCACCCAGCTCATTCTGTGATAACTCAGCCAAGCGCCGGACGCTCTGCTGGTGCGGAGAGCGGCGTGGGTGGCTTTTCTCTACCTTTTCACAGTCTGCATGGCTTACACAGGCTATGAAATCAGCATTTTAGCAGCAAAATTGTCTGGCATTTCGTGGAAAGATTTGTACAGCAAAGCACTGCTGCTCTTTATCTGCATCCATCAAATTAATCTGATTACTTCTAAGCTTTCATGAACTCTTCAGAAGGAAAAACTCTGCTAGAATTAGGAGCTATGATTATTATGTCCTTCTAAGGTGCTTAACAAGACAAATCGTTAGGGAATTCAAACACTTTGGCAAACACACATTCCTGGCAGGGGAAGGGACATGGACATGGCAGCAGCAGCGGTTTCTCGTGCTCAGGAGACACTCTAGAGGGCTGTCCTGGAACAGAGCTTTCGTTCTGGGCAGGCTGCAGCCAGAGAAAGCCAGCTGAAAGAAACAAAACAAACAAGGGTGCTGGAGAACAGGAATTCCAGAGGCGCCTGTGCAGAAGGGAAAAAATTGCAAAGCTACCATCACAGAGAGCTGCAGGGACAGAGGCTGGTTAACACACAAACACTACAGCAGCCTGTGCTTGGCTAGGAGCTGGAAGTCCATTTATTGAGGGGAACAAGACGACAAGGCTACAATCTGTTTAGAACAAGACTGTAATTTTCAGCTGCATGTCCACTTCCAGCGAGGGCGGTTGCTGGGGGAGAAACAGGAATCGAATCACACTTGCTGCTAAATACATATTTAATTGCTTATGTTTTTTTTATATTTTGTTTTGCAGCAGACTGTTTACTCTGCTCATGATGAGGTGGAATTAGTGTTGCAGTTGGGGTTTGCTTTTTTATTCCTTTTCCCTTTTTTGGCTTCCCTAAACCAGTCCTAAAGTGCCCCCTCCTGCACGCTCGGGAAACAGCCCAGCCTGCCAGCAGCGCCAGGCTGAGCGCTCAGAGCATTCTGACAGGTTTGGTTTCACAGTATCATAGTATCAGTCAGGGTTGGAAGGGACCACAAGGATCATCTAGTTCCAGCCCCCATGCCATGGGCAGGGACACCCCACACTAGATCAGCCTGGACAGAGCCTCATCCAGCCTGGGCTTAAACACCTCCAGGGATGGCGTCCCAACCACCTCCCTGGACAACCCATTCCAGGGCTTCACCACTCTCATGGTGAAGAATCTCCTCCTCACATCCAGCCTGAATCTCCCCACCTCCAGCTTCATTCCATTCCCCCTAGTCCTATCACTACCTGAGATCCTGAGAAGTCCCTCCCCAGCCTTCCTGTAGGCCCCCTTCAGATACTGGAAGGCCACAATTAGGTCACCTCGGAGCCTTCTCTTCTGCAGACTGAACAGCCCCAGCTCCTTCAGTCTGTCCTCACAGGAGAGGTGCTCCAGCCCTCTGATCATCCTCGAGGCCCTTCTCTGGACACGCTCCAGCACCTCCACATCCCTCTTGTAATAGGGGCTCCAGAACTGGAGGCAGTACTCCAGGTGGGGTCTCACCAGAGCTGAGTAGAGGGGGAGAATCATCTCCCTTGATCTGCTGGCCACACTTCTCCTGATGCAGCCCAGGATCTGATTGGCTTTCTGGGCTGTAAGTGCACATTGAGAGCTCATGTTGAGCTTCTTGTCCACCAGCACCCCCACGTCTCTCTCCTCAGGGCTACTTTCCAGCCAGTCACTGCCCAGCCTGGATTTGTGCCTGGGATTGCCTCAACCCAGATTCAGGACCCTGCACTTGCTCTTGTTGAACCTCATGAGGTTGGCTTGTGCCCACCTCTCCAGCCTGTCAAGCCTGTCAGCCTGTTTTGTGTGAAAACATTTCATTCTCTTCCCCACCCCACCCCCACCCCCCCACACCAAAGTCAGCTTCACCAGACTTTAGCAGCTGAAGCAGCTTCTGTATCTCTGGGAATGTGAATTTAAAAGTGGATCAAGTCCTAGATTAATGCAGCGTAAGAAGCAAAACTTGTTACAGAATCCCAGAGCCCCGTCATGGTTGGGGTTGACAGGACCCTCTGGAGATGGCCTGAAATTGTGCCAGGGGAGGTTTAGGTTGGAGATTAGGAGAAATTCATTTCCTGCAAGAGTGGTCAGGCATTGGCACAGGCTGCCCAGGGAGGTGGTGGAGTCACCATCTCTGGAGGTGTTCAAGAAACGTGGATATAGCACTTTGGGACATGGTTTAATGGCCACAGTGGTGTTGGGTTTGGTGGTTGGACTCAGTTATCTTAGAGGTCTTTTCCAACCAAAGCAATTCTGTGATTCTGTAATTCTATCATCTAATCCAACCCCTTTGCTAAAGCAGGATTACCCAAAGTAAGTCCCACAGGAACATATCCAGGCAGATTTGGAATCTCTCCAGAGAAGGAGACTCCACAACCTCTCTGGGCAGCCTGTTCTAGGGCTCTGCCATGCTCAAAGTGAAGATTTTTTTTCCTTATGTTCACATGGAAGTTCCTGTTTGTGTCCTTTCTGCCCTCCTAACCTGCCCTGCTGTGACAGAGGAGATCTCATTACAGAGACTGGAGCTCTCCAGTATCAGATCTTGGCACCACGATGTGTGCAGCACCAATAACCCAACCCAGACCCTTCCATGGGGCTATTTCAGCCCCCACACAGGACACCCAGCCTGCAGACCTTCTTTCCTCTACTCAACAAGAAAGCATCAGCCCCTATGACTGTGTTTAGATTTAGGAACAGAAAACTTGAGGGACAGATTTAGTGTTTCTGAGGCTCTGGCATAGTATCAGGGTCTGATACCCATCCAGAGAGCTCCAGCTGGCTGCAGCCAAGCCAGCAGCTCCAGCAGCAGAGAGTGCTGGAAGCTGCAGTTATTTAACCACATGCAGACATCCCATTTCACATTGTGGTAGCAGCCTGTGTTTTCCTCAGGGGTGAACAAATCACCAGTGAAAGGAAAAGGGGGATTATTCCCTTTTAAATCACAAAATAAAAGCAGAGACATGACTTACCCAAAGCCTGGCAAGAATCACACAAAAAAAACTCCACTAACATTCCATCATCTTTTGGTTCCCTGACTTTGGTTTGAGCCACAGCCTTCTCCCTCCCTTCCAAACCAGGCTACAGCTGAGATGAGCTCTGCTTTTCACTCCCTGGTAAACTTAACACTGCAGTGGTACAAAACAGCTTGGTTTTCAGAGGCTTGGATATTACTCCTGATGTACAGGGATCTACCTGTCTCCTGTGATACGTTGTGATAAGCTAATTTCTTCTGCAGAGCTTTCCTGGGAAGAAATTTTACTGCAGGACAGAAGGCAAATGGAAATAAACTGCTACAACGTTCTCAGCTGCACAGTGGAGAAAATAAAATGATTTAAGAGTCCTTCAGTCATCACTATCAGATATAGCATCATCCCACACCCCCCACAAAAAAAAACCCCAAACCCAGCTGAAGATAAACAAATGTATCCAGCTAACAAATATCAGTCACAAAACATCCTTACAACAAGGGCAGCATCACCTCTGACTGCTTGCCCCTCCAAAATCACTTCCCTCTTATCTCCTGAGATATTTAGTAGTTATACTGATGGGTGAAATATAAACTCCTGGTCAGAAAACATTGCACATAACCAGCAAGAATGTTTTAATTCCCCTCAGACTTCTCTTTGGTATTAAATCAGAGCTCCTGTGATAATCCTGCATTTTGGGGTTCTATTAATTGGTGTCTAGCTACTCAGAGAACTATCCTGGCTAGACAGAATAGTACTAGATGGATAAGGAACTGGCTTGATGGCTGCACCCAAAGAGTGGCTGTCAATGGCTCCATGTCCCAGTGGAGGCCAGTGGCAAGCGGAGTCCCTCGGGGATCAGTCCTGGGACCTGTCTTGTTCAACATCTTTGTGGGTGACATGGCCAGTGGCATTGAGTGCACCCTCAGCAAGTTTGCTGATGACACCAAGCTGTGGGGTGCAGCAGACACGCTGGAGGGAAGGGAGGCCATCCAGAGGGACCTTGACAGGCTGGAGAGGTGGGCACAAGCCAACCTCATGAAGTTCAATAAGAGCAAGTGCAGGGTCCTGCATCTGGGTCGAGGCAATCCCAGGCACAAATACAGGCTGGGCAGTGACTGGCTGGAAAGCAGCCCTGAGGAGAGAGACTTGGGGGTGCTGGTGGACAAAAAGCTCAACATGAGCTCTCAGTGTGCACTTGCAGCCCGCAAAGCCAATCAGATCCTGGGCTGCATCAGGAGAAGTGTGGCTAGCAGGTCGAGGGAGGTGATCCTCCCCCTCTACTCAGCCCTGGTGAGACCCCACCTGGAGTACTGTGTCCAGTTCTGGAGCCCCTATTACAAGAGGGATGTGGAGGTGCTGGAATGTGTCCAGAGAAGGGCCACAAGGATGATCAGAGGGCTGGAGCTCCTCTCCTATGAGGACAGACTGAAGGAGTTGGGGCTGTTCAGTCTGCAGAAGAGAAGGCTCCGAGGTGACCTAATTGTGGCCTTCCAGTATCTGAAGGGGGCCTACAGGAAGGCTGGGGAAGGACTTCTCAGGATCTCAGGTAGTGATAGGACTAGGGGGAATGGAATGAAGCTGGAGGTGGGGAGATTCAGGCTGGATGTGAGGAGGAGGTTCTTCACCATGACAGTGGTGAAACCCTGGAATGTGTTGTCCAGGGAGGTGGTTGAGGCCCTGTCCCTGGAGGTGTTTAAGAGCAGGCTGGATGAGGCTCTGTCCAGCCTGATCTAGTGTGGGGTGTCCCTGCCCATGGCAGGGGGGTTGGAACTAGATGATCCTTGTGGTCCCTTCCAACCCTGAATGAAACTATGAAACTACGAAACATGATTCCTCCTTGGGTTCTGTTAGAAGATCCTCCACAGCTGTTCCAGCATAGGAACTGATTTCACATCCATTTTATCATGAGAATTAATGAAGAAAAGGAATCCTCTGACTTGCTGTGTGGTCTACAGCACATGGCTTTGTCTCTCTGCTCAAGTGTCTACAGCAGCAGCACTTTCACAGGTGGGACTAAACAGGGATGACTTTTTTTACCTTCACACAGCACTGATCACACACACACCCCCAAAAAAAATTTTGCAGAGAAATCAACCAGCAGCTTCTCTGCATCCTTCAGTGCTGCATTTACAATTTCTCCAAAGATTTTTAAATGCCATCAGATCACAGATAAAAGGAGCCACAAGCTCATGAGTCCATCTGGTCAAACCAAGACAATGAGACTTTGTACTGGAGGATTTGCAAACACCCTGGCAGGCCCCAGCAAGAAGTGCTAGGCGGTAATGAATTAATTAATTTCTATTTGCCACAAGCAGCTTGCTCTCTCATTCTCTTCCCTGTAACCAAATTACAGATTCAAAGTAGGAGCTGCTGGGATTGTTTTTCCCTGCATAAATACAAACGTGCTGCTGTGTGCTAGGAGTGCAGAAGTCAAGGTCAAAACGTAGACTTGCCATTTCAAGCAGCAGCTCCCACTGTGCATACAATCATCTACAGGAGAAGAGTGAAAAGCCTCTGCTGAAGCAGATCTTGCTGTCACACTGAAGAGCCTAAGAGTTGCTTTCCAACAGCTTGCTTCTGAAACTTGTACAGATTCACAGATTGCATCATGTTGGAAGGCACCCTCAAAGGTCATCTTGTCCAATTCCCCTGCAGTCAGCAGGGACACCTCCAACTAGATTAGGCTCCGAGGGCCACACCAAGTCTGAATGTTTCTGGGGATGAGGCCTCCACCACATTTCTGGGCAACCTGTTCCAGTATTTCACCACCCTCATTGCGAAAAACTTCCTCCTGATGTCCAACCTAAACCCACCCTGCTCCAGTTTCAAACCATTGCCCCTTGTCCTATCACCAAAAGCCCTCATAACAGTCCCTCCCCAGCCCTCCTCTAGGTCCCCTTCAGATATTGAAATGCAGCTAGAAGGTCTTCCCAAAGTCTTCTCTTCTCTAGGATGAGAAATCCCAAATCTTTCAGCCTGTTCCCACAGGGGAGGTGCCCCATGCCTCTGATCATCCTCATCCTATCACTTGATACCAGGGAGAAGAGCCCAGCCCCCACACCTCACTCTAACCTCCTTCCAGGGAGTTGTAGAGAGTTGTAGAGAGTTGTGAGGTCTCTCCTCAGCCTTTTCTTCTCCAGACTAAACCCCAGTTCCCTTAGGTGGTCTTCATCAGATCTCTTCTCTAGACCTTTCAGCAATTCTGTTGCCCTTCCCTGGACCTTCACCTCAGTGACCTTCTTAGGGTGAGGAGCCCAAAACTTGACACAGGATTTGAGGTACAGCCTCACCAGTGCCCAGTAGAGGGGCACAATGACTGCCCTGGTCCTGCTGGTCACACTATTGCTTATCCAAGCCAGGATGCTGGGGGCCCTCTTCACTACCTGGGTACATTGCTAGGCACATCAACAGAATAACCACAGACACAATTTCACCACTACACTGAGATGCTAGGAACTAAAATGTGGAATGTATCTCTCATATTCTACAGTTTATACCCTAGCCCCAAGCAAGGGCAGCAGTGTCTGGCCTGCAAAGTGCCCCTCAAATACCATCTACAGCTAAGGTCAACATGGGATGTGCTTCTTGCTGCTCCTGTGTCAGTAACTTTCTTTCCAGTCACTGGTCTGAAAATTGCATTTTTATCCCTGGACATTGAGTTCAGCAAGCCACTCGAGCAGGTCTAGCTGAGCACTGTGCCAGCTCCCCTCTAGCCCCAGCTACATAATTTTCTCCTGAGTCAGACCTGTTTGATCTGAAGCATCCAGGTCACTGCTGGCTTTGACATCTGCATGCAGAGGGACGTTCCAAAAAAGGCAACCAACAAACAAATCACAGACCCTGACAACTAACCAACTTCTCAAAACAGAGAGAGGCTGGGACAAGATTTAGGAAAGTCAGGACATCTCAAAATCACTCACATGCAGGGGTGGAGGATGCTCTGCTCTCATGAGACCCCACATGAAGTACTGCTTCCAGTTCTGGTGCCCCCAGCACAAGAAGGACATGGAACTGTTGGAGAGGGTCCAGAGTAGGACATGGAGATAGTCAGAGGGCTGAAGCACCTCCCCTATGTGGACAGGCTGAGAGAGCTGGGGCTGTTCAGCCTAAAGAAGAGAAGGCTCCAGGGAGACCTTTGAACAGCCTGAAGAGGGTTACAAATAAGCTGGGGAGGGACTTCTGGCAAGGGCTTGTAGTGATAGGATGAGGGGCAATGGCTTTGAGCTGGAAGAGGGGAGATTTAGGCTGGAATTAGGAAGAAATTAATTCGAGTGAGGTTGGTGAGACACTGGAACAGGTTGCTCAGGGAGACTGTGGATGCCCCCTCCCTGAAGGTGTTCAAAGCCAGGCTGCACGAGGCCTTGAGCAAGCTGCTATAGTGGAAGGTGTCCCTGGCCATGGCAGGTTGGAACTAGGTGACCTTGAAGGTCCCTTTCAATTCAAAGCACTCTATGAATCTCTGAAGGTAGGCTGCAGGCTGTGTGGTGCAATTTGTGCTTGCTGCTCTGTAATTTTGCACAAGCATGCAAACAAAAGAGAAACTGGTATTTATTTATTTTTTTTCCCTTCTCTATTCCAAAAGAAAAATCCTGGATTTGAAAATGTGTTGGCTGCCCACAGGCAATGACAAAACCTCCCACCTGCCCCACCTGCCAATATCTGTGTGCAGATCACTCGTCTAGAATCACAAGGGCTTTGGCTTTGTGTTAATCTAGCGACTGCTCCAGAGGATTTCCATCCCTTTTCCACAAATGTGGAGGTTTTCCATGCATTGCTGCACACCAGCAACATATTCCAATGTCTTTTCCCCAATAAGAAGCCCACAGCAGGAAATTCTACATGGCCCATTGGGCCAGCAATCGTTAAACACACAACATCCTAATGAAAGGCTTTGCAGCACCAGCAAAGAACTTTCCACACGCTGACAACCAGTTTCCTCGGCTCCTGAAAGCTGCATAAAGAGGCTTCCAGCTGCCACACAGTATTTGCAACCAAACAAAAACTAATCCTTGGCAAATGTCTTTGCACAAAACAGCTACAGAGAGTAATAAAGTGGTGAAAAATGGAGTCGCACCACGAGAGAAAGCAAACATTAAAACAATGCTTTCTAGCCCCTTTCCCACTTTCACACTGCCATGGTCCCACCTGCACAAGCTTTGAGGCAATGCACCAATTTCCAGTCCTTCATCACAGACAAACACGACAGCAGCAGGCCCAGATGCGGCTGAATTCCATCTGTATGAGTGCTCCACAGCACACAAGCCCCTGTCAGAATCACAGGATGGTAGGGGTTAGAAGGGACCTGTGGAGATCATCCAGTTCAATCTCCCTACCAAAGCAGGATCACCTAGGGCAGGTCACACAGGAGCACATCCAAATGGGTCTTCAAAATCTCCAGAGAAGGAGGCTCCAGCAGCCTCTCACCAAAGAAGTTTCTCCTCATGATCAGGTGAAACTTCCTGTGTTCCAGTTTGTATTCATTGCCACTTGTCCTATCACAGGGCACCACTGAAAAGAGTCAGGCTCTTTCTTCTTGACACCCACCCTTCAGATACTTAGAAACATCCACAAGATCTCCTGTCAGGTTGCTCTTCTCCAGACTAAGCAGCCCCAGGTCTCTCAGCCTTTCCTCGTCAGACAGATGTTCCAGTCCTTTCATTATCCTTGTAGCCTCCATTGGACACTCTCCCATATATCCCTGTCCCTCATGAAGTGGGGAGCCCAGAACTAGTGAAGGCCGATCCAGAAGCATTCTGACATCCAACCATGTTATGAGAGAAGTTAATTTCAAAACCCTGGCCAAGACAGTGCAGTGCAAATTCTCAAGGCTCTTGCATTCCCTTCCCCCTTGGCTACACACAGACCTGTGATAGCCCTCAAGGTATCAGAACCATGGCTACAGTCTGAACAGTAGCAATGGAGACCAGAAGTTCATCAAAAGGGCTTTACATTCTTTTTTGACAGCAGGAGCTGGTTAAGAATCATAGACTGTTTCAGCTGGAAAAGCCCTCTGAGATCATCAAGTCCAACCATCAAACCAGCACCACCATGGCCTTTAAACCAACTCCCAAAGTGCCACATCCACACATTTCTTGAGCATCTCCAGGGATGATGGCTCCACCACCTCCCTGTGCAGCCTGTTCCAATGCCTGACCTCTCTTACAGGAAAGAAATTGTTACTAAGACCCAGCATTCACTCCCATGAGGACTCATTCCACAAGTTTCACGTTAGGTTTCCTCACAAATGCCAAGAGATATTTTGGGTAGGATTTGGATGGAGAGTTGGTGATCAAGCCTTTGATTTTGATTCAGATCAGCTGCATCTGCTGCTGCTCTTGTTAGGCTGGATTTGTGCTTTACCAAGTACAGTCCCTGCTGTTCTGCTGATGTCCAGCCCGTAATGACTCCAAACACTCTCTGTTCACCCTCACAGGCCTCAGTAACACCCTGGGTGTTCCTCCTCTGGGTACAGTTCTCACCTTCTCCTCCAGCATTACTAGATAAGTTCAACACCCTCATCAGGAGAGACCTTATTGCTGTCTACAACTACCTGAAGGGTGGTTTTAGCCAGGAAGGGGTTGGTCTCTCCTCCCAGCAACCAGCACCAGAACAAGGGGACACAGTCTCAAACTGTGCCAGGGAAAGTTTAGGCTCAAGGCGAGGAGACAGTTCTTCACAGAGGGAGTTGTTAGCCATTGGAATGGGCTGCCCAGGGAGGTGGTGGAGTCACCATCCCTGGAGGTGTTCAAGAGGGGATTGGACGTGGCACTTGGTGCCATGGTTTAGTAATCATGAGGTCTTGGGTGATAGATTGGACTTGATCTCTGACATCTCTTCCAACCTTATTGATTCTATGATCTGCCTTCTTTGAGGTGGGCATTGGTCTCTTCTCCCAGTATCAGGTGAGAGAATGAGGAAATGGCCTGAAATTGTGCCAGGGGAGGTTTAGGCTGGGGATTAGGAAAATGGTGGTGTTGGGTTGGCAGACAGACTCAATGATCTCCGAGGGCTTTTCCAACCTTTAATGGGTCTATGAAGCCATCAGGCTGCATTTCCAGTAAGGATCACTCCTCCCAGCCAAACCCACATTCCCAGACAGCAGACAGCAACCTTCTCAGACAAACTGATGGGTCTGCAGCTCTGTGACTGTGACAGTACAGAGCCAAAGGGCATTCCACACATCTGACCTATTTTAAAAGGCAAATGTGGAAACCACTCTCAGCAAGAAAAGAGGAGCTTTGCTTTCCAGTGCAGGCAGGCCAAAGCAGCCCAATTACTTACCATCCAAGATGCTGAGGAGGAAAATCATCTCCCAGCTTCCATCAGTGCTGCAGAAAATCAGAAATATTCATGTCTCTGATTAGGAGATGATGTTCCAAATACCCTTCACAAATGCTCTCCTCTCTCTCTGTTCTTTTTCGCCCGGTCATCAGCCAGCTCAAACTACAAACCTCATGAACTGACCCCATTTGGTACAGCATGCTTTTGTCTAAGTTGTGTTGTATTATTTTCTTATTTACTTTGGAGATAGGCAATACACTTAAACATAAAGCAGCTGGTCTCAGGAAAATGCAGTGTTAGAAAGAAATAATAAGGGGACAAATGTGTCCCTGAGAATGGGGGGGGGGGGGGGGGGGGGGAGAGAATAAAAGGGGGAAGGGGAGGAAGGAAAAACTAAAAGGCTTTTCCTGCTTTCTGCATCACAGCCAGCAAAAATATCACTAGGGCACAAACATTGCAAGGGTACAAAAATTGTTTCCCTGTTTCTTTGTTTCCCAGAGACACCCAGCTCGAACTCTTCACACCAGTGTTCCTGTTCAATGTGCAGAAGGAAATAACTGGTGGTGAAAAATAGTGGATACAACAAAATCCGTTTCGCAGAATGGCAGGGCTCAGAAGGAATCTCTGCAGATCATTGAGTCCAAACCCCCTGCCAAGGCAGGGTCACCTAGGGAAGGCCACACAGAAACACAGCCAGATGGGTTTGGAATGTCTCCAGAGGTAGAGACACCACCACCTCTCTGGACAGCCTGCTCCAGTGCTCCAACAGCTTTAAGTTAAAGAAATTCCTCCTCATGTATAGATGGAACTTTTTATGTTCCAGTTTGTGCCCATTACCTCTCATCCTGTCACTGGGCACAACTGAACAAAAAGCCTGGTCCCATCCTCCTGACACCCACCCTTGAAGTATTGATCAGCATTGATGAGATCCACCCTTGCTGTGCTCATTTCCAGACTAAAAAGCCCCAATTCTCTCAGACTTTGCTCATCACAGAGATGTTCCAGGCTCCTCACTGTCTTTGTAGCCCTTTGCTGCACCCTCTCCAGCAAGTCCCTCTCCTTCTTGAACCAAGGAGCCCAGAATATAACCATCTCTTTTGTTTCCTCTGTTGTATTTTTAAACACAGGGAGCAGGACTGTGATGTGATTCATTTAGAACTTGCACTTTAAAATATACTACACAAAAAAAACCCCAAACAAACAAACAAAGACATCTGTCGATGAAACAGCTGGCAAGGGGATTTCTCCTTTTCTTTATCTCAAAGGACCTCATGCCAGGATCACCTTTCAGGATATCTGCTCAGCTGCTTGGTCTGGTCATAAAACAACAAGAAAAAGGAAAAGAAGGGCATAGATGTCTAGCACCAGAGCTAACTCAGCTAACAAGAGCCAGAGAGAAGCCCGCCTGCAGTGACATCCGCGAAGATGTCCTTTCACAAAGGGAAATGCTCCCTCTCCTCACTGCCTGGAATGGATCCATTGGCTCAGACAGCAGCTCTGATCCCTCCAGACCTGCACTGACCTTCAGGGGATTACAAAAAGAGGAAAAGATTTCAGTTCCTGGAGAGGAGAAGGGGGGAAATGCAAAGCCCATTCCCAGGGTAAAGGTAAATACTTCAGCAGCAAGAGCTCTGCTGCTGTAAAGAATCCCTACCAGCAGGGAGGATGGCACCAAATCAGCTGCTGTCATTTCAAATATTTCCTACAAAGGAAGAGCTGTGCTGCAATGCAAGGAGATCTCCAGCAGCGGGTTTTTATGTAGCATGCTCAGGAATTAATCTCTGTGCTCAACCCCGCGCCGCCGCAGCTGAGTCAGCACCGCTCTTCTAAATGACCTGATTCTGTAATCCCATTATTAATATCATGAAAATTAACTTTCCTCTGCGCTGTGTGCTGCTGTCAATGGAAAGCCTTGGAACCCGAAAGGCTCTCACAGGTCTCCTCCAGGATTATTTGCATCAGTACAAACTGAATTCATCATGGAGACATTTGAATAATGGCCACGCGCCCGCCGGTGCCGGAGCTGCGGCAGGAGTCGTGGGTCCCTGCCGCAAAGGGCTCCTTTTGTTTCAGCCACTGTCATCTGAACCACACATATCTCACCCTTCCCTAGCAGGATGATCTCTGGGCACTCAGCACACTGTCTGCTTTTTGTTCCCCAAGCAGCAAGCTGAAAGCTTTAAGCTGCAAGGGCTTAAATCTAAGCATCCAAAGAGAGGGATTCATGTCCATGTTGGGGGTGGAAGAGACCTCTAAGATCATCAAGTCCAACCATCAGCCCAGCACCACCATGCCTATTAAACCATGTCCCAAAGTTCTATGTCCACACATTTCTTGAACATCTCCAGGCACAGTGACTCCACCACCTCCCTGAGCAGCCTGTTCCAATGCCTGACCACTCTTGCAGCAAGAAAGTTTTTCCTAATCTCCAATGTAAACCTCCCCAACACAATTTCAGGCCATTTCCCCTTGTTCTGTCACCTGAAACTAAGGAGAAGAGACCAGCCCACACAAACCTCCTTCCAGGGAGTAGTAGAGGGCAATGAGGTCTCCCCTCAGCCTCCTCCAGACTAAACAGCCCCAGTTCCCTCAGCTGCTCCTCACCAGACCTATTCTCCAGGCCCTTTCCCAGCTTTCTTGCTGCTCTCTGGTCATCCTCCAGCACTTCAATGTCCTTTCTTCAGTGAGGGGCCCAAAACTGAGGCCAGTATTCAAGGTGTGACCTCACCAGTGCTGAGTACAGGGTGACAATTATCTGTTTAGCAACCTAGCATCTGTAGCAATGTATTAATAAGCATTGTAAAAGCAAAAGAGCTTCAGATGGCCAGGGTCAGAACTTGATAAAAATGTTGTCAACATTCTGCAAAAATAAATCAGGAAAATAAGGTGGTTCATGAGGCAAAAGCAACTAAAATTCTTACAAGGCAAAAGACATATGAGGACCTCATCAAACATGATATACTGGTAAAAATAATTGCATCTCCCTCAAAAATCACTCATAAATAGACAGGAAAGAGATGGAGCAGACACAATGACAGTAAGAACAAGTTGTCTTACCCAATTATGCACGAAAGCAGGAGTGACACAAATGACTTGTGCTGAAAATGATCATAGAAAAACACATTCATGTCACTGTGAAACATGGTGGGAGCAAGTTGCAGCTATGAAAGGAGGAGATCATTATCACAGAGAATTCAGAGCAACTAGAGTGCTGCCTGAGGCTCTGCAAGAAGAAGAGTGTGGTGGTGAGAGAAAGTTCAGTTCTCCACCCCACACAAAAAGAAACCACGGCTAACTCAGTCGGAGAAGCAGAAATGGTCACTGTCCCATCAGTCATGCCCACCACTTTTTGAGCCCTTCCAGCTTCCAGGCCCTGTGTGGCAACACAACATAAGTGCAATTATCCCAGAGACACCAAAGTCTGTGATGCAAACAGCCTCTAAGGGCAACAGTGAGAATAATGAAAGAACCACCACACCAGAAAGAGTAAAACTGCAATAGCAAAAGGTAGCAGTGCATTAAAAGCATCCAACCAAAGCAAACATTGACTCTTGGGGGAGTAAATGTATTCATCCCCATCTGAAAAGGGGCAAGACCTGTCATTCATGAGGGGCAAGGCCCTCCATGAATGTACAATAGCCCATTTATACAAATAATCCACTGGGTTGTTTCCTCAGTTTGCATCTGAAATGCTTTTTCCTTCTTTGGTGGTGGAAAACAATGCTCCACAGAAGTCCCTGCAGGAAAAAGACACCAAGTATTCTATCCTGACCTGTTACCATACAGCTCCAGTTACCATAACAACTCATTGAAGCTTAATAGGCTTCAGGTAGCTTGTCCACAAAACCATTTTGTGGCCAGAGCTACCATTACTGTACCGTTTCACATCCATGTGGGCTCTCTCTTGCCAAATGTCAAATCTGTCTCACTCCAGTAACTATAATTCACAATATTCTGAGGTTTCATGGCTAGAACATTCAGACTGCTGGAGGTGTTCAAGGAATATGTGGACACAGCACATTGGGACATGGTTTAATGGCCATGGTGGTGTCAGGTTGATGGTTGGACTTGAGCTTGGAGGTGTTTTCCAACCCCAACAATTCTGTGATTCTGTGATTGTCAGGGTTAGCAATCACTTCACTTCTCACTCAATGTGGCACTGGATTCCTCATTGAAAAAAATAAACCAAATCAGCCTGTATCCTGCTGGTGCTCATTGAATACTCCAGTATTTCACTGTGTTTAGAACAAGAAATAGCATTTTACCCGCATATAGAGTCATAGAATCATTAAGCTTGGAAAAGACCCCTAACATTACTGGGTCCAACCTTCTACCCAGCAGTTCCATGATCACTAAACCATATCCTGAAGCACCACATCAACTCATTTCTTGAACACCTGCATGGACAGTGACTCCAACACCTCCCTGGGCAGCCCATTCCAATGCCCAATCACGCTTTCTGGGAAGAACTTCTTCCTAACATCCAGCCTAAACCTCCCCTGGCACAGCTTGAGACTGTGTCCTCTTGTTCTGGTGCTGGTTGCCTAGGAGAAGAGACCAACCCCCACCTGGTTACAACCTCCCTTCAGGTAGTTGCAGACAGCAATAAGGTCTCCCCTGAGCCTCCTCTTCTCCAGGCTAAGCAACCCCAGCTCCCTCAGCCTCTCCTCACAGGGCTTGTGCTCCAAACACCTCCCCAGCTTTGCTGCCCTTCTTTGGACACGTTCCAGCAGCTCCACATCTTTCCTTTATGCTCTTCTAACCACAGGCTCCATGTTGTGTCTCTCCACGAGCAGCTGGATGTTGCACCAATTCATAATACCCTGAGTAGCACCACGAGCAAATTGCTTGCAAGGAAATGAGTACTTAGGAATTTGTCAGCGTCTTGATTAGATGGTGAAATGAATCAGTGTTAGAACCACAGCAGACTTTGATCAGTTTAAAAATGGCTTGTTTGAACATCTGAAATCATTAGCAAGGTGCAAATGGGAGTGATAGAATGCAGCGTGGAGAGCAATTAGAGTGGAGTTCATTTTGTAGTGTCTGTGGAGCACATTATTTTTCTCTGGTTTAGAAACATTATCATACTTGCATAATAGATGCGACACCCATTCTCTTTGAACCTTATTACACATGTCTCCTCAGCCACACTCACACACACAAAAATGGTATTTGCTCATAACCTGCTCTTTCTCTGAGAGAAAGCCGAAGATTTCGGTGGATCAAACACTTGTGCTGCCTCCCAAGCTCTTTAGACATTTATCCAAATATCTACTGAAGCAATCAATGCAGCTGGAAATGAAACTTTAAGACCTAGATCTACAAGGTATTTAGGTTGAATTGGTTTGGAAAAATCCAGCTGCACATATTAAAGAGGATGCAACTTCCTTACAAAATGCCATTAAGCTGGAAGTTACCCCTCCGGTTTCTCCCAAACTTCAGAGTGTTGCTTTTAAAAGGAAGCCAAGTGAAATGAATTTGCTCCAGAGAGATTCTCTTCAGAAAGCACTGTGAGCAAAGGCCCAGAGTTCTCCATTATTTATCAGATTAATTCCATATTTTCTCTCTGTAATTCTGATGCTTGATTCCCTGTCCTCTTCACTGAATCACAGAATGCTAGGGGTTGGGAGGGACCTGCAGAGATCGAGTCCAATCCCCCTGCCAAAGCAGGATCACCTTGGGCAGGTCACACAGGAACACACCCAGATAGGTCTTGCAAATCCATAGAGAAAGGGACTCCACAATCTCTTGCCAGCAGTCCTCCCTCTTTCTCCAACAAGAAAAACTTACAGCTCCTTCTATCACTTTGCAGTGAAGAACAGTTGGGAAGTAGCAGCTGCTTTAATGGCAGCCTGGAGAAAAATAAACACTAGGACTGCAGTGGTCTGAAAATCAACATATACTGCTCAAGAGATGACCTCCCAAGAGGCAGCAGGGGTTATAAAATCTCACTATTCTGCATACTTTAACATAGAATTATAGAATTGTTTGGGTTGGAAAAGACCTCTAGGATCATTGAGTCCATCCATCAACCCAACACCACCACAGCCATCAAACCATGTCCCAAAGTACCATATCTACACAGGTTTTAAACACCTCCAGGGATGGTGACTCCACCACTGCCCTGGGCAATCTATTTCAAGGCCTATCTTCTGTCATCAGAGTAGATTACATCAAGGGTCCTGATCCAAACCACTTCAAACTCAACAGCAGTCATTCCACTGATGATAATAAGCTTTATATCAGGCACCTAAGCATGGGACTCTACATATCTGAAATGAAAATTCAACAGTGTCTTTCCATGGATATCAATAAGCTTTGGATCAGACACCTGAGCATGGGAGTCACAGAATCACAGAAAGCCAGGTTGGAAGGGATCCCAAGGATCATCTTTCTGTGTCACAGACTAGTTGAAATGAGATGGCCCAGCACCCTGTCAAGCTGACTCTTACACTGTCCAGTGTTGGGGAATTCACTGCTTCCCTTCAGAGATGATTCCACTGTCCAACTGTTCTCATGGGGAAATATTTTGTTCAGGAGTCCAATGGGAATCTCCCCAGCAGTAACTTGTACCTATCACCACTTGTCTTTTCCATGGGACTCCTTGTGAAAAGAGAGCCTCCCATCTTCTTGGTAGCCACCCTATATCTGTCTCCATATCACTCCTAGGGAAAATGTTACAGTTTCCTTCAAGGAAACCTCGGGAGTTCAGACCAGTTCCACCTGCTCCTGGTCAAGCATTGGAACAGGTTACCCAAGGAGGTGGTGGAGTCACCATCCCTGCAGGTGTTCAAGGCGGGTGGACATGGCACTTTGGCACACGTGTGGTTTAATGGCCATGGTGGTGTCGAGTTGACAGCTGGACTCAATGATCTTAGATGGCCTTTCCAGCCTAAGCAATTCAATGATTCTATTATTCCCCAGGGGCTCTGGGTAGGTATTCATCCCAAATCAGAGGAGAGTTGCCTGTTCCATGCCCCACAAGCAGGTTGCATGGCTTCCAGAGCAGCACTGGCAGGGGACTGCTTTGGCACGGTGACCGGAGCAGCTGCAGGGGCTCTGGCAGGTGGGAGGAAAGCAGTATGGAGACAGCCACCTTCCCCAGTTCATGTTGCAAAGCTCCTCATTTGCCAGACAATTCACACCTTTTACTAGAGCTAAATCCTTAGAGCAAACATATTAACTACACGCAGAACTGATTTCAACTAGATGACAGCTTCTGCCCCCATGCCAGGTTTCCACTCAGGAGCTGAAATTTTTGTTGTCAGACAAACCCAAACCTGCTGCTCCCCTCATTAGCACTCTGCAGCCAGCAAACTGTTACTGGTCCCAACCCTTCCTCCAAACTCAGCATGCTGAAAGATGCGATTGTGTGGGACTCAGCCTGTGAACTTCACTGAGCTACATCTTCTCTGCTTTTTCAGAGGGATATTTTGTAAGAGCCCACACAGCACTAGCCTTGTCATCTGTAAAGCACAGGACAGACCAAAACTTAATTAAAATAGAATAGGATAAACCAGGTTGGAAGAGACCTTCAAGATCATCGCATCCAACCTATCATCCAACACCATCTCATCAACTAAACCGTGCAGCCAAGCACCCTGTCAAGTCTCCTCCTGAACACCTCCAGCGATGACGACTCCACCACCTCCCCGGGCAGCCCATTCCAATGGGCAATCACTCTCTCTGTGTAGAATTTCCTCCTCACCTCAAGCCTAAACCCCTGCTGGTGCAGCTGGAGACTGTGTCCTCTTGTTCTGGTGCTGGTTGCCTGGCAGAAGAGATCAACCCCCACCTGGCTACCTTAAGGTAGTTGTAGACACCAATAAAGTCTCCTCTGAGCCTCCCCTTCTCCACGCTAAGCAACTCCAGCTCCCTCAGCCTCTCCTCGTAGGGCTTGTGTTCCAAACCCCTCACCAACTTTGTTGCCCTTCTCTGGACTCGTTCCAGCAACTCAACAACTTTCCTAAACTGAGGGGCTGGACACAGGACTCGAGGTGTGGCCTAACCAGTGCAGTGTACAGGGGCAGAATGACCTCCCTGCTCCTGCTGGCCACACTGTTCCTGATGCAGGCCAGGATGCGATTGGCCTCTTGGCTGCCTGGGCACACTGTACGCTCATGTTCAGCCTACCATCGACCAGTACCCCCAGGTCCCTCTCTGCCTGGCCGCTCTCCAGCCACTCTGACCCCAGCCTGTAGCACTTCATGGGGTTGTTGTGGCCAGTGTGCAGAACCCGGCACTTGGATGTGTTCAATCTCATGCTGTTGGACTCTGCCCATCTGTCCAGCCTGTCAAGGTCCCTCTGCAGAGCCTCTCTACTCTCCAGCAGATCAACAGCTGTCCCCAGCTTGGTGTCATCTGCCAATTTACTGATGATGGATATAGTGAAGAAAGTTCAAGAAACAGAGTCAAGCTAGTCAGAAAAAGAGGTTTTTCCCAGCTTCACAGGCATTTCCAATATTTTTTTGTTACTCCTGGAGGACGTGGTACCACAGAAGGCAGAGCAACCTACAGCAATCCAGCTCATGAGTTATCTCTAACTCCCCCGAGAAGAACAAGATTCTTTGGAATGATCCCAAACCATTTCAATTATGGATTATTTTTACTGAAGCAAAATATTTCCTTTTGCCTGTGCAAAATGCAGAATTACAGATTTGCTGTAGAAAATTGACCCTGCTCAGTGAACAAAAAATCTCACTTTTCTTCTGCAGATGGCAAGATAGAAGAGAGACCAACAAGTCTTCAAAGGGAGAGGGAGAGAGGTATTATCAGAAAGCCAATCACATCCTGGGCTGCATCAAGAAAAGCATAGCCTGCAGGTCAAGGTAAGTGATTCTCCCCCTCTGCTCTGCTCTGGTAAGACCCTACCTGGAGTACTGCCTCCAGTTCTGGAGCCCCTATTACAGGAAGGATCTGGACGTGCTGGAGCATGTCCAGAGAAGGGCCACAAGGATGATCAGAGGGCTGGAGCTCCTCTCTTATGAGGACAGACTGAAGGAGTTGGGGCTGTTCAGTCTGGAGAAGAGAAGGCTCCGAGGTGACCTAATTGTGGCCTTCCAGTATCTGAAGGGGGCCTACAGGAAGGCTGGGGAAGGACTTCTCAGGATCTCAGGTAGTGATAGGACTAGGGGGAATGGAATGAAGCTGCAGGTGGGGAGAATCAGGCTGGATGTGAGGAGGAGGTTCTTCACCATGAGAGTGGTGAAGCCCTGGAATGGGTTGTCCAGGGAGGTGGTTGAGGCCCTGTCCCTGGGGGTGTTTAAGCCCAGGCTGGATGAGGCTCTGGCCAGCCTGATCTAGTGTGGGGTGTCCCTGCCCATGGCAGGGGGGTTAGAACTAGATGATCCTTGTGGTCCCTTCCTACTCTGAGTGATTCTATGATTCTGTGATTCTATGATTATATTTTCAACCATCAATCCTTCAAGAATGTCAGTTCTTGAAGGACTAATGGTTTAAAATATAGTATTGAAAATAATTAAAACAGATTCAGTTAAAGAAAAAAAAAAATATTTCTGCTCTCGTTGGAAGATGAGTAATCAAATAAAAGCCAACACGAGTGAAAGCAGGATGATTTCAGAGGAAATGGCTCCCAGAGGACCTTCCCAGCAGATGTGGGTAGTATATCATGCCATTGTTATCAGCAAGAACTATTCTCTTTGCTTGTAAATTAAGTTAATGTGTTGGTATCAATGCTGAGGGATTTGAATAATAAGAGTAGGTTTCAATTACCAGCACATTTCTGTACCTGAGGAGGATCAAGTTCCTTCTATCAGGATGCACCCTGCAGAGCAGGAGCTCAAGTGATTGCCCTCTTCATCTACCTCCACTGCTTGCAAGGACAGGAACAGGGCAGGGAGGGGAAGCTGGCACGGGAGGCAGCAACACAGGCAGGCTGACAGCAGCACCACCCCAACAGGGCTAAAAGACAGATTAATTTAGGCAGTCCTTACAGCAGCCAGCTGAGAGCATCCAGATGACCTTCAAGGTCCCTTCCACACTAAACCATTCTATGAATCTATGAACCTGTTGGGCTGACCTGAGTAGGCAGTGCAGAGCTGAGGGCTCCAATGTGTGCATGAGTGGTGAGAAGCAGCACTCGAGGGCCTCCAGTCTGACCTGGTCAAGAGAGAAAGACCAAAACACTTCCTCACCTCGCTTGCTGCAGCCTCTTATTCTCCAGTTTCATCCCCACAGGCTTGTCCAGTGATTCACTGCATAAGGTTGGAGGGGACCCTCAAAGTTCATCTCGTCTAACACCCCTGCAGTCAACAGGGACACCTCCAACTAGATCAGGCTGCCCCAGGCTAAATCAAGTCCGACCTTGAATGTCTCCAGATGCAGTCTCCACTACATCTCTGGGCAACCTCTTCCAATATTTCACTGCTTTCATTGTGAAGAACTTCCTCCTAAAGTCCAGCCCCACCCTTACATTTTGGCAAGGACTCCCTACCCCTTATATCTCTTCCACAGAATTTCCCTGTGCCAGATCCAAGTGATGAATAACAGGGCAGGAGGCTCCTCACCACAAAAAGGAGTTTTCCCCCCACCTTTACAGAGAGAGAAAGGAAACCTTTATAAGTAGTTAATTCAGACCCTGTACTGACCATTGGGGTTTTGTTCTGACATTACAGGATCACAGAATTATGGAATGGTTTGGGTTGGATGGGACCCTCAAGATCAACTAGTTCCAAACACCCTGCCATGGGCAGGGACACCTCCTACCAGACCAGCTTGCTCAAGGCCCCAGCGAGCCTGGCTTTCAACACTGCCAGGCTTGGAGCTTCCACAGTGTCTCTGGGCAACCCATTCCTGTCCCTCACCATCCTCATGGGGAAGAATTTCTTCCTCATGTCTTACCTCAGTCCAGCTTCTTCCAGTTTGAAGCCATCGCCCCTTGTCTCATCACTCCATGCCTTTGTCAAAAGTACCCATCCAGCTCTCCTGTAGGACAGAATCTTAAATGTCTTCCTCCTTTCTTCTTCTGTGGCATTTTGCTGTGCAAATAACTGTGCAGCCAGGAGGTCTGATATCCCACACTACAGCCTCTAAAGACCAGTCAGGAGATCTGTGCTCTCACACACAAAGATGGGGGAGATAAGTGAATAAAAATCAAATGTTCATGTCAAAGATGTATGCTTCATAAGAATCTTGGGCTCCATAAATTTCTAATGAATGAGGTTGCAAGAACCACTCCAGACCTGGTAGGCAGATGCACTGTTGGAACCTCAGTGACATCCCCAGAACAAGTGGACATAGTCTGAAGCTGCATCAGGGGAGGTTTAGGCTGGATGTTAGGAAGAAGTTCTTCCCAAAACGAGTGATTGGCCATTGGAATGGGCTGCCCAGGGAGGTGGTGGAGTCACCATCACTGGAGGTGTTTAGGAAGAGACTGGATGGGGTGCTTGGTGCCATGGTTTAGTTGATTAGATGGTGTTGGGTGATAGGTTGGGCTCGATGATCTCGAAGGTCTTTTCCAACCTCGTTAATTCTATTCTATTCCATCCTATCCAACCTGTGTCTGCAAGCAGTGAGTCTGCTCTGTGTGTCCTCTGTCAGACAAGGCAGAGCAAACCCCGTTTGGCTTAACCCCACTCTGGGCAGAGCAGCTCCTTGCACCCAGGACTTTTCTTCATTTTTTTTTGCCAGCTAGGTTGAGTCTTCCCCCGGCTCTGGGCTTTGATGTCCCTTTGGAGCAGCTGCAAAACACATTTCATGCCAAGGAGCAATTTGCAGGCACAGCACCAGACATTTCAGAGCATTGCTAGCTTTTCATACAGTATTTTCTTTTCTTTCCTTTTTTTTTTTGGCAGCTTTTTTGAAACAGAATCCCACAGAAGTGCCGTCTCTCACAGTAACAAGTATTGCCGTGCATTTGTCTTTGCTGTGAAAATTATTTAGAATATTTTTCTTTCTTTTTTTTTTACCACAACAGAGAACTCATCCTAGCATCACAGAAAACCTCGACCCAGCAGTTTGCTTTTAGCGGTGCTAATTCTGAAGTGGCCTTAGCAAGAGCCGCTTTGAGGCGTGTGCACAAAGCGTCTCTCGCAGGTAACAGGAAGGAAGCAACGACAAACCACGCACCCTCCCCCCCCCCCCCAAAACCTGAACCCCCTCACATCCCCCACTGCATGCTTCAACTGACCTACCTTTCCCCAGGGAAAGAATGCAGCGCCTGAGGAATCGTCTGCAAGCTGGGGAAGCACAGGATCGTCTCTCTGTGCCTGCTTTTGCTGTAACGAACATACAAAGTAGTTTTAATCTGGGCAATAATTCCGCACAAGAAAAGGTTCCTGTGAAGCAGGAGTAGGTGCAGTGCCCTTCATTTTCTTGAAGCTCCTAAAAGCAAGCTATGAAGGCTCTGAACTTTGTAATTTATGAGTGATTTCACCATAAAGATGTGGTAAATAATGCATTGTTTTAAAGCCCATACCTTGCACTCATACTTCACTCTCAGCAGGGCTGCCAGCAGAAAACCAAAGCTGTTCACAGGCGCTTTTATCAATGAAAAGAGTTTCAATCACAGGCTAGCTTCTGGAGGAGGAGAGGATGACTGACTTTAGTTGCCTTTAAGACACAAATGTACTTCCTACAGAGGTGTCCAAGGACAGTTTCATCACAGAATTTAAATTCCACTGCTATTCAACTACTAGCAATCCATTCCTTCAGGCCAGCAGCCACGGGGCACCATTTCCAGTCATCTCTCCTTCCTCAGCTCAGCAACTACAGCCCTGCATTCTTACTTATCATAGTATCATAGTATCAGTCAGGGTTGGAAGGGACCACAAGGATCATCTAGTTCTAACCCCCCTGCCATGGGCAGGGACACCCCACACTAGATCAGGCTGGACAGAGCCTTGTCCAGCCTGCCCTTAAACACCTCCAGGGATGGGGCCTCGACCACCTCCCTGGACAACCCACTCCAGGGCTTCACCACTCTCATGGTAAAGAACTTCCTCCTCACATCCAGCCTGAATGTCCCCACCTGCAGCTTCATTCCATTTCCCCTAGTCCTGTCACTACCTGAGATCCTGAGAAGTCCCTCCCCAGCCTTCTTGTAGGTCCCCTTCAGATACTGGAAGGCCACAATTAGGTCACCTTCTCTTCTCCAGACTAAACAGCCCCAACTCCTTCAGTCTGGCCTCATAGGAGAGGTGCTCCAGCCCTCTTTTTGTTTCACACCACAGGTAGCCTGAGCCATCACCCTCAGCTAAATTTCCAATTAGATAGCCAAATCTCAAGCTCTGGAAGAGGTCCATCTCTACTCACCCAACTCTCTCCACCTTAATCCCCTTGTCAAAAACTCATCAGCCTTAGGAGCCAGAATATCAGGATGCCTTTAGGAAAGTACTAACTCATCCCAGGAGAACCTCCTGAGGAGAGCTACCTGCAGCAAGTTTCAGCTCACTAGCACAGGTCTCCCCTGCCCTTGGGGGGGGCAGGTCAACCCAGCAAGGGATGTCACAGAACCACTGAATTGTTTGGGTTGGAAAAGACCTCTAAGAGCATTGAGTTCAACCATCAACCCAACACTACCATGGCTGTTAAACTGTGTCCCCAAGCGCCATGTCCACCCATCTCTTGAACACCTCCAGCGATGGTGAGATGGTGACTCCACCACCTCCCTGGGCAACCAGTTCCAATGCCTGAGCAGTCTCTCTAGGAAACAGAAAAAGACAGCCACTGCCAAAACATCACAGTGCTCCTGCCCTCTCCTGCCTGTCCCCAGCTGCCAGGCAGTTTCCTTTTCTACAGGGCAGAGGCATCTTGGATGATAGGTTGGACGCGATGATCTTGAAGGTCTCTTCCAACCTGGTCTATTCTATTCTATTCTATTCTATTCTATTCTATTCTCACAGAGAAAGTAAACTAATTGCCTTCATTACAGTTTTGCATCTCATTTATGCTTTGTGCCACTTGGCTCTTTTGATCATTCATTTTAAATAAGCAGAGCCTTCAATCTGGTTTATCAGTGCTGTGTTCTGCAGGTTATTGCTTTCCAGAAAGTCAGATTTCCCCTAGTCCGATAGCGTTTGGATATAAGCAAGGAGGCAGTGCCTCCCTGTGCACCTTATTTACTTTTTCTCTCTCCTCCCCATATCAGTTAATAAAAAAAAAAAAAATTGATGCAAAGTGTAAGAAAATCTTGTGAGATAAGAGCAGCTACAGAGAAGTTAAACACCATCACCCAGCAAATCAATAGCAAAGCCAGGAAAACTTCCAATCTCCTCATCTAAATCCTCCCCAGTCTCCAGAAAGCACTTTATTTCTAACATCACCTTGGTTGCATTTATGACTGATCTCTCATGAAATACTTTCAACAGTTAAAGAAAAACAAGCAAATAACACACACACCCACACCCCCAAAAAAACAAGTGTGATGAGCTCTCCTTTACTTTCTTGGTTTAGTATTAAAAGGAAGAACCTAGCATCAACCCTACATCCTGTATTTCAAAATCAAGCTTTGACTTTGAAAGGACAGAGGTAAAAACGACCCCTACCATGATAGGATTCTGTGATTCAATGATTCTGTGAAAATGGGCAGCAGAAAGCATGAACATTTTTTTTTTCCTTTAGAAAGAGGAAGGATTTTATTACAAACAGAAGAAAAATCTCTACAATTATATTAATTTTTGGGTTTTTTGTATTGTAACTTGCTGAAGAGAGATAAAACACTTTGCCTCCAATCTCATGTACAGAAGAGGAACCACATAAGCACAATGGTCAAAACCTACAGATTTCGTTTTCAGGATCTTCAGGATTCTGTTTTCAGGATCTTCTGATATTGAGAACTTCACTGAGAGGCATCTTTGGCTAATTATTTGATAGGTGGCAGAGCTGGGTACACCCAAAATGATCAGAGCAGACAGCGCAGCAGCTCTAGGTAGCCTTCAAGTTGTCATCTGAGAGATTCAGATAACAAAAGCTACAGCCAGCAAGCCAGCTGGATGCACAATTTATTTCCAGCCTCTTTTCTCATATTAAAGACTATTTCTCTGTCACAGCAGCAGCATTCATTATATATTTGGAGCAGGGAAACAATGAAAACATCATCACCATGTAATTGGCCCGGGGGCTCTGGCACCATGGCCTGTCAGTTCCTTCAGCCAGAGAAAGACTGAGGCTCACTCCTCAGTCATCCCCACCCAGAAACAGTTCTGCTGCTCCTACACCTTACTAATAGCTATCAGGCTATCCCCTGATGCCTAAATATCCTAAAACACAGCAAGCAGGCTCAAAAGGAGCAGTCAGCCAGCCCTGCTGGATTCTCCTCTGGCTCATAACAAATTGTGGGGGTTATGAGCAAGTACAATTAAATCATTTTGTGATGAAATTTTTAACTGAGACACACCAAAGGAACAAAAGCAGCAGCATAATTGAATTTGTTTCCTCCCTTTAAGACATGTTGTTGATCAGTATTTTTCATACTGAGGCCTTGTGCCTTGTAAAAGACAGAGGACACTTTTATAATCTCATTAAGTTCATCACAAAGACCAGAAGGAATACTGTCTTTGGTTTTCAAAAGATGACATATGGTGTGTTCCACAGGATTGTCAGAACTAATCTCTGCAATCTTCACCTTAAATTGGCTGACAACTGCACTAAGCTAAATTTATTTTTGCATTAACCCTTTGGAATACAAAACTCTTTCCAGCTTGCCAGCAAACACTACAGCCAGTAACCTCTGCAGTTCTGTGCTGTTCACCTGAAAGTCTCGAAGCAGGCAGTCCTCAGAGCAGCCAGTGGAAGAGACACTAAAGCCACTTCAAAGACATAAACCCAGAGCAACAAACAGAATAAATTAGATAGCTTGGTAAGACTGCAATTCGAGGACAAGGCTATGGAGCTGATTTCCCAAGTCCTAGCTCATAGCTGCAGACAGTCACAGTTACAGGAAGCATTTCATAGAATCAGATTTTCTTGGCTGGAAAAGACCTCTAAGTCTCACTAAGTCTAACCATAGACCTGACACCACCACAGCCATTAAACCACAGCCTAAAGTGCCATGGCCACACATTTCTTGAACCCCTCCAGGGACGGTGACTCCACCACCTCCCTGGGCAGCACATTCCAATGCCTGACCACTCTTGCAGGAAAGAAATTGTTCCTAATCTCCAAGCTAAACTTCCCCTGGCACAATTTCAGGCCATTTCCTCTTATCCTATCACCTGATACGAGAAGAGATCAACCCTCACCTCACTACATTTCCTCAGTGCTTGCCAGAGCCCCTACAATACCAGCATCAGCCACAAAAACTTGCAGAAATCCACCTACATAAGCACCCACTCCATTCTGCATGGCTTTATGAAACCTTTCTGGTTGGGACCCAGAAAGGTATTCATTCCCATACCTCTGTTCATGTGCAGCAAGAATTATCAGGATGAAAATTCTTTGCAGTGAGGGTGGGGAGACAGTGAAACAGGATGCCCAGAGAGGTTGGGGATGCCCCTTCCCTGGAAGTGTCCAAAGCCAGGTTGGATGGGGCTCTGAGCAAGCTGATCTACTGGAAGGTGTCCCTGCCCTTGGCAGGGAGGTTGGACCTAGATGATCTGTAATGTCCCTTCCAACACAAACCATTCTATGCATCTATCACAAACTCTTTGGAAATCTTGTGCCCCATTCCTGTGTGCCACCATTTAAATGAAGCCTTGAGGGAACCAGTAGCTACTTAGCATTTTTACTTCTTTGGGATGCAAAAAAATCTGCTCCTCTAGAAAAAAAAAAACGAGGGGCTGGATTGTGTTTGTGATGCTTGAGGCCTGATCAGATGCAGCTTTTAGTTTGGACTCGATGAGTCCTACATCTTGCAAATGTTAAACTAATTCAGCTACAGAGAGTAGTAAATATATAATAAAGATTGTGTGGCATTTCATCTTCAATCAACAACTCAATGGTGGCTATTTCACGAGCTTCATTTCATTGTATTCTGCCTTCAGTAAAAAGTTGGTTTAGGTAGGACCAGACTTAGACATGAAAATTTGACCTGAAGTATTCACACTATATATATTTTTGCTTGTTTGCTCGCTTGGGCTAATTTCTGCTGTCCTCAACACTAGATGGTACTTCCAAAATAACAGCCAAGTGAAGTGAGATTTTTGCATGCACTGAAGAAAAGTAGTTGTGCCTGAATTGTCTCTGTGGTAATTTATACAAGTATGCAATTATTATCTTAAATGCTTGTAAGTGGGGCTCAATCACGTTGGAGTGCAAACACAAAGCAATAATCAGTCCTCATCACAGAGTAGCTATAAGTTAAATGGACCTGCTGGGGATACAGAAAAGGAAGGAACATAGTGGTGGCAAGTGCTCATGTTTATGTCATAGGATAGACCAGACCAGAAAAAATCATGGAGTTCAACCTATCACCCAACACTATCCAATCAACTAAACCATGGCACCAAGCACCCCATCCAGTCTCTTCCTAAACACCTCCAGTGATGGTGATTCCACCACTTCCCTGGGCAGCCCTTTCCAATGGCCAATCACTCTTTCTGGGAAGAACTTCTTCCTAACATCCATCCTAAGCTTCCCCTGGTGCAGCTTGAGACTGTGTCCTCTTGTTCTGGTGCTGGTTGCCTGGGAGAAGAGACCAATCCCCACCTGGCTGCAATCTCCCTTCAGGTAGTTGTTGACAGCAGTAAGGTCCTCCCTGAGCCTTCTCTTCTCCAGGCTAAGCAGCCCCAGCTCCCTCAGCCTCTCCTCATAGGGCTTGTGCTCCAAACCCCTCCCCAGTTTTGTTGCCCTACTCTGGACATGTTCCAATAATCTACTCTCTGCTTTTCTCCTTTTTTCTCTTGTCCCATTTACAAGAGGTGGTTGGGGGGGAAAGAGAAGGAAGCTATTGGTAACCCCCTGATTTTACCCAGAGTGGCTCTTGTGTTGTGACTAAATTGTACATGTGTGTAAACATTGTCTATTTTCTACATATTCATTGCATGTCATATTTCTAGATTCTAGTTTAGCTTGTAAATAGAGCTTCATTTCCTTCCACTAGCTAGTCTGGCAACTTTATTCTGGGGGTAATTTCAACCTACCACACCCCTCCTGTGCCCCAGTAAGGGCAATTCCAGCAGCAATGTCTAGGTTTGAGAAACGCCCCCCCTGGAACTCACTCTGTGAGGCCAGCCGTAGATGCTAAGCTCACGCTGGCCCCTGCAGAAGATCACCGTTAACTTTGAAGGAATAACTGAAACAAACGTGTCCAAGCTCCAGATAAACCTGTGCTATTGTGACTGTACAGCTGCAAACACCCTCAAAAAAAAAACCAAACCATCTTGATCAGCGGGTAGACATCCTTACCTGCTCTGAGTGCAGAGGTGGTGAGCAGGGGCCGCAGCACAATGCAGCTAATGGGCTAATTTTCGGGGCTGTTGAAGCTTAAGCTTCTGTTCTGATGTCGAGCAAGTAACTTTTCTGTCACAGGGATGCTTGCAGCTCCACGGTGAGAATCTTTGCGAGGGGAAAATGGTGAAGTGATTTCCATCTGTGATCGATATAGAGCTGACACAGAGGCTTTGCTTTCGCAGTTGCCGCGGAGGTGATGAGCTGCTAGATGAAGGGTTTCTATTGCTGTTATTTTTGCTCCTTCACTTGTGTATTAGGTGTATCGATATCAAAGCGCCTTGAACGCTGGCTTTGTTTCTTCCTCTCTGCCTAGAGGAGCTTGCAGGCTTGATTTTTTGGTACATGACAGAGAAAGGCTCTGGTTCTGACGACTTGATTCACAAAGAGCCCGGGTGATGTCTCCCAAGGCCTGCGTGAAAGTTTGTGCTGTCTGAACAACACCAGCTGGAGACTTAGTTGTTCATGAAACAAATGCCTGCAGTTTTTGCCTCCAGTTTGTGTTGAATCTGGGATGATTTTTGAGATTATCTTCTGGTCAAATGTTCTATGAGAAGAGCATCTCTCAGGACTCGGTCTCCTGAGCCGCTGGCCTTTCAGCAGCACCGTTACACATGGTTTTAAAGAAGGAATTCCCACCTCTGCAGGATTACCTCTTTACATTATTAAATTTTTCTGCCAGGCCAGCAGCTCTCCATGAGAGCTATAGGAGGCCATCAAAACCACTCTGTCTGTTCAGACCAGGTAATGTCACGCTTTGAGATGACAGAGGCATAGTATCACAGTATCAGTCAGGGCTGGAAGGGACCACAAGGATCATCTACTTCCAACACCCCTGCCATGGGCAGGGACACCCCACACTAGATCAGGCTGGACAGAGCCTCAGCCAGCCTGGGCTTAAACACCTCCAGGGACGGGGCCTCAACCACCTCCCTGGACAACCCATTCCAGGGCTTCACCACTCTCATGGGGAAGAACTTCCTCCTCACATCCAGCCTGAATCTCCCCACCTCCAGCTTCATTCCATTGCCCCTAGTCCTATCACTACCTAGGATCCTGAGAAGTCCCTCCCCAGCCTTCCTGTAAGCCCCCTTCAGATACTGGAAGGCCACAATTAGGTCACCTCGGAGCCTTCTCTTCTGCAGACTGAACAGCCCCAACTCCTTCAGTCTGTCCTCATAGGAGAGGTGCTCCAGCCCTCTGATCATCCTCGTGGCCCTTCTCTGGACACGTTCCAGCACCTCCACATCCCTCTTGTAATAGGGGCTCCAGAACTGGATGCAGTACTCCAGGTGGGGACTCACCAGAGCTGAGTAGAGGGGGAGAATCACCTCCCTCAACCTGCTGGCCACGCTTATGGCTATCACCCCTGCCCTGCCACATGCATTGTTTTGGGACCACAAAGGATTGGGCTATCACAGTACTTGTCCTGAAACACTGCAGTGCAAAGAAAATCTAGGAAGGGTTAAGGCAACCTCTCTAGGTGGAGTTGAGGGCAGCTGTTGAGTCCGATCAAGAAATGATCAAAGGGAAATGATTTAGAGATGTGAACTTTCCTTTTGTCTGCTGCTAAGCCAATAGATGCCTACATGGTCTGGTTTCTGAGAAATACAAGTCTGGATGTGTTGTTCAAACCGATTTTGCCAGTGTTCACTGATCTTATTGATCTTTTTAGATAGCCTCACATGCTGTATAGAGTAATGCTGGATAGAACCTTCAGCAACAGCTAGAAGAGACCATCTGAAATGATGGAATGAGAAGTTTTACCTGGTAACTCTGAGCTTAATAGCGAAACTTGCCTTTTGCTAAAGTCCTGTACTGTCTGCATGATTGCTGGCTATAATAACTGAGTGTCTTAGTACTCAGTCAGCTTTTCTCTTACAGTCTGTGAAGTACAGAATGATGTTTGATCTATTTTTAAATTTGGGTGGGTGGGTAATTACAGTAAGGGGAAAAAAAAGTTGCTTAATAATTTGGAGCATCACGTTGCAAGTTCCTTGCTCAGGACAATGGCAATTTGACTCCCAAGCAAGGCAGAGCTCTCCCAGGTCACATCAAATCCATAGATTCACAGAATCCTAGAATGGTTTGGGTGGAAGAGACCTTCAAGATCATCTAATTCCAACCCCATGGACAGGGACACCTTGCACTAGACCAGGTTGCTCAGGGCCCATCCAACCTGGCCTTGAACACCTCCAGGGAAAGGACATCCACAGCCTCCCTAGGCAACCTGTTCCAGTGCCTCACCACCTTCACTGTGAAGAATTTCTTTTTACTATCCAGCCTGAATCTGCCCTCCTCAAGCTTCAATCCATTCCCTCTTGTTCTATCACCTGAAGAAACACTTCAGCCTTCATGTGTCCATGTTTCACATTCACTTCTAGGAGCATCATGACTAATTATTTGCAGTGCTCTCTCCAGCAGAGTGTGAAGAGTTGTGCTGGCTTAGTGTGGGTTTTTTTTTCTACAGCAAAGAACCTGTAAAAAGCTGGATATTTTGGTCTATGTGCATATAAAACTACACAAAATGATGATGAGACAGTTAAAGTGGTACGGATTATTAAACTAATCTGCCTTAAGAGCTGATGAGGAAGGAAAGCTGGGCTACTGAAATCAGCTCTAATTGCTTAATGTGGATGAAAACCAACAGTTCAGAACTGAGCAAGTAACCCACAGTCATTGTGTGAGTGGAAATGTACAATACCTACAGGAGATAAGATCACAGAATCACCTAGGTTGGAAGAGACCTCAAAGATCATCAACTCCAACCTGTCACCACAGACCTCATGATTAAACCATGGCACCAAGTGCCATGTTCAATCCCCTCTTGAACACCTCCAGGGATGGTGACTCCACCACCCTCCTGGGCACCACATTCCAATGGCTAATGACTCTCTCAGAGAAGAACTTTCTCTTCACCTCAAGCCTAAACTTCCCCTGGCACAGCTTGAGACTATGTCCTCTTGTTCTGGTGCTGGTTGCCTGGGAGAAGAGACCAAGCCCCACCTGGCTACAGTCTCCCTTCAGATAGTTGTAGAGAGCAATAAGGTCACCCCTGAGCCTCCTCTTCTCCAGGCTAAACAATCCCAGCTCCCTCAGCCTCTCCTCATAGCGCTTGTGCTCAAGGCCTCTCCCCAGCCTCGTTGCCCTTCTCTGGACATGTTCAAGAGTCTCAATGTCCTTCTTCAATTGAGGGGCCCAGAACTGGACACAGAACTCAAGGTGTGGCCCAACCAGTGCTGAGTACAGGGGCACAATGACCTCCCTGCTCCTGCTGGCCACACTATTCTTGATGCAGGCCAGGATGCCATTGGCCTTCTTGGCCACCTGGGCACACTGCTGGCTCATGTTCAGCCAGCTGTCAATCAGCACCCCCAGGTCCCTCTCTGTTTGGGAGCTCTCCATGCACTGACCCCAGCCTGTAAAACTGCATGGGGTTGTTGTGGATAAAGTGCAGCACCCAGCGCTTGGACTTGTTAAACGTCATCTTATTGGACTCTGCCCATCTGTCCAGTTGAGGTCCCTCTGCAGAGCCCGTAGATCTATTGGTTTATTTTAAAGACCCAGTTTTTTTGGGTGGGTTTGGTTGTTTTTTGGGTTGTTTTTTTAGGAGGGGGGCAGGGTGGGGGACAGGGGTGTTAGTTGGTTGGGTTTTTTGCTAGCAATTGTTTAGAGAGAAGGATTTTAAACTACAGTTCAGCATTTTAGAAAGGCCAGCTCTGAGTCTGAACAGCTTTATGCGTTGTTGTGCTAAACACCCTGGTACTTTCAGAGAACAAAAGAATGTTTGCTTAGCTTCCTGAGTTGTTGCAGATGAAGAGACAGAAAATCGTGTGGGAAAGCATCACTCTGCCCTCTTGTGTGCATTGCTGGAATCGTAAAACCACAGAATCATTTCTCTTGGAAAAGACCTTCAAGACCATCGAGTCCAACCATTCTCTAACGCTGCCAAGGCTGATGCTAAGCTGTGTCACTCAGCACCACATCTCTGCCTCTTTGAAACATCTCCAGGGATGGGGATTCAACCACCTCCCTGGGCAGCCTGTTCCTGAGAACCCTTTCAGTCATAAGTTTATTCTCAGGTCCAAAACCTCCCTTCCTGCATCTTAAGGCCATTTCTTCTTCTCCTATCACCTGATACTAGGGAGAAGAGATCAAAACACCTCCCCTCACTCTAATCTCATTTAAGGGAGTTGTAGAAGTTTTAGGAAGAAGTTCTTCATAGAGAGTGATTGGCCATTGGAATGTGCTGCCTGGGGAGGTGGTGGAGTCACCATGCCTGGAGGTGTTCAGGAGGAGACTTGATGGGGCGCTTGGTGCCATGGTTTAGTTAATTAGACGGTGCTGGATGATAGGTTGGACTTGATGATCTCAAAGGTCTCTTCCAACCTAGTTTATTCTATTCTGTTCCTTTCTAGAGAGCAATGAGGTCTCATCTCAGCCTCCCTTTCTCCAGCCTGAACTCCCTCAGTTCCCTCAGCTGCTGCTCACTAAACCTGTTGTCCAGACCCTGCACTGGCTTTGCTGCCCTTCTCTGTACCTACTCCAGCCTCTCAATGTCCTTCCTGGAGTGAGGGCCCCAAAACTGAGGCCAGTATTCAAGGTGTGTCCTCACCAGTGCTGAGCACAGGCACCAATCCCTGCCCTAGTGCTGCTGGTCACACTATAGCTGAGCCAAGCCAGGATGCTGGTGACCTTCTTGGCCACCTGGGCACACTCTAGCTCATGTTCAGCTAGCTGTTGATGATAGCATCATACAGCAGGTCTGGAACACACTCCATGCTTTTCTGTCACCTTAGTTGTCACTTTCTGAAACTTTTCACAGAATTCAGTTAGCTCTGGGGACAATTCCACAGCAAGCAGCAGGAATGTGACAGATAAGAGGCAGCAAAGGGAGCAGCACCGTAGGCCAGCCCTCCATCCCTGCTGCTCACGAGTGCTGCTTGCCTGTGGTCCCCTCCAACACTGCTCACAGGCAGAGGAAATTAAAAAGCTGAAGGGAAGAACAAAGCAGGATCCTCCTGCAGCACAGGGCTCCCTCCATATTGCTGCCTCCAGGCTGGGGAGCATTGCCACAGGCAGTGCTTCGTGCCAGCTTTAATATGCTCAGCATAAGCTTTTTGGGGGTTTTTAATTGGCTATGCTGTGGACGTTTATTTTTGTTTTTAATTAACAATCACAGAGCACAGTCCCCAGAAGTCCAAAGAGTCTTCCCAAATAACAAGGAGTGGTTGCAGTGACAGCCTCTGAGCTTTTCTAACGTGGTGACACGAGGTGACTCAGGTGCCACCAGAAACACGACATTGGCTGCTGTGCTCATCTCTGCCCACTGGCTGACATCCTCCTCAGGAGGGAGCTGTTGAAGATCTTGAGTCAAATCAGCTCTCCCCTCAGAGTAACAAGACTAAATCCCATTTAGATTTAGTCACACCCAAAAGTTGTTTATCCTCTCTGCTTCTAAACGTGCTAATGCTAAGGTCTGACAGGGATGAGCAGGCTGCAGGAAGGTCTGGCTAGGTACAGCACTGGAGCAGCCTTTGTAGACAAACTGGATTCATAGAATGCTAGGGCTTGGAAGGGACCTCCAGAGATCATGGAGTCCAACCCCAAATTCCCTTCCTTCCCAGAAAGAATTTTAAAAAATGGAGAAAGATAAAAAAGAAGAAAAAAGGATTTCCACTGCAGACCATAAAGTTTAACTGCATACAAATCACATGCCCAATACCAATTGAAGGAAATATAGGAAACCCACCCACCCACTACAACAGCTTGTAGGAAGGTTCCAGTGTGCGAAGGGAAGCTTTGTTGCTTCTCTCCCCAGGGTGTTTTTACCCATGGCACAATGTCACAGAATCGTAGAATCAATAAGGTTGGAAAAGACCTCAAAGATCATCAAGTCCAACCTATCACCCAACACCATCTAATCAACTAAACCATGGCACCAAGCACCCCATTCAGTCTCTTCCTAAACACCTCCAGTGATGGTGACTCCACCACCTCCCTGGGCAGCACATTCCAATGGGCAATCACACTTTCTGGGAAGAACTTCTTCCTAACATCCAGCCTAAACCTCCCCTGGTGCAGCTTGAGACTGTGTCCTCTTGTTCTGGTGCTGGTTGCCTGGGAGAAGAGACCAACCCCCACCTGACTACAACCTCCCTTCAGGTAGTTGTAGACAGCAATAAGGTCTCCCTGAGCCTCCTCTTCTCCAGGCTAAGCAACCCCAGCTCCCTCAGCCTCTCCTCACAGGGCTTGTGCTCGAGGCCTCTCCCCAGCCTCGTTGCCCTTCTCTGGACACCTTCAAGTGTCTCAATGTCCTTCTTAAATGGAGGGGCCCAGAACTGGACACAATACTCAAGGTGTGGCCTAACCAGTGCAGTGTACAGGGGCAAAATGACTTCCCTGCTCCTGCTGGCCACACTATTCCTGATTCAGGCCAGGATGCCACTGGTCTTCTTGGCCACCTGGGCACACAGCTGGCTCATGTTCAGCTTACTATCAATCAGTACCCCCAGGTCCCTTTCTTCCTGGCTGCTCTCCAGCCACTCTGACCCCAGCCTGTAGCACTGCATGGGGTTGCTGTGGCCAAAGTGCAGCACCCAAGCAGCACCTCAGAATAATAAGTAGGATTTAAATGTTGTAAACACAGAACTTACCAGGTATGGCATGGGTCCCACCTCACCACACGTGTTGGTGTCCAAATCATTGCTCTACAGGAGAAGGGAGGCCTTATAGATGACTACTTGACCTTTTAGGGGGCTGGCAAACACGTCCAACCATTTCCCCCAACCTTCATCCCCCATTCTGTTCTCCCTGTTCACAGATTCATAGAAATGTTTTGGGTTAGAAGTGACCTTCAAGATCATCCAGTTCCAAACCACCTGCCATGGGCAGGGATACCTCCCACTAGACTAGGTTGCTCAAGGCTCTGTCCAGCTTGGCCTTGAACACCTCCAGGGAGGGGTTTGTTGGTTTCCCAGTTATAAGAACTGATACAAGGCAGAGCTGCAGGCTAAGCAGCATTCCCAGGAATAGAATTAACATTGCAAACATTGGGATTAAAGCAGTGAATATAGACTTGTCGCTCCCCAAACTTTCAAAGAGAGTACCTAGAAGCTGTGAGGTCACCAGCTTCTCACCTATATATAGATGTATGCACACAAGAGAGCAAAGGTGATGCCCAAACCACCACCTGACTTTCAGCAGGGAGAGGATCTGACTCTTGAGAAAAGGATCTCTGCAAATGCATCAGCCAGCTATGAATTGGAGGTGAGGGGTGGATTCTGTGTGATCTGGCCAGGACAGCCTCATTTCCCCATGGGCAGAAGCTGTCTCTGTGCTGTGTGTTCTCCCCTGTGCGGTGACCACGTGTGCTGCTTTAGGAGTTTGAGACACTGCCAGGCAGGCTACCCTTGGGGCTGGCATCATGCTGCCCAGTCTCCCTGCTTTTACCTTCCCCATTCCAGTAATAGAGGAAGAATAGAAAAAGAATAAAAACCCATGAAGCCTACAAGAGAAGGGCAAGGAAGCTGGTGAAGACTCTGGAGAGCAGATCTGGTGAAGAGCGGGTGATGGAATTGGGCTTGTTCAGCCTGGAGGGGGCTGAGGGAAAACTTCATTGCTCCTCCCTGAAAGAAGGATGGAATGAAGTGGAAGTTGGTCTCTTCTCCCTAGTATCAAGAAATGGCCTGAAGTTGCTCCAGAGGAGGTTTAGGTCGGATATTAGGTACAATTTCTTTCCTGCAAGAGTGGTCAGGCATTGGCACAGGCTGCCCAGGGAGGTGGTGGAGTCACCATCCCTGGAGGTGTTGAAGAAATGTCTGGACACGGCACTTAGGGACGTGGCCATGGTGGGTTTGGGTTGGTGGTTAGACTCAAAGGTTTTTCCATCCCAAACAGTTCCATGATTCTAAGAGACCAACCAACAAAATAGCTACTCTAGGTCTGCAGAAGGGCAGGCAGAGCCTCACTGCCAGAAGTGGAAGAGTCTGAGACAAGTTCAGCCACCCTAAATATTAGGAAAGGTATTTTGCTCTCTAAAACCCCTCCACTCCAATGACTACAAATAAATGTCATATTTTAAGAGGCTGTTCAGACAAAGGGGGTGGAAATTACTTTTGTGAGTGCATTTTGGAACACTTGGGGTGTTTTCCATGTTGATTCACGGGCTCCCACATGTAAAACATCAGCCCTTCATATGTATTACTCAGCAGATGTCAGAAATATTCAAACCCTACTGAAATACAGGAAAATTGGCACTGAGCTAGACCAAGAGAAAGCTCAAAAACCTATTTCAACACCTAATGGAGAAAGTTTTAGCATATTGAACTAACTTTAAAAATCCCATTTTTGTGCTGTTTGCAGAAAAGGCCCCACAAATTACTCCCTGCAGCCAGAGAGGCTGCTCTGATAAGAGTTTTGTGTGGCTAAGCATGATTTCAGATGGAATAGGCATTTTTCCATATCATTTGCTGTTTCTCCCCATCCTCACTCCACCCCAGAAGTTAATTTTGAAGCGAATCAAGAGAAGCAGTTTTTTTTTCCCTTGAATTGGATTTTACACACACTTATCATCCCAGCTCTGTTAAGGAAGAGCACAAATGCCTCTCTCAGTCAGGAGGAAAAAAAATCTGCTGTGAGAAGTTTCTAAGATGTTTAATTTGAAGGCAGTGTCTTCACTGGAGTTGCTTAAAAAAAAAAAAAGGTGAAAATGTACTGACTGCAAATCCAGGCTGCTCAGAGATCTCCAACCCACTGGTGACACAACAAGCCTTTTCCCCCATGACTTCACCTTCAGATGTGTGTCACCACCCAATGCCCACCGTGCCATTTTCAACCATTAATACCACTCTAGTGTTAATGACTCAGTGACACATCTGCATGGATCTTGAAGCAGGAGGCTGAAGCCACAGGCCACGAGGATGATCAGAGGGCTGGAGCACCTCTCCTATGAGGACAGACTGAAGGAGTTGGGGCTGTTCAGTCTGGAGAAGAGAAGGCTCCAAGGTGACCTAATTGTGGCCTTCCAGTATCTGAAGGGGGCCTACAGGAAGGCTGGGGAGGGTCTTCTCAGGATCCTAGGTAGTGACAGAACTAGGGGGAATGGAATGAAGCTGGAGGTGGGGAGATTCAGGCTGGATGTGAGGAGGAAGTTCTTCACCAGGAGAGCGGTGAAGCCCTGGAATGGGTTGTCCAGGGAGGTGGTTGGGGCCCCGGCCCTGGAGGTGTTTAAGAGCAGGCTGGCTGAGGCTCTGGCCAGCCTGATCTAGTGTGGGGTGTCCCTGCCCATGGCAGGGGGGTTAGAACGAGATGATCCTTGTGGTCCCTTCCAACCCTGACTTCCAGCCTGAATCTCCCCACCTCCAGCTTCCATTCCATATCATGTAAATAAGGGTGGAACAGACACTGATGTTTGCAGCTGAGACAAACAGAACCGTGAGCAGCTCTTGCTAAGGCAGTGGGTGGAAAGATTCCATTTAGGCTTTCTCCAGGATAAAACCTGAAGTGAAAAACCTTTTGCAAAGAAAAAAAAGGCTTCATAAAATGCAAAGCCAAACCCCTTTTGTAAGACAGCTTCATTACCATTAAAAAGCTGTAAAACTGTGACATTCTTCGAGCACAGAGAGCAGATACAAAGGTAACAACCCTCACCCCCCGAACATCACTTTGTGCTACTTGATAGCAAACCCCTGTGGCAAACACATTAAACAACATTAGCATAGGGCTCTGCTTTCCACAGAGAGCAGAAACTCCTCCTGGTGACTCGAGGCGGCTAGGAGAAAAATGAGGTGGCCAAAGGTCACCTCTGAATAGTTTTACAGAGAGGTGATGATATAAACCTGTTCTCCCAAAACAGAATGGCACGAGAACTGGAGCGATGAGCTAAGGAGGATTAGTTCAGCTGTCCTACAGCAAATGGTTTTGTTGAAAATTAAGAAACTACAGATTAAGAAACCCAACTGCATTAATCATCATGGAATGGGTTGGGTTCGAAGGGACCTCAAAGATCACCTAGTTCCAATCCCCCTGCCACGGGCAGGGACACCTTCCGCTAGACCAGGTTGCTCAAGGTCCCACCCAACCTGGATTTGAACATCTCCCAGGCAACCAGCACCATAACAAGGGGATGCAGTCTCAAGCTGCACCAGGGGAGGTTTAGACTCGAGGTGAGGAGCAAGTTCTTCACAGAGAGAGTTGTTGGCCATTGGAATGTGCTGCCCAGGGAGGTGGCGGAGTCACTGTCCCTGGAGGTGTTCAAGAGGAGATTGGACGTGGCACTTGGTGCCATGGTCTAGTCATGGGGTCTGTGTTGATAGGTTGGACTCGATGATCCTTGAGGTCTCTTCCAACCTTAGTTATGCTGTGATACTGTGATCTCCAGGAAGGGGGCATCCACAGCCTCCCTGGGCAACCTGTTCCAGTGTCTCACCACCCACAATCACAGTGTAAAGAGTATTTTCCTAATCTCCAGTCTGAGTTTCACAGAATCACAGAATGTTAGGGGCTGGAAGGCACCTCAAAAGATCATCCAGTCTAACCCCCCTGCCAGAGCAGGATCACCTACACCAGGTTACACAGGAACACATCCAGGCAGGTCTTGACTATCTCCAGAGAGGGAGACTCCACAACCCCCCTGGGCAGCCTGTTCCAGGGCTCTGTCACCATCACAGAGAACAAACTTTTTTCCTCATATTTCTGTGAAACTACCTATGCCTCAACTGCCACCCATTGCCCCTTGTCCTGTCATTGGGCACCACCCAGAGGAGCCTGGCTCCATCATCTCTCCATAGAATCATGGAATCAATAAGGTTGGAAAAGACCTCAGAGATCATCAAGTCCAACCTGTCACCCAGCACCTCATGACTACTAAACCATGGCTTCAAGTGCCACGTCCAATCTCTTTTTGAACACCTCCAGGGACAGTGACTCCACCACCTCCCTGGGCAGCACATCCCAATGGCCAACTACCCTTTCTGTGAAGAATTTTCTCCTCACCTCAAGCCTAAACCTCCCCTGGTGCAACTTGAGACTGTGTCCTCTTGTTCTGGTGCTGGTTACCTGAGAGAAGAGACCAGCCCCCACCTGGCTACAACTTCCCTTCAGGTAGTTGTAGACAGCAATGAGGTCTCCCCTGAGCCTCCTCTTCTCCAGACTAAACAATCCCAGCTCCCTCAGCCTCTCCTCATAGGATTTGTGCTCAAGGCCTCTCCCCAGCCTCGTTACCCTTCTCTGGACTTTCCTGCTGACAACTGGGTGTGATCTGTGGGAACACCAGCCCTGTCACACCAAGCTGAGCAGGACCAGCGTGAGGACCTTCCAGGCTACCCAGTGATACACAGCAACACCTGTTTGCAGCAGAGTGCCCAAACCCTGGGGAGCCAGAACATCCCCACAAACACCTCACCCATCACAGCAGGCAAAGCAAACACCTCCCATCCCTTACAGACCCACTGAGCAAACAGAGGCTGTCTTCAACTTTACTCACTATTCAGGATGATTTATGTTTTTCAGAAGTGGTATGAGCACAAAACTCATACCAGATTTAGTCAACAAAACCCTGCTTTTATGCTCTATAGAAATGCTAAACTTGTAGGCTACAAGGATTTATACCCAAATAAAGCTGAAGCTCAAAGACCAGGCAAAGTGTTATTTCATTCCTGCTCCAAAAAAATAGTGATGAGGCTTTGAACCAACCAGACTGGCAGTTTCTTCAAGAAATTCAAATATCAGAGACTCACAGAATGGTTTGGGTTGGAAGGGACCCTCAAGATCATCTAGTTCCAACCCCTCTGCCCTGGGCAGGGACACCTTTCACGAGACCAGCTTGCTCAAGACCCCCCCCAGGCAACCTGGCTTTTAACACTGCCAGGCTTGGAGCCTCCACAACTTTTCTGGGCAACCTGTTCCACTGCCTCACCACACTCATGGGGAAAAATTTCTTCCTCACATCTCATCTCAATCCAGCTTCTTCCAGTTTGAAGCCATTATTCCCTGTCCTGTCTCTCCATGCCTCTGTCACAAGTTCATCTCCAGCTCTCCTGGAGCCCCCTTCAAACCCTGGAAGGCTGCTTTAAGGTCTCTCTGGAGCCTTCTCTCCTCCAGGCTGAGCAACTTCTACACCTGTTTGGCAAATTTCTCTCTAAACAACAGCTTGACTTGTGCAGCCAACCTTGAATCATTAAGGTTGGAACAGACCTATAAGATCATCGAGCCCCACCGTCAACCCACCACCACCATGGTCATTAAACCATGTCCCCAAGTGCCACATGTTTCTTGAACACCTCCAGGGATGGTGACTCCACCACCTTCCTGGGCAGCCTGTTCCAATGCCTGACCCCTCTTGCAGGAAAAAAAATTCCCTAAGATCCACCCTAACCTCCCCTGGCACAGCATGGGCCCATCACCTCATTCTTTTCCTAAACCATTTACATTAGAAACTACAATTCTTTACACTGCCTTTTGCCTTCCAGGGTTAACCAGCCCTCAGCAGCATGGTTTTCCTACCATCTAGTTTTCTTCTGGAACAGAAGTGTCCCATGCAGCTTCTGGCCCTAAGCCTACCCCCATGGCGGGGCTCCAGCTTCCCCAGATCTGTTCCCATCAGCATCCAGAAGGGCAGGGACTTGCTGGAGAGGGTACAGCAAAGGGCTGCAAAGATACTGAGGGGACTGGAACAACCCTGTGAGGAGGAAAAGCTGAGAGCTGGGGAGTTTTAGAAGAGCAGTCTTAAAGGCAGATCTCATCAGTGCTGATCAAGGGTGGGGGTCAGGAGGATGGGACCAGGCTTTTTTGGGTGGTGCCCAGTGACAGGACAAGGGGCAAGGGGCACGAACTTGAACATCAGAAGTTCCATCCAAACAGGAGGAGGAGCTGCTTTAATTTAAAGGTGATGGAGCACCGGAGCAGGCTGCCCACAGAGGTGGTGCAGTCTCCATCTCTGGAGACATTCCAAACCCATCTGGCTGTGTTCCTGTGTGGCCTTCCCTAGGTGAGCCTGCCTTGGCAGGGGGTTGGACCCAATGATCTCCAGAGGTCCCTTATCCAACCCCTCAGATTCTGTGAAGCCATACAGATGTGGCAGCTCAGACACATCCCCCAGAGCTGCTCCAGGTATCTGCATCTCCCAGCCCACGCTGAGCCCTCACAGCTCCTAATTGAGTCAGGCAAGGTTGATGAAGAAAGGCTTCCCCTCCACCCTCCTCCACCCCCCTTTTTTTCCCCTCCCTTCCTTCTCAAAAAATCCCAGGTTATGAATTCCCCCTGCTTGCTGATAAATCTGACACTATTGGGAAAATAAGGCAGCTGATTTGGGAAACAAGAATTATCCCCACTGGGGAGGGAGACATCATTAACCATTTTTTTGCTGCTTCATCTGTCCTTGCTGTGCTGTAGACAGAACAATTCTGCCACCTAGAGTGGAATCCAGGAGCAAGGGAAAAGAGATTTGGGTGAACTTGCACTGTCTGCCTGACTCCTTTGAAACGGCAGAGGCACTTTTCTGCAGCAGGGAATCAAATGCAAATGTTCTGGGGTTATCCATCTAGTTAGTTATTTATTTTTAAGTCATGCTACAAAATATTTAGGAGGCTGCTTGCTACCAAAATCAGTAGCACTGCCAGAGAGCCAGGTGAAATATATCCTAAAACACAGCGGGAACCATTTACATTTTTATTGGCCCTTTCAGCACCTTCCTCAATATTTCCTCAACTTCAGCAAGAAGTTATCCATTTCCCCACATAAATGGGATAAAATCCCCTCAGTGAGGCTTTCAATCAGGCATGGGGCTGTTTGGGCAAATCAGGGCCTTGTAACCCCATTGAACAAAAAAATAACAAACCCAAACCCAGCTCCAGTTCACATCTGTATCAGGTTCCCAAATATTTCTGTTTGTGAGGTCAAAACCTGCTGCCTGCTGATCCCTTAGCTGGGAGGGGAGAAGTGAGGCCATGGCAAGGCAAAGCAGCTCCTCACACAGAGCTGATGATCTTCAGTTTCTGTAAAAGCTGGGATTTCAGCACCTGATTAGTGTGGATTAATGCATCTCTCTCCGGCTCTCCAGCACACAAGGGTGAAGAACTGATGCAGCCTCAGACATCAATCTGTGGTTTTAAAGGTCCAGATAAATTTAAAGCCATAAATCATCCTGTTCTGAGGGCTAGGAGGACATATGCTGAGCTCCTCCATGAGCAGCTGTGTCAGAGCACCAAAGAGCAGATCATTTTTCTTCTACTGACTGAGATATATTTGTCAGTGTGGTAGATGGAGATTTACTTCCAGCTAAACAGGCTAAAAATATGATTTCTTCCTTAGGTTCTCTCTCAGAGGGAGAGCATCCCAGGAAGCATAGGCAAAGCTAATCACCCAGCTCAAGAAGTGCTGGTCAGAAAGGCACAGACAGGAATTCCCTTTGGAGGCAGAATCTGGGTGGAACCTTGGGATCAGAAAGTCATTGCTGCCAGAAGCCAGGAGGGTTTGCCAGGTAAAGCTTTTGCAGTTCTCTTCCTCAAACACCTGCTGCTCTTGGAGAGCAGACAGGGAGATGCTGGACCTTGGCACAACCCACCATAGCCACCTCCTCTGGTTGTTTTTGTGACAGGAGAAGCATGGAGAAGGAGCTGCAGCCGGAATGCAAAGCAGGCCGTGCCCCTTGGCAAGGATAGGTAGCACTGGGTGCACACAGCATCTGAGCAGCAATGTTCTGCAAACATCCATGCTGTTAGGATTCATAGAACACCATCATCACACCCAAGGGATAACAGCCCAGGGAAGCCAATCCTTGACAACACGATGACGCTGGTTCCAATCCAGATCACATCACCCCGCTGCACAGGTAGCAGGACAAAGAGCATAGAGGCAAAGATTGCTTGGCACAGAGCATGTCACTTCTACATAATTTGTAAAGTACAGAGACTTCTTAAAAGCACTTTCTTCCCTCATCCCTGCTGGGATCACACATCATTAACCTTCCCTCTCCCATTATCATTTCTGGTGATGCCGATCTCTTCTGAACCCTGAGATCATTCACCTCTCTTTCCAGCTCTGCTAATCCTGACCTACCTCCAACCACTTGTCTTGTCATAGAGTCATAGTACTGTTTGGGTTGAAAACATCTCCAGTATCATTGAGTCCAATCATCAACCCAACACCACCAACACCTGCTTAACAGATGAAGGCAAGGCTGTGGATGCTGTCTACCTGGACTTCCATAAAGCCTTTGACACAGTTTCCTATGGAATTCTCATGAAAAAAACCCAAACAACTATCTAGCCATGGCTTGGATGAGCACACAATCTGCTGGATAAAGCACTGTCTGGATGGTTGGGTCCAAAGAGTGGTGATCAGTGGAGTTAAATCCAGCTGGCAGCTGGTCACAAGTGGCGTTCCTTGGGTCAGTATTCAGACCACTCCTGTTTAACATCTTTCTCAAGAATAGAATAAAATAGGATAGAATAGAATTAACCAGGTTGGAAAAGACCTTTGAGATCATTAAGTCCAACCTATCATCCAACACTATCTAATCAACTAAACCATCACAGTATAACTAAGGTTGGAAGAGACCTCGAGGATCATCGAGTCCAACCTATCAACACAGACCCCATGACTAGACCATGGCACCAAGCACCCCATCCAGTCTCTTCCTAAACACCTCCAGGGATGGTGACTCCACCACCTCTCTGGGCAGCACATTCCAGTGGCCAATCACTTTCTGGGAAGAACTTCTTCCTAACATCCAGCCTAAACCTCCCCTGGTGCAGCTTGAGACTGTGTCCTCTTGTTCTGGTACTGGTTGCCTGGGAGAAGAGACCAACCTCCACCAGGCTGCAACCTCCCTTCAGGTAGTTGTAGACAGCAATAAGGTCTCCTCTGAGCCTCCTCTTCCTCAGGCTAAGCAGCCCCAGCTCCCTCAGCCTCTCTTCACAGGGCTTGTGCTCCAAACCCCTCCCCATCTTTGTTGCTCTTCTCTGGAAACAAGCAAGTCAATATCTTTCCTAAACTGAGGGGCTCAGAACTGGACACAGGACTCAAGGTGTGGCCTGACCAGTGCTAATCTCAATGAGGAGTCAGAGTACAGCATTGTAACAGACCAAAACATATATATATATGGCTCAACGTGGTTGGGCAAGTCGTTAGGGATAATGGGTTGCTATAAGGGAGCTTGGCACTTGGCCCCCTGGGTTCAAGTAAGGAGCTTGGAACTCCCTAGTGGGATTTAGGACCCTAGGGACTTCCTGGTGGTCAAGGTGGCAGAAACACCTGGAGACAGGGGCAGGTTTTGAAGCCCTGGAGATGGACAGGTTGAAAGCCCTGGAGATGGTTTTAGATGCATATTCTGCTGACCAATCAGGGCAGGTGGCAACTGCTTGGAGGCAAGGTGTGAAAATATGAAAGACCTGCCTGGGAAACTGTTTGGGAGACTGCCTGGGGGCTGCTTGAGAGCTGTCTGCAGGGAGAAGGGGCAGTTACTGCCTGCCTACCTGCATACCTACCTGCCTGCCTGACACGAGGAGCTGGTACTGACAGTTTATGGGTCAATCACTGGGCAGATCACAATGGGTAATCACAGAATGGTGAGGATTGGAAGGCAACTCCAGAGATAATTAAGTCCAACCCCCTTCCCAGGCAGGGCCACCTACAGAAGGTCATACAGGAACACAACCATGTAGGTTTTTAATGTCTCCAGAGTTGGAGACTCCAATATCATCTCTGGATTGCTACTGTTTCAGCTACTCTTTCTCCCCAAAACTCCTCATTGCTCCAACTCTCCTCTACAGCAGCGGCCTGAGCCAGGCAGGTGCCCTTTGCTGCTCCAACCTCCTCTTCTCTTGCAGGGCAAAGCATCCCCTGGCAGCACACACAGATCTGCAGGAAGATGAAGAGTGTGAAGCACCCTGAGGACAGCACTGAAGGAAAGATTCAGCAGTGCAAGACCCAAAGATAAAAAGGAGAGCAGCTTGTGTTTAGACAGAGTTCAGGCTGCATCCACAGTGAAGAAGTATTTGCTTAGCAATTTTCAGTAGAGGAGAGGAATGACACTGAAACAGACAAGCACAGAGGTGGGAGCTCGCTCAGCTCCAGTCCACTAACAACACAGATCACTTCCTTCAGAAAGGAGGGATTTGCTGCTATGTGGTTACATGAGCAGATCCTTGGCACATCCTCACAAGGCACACAAAAAAAGCAGAGAGTATGCAACACCTTAAACCTAGGAACAGCTTAGCACCCAAAGGAGCTCACATGAGATGACTTCTCCTATTTCAATTCTGCTCTCCCTGGACTCAGCACACCTTGAGTCTTGCAGTCAGGTTTGGGGCCCTCACTCCAAAAAGGGCACTAGGGAGCTGAAGCATGTCCTGAGAAGGGCAATGAAGATGGTGAAGGGTCTGGAGAGGAGCAGCTGAGCAACCTAGGGTTGTTCAGCCTGGAGAAGAGAAGGCTGAAAGGAGACCTCACTATTCTCTATAGCTCCCTGAAAGAAGGCTGGAGTGATAGAGCTGCCTGAAAGGAGGCTGGAGTGATAGAGCTGCCTGAAAGGAGGCTGGAGTGATAGAGCTGCCTGAAAGGAGGCTGGAGTGATACAGCTGCCTGAAAGGAGGCTGGAGTGATACAGCTCCCTGAAAGGAGGTTGGAGTGATAGAGCTCCCTGAAAGGAGGCTGGAGTGATACAGCTCCCTGAAAGGAGGCTGGAGTGATAGAGCTGCCTGAAAGGAGGTTGGAGTGATAGAGCTGCCTGAAAGGAGGTTGGAGTGATAGAGCTGCCTGAAAGGAGGCTGGAGTGATACAGCTCCCTGAAAGGAGGTTGGAGTGATACAGCTCCCTGAAAGGAGGCTGGAGTGATACAGCTCCCTGAAAGGAGGTTGGGTATCAGGTGATAGAATGAAAGGAAATTGCCTCAGATTACACCAGAGGAGGTTTAGGTCAGACAATAGAAGAAACATCTTCCCTGAAGTTTCCCTCAAAGACTGGAACAGGCTGCCCAGGGAAGCTGGTTGAATCCCCATCCCTGGAGGTGTTTCAAAGAGGCAGAGATGTGGTGCTGAGGGATATGGTTTAGCACCAGCCCTGGTAGTTAAAGAATGATTGGATTCCATTATCTGAAAGGTTTTTTTTCCAAACAAAATGGTTCTATGATTCTGTTTCACATTCTACATCTCACTAAGGGCAACCAGGACCCTACAGAATCGTTCAGTCAATTCTGCTATGGTGGTGTTGGGTTGATGGTTGGACTCCATGACCTTGGAGGTCTTTTCAAACCCAAGCAATTCCACGGTTCTATGATCACCCACTGGCTTTGGCAGAACTGTCACTCTAAAAGCCTACACTTGGCAGAATAAGGAAATGGACTCTGATTCAGTAGGAATCAAAAGTAATTCATCTAGAATAATGCCCAAATCTGACTGCAATCTCAGCTTGCTGAGGCTGTTCATTAACCAAGGCTCTGTAATATCCCATGGGATTAGAATGCTCCATGTGCCACCTGCCTGTGTGCCGAGCCTTGCAATAAACTAATAAGAGTCAGACATCTCTCATAAGCTTTGCTAGAGCAGCTCAAATAAGGTGTGAAGTTACTAGTAGGTGCCCAAGGCTGGAGAGCTGCCTGGGGCTTGACCAGCCGACCCTGTTCCATCCAGAACACAAAGGACATACTGAAGTGAAACCAATGACGAACACACACCAAGCTGTGGCACCTGAAGAGGGCTGCACTAGACTGTAACTACTGAAAATAATGTATGTGGAGACTCCATCACCAATATCCTACTTCTATCCAGGAAAAAAAACCCCACAATTTATTTTGCACTCTTAAGTTTTCTAAATGCAACTCTCATTGACTCCACAGTCCACACCAGTATGGCCACTCGTGCATCTCACTGCCATCTTGTCAGAGGTGGGGCTTTTCCTTACAAGAGAAGTCACCTTTAGAAAGCTCCCTTGATGGACACAGAATCACCAAGGTTGGAAGAGGCCTCAAAGATCATCAAGTCCTCCCTCCTCCTCCTCCTCACAGCTGCCACCAGTTCCAAGGAACAGCAAACAGCAGCGAGGACTTTTGCTTCGTAGACAGCCACAGGCTCTCAAACTAATCCTCCTGCTCAGAATCACAAGGCTGTGCATTATTCCAAGTCATCTGGAAAGGCTTTTCAACTTGTTCAGAAGAAAGGGGGGGAAAAAAGCACACAAAGTCCCAAATCTTCAAAACATGAAGCAAATTAAACTCAGAAAGGCTCTTTCCAACAAGAGCCATGAGCCTGAGGATTTTCAGGATGGAAGAGGAGTGGGGACCGAGGAGAGGAGAGGGAACCGAGGAGAGGGGAGGGGAGGAGAGGGAACCGAGGAGAGGGGAGGAGAGGGAACCGAGGAGAGGGAAGAACAGAGGAGAGGGAAGAACAGGGTGGGAACAGAGGAGAGGGGTGGGAACAGAGGAGAGGGGTGGGAACAGAGGAGAGGGGTGGGAACAGAGGAGAGGGGTGGGAACAGAGGAGAGGGGTGGGAACAGAGGAGAGGGGTGGGAACAGAGGAGAGGGGTGGGAACAGAGGAGAGGGGTGGGAACAGAGGAGAGGGGTGGGAACAGAGGAGAGGGGTGGGAACAGAGGAGAGGGGTGGGAACAGAGGAGAGGGGTGGGAACAGAGGACCTTTGAGATCATTGAGTCCAACCTATCACCCAACACCATCTAATCAACTAAACCATGGCACCAAGCACCCCATCCAGTCTCTTCCTAAACACCTCCAGTGATGGTGACTCCACCACCTCCCTGGGCAGCACATTCCAATGGCCAATCACTCTTTCTGGGATGAACTTCTTCCTAACATCCAGCCTAAACCTCCCCTGGTGCAGCTTGAGACTGGGTCCTCTTGTTCTGGTGAGTAGCCTGGCTGCCAGCCAGAGCTGTCTCCACCTCTCCCTTCCCAACAATAGGGCTCTCAAGATTTAAGGAGAGCACGAAGCAAAGAACCATTGGCCAGATTTCCAAGCAGAACAACGAAAAGTTGTTTGAAAGAAAAACAATACAATAAATGCATAAATGAATAACAATTCAAACACATATCCAAGTTCCTCTGCTCTGGGGACTGGGGTGGCTCGACATTACACATTTCGACTACGACAGTTTCACTTTTCAAAGTGGAAGTCAGATTTATTCAACATCAAGTGCAACAAACGCATCCAAAATTAATATCCACTTGTAAAACAAAGCAACATGAATAACCACAGGGCAATACTGCCCAAGACTCTCCAAGCAGGACATTTCTCATAAGACTCACAGGGGGAAAAAGAAAACAAGAAACAAGGGAAGGAAAAATAACCAAAAAAGTAAAAAGGAAAAGAAATCAAATGTTTATAGGCAGACTCAGTTCCCACCCCCTCCCTCACACCCCCACCCCTCCCCCCAGTATATTTTTTTTTTTCCAGTTGTAAAGGCATTATCTAGCTCATGGGGAGGCAAAGTAGAAAGGTGAATGAAATGCAGCATGCTGCCTGACATCGAAGAGATCCAACTGCAGCTGTACAGCACCAGCAGCATGCGGCAGGGAGGGCAGGTTGCAGCGGGCAGTAGAGACAGGGACAGCCAGACTGGGGTTTTGGTTTCTCATTTTAGTCCAACTCATGGAGACAAGCAGAAGCCAAGAGCAAAGAGAGGAAGAGCAGAGAACAATCCTCTCTTCCCAGAACAGGAAAGCATCCTGGATATGATTTCAATTGTGCACAGACTTGACTTGTCTTGGTCCTCTCTTGCTGTCACTGAAACAAACCCAGATCCAGTGATGGGCTCTATGCCAATGCCTACCTTTCTATAAAGCTGTAATTAAACAACACAAAGCAACTCACTCACAAACCTGCTTTTTTCAGCCAGGCATTAATATGCTGACCCCTCACTGCAGCTGGGTGATGTTTAAATTAACAATCAACACAGGCCAAGACATCTCCAGAGCAGCCTTGCTGAAGTGTGGAGTGTTCCAACCAATTGTTGTTGCTTGGAGGAGAGCAGTGTGAGGCACAGATGCTACCCACCTCATTACTACTTAAGCAATGCTTTTAGACAAAGAGCTGGGACCCTTGTTGATTCTACTCAGTTCACAGCCTGACACAGTCCTCCTCAGTTTATTTCTTTTTACCAACCAGCAATTTTTTTAACTATCCCCAGATCTCCTCCAGCCACTGGCAGCCGTTGCAAAGCAAGCTAGCAGTGCACATGCAAGGTATCAGGCAGCCAAGAGGCAGAGCTACAAAGGTCCAAGCAGCAAGCACAGGCACATTCCCCTGGGGAGACTGGGTTCTAACTGGGAGGTGATGGATTTGAGGAGCTGCTAAAGGACACAGGGCACCTGGCTCACTCCAGAAGTCCTCTGCCTTTCAGCTGAAGGCTTCCAGGAGCCCACTCTAGCCCTAACAAGTACAACTACTCGAGGTTGTAACTGCATTAGGAATGGACTCATGGCTGACAGCGGAAGGCTGGCCATACTGATTTTAACTTGAAGTGAACTCAGGTCTGAAAATCATTGTGAAGCATCAAGTTAAGATAAAAACCAATGAGGATTTCAGAAGAATTTCCCCACTCACACTTTGCCACTCACACGTCAGCTGCTTCAGTCAGTGCTGCACCTAGTTCCACTGAGGTCCAGGCAGTGTTTTTGCAGCAATAGCCAACCCCCCATCTAGTCTTTGTAAAAAGCACCCATCTGCAACTTGTGGTAGCAACTCTCAGCTGAAAACACTGTGATCTAACCATCACCAGCTGCCATTACCTGATCAGTTCTTTAACAGTGGAAGGGGTGAGAAAGAACTGATCTGAATTAACAAGAATGGGAATGTAAAGCGGAACATTTTCATTCAGATTTCTTTAGCCAGTGTTAAACCAGGATGTGCTGCTGAAGTCATCACCAGAGCCTGCCTGGAGCTCTGGCAGCCACCTACATTAGTGCTGGGGCTCCTAACTTAGTGCTGGGTCATACTTGAAAGAGAAATAGGAAGACAATGCCTTGCAGAGCACATCCAGAGAATAAAAGGGTTTTTTTTCTTGGGTGAAGGTTTACTGTTCTGAAAGCTTCGAGATTGAATGTACCTCTCCTCTCCAGCATCAAGTCATGAGCATTCCTCTGTCTTCTGCTGCTGGTGCAGATGAAAACACCTCTGCACTCTTCATCCTCTGCAAAGAGCAAGAGGAATTTCTTTTTTGCCCTGCTCAGATGTGCTTTCCTGAACACCTGAGCAGAGCCAAGCCTTCCTACTGCCATTTCAGTCAAGCACTGAACACTCAGAACACACACACACAGAATTTGGGAAACTTGACATCTGGAATTGTAGAAATATGAAAAGGTAAAACCAAGCCATTTGATTTCTGACAGACTGCCCTGGGCTGCTGAGTGCTGCCATCCTGCTGCATCAATACCAGATGCAAGAGCAACTGGGAGTAAAAGCTTTAAGGTTAATATTGCTCCTATGTGCATGAACCAGTGCTTCCTGCTTGTCCAAGGCACGATGAAGGGCATGAGGTGGGGTTTCAGACCAGCACCATCTCTCCAGGGCTGGAGAGCTCTGCTAGAGATGGTGTGACACTGCTGGACTGCTAGCAGGCCTCAGAGAAGGGTCACCCAAACATTTACATGCTGGCAGACAGGCAAAAGCCTTGTTTGCTTGCTGGTTAAACCATCTGTGTTTGAGTCATGAGCAGAGAATTTACCAGCACTTGGAATCAAACAGCCTCAGCAGGCTTAGCCACTGCTCCGTGCAGAGGCAGCAGCCAGGGTCTCAATGCCTACAGCCACCCAGACCAAGCAGCTTCAAACAGGAGATGGTGAAGCACCACCTTAGAGCAGCGGAGCACATCAGAAAGCTGTGTTCACCCTGCTTAGCACACTCTGCAGCAGTCAAGAGGTGGAAGGACCAGGAATGTGGCTAAAAAAATCATGATAATCTATTTTCTTTTTGAAGTTAAGCATTCAGTTTATTTACATTCTTCTCTCCTGCTTGGAAATAAATAAAACAGAAAGGCTTCTTTGCATACATTACAAAATGAAGGTAGCAACTCCTGCCCAGCAATGTGTCTTGGAAATGGAATGAAACCATCCTGAAGCTCTAGAAGCTGGTGGTGTGAGAAATGCCAAGGAGAGTTCATCTCTCTGCTGTGCATGCTGCCTCCCCATGTATTGGGGAGCAAAAACATCTAGAAAGCTTCAGGTTCTTCTAATTAGGATTTCAATCAGTCATCAGGTTAATGCCTAACTCAAACTGGCATCCATAAATATGAGAGGAGTACATTGGCTTCACCACCTTCAACAGCTCCACATGAGGAACTCTGTTCTTACATTATTGCCTTGTCTGTGATGAAGAACCTTCCTTCTTCCTACAAACTGCCCACCAAAACAGAGTCATTTGCTGCCTGGTGCCAGAGAAAAGCTGACACATGCATGGACCTGTCACTGAGCAAGCTCAATTCCATTCCCCAGCAGGGAAAGGATCACTTTGTGCAATCTTAATTCCATTCCCAAGCAGGGAAAAGAATCACCTCTCTTCACCTCCAAGTCCACCATAAGCAGGTCAAAAGCATTTCCCATGGCCAGCAGAAATTACTTTCCTGAAGTTTTCACAGTTAGGAAACATGTCCCATAGGTTTAGTCAGAACTGTGAAAAGGTTTGGGTATGCCCAGGACTGTTTTTTCCTTCTTTCTATAGAACCACACACTGACATCTCTTCTTTTTACAGGTGAAAGACTTAAAAGGGCAACCAGGAAGAAGCTTCCCCAAAGGGGCTGCGAAGTTCTCTGACCAAACTATTGAAGAAAGCATCCTTTGAAAAAGGCTGGAGCATGGATAAATGAAACAAAATTATAGTGTGGTTCCAAGCATTCCCAGTGCAGAGCTTTCAAAAGCCCTCAGCCATTCGAGGCTGGTGACACTACCTGATGGTCTGGAATGACTGCCAGGCCTTACAGAGATCCGTGTGGCTGGAATGCTGGCTGGACTCGCTGACTGCAGCCAGTGTGAGTTACACAGCGAAGGAAATGGGAGGAGAAGAGGACCTTGTACTTTTAAAGCACATCACCTCACTTCTGAGATGCTGACACAAGCCAGGCACTTCAACATGAAGACCAGATCTGATCTCTGCCAGGGAGGATCTACCCCAGAGTCAGTGCTCCCAACACACCTCAACAAAAGGATGCTGACAGCTTGAGGAGAAGCATTCCCACAGCAGCCACGGTGGGAGCAAGGCACCTCACTTCGACTGTGGACAAATTCAGGTGGCAAGATGGGCAAGGGGTCTAGGAAAATAATAAACCCCAACTTCAAATTACAGTTTCTGCTCCAATACTCACCACTTCTGATCACATTAATCTCAGCTTTCAGTTCTATGCCATTCATTAAGCAGCAGCTATCAAGTTGCAGGGCAGCAGGTGAAGGACTGAGGGTTGAGAGCAGTTTGTACTCCCGAGGTTTGCTGTTCTGCAGCCAGAATCTGTCACTGTGACAATCTCACCTGACTGGGGTGCATGAAGCCATAACAATTGTTTTTGTCCAGAAGAGTTAAATTGGATGTTTTTAAAAGATACTTTACACCTAACCTGCTCAGCACCTCCTCTATTCCAGTTTTCACTTCTGCTCACTGCAGAAACCTGAGAACATCTGCTTTGGATTCCCAGCACTGCAGCTTCCCTGGCTGTGACATCAGGATGGAGAACTGCTATACTCCTCAGGACCAAATAATATTTTCCCATGTGTCAACAGTCACTCCTTTAGACAGTACAGCCCTGGAGCCCTTCAAGTGTCTCCTGGAATTAACCAATGTACCAGGGCTTTTAAGTTACTCGCACATGTAAGGTGCCACCTCGTTTTCCAACCCTCCTAAGCACTCCAGTAGCCACAGTAAATGCTGCTGTTGACAACACCACCAGCTTGAGGACAGAACATACAAGTTATGTACAGTGCAACCTAAACAGAAAATGACAGAGAAGACATGTATGACTTGATGTCAGTTAGCTACAGGTTTTGAAGGCTCCTGACTGGAAACCAATCCAAGCACTCAGAGAATGAATCCTCTTGTGCAGTCCAGCATGGACATATCTGAAAGAAGCGAGCCCCTCATCACAAGTCCCTGGCAATGGCACCTGCTAGAGGCAACACAACACCCCAGTGGAAGAGCTGGAGCTGGTTGCTCACCACTGGGTGAATGAACTGCTTGTGTCCACTGGAGCAAGGAGGATTCTTCTGGAACGGACCTCAGAAGGAACCCCTGCTCAGTGTCAATGTCTTCCAACAACATGAATACAAGGCACTGTTGCTCAAGCAGAACATTGTCTCCAACTGCTTAAAAGAAATAAGATGGTTTTGAGCAGCTAACTACCCTTGGCCTAGGAAGGCTTTCTTGTGACCTCATGGTGACTTCACCTCCTCCTGTAACAGCAGCAGCGAAGCCGCTTTTCTCTGTAGCGTGTCAGGTCTCACCTTTAGATCTCTCTTGGTATCTAAAATCAGGAGTTAGTATAACAGTGTGCATTAGAAAATTAGACCATTTACTTCAGAGCTGTCTGAACAGCCAGATCTTCAAACTATACAAAAATAAAGTGTATGAAATCTTACAAAAGGAGGACATTAAGACATTGATAGCTAATCCAAAAAATATAATAACAGCTTATAGACAGCAGTCAGCAGAAGCAAGGTAGCCTACAACAGCTCTCAAGTCAACAGGACCTCTGGAACATGTCTGAAACAAGCATCAGCTAGGATTGGAACATTCCCAAGCACAATAATGTTGCCAATTTATTGTCTTTAGAAACCGTCACAAACCCCGTACGTCCACATCTGTCTGTAAACAAAAGCTACTATCCCCCCTCCTCACTTCAGCAGGGGGGATATTTACAGTCCTCAGCCAGGTTTCATATCCACCACTTGCATAAAGGAATCAAGAGCCTCTTCTCTTGTAAATTAACTTTCCTCTTTTTTTTTTTTCCTCCTGTTTTTCTTCATACAGCCTGCAGTGAAGTAAAATCACAGTGAAAGCCCTGGGAATAACATGATCTTTACAGCAGGACTCGAACCATTCTAATAATAAATGCATCTAACAAAGCTTCCCATAATAAAAGCATGGCATTTCCATTTCCAGAAATCAAGTCAGTTAGAAATCCTAAGTTCTACTTAAAAACCCCAAAAGATCTAAAAGTGAAAAGATTCGTCTTCTCAGCCCAAACAAGAAAGTCTTTCAGGTTCACTTGCAGGGAGACTTTTCCAGTCTGTAAACCAGTAGTGCAATTCAGTTAGTTCTGCTGCTTTTATTTCTCCCAGAGTCCCAGCAGATAGATGTCCTAGCTCTATGGAAAGATAGGAAGATGCTCCAGTAAACAAGAAACTTTGGCAAGCCCAGGCAGGCCTACTAGTCCATTAAAGCTTAGAAGTCCGAATGGTTTTATGAGTACACTACAACACCCCAACAAAAGTGAAAAACAACCCCAACAACAACACCCAACAAAAACAAGCTGAAAAAAAGAAAAGACAAACTAAACAAACAAAAAGAAAAGAAAAAGAAGAAGAAGAAGAAGAAGAAAAGAAAAGAAATAAATAGGCAGAAGTGAATGTAAACTGTCTGAACTTTTAATGATTTCTCATTGACAGCTGGCATGGCCTGTGACAGTACAGTCAGTTAAATATAGGTGACCTCCAGAGCATTCCAGCAGGGCATCCAGGCTGGAGTGCTCCAATGGAATTACATTCCTCAAGAGTTAAAAAAGAGAGTTCTTAGGACATTGCTATGGGTCTCCTCTGCCCAACCTCACTTACACTTCTTCTTAAAGAAGCTTTTGATTTTGGATGGCTTTTTGCTTTTCTCCCCGTTCTGGTAGAGGTCCTGTGGGATGCTGCTGATCCGGGGCACAGAGGCAGCCTCCTGGCTGGGTTTGCTGTCGCTGCTGGCTGAGGAGCACGAGGTGTGCCGAGGCTTTGGGACTGGCAGCCCAGAGGAAAGCTGGTTCATGCTGCAGGACTTCTCCAGAATTCCATTATAGACTTTACTTGCTGGACTAAAGATCATGCTCTTAGTTTCTGCCATGCCAACACAGTCAGGAGAACCCCTGGAAATATCTGCAGTTAGAGAAGAGGAGTCTCCTGTGGATGATTCCTCCAGGGAGAAGTCTTCTGGGGACACTTTTTGAGGAGGAAGTGTCTGGTACATCTCGAGGCTTGCTGGAGGAGACTGCTTCCTTCCGATGGAGGAGTTTAAGGAGTCACATTCTGAACCTGTTTCCTGTACTTCCCTGAGTCAGAGCAGAGAGAGAAGAACACACAATAAAACTACTACTTCCTTCCTGCAGTGCAAAAGGAAAATCAATTCAGAATCAATAACCTTAGTCTAAAAGCACCACCCACACTTTTCCTTTAGTAGTTAGTTCACAAAAAAAAAAAGATGAAAGCAAAAACAAAACCCACAAACAGCAACAAACAACACAGTAGTAAGTTAAACGGGTAAGTTACAACTTGCATGGCAACATTTTATGATCTAAGCTTAAGATAATTAGTTTGTGCAATCTTGTGTCTGTGGGCAGCACAGCATCTGCCCAGAATCAGCCATTTGCATCTCAACTCAAAGAACAACAACAACAAAAAATAATAATACACTTTCTGGCAGGTGAATTGAGAAAAGTTATGAAATGAAAGAAGGAGATTCAAGCCTATCATATACAAAAAGTTTCTTCAGGACAAGTGTCCCTACCTTTCAACAAGCTCATTTGCTCCTTCCAAAAGGAATTTAACCTTTTCCTATGAGGCCATGTAACAAGAGTAGGGACCCGCTCAACATGCTGTAAGAATTGTGCTACCATCCATCTTCTCTTCGCCCAGTAGCTGACACTGCTTTTGCTCCTGCTTGCAGATGTAAAAGCCAGTGACAGATTGCAATGGAGAATCAGGGTTAGTTCAGTGCACCCTGCACTGTGACATCACTCAACTGTACATGACATGCTAGCTAGTCACACACACATTCCAGACCAGAACCCCTCTCTGCTCCACGTTAAGTTCTATCATCCTACAGGTTACTTTAGCTGCGGCTTGGTTCCACCTCTACCTCTAAGCTGCTAGTCTCAAGCAATGCTCTCCAAGTGCTGCGTGCTCAGCTCCGTACCATTGTTTGTCAGCAGAGAAGTAAATGGCTTCCTCCTCCTCTTCAGTTCGATACAGAGCTGGGCAGCTCGACACCGAGAGGATGTCAGGGTCAGGGGAGTGCAAAGCATGCTGAGACTGAGGAGATGATGGCACCACATTGCGTCTGGAGCGGCACAAGCTACTGCTTCTGGCCAGAGTGCTGGGAGCTTTGACAATGGACCCTGGGCAAAGAGAAAGCAAACCAAAACCTTCCAGTGACATTGGTGTTAACAGAAGCTGCCCTGGAGACTAAACAGCAGGTATCTGCCTAAGTGGTTCTTCAACAGCTGGGACATTGAAGGGGCAGAAAGACTGGCACGACCCTGGACATCCTACAGGTAGGTGAAGATGCTAACCAAGATGCGACTGCAGCAGGTCTGTGCCCGCCAAATTGGAGCTGACCGGGTGCACCAAAGTGCTCTGCTGAGAACAAAGAGAAGGATTCTGCTAAACCTCCCAACCCTTTATGAACTTAAGAGAAGAGTGCTGGAATTAGCATCTTAAAGGATGCCCTGGGTTCCATCGGTGTGCTGAGATGTGGGGATTTAAGGACACATAGAAGGTTGGCAATGCAGGGACACCCAATCAAACAGCCATCTGAGAGTCACCTTAGGCACGGAAGAGCAATGTCATTTCTGTAACATGACAAAGATGCAACTCAACCTCAACTTAACTCAAGAGTTTCCTAGATGCCAACACTTCCCTTCTGCCAGGCTAACTATGAATTTCCAGAAACAAAGGCCCTAAGAACGTGGGGAGACAGTGACACAAGACCTGACCAGGAAAGTATCCAACAGGAAGTGACAGACTAACATGTTCTGATCTAATTCCTCCTCCAACAGATGAGGAGGCAGAAAGAACCTACAGGCCTGTTTTGAGCCTTAGGGGCTCTGAGCCAAACTCAACCCTTACTGATGTTCACCACAAAACACTGCCTACACTGAAACTTCTGGTAGTAAAAGATGCCTGCATTCTCTTTTTCAGATGGCAGTTCAGCGTCAGGTAAATTCCTTTCCATTCCTGGAATCTCGGCAAAGCTTGAGCAGCCCCACTCTGCTTCTGGTGCAGGGAATGCCAGCTTTCACACAGCACCAACTACCTGCACCTCTGCCAACACTTGGACTTTGCTTCCTGCCAGGCTGAGCAGCTGCAGCTGGCACCTAACTGAACCTTTTGATGAGCTCCCTACTGACCCGAGAAGCAGATGTTGGCACCTCAGAACTGAACTCGTGTCGCTACAAAAACCCTCCTAAAAAAGCAAACGTCAACTGAGATAAAAGAGTAAGAATTCCACTAGGAAATTGGCACTTTGTGCCCAGGTAAATCAGATGCCATCCTACTTGCTGGTGTAAAATAGAACAAGATTCAACCACCAGCGACTTTTCAGAGGAGTTACTAGTGTTTTGGTTCCAGAACTGCCCTGTCTGCTCACTGCATCTTCCTGCAGCCTTAAGTGAGACGAGACACTTTTCTTCTGTCCTTCCTCCACTCCATGGATTCCTGTCATCCTTCCATTCCTCATTTTTGCCTGAAGAACAGTAAAAAATGCAGCAGTTCCCAAACTAGCCTACAAGCACTCGACTCCTAGTTTCAACAAGGGGTCATTCAGCATCTTTTCCCAGTCTCTCCCCACTCCCAAGTTTTGCCAGGGTTCTGACCAAGTAGCATTTGTTTCAAAGCTAGGAAATAGAGGAGAAGCTCCTTTCCTCACGTGATCACAACACACCAGGCTCTCCTACCTTACCAAAATTCAGAATAACACATTTCAAGTATCTGTAATGTTACTACAAATTCACCTAACTTTCATCAGGCAACACCCATGAGCTAACCACTGCCAAATGGACTTTAAGAATAAAGAATTAACAATAGCTGAAAAAGAATACAAAAGAATTTCATCTGTTTCAGCTCTGTACAGTCCTCCTCTCATTTCAGCTCCTTCAAACCAAGAGCACTGTGCTCTCTGCCTTCAAAATCTGAATGAGTGACTAAAAAGATAAAAACCCTTAGTTTGAAGTCTTCTGCAGCTAAGTGTTTTGTCATTTTTCAGGACCACCTGGAAAGTCCTGACAGCAAATGGAGCTCTTCATTTTGATACCAGAGCATAGGTTTCTTCATGCAGGCTTGGGAAGTTTAAGCATCCACCTTTTATTGGGCCACCCCAGAAACCTGCTGCTAAGGTTTACATCCAAGCCTTCATGGTGAGGACAACCAGAGAGGCAAGATACTCTTTACAAGCCATCAGAACTTGCAGTAATTGGTGTTGCAAGGGGATTAATGAACTTTTCAGTGTGGCCTGTAGGCAAAAGGTGGCACATCCAGAAGGAAAATGTGTCCAAGGCACTCAAAACAAAGGCATCAAACAGGTGACCATTCTCCTTAGGCTATTTTAAAACACACTTCTAACCTCTTCTGAGAATCCCAGCCCTAGAAGACAAATGTACAGTGTGACAGAGTTCTCTTCCCTTGTCCTTCCTCAGCTTGGTATTTCTGGTTTGAACAGCCACATGGGAACTCATTGTTTTGATTTGCCTCTGGAGCCCAGTTAACCACAGCTTCCACGAACAGGCTCTTGTGCTGACGCAGTGACTGGAGACACCAGGGTGGTCTGGATCCCTGGTGTGTATCTTCTGAGCAGAGTCTAAGCAAAGCTAGGCCTCCCTCATCCAGCACTTGGCCTCTTTGCCTCAAACAGTCCTGTACCCAAACACAAACATGCTGCCTAGAAGCTTCCCTTGGACAACAACAGGACTTTACTGCAGCCATTAAAGAATGTTTGAGAAGCTATGTAACACGCAGCCTCTCAAAGCATGGGATCTGCCTGGCAGCTCAAGGGACCACAGGCCAACTCTATGCCTTCCATCAGGAAGAATAAATGTTCTGACAGAACCTCATCATTACAGGTTTTGGTCTAGGTGTCACGCCAAGCATGACATGCAGACTTTCAAAACCCTAGCTGAATGTATTCCTCACTTCCCCAGTGAAAGAGAATAAAGGCTCTTTCTTCATGTTATATTTATTGTGACCCCCATTTTCCAGTCCCAAAGGACGCATCTGAAATGATAAACAGAACATGACTCTGCTCCAATCTTGTTGGATTCCAGCACATGGTCTTACAGTCCCATAACTTTTCCCTGTCCTTAACGAACTCGCCACTTACCATGAAACTGTGAAACTATTGGAGGAGTATCTTCATCTAGGTCATCAACTCCCCCTGCAATGGGGTAAGGAGGAATGGAGACTCGAGGCATAACTACCCAGCTGTGGTCTGAGTAGAGTGAGGAGGTCAAGCTTGGCAGCCCAGAATTGTGAGCTATCTGAAAGCCACAGATCTTCTCAATCTGCTGCCAGCGATACAGGCGCTCTCGCAAACACGTCGTCAGCTCAGAGAGGGCTTTCCTGGAGGAAAAGTCAGATTACAGACACTGCTCTTCAGGGTAAAGCAAGGGAAAATCAGATTACAGACACTGCTCTTCAGGGTAAAGCAAGGGAAAGTCAGATTACAGACACTGCTCTTCAGGGTAAAGCAAGGGAAAGACAGATTACAGACACTGCTCTTCAGGGTAAAGCAAGGAAAGTCAGATTAGAGAGACAGCTCTTCAGGGTAAAGCAAGGGAAAGCCAGATTAGAGAGACAGCTCTTCAGGGTAAAGCAAGGGAAAGCCAGATTAGAGAGACAGCTCTTCAGGGTAAAGCAAGGGAAAGTCAGATTACAGACACTGCTCTTCAGGGTAAAGCAAGGGAAAGTCAGATTACAGACACTGCTCTTCAGGGTAAAGCAAGGGAAAGTCAGATTACAGACACTGCTCTTCAGGGTAAAGCAAAGCAGCACAAGTTCAGTCACTAGGACTTTCCATATCTTTGCACTACAGTATTTTTCAAGCATTTCACTTCAAAGTGCAAAAAGGGTAAGACACTAAATTCCATCCCTCTCGACAAATCCTGTTGTTCCAGGACTAAATAACCACAGAAAATCCACACCCTGGTTAACTCTTACTTTGCTTCAAGGATTTTATGGTCCACTTCATCCAGGGATGAGCTGTGTGCAACATGTAACGTTCCAAACACAGTGCTCCTCTTCTTTTTGATCTTTTCTGCCTGTAGAGCAAGATAAAATGAAATGCAGAAAGCCAGGAGTTAATACTGAACACAGATGACAAAAGTTTAGTAATGTTGACAGGTGGCAAACAACTTGGAGGAGGAAAAAAATACCCTATTGATTTATTATTTCATGTATCTAGCCACAGGTCAGAAAAGTCTCGAAGCACCTGAAGAGGAAGACTCAGTACCTCATCTTTGGCAATGGCTAACTGCATTTCTGCGTGCTGCCTTTTGATGTTGTAATACTGGACTTCAACTTCATGTGTCAGCTGAAGCCACTTCTGCAGAGCTTCAGGAACAGACCAATTGCTTCTTAGCTCAAACTCCTTCTCAGCCTTCTTTAGAGCCATGCGGACCTAGGGAGAAATGAGTGTCACCAAGAGAGCAACTATGACATCTGCTGCTTCTGTCATTTCTCTAAGCACCTTTACACTCCACAGCAGCACACCAAGACTTGAAAGAAGTTTGGTGTATGCCAGGAAGACTACTCTGGCACTTTACTACACTCAGATTTCCTTTCCCCAACCCCTGCTCCCCCCATCATATACAGTCCCTAACATGAGGCTGAAATATTTTGTACCAGGCCACTTTTTACTCAGTACAATAAATCTAACCTATTGCTACTCAGAAGAGTGAGACAAAGCTACAGACTTACAAGACAGGAAAAAAAAAGCTTTTGTAGATATTTTGTTCCAAGAATCTAACAACAAGATGATAGGATAATGTACAAAGTGAGGGTCTTTTTATAGTTTCAGGATTATTTTGCTGGATAATGGTGTGATGGACAGACAAGCATTAGACAAACATCTTAGGCAATGAGACAACCAGCTTAGAATGTTTCCATTCAGCTGGACCATCAGAGAAATGCTGCTTTAAACACTCCTGAGGATCCAGTAAAAGCAGGATGAATCTCAAGCCAACACTACAATGACAAACAGCTTGCAGATACCTGCACCAGCTCTTCCTCTGCATACTTGAGCCTGCTGAGCTCACACTCAGCTCCCTCCCTCAGCTCCCTCAGGCGATGAGCTTCCCGTTTGGCATCGTTGATCTCATCCATCATTTTCCGCTCCAGATTTTGCTTCTCCACAGCAACGTTTCTATTCTCCTCTTGTGCCTTCTCAAGCCTTCACAATCAAACAAAAAACATGAGAAAATACACAGCATATGTGTTAAAAGTGCCAGCCCTCAGGAGAAGATGCATCCAGCAAGAGGCAACGAGCACAAACCAAAACACAAGAGGTTCCATCTGAATATCACGAAACGCTTTTTCACCATGTGGTGACTGGCACAGGTTGACCAGGGAGGTGGTAAAGTCTCCATCCTTGGACATGGTCCTGGCCAACCTGTTCTAGATGATCCTGCTTGAGCAGGTGGGGCTGGACAAGATGACCTCCAGAAGTCCCTTCCAACCTGAACCATTCTGTGATAATAAAGACTGTGCAAGCTTCATCGACCAGCAGCAATTACAGCGCACAATGTGATGTCCACCTCCGACAAAAGATGCACACTTTTAGGTCAGCCTTCATTAAAGGTGCAGTAAGTTCAAAATACAACTCTTTGCAGGCAGCTGAGCTACAGGTGTACTACAGAAGACTATAAACTCTCAGAGTGCAAAATCAGCAAGAGAACCAGTGCAGGTCTGTTTCAATCTAAGGAGCTTAATGTTCTGTAGGGATTCCATAATCAGCTGTAATTACACGGAAACAAAAGTAGTCTATAGGGGGAAAAAAACCACCCAATCTCTGCTCTCTACCTTCATCTCTAAGTTCACACTGCCTGCTCAAACACCCAGGAGCAATTTATACCCCCAAAAATACATCACTGAAACCACAAATTCCATGCAAAATGCAGACAAGCAAAGGCATCTGAAGGCCAATCATTGATGACTGTATTTAGATTTGTATTGAACCTCAAAACAAAAGGACAATCTTAACTTCCGGTTGTTGCTTTTTTACCTTTCCTGCAAGTCCAGGAGACTTTGCTCTGCTGTTTGGAGACTTTCCAAGTCCTTCATCATTTTGGTGATGTGTTCTTTGGAGGTTCTGTTCTGTGTGTATGCAAACCAGCAGCCTCCAAAGCCAATCACTATCGACACTGTCAGTATAAAATCTTTCATCCAGTTGTGAGGGGGACCTGCACAGAGAACATCATCATCAGGACACAGAAAACAAACTGTGGACTTCTCCCCTACAGAAACTGGTGCTAAACACAATCCCATGCTCATTTATCTCCAAGTTGTCAAATGCAATTTCCATAGCACATAAGCAACTCTGCTTCTACATAATCTGCACCAAAACATACCTCAGTCTGAGGAAAGCTCACTAACTTTGACAGTATAGAGCTTGTAACTTCATTTAAAAGAGTTAAGAGAGCTTTCCCAACACATCATCTCAGACCAGTAGGAACTTGAGTTGTTTCACAAAAGTGCAAGTGACTAAAACCTTTACAGGACAGTTTCTCCTGGCATTAGAAGTGTGATGCCAACACAAAATGCCTTTCTCCCCGCTAGAAGTCTCCATGTCAGAGCTCTCAGGGAAATTCAAATCAGCAAGGCCAGCTCTTCACTGCTCTGCAACCTGACCAAGCACCTTGAGTACTGTGTCCAGTTCTGGGACCCTCAGTTTAGGAAAGATGTTGACTTGCTGGAACATGTCCAGAGAAGGGCAACAAGGCTGGAAAGGGGTTTGGAGCACAAGCCCTATGAAGAGAGGCTGAGGGAGCTGGGATTGTTTAGCCTGGAGAAGAGGAGGCTCAGGGGTGACCTCATCGCTCTCTAGAACCACCTGAAGGGTGGTTGTAGCCAGAAAGGGGTTGGTCTCTTCTCACAGGCAACCATCACCAGAACAAGGGGACACAGTCTCAAGCTGCACCAGGGGAAGTTTAGGCTCGAGGTGAGGAGGAAGTTCTTCACTGAGAGAGTAATTCCTCTTTGGAATGGGCTGCCCGGGAAGGTGGTGGAGTCACCATCCCTGGAGGTGTTCAAGAGGGGATTGGATGTGGCACTTGGTGCCATAGTCTAGTCATGAGGTCTGTGGTGACAGGTTGGACTCGATGATCCTCGAGGTCCCTTCCAACCCTAGTGATACCGTAATCCTAGCACCGTGATTAGCTTTTTGAATTCACAGGCCAGGTCCACAAGGCATGCTGCTCCACCTAGAAGCACATCCATGAAATGAACTGTCCTGCCTACAGCATCAATCATCACTGAAAACAACCTCTGCTGAGTTCCCACAAATGAGAGAGACAAGAAAAGCTCCAGAAGGCTACTAACGTGTGAGGGGTCCAAACAGCACAACATCCAAGGCCTTCAGCTGAAGCTTCTGCCTGTGGCTCCGGTCGATTATTTTCAGGTGAGAGATCATGAAAGCATGTTCATTGACTGCTATCCTGTTAATGAGGAGATAAAAGGTTACCCATTCTACATGCTATATTCAAACAGGAAAGAAAAGCATCACCAGCACTTCCCATAGTTAAGTTAAGCAGCTGGAGTGACAGACAGAACACGAGGACAGTAAATAAAGTAAAAGCATGTGGCAAAGGAAGAACATGAAATCATTTCCCTATCTTTTCTTTCTGGAACAGTCATGGAATCAATCCAGGTAATGGTGTATTTGCAGACTTGTGATACTAAAATACATGCAGGTGTAACGGTGATGCTCAAGAAAAGGGGTTCTGCAGGCAGTCTGTGGTGTATACCCACCCAGTGGATTGGAAGCTGTTCAAAAGGAAGCTCATTACCATACAGAACTGTGTGATGATCAATAAAAGCTTAAACTGCAAGAAACAAAGCTAAGAGAAAAGGAGTGGCAAGGAGCATTTCTAAGTATTTTGTCAGGAAAAGGAGGCCTTCCTGCAGCCAAACACATCTTGCAGCCAACCACACCGCTGTCTACAACTACCTGAAGGGAGGTTGTAGCCAGGTGGGGGTTGCTCTCTTCTCCCGGGCAGCCAGCGCCAGAACAAGAGGACACAGTCTCAAGCTGCACCAGGGAAGGTTTAGGCTGGATGTTTGGAAGAAGTTCTTCACAGAAAGATTGGCCATTGGAATGGGCTGCCCAGGGAAGTGGTAGTGTCATCATCACTAGAGGTGTTTAGGAAGAGACCGGACAGGGCGCGCTTGGTGCCATGGTTTAGTTGATGAGATGGTGTTGGGTGATAGGTTGGACTCCATGATCTCAAAGGTCTTTTCCAACCTGGTTAATTCTATTCTATTCTATCTTGGTGGACTTAGGTGCACAGAGCTGTTCCCACATGCAGACTAAAACATTAACTTATGGGTCTAGGTTGGGATTTTTGTTCTCATTATTTGAAAGTAATCCAGAAGAAAGGTTCACCTGGGAAGTGTTGTTCCGTTGACATTGCTGTCTCTAAAGTTCTTCTCATACTGGGGCAGTTCCACAAACTCTGACAGCCACTGAAGAGTGTCCTCTTGAGTCCAGTTATGAACTGGAAGAAAAAGATAATTTTTGTAAAAATAAATAGCAAGGCACATAGAGAAGCAGCAGAAAAACAGGTTACAGTGAGCAAGAGGGTTTAGCCAAATACAGCTGCAGAAAATTCAGTCCTAAGATTCACCAAGGTGATCCTGGCATTGTCCCTTGTTCGCAATATCCCTCAGGAAAACTGCAAACAAACAAGCATGGAACCAACAGAAACATCTCTTTATTAAAAATTCCATGTGTTGCTTTAGTTAAAGTCAGGACAGCATTCTGTGACTTTTATGTGCTTCAACTGATCTCAGCCTCAAGCCTTTTGTCTTTGCTATTCCTGCAAAACCCAGCAAAGGCCAGCAGGTGCTGGAGCCATCTACGGCAATGTCCCAAGATCACTCCCAGGATGGTGGCTTAACGACTTGTTTGCACAAGAATCTTCTTAGAGCCTCAGCCGGCTCCCACAGAATGAGAGAGGAGAGGATACTGAAAGCAAATACTGAAAGGCAGCAGAAAGTTAACAGGTAAATACTAAAATCTCCCTCAAAAGTACCTCTACCGGCTGTATAGCATGCAGGACTGTACCCACCCTCCTGCATGAGGCTGGCACTAGAAATTAGCAGCATGTAAGAAACCAAAATTCCTAAACCACTTAGAAAGGAAAATCTGTAGTTGCCATTTTATTAAATGGAATAGGTTCATTATCTGAGGGGCTTCACACTCTCTAGCAGTCAACAGGTGACTGTTCACACTGCCTGGGACTCTCATTCAAAGATCCTTCCTTAGTTTCCCCTGTGAGCTGCACATAAAGCCATTAGAAGCAGAGCAAGGCCACACACTCCCCTCAAATCATCTGAGCCTTACTCACACTGTTCCCTACAGCCAAGAAAGCCAGACCAGAGATAAAGACACCAGACACATCAGATACTTCTGGTATTACTGCAGCCTAACCTTCTGAAGAGCTGCTCCTCAGATGAACAATTGCAGGGAAATCCTTTTCTCTGACAATTGAGTTGCAATGCTTGCACTGAACAAGACCTCTGGTGACTAAGGAGCATTTACATTTGAAGAGATGAGGCTAAAAACCACTGGTGAAAACACAGGTGCACAGCAAACACTTACCCAATGCATGACCTCAGACTGCACTTTGATGACTTCCCACATTCCCAGAACGAACCAGTGGCATGTTCCTACTTTCATTGTTTTTGGCACCACTTTTAGCTGTTTAACTGTACCAACTATTAGATCTCTCTAAGGTCACCATTAGTGTAACCCCTTCTGACTGGGGTGGGGAAGAAAAGTGAAGCATTTCCCCCCTGACAGCTCTAACATTCCCAGCCTCTCAAGAGGAAATCGACAGCAGCTGGACTGAACCAGCGCTTAACCAGGTTTACACACTTAGGAGGAGCAGTACCAGAGTCATGAAATGGACATCATCCATTTACTACTCTAAACTACTTGGGGGAGGGGGAACTTAAATGTTGTCGATTTGACAACAACTTGAATGTTGAATGATGTCTATTTCAGGAGCCACCATCATTTCCAGCTTCTGCTTTACCTACCTTCAGACGTTTTCCAGCGTCTCCACAGATCCTCAATGGTGATGTGTTTGTCTTCTCTGTGCAGGTGACTGTGCTTGTTAGAGGCATCCTTGTACTGCATATCTTCCCTCAGGAACTGCAGAAAAGGGAAAACATTCAGCTGAAATGCTAAAACAACAACTTCTAAACAGAACCTACATGGGAAGCAGGCAGAGAAGAACCTTTATGACTTCTTCCCCATGCGAGCACCACACAATTCCTGTAGACTTGACTACATCAAAACCTCAGCAAGCAAATTAAATACCCTTAGAGGGTTTGATTTTTCACCATGATTCAATCCTAGAGATGCTGAAGGTGCAGCTGTTGGCACACCAGGTTTAACAACATGAGCAGTGTGCCACATATTCACCTGAATGACAAGAATGCACCACGCAGGTAACGCTGCACACTTCTGAAAACATTTCACCACCTTCACCTCCTTGGAGACAAGACCAGGTAAGACTTGAAAACGTGCCAGTCCTTTCTGGATGAGTAACACCTGGATCCTGCTACACCAGTTAAATGCTTGAGGGATGAGAGAAAGGTGTTGGCTAAGGATTATTAAAATCTTTTGATTAGACAACAAAACTTTGACTTGTATTTCATCAAATTAAAACACAGAAGGCATCTTAGGGCCAATTTCTCCTCGCTAATCACTCTTTAGTGACTCCACTCCAAACACAGAGCATTACACAAGGCTGTTTCACTCTCAGTAATTAGCAGAAAGCCTGTGTCACACCTTGCCTTTTAGTTGACAGGGCAAGAAGGCAGATCTGCAGTCACATCTTGCTTTTATCACTCTTCACAAGCCACTACCAATGGGTTATCCAAAGGCATACAAGACAAACAGCAAGGAACTCTAAAACCCGTTTTCTTTTTGTCTCACACAGGCCTAGAGAAATTTGAATTCTGATTAGAACACACCTCCCATGGATAGTGGAAACCTCCCATAGGAATGTCCCTAAAAGCACAGCATGAGCAGTCTCTGTGGGTGGAGACCAGAAAGCTAACATGAAAGCCAAATATCTTCCACAGCAGATCGCTTGCTCACTGCAGCTCCTGAAGGATAAAGCTGCTCAAGCGAAACCAGCTACAGATAGTCATGACAGCTAACTCAAAACCCAGCTTTGGATGAGGCTGCTCAGATGTCACCACCACGAGGAAGGAGGTCATGCTAAAGATGCACTGCAGAAGACCTCCCTTCTTAGAACACAACAAGCAGAGGACTGAGTGCTGCAGCTGTATGCAGACATGAATATCTGCTGCAGAACCTCTGCTGCAGATTCCACAGCCCAGCTGAGAACTCTGACCACTTCCTAAACCCATCAAACCACCACGGACCTGGCACAGATAACAAAGTGTGCAGCCAAAGGCAGATTATCTTACTTGTTTCTACTCTATTAAAGGGTAAACTGAAGGTACCAAAGAAAGAGAGAACTAAACTCCATCTTATTTCAGAGTGTCTCTAAGCCTTTCCAGAGTAAAGTGCAGGCTCTGAATGTCAGACATGGACATTTGTTTTACAAATGGACATCACGGGCTGATGGAGCTTGCAAAGAGGAAGAGAATGGAATGCAAAGCATGGATACAAGGAGGACATGAACTGTCCAGGAGTGGGGTCAGGGGAGGACACAGACAACCTGAGAGCTAGAGCATATCCTCTACAAAGACAGACAAGAGAGTTTGGTTTCCTCATGCTGGACAAGAGAAGGCTCTGGGGAGACCTAGGAGCCTCCCAGGACTTGAAGGAAGGTGGGAGAGAGCTGGAGAGGGACATTTGATAAAGGCATGGAGGGATGGGGATGAAGAATGATGGCTTCAAACTGGAAGAAGCTGGACTGAGATGAGACATGAGGAGGAAATTCTTCCCCATGAGGGTGGTGAGGCACTGGAACAAGTCGCCCAGGGAGGTTGTAGATGCCCCTTCCCTGGAGGTGTTCAGGGCCAGGTTGGATGAGGGGGTTGGAACTAGATGATTGTTAAGGTCCCTTCCAACTCAAACCATTCTATGATTCTGTGATGGTTCTATATATAAAGGTTTCAGTATATTGTGCATCTCCTTAGCTCAAACTCATGCCTCAGGTAAGTTTTGTTCATAGGAAATAAACTCACCTTTTCCTCATTTCTAGTTGTCAGCAAAGGTTTTTACATACTGTAGGACAAGAACATTTGAGCATTTACAGGTCCTGCCAAGGAAAATCTGAGGTGCTGTTAGAAGGAATACATTCAGGGCTGGGAATAAAGATGAGGATGCCAACTGCTACAGAAGAAAAGCTGCAAGGTCATCATCTCACCCCCAAGCACCAAGAAAGCATTCTGATTTTGGAAATGGGATGGACACAGGTTACCTTGGCAGCCAGAGAAGCAATGCAAACAGCACCCAGATGATCTTCAAGATCCCTTCCAACCCAAACCACTCTATGAATTTATGAAAACTTGCAGTTCCATGTCATTGTGCTGCAGAACCCACAGAGGGAGCAAGAGTTAAGGCAAGAATTAACACGACAAGGGGCGGGGGGGAGCAGGCTGCGAATTTCACCACTAATCGCAAATCACAGCTTCAAGCACAGGATTTCCCGGGGGAAGAGGATGGCAGACTTCTATTCCTCAGAGAGGTCCTCTGATACCAGAGGGTCACAACAGTAAAATTACAACTGAGAGAACCAGAAAGGGGCCATCAAGTTTTGAAGAGAGAACACATTTGCTAATGAAAAAATACAGACCATCACCTAACATCTTTCTCTTGTCTAAAAGAGCTTTGTTTCAAAACTGGCCTCCTATGGAATTTCTCCTTTAAGAACACAGGGATTGTGTCCTAGCTGGAAGAAATCCTTAAAAACACAACTACTCTAGTAAAAAGAGAGGAATTTTTTTTTGTTCCTTGTCATGGCAGCTAATCTCTCTTCTGTTGCCCTGGTCATTAAGTATACAAAGAAAAGGTTAGAAAAATAACTCTAAATAGGGAGGTTAAAAGAATAAGCTCCAAAAGAAAACATCTAAGGATTGTCTTGGCCAACATAATTAAGAGAGAGAGAAGGCCTTTTAAAGACTACAAAGCTGAAAGCAAGAAGGCAGCAGATAAGTTACCCAAAAACTCTATGTGAAACAAGAAGTAGAATAATTTGTCCAAGGAGTTACTTCAAAAAACAAGTAGAGAACAGAAGGAAAAAACACCACACCTAGGCTGGAAACTGGACTTTTGATCCCAAAAGTACCTTAAGAACTGTGCCTCTACAAAGAAATACTGGAACAGGTTGCCTGGAGATGTAGTTGAGGCCCCATCCCTGGAGACATTCAAGGTCACACTTGATGGGGCCCTGAACAACTTGCTCTAGCTGGAGATGTCCATGCTGACTGCAAGGGGTGCTGGACAAAATGTCTTTTGAGGGCCCCTGCCAATCCAGTGCATTCTCTGGTTCTGTGACTCACACCCCAAACCAAAAGGTTCAGCAGGGTAATAGGTGGAGAGGAAACTTTCTCCTCCCTGGAGGGGACAGGACTTGTGGAGCCCTGGAAAAAGAGTTCAAAGGTCAGCTGTGCCACAACCTTCTTTTCAGGAAGCCTTTAGTGCCCCAACATTCACTAAAATCCAGTCAACTCACAACCAAAAACCTGAACCAAGAACCCCAGCCGCCACAAGAACACCCAAACATACAAACAAAAGCCAAACAAACAAATCCCAACCCTTCACAGAAAGGAACAAAGATACCCTAGATGGAGAGAGAGCACTTGGTGACTGAAGGCCCATGCAGCACCACACGAAGTTAAACCATGTTAAAATATGGAAGCCACAAGAAATTCCTGCTCCCTGAAGGAAAAATGAACAATGGCATCCTTTAGCAGTGGAACAGTCAACTGCAGCTCCTTGCCTGCAGGAAGTGCTTCCATGCTGTGTTTATATCCATGTTTACATTCTGCTCTGGCTGGGGGCTCAAGTTTATGATTTTCTGTTTCACCAACTTAAAATAGCTCCTTTAACTGACAAGTTTACTTCAGGAGCAATTAGTAGCATCTTCTGGCTAAGGATTCTTGGCTTCCTTGAGCATCTAGTCCTTAAACAGTGTTACTGCCTTCACTTCTATCCCTTCAGAAGAAACTCTGCACCACTTGGAACTCCAGTTTTCCTGTAATCCCACCCCCAGGTAGAGCATGGCCAGACACTCTTTGGTACATCCCCTCATGCAGTGTCACACTTGGTGACTCAGTTATGATGGCAACTGTGCTTTTAAGAGACAACATGCTATAGTTAGTGATGGCTTCAAACTGGGAGATGATGGATTGAGATGAGACATGAGGAAGAAATTCTTCCCCACAAGGGTGGTGAGGCACTGGAAGAGGTTGCCCACAGAAGCTCCAAGTGTGGCACTGTTCATAGCCAGGTTGGACGAAGCCTTGAGCAAGCTGGTCTAGCAGGAGGTGTCCTTGCCCATGGAAAAGGGTTGGAACCAGAGGATCCCAAAGGTCCCTTCCAACCCAAACCACTCTAGGATTCTATGATTCCAGAAGCATTAAGTTATCACTGCAAGGAAATGACAAGAAAGGCTGATGAAAGTAAAACTGTCAGGTAGGATGGACAGGGTACACAGCTGCCTACTCTGCAGAAATGGCTTCTAGAGAGGTTCCCTGGTAAGATTAGGAATGTGTTCAAGTACAGTACAAATATTACTGGGAAAATGTAGCCTGTGGCCATCAAAGTGCCACCAAGTCTATCTTAACTAAGCTGCAAACTGTATTGCAAAAGGATTATTGCAGCTGAAAATTGTACCTATTGTATAGCAAAGTCTACTTTGCAACCTTTTCACAGCCAGGCCAAAATTCCCAGGGGGACATTTCCCTGTGGCAGGTCTGAATGCCTGCAGCGCTACAGAAACGGGAGCAGACAGCTCAATATTAGCTTAAGTAGCTCCAAGGAGGCAAGGCATGAGGTGGATCTGATCCAAATCACCTTGGTGCAAGTTACCATGCAACCATGGCCGTGATCACAAAGGCTGCCTCTCCACAGGGCTGCTCTGCACAGGTACAGCTGTAGATGGCATTGAGCTGGAACAGGAGAAATTTAGACTGGAGATCTTTGCAGTAAGGGTGGTGAGACACTGGAAAGGTTGCCCAGGGAGTTTGTGGATGCCCCCTCCCTGGTGGTGTTCAAGGTCAGATTGGATGAGGCATTGAGCAACTTGGTGGAAGGTGTCCCTGCTCATGGTGGGAGGGTTGGAACTAGATGATCTTTAAGGTCCCTTTCCAAACCAAACCATTTTATGAATCATGTGTTCAGGCATAACTTGGCTCCTTCCTACCCTGCTCTGAAAACACAGGCTCTGTGGACATGCTAGAGCTGCTTGCAGAACTCCAGGAGGCTAAACATCTGTAAGGCACTCTTCCTGGGGACAAATACATTAGCAGATGAATGATAAAACCCAGTGGCAAAAAAACCCCAACAAACCCTGTCTCCCCTCCCCCCCCAGCCAAACAAGAAACCACAACTAAAACCCCACCAACCACCACAACAAAACCCCAAAGCAAACACACATAAAAATATCAACCAACCAAAACAGAAAAACAAAGCACAACTCATGTACCAGCTCTACAATAAAATAAGAGAATTAAACCACTCCAATAGCTTTGGGGGAGGGGGGTGGGGAAGGGGGAATATTTGTTGAGCTGGTCAGGAAGCTCAAAACACTAATTTGAACTTATTGGTAGCAGGCTCTTGCCCAGCCAGATGCAAAACCAGCACAGAAGCCATCCCAGTTTCATGCAAAGCAGTGAAAATGTTCTTGGTTTGTGCCTCACTGCAGCAGGTCTCTTCCCACCAGGCAGAGCTCTACCCAGCCAGACGACACTGAGCTGCACGCTGGTTTACACAAAGGTGAGCACCAGCTCAGGGTCCTTGATTACAAGAATCAAAAGGATGTAATCAGAAGTCAAGCTAACTTTAAAGGGTATTCATCACCTTGCTGAGTGTGTATTTGCAGACAACACCACAAAGAAGGAGCTCAGTCTATAGCAAAACCTCTCCTAACTGAAACACCTGGGGTAGGTTCCTGAAATTTAACAAGGTCCCAGGAGGCACTGAACAAAGAGATCAGGCTTTTGAACTATGCCATCTATTTTTTTTTTCAACAACTGTTCCCCATACTGCTGTACTTCCCCTTCATTCAAAACCTTCTGCTAACTCTGTAGTCCAAGATGTAGCCACCAAAAGGAAGACAAAATCTGTGTCTACATTTGGGTTTTGTTACAGCCACAGGAGGGCTGCTCGCTTAGAGCCATCCTGAGTCCAATGTTCAGTTCCCAAAGTGGTGTTTTCACTTTCTGCTTCTGACATCCAAAACACACACACTGAAAATGGGAGCTCCACACCACCTTGTGGGATCCAATTCCTCAGGATTTCCTGTCCTGGAATTTCTTGCCATCTTGCCCAAAGCACTTAGCACTTCCTGCTGTCCAGAACTGATTACTGAAATCATCATAGAATTGTTTCAGTTGGAAAAGACCTCCACGATCATAAGGGTCCAACCACCAGATGATGCAGGCAGCTCCTCCCCTCAAGACTGAGGGAGCTGAGGCTGCGTGGCCTGGAGAAGAGGAGACTCAGGGGTGACCTTATTGCTCTCTGCAACTACCTTAGGGGAGGTTGTGGACAAGCGGAGGTTGGTCTCTTCTCCCAGGCAACCAGCACCAGAGCAAAAGGACACAGTCTCAGGCTGCACCAGGGGAGGTTTGGGCTGGATGTTAGGAGGAAGTTCTACACAGAGAAAGTGATTGCCCATTGGAATGGGCTGCCTGGGGAGGTGGTGGAATCACCATCATTGGAGGTGTTCAGGAGGAGACTTGATAGGGTGCTTGGTGCCATGGTTTAGTTCATTAGGTGGTATTGGATAATGGGTTGGACGTGATGATCTTGAAGGTCTCTTCCAACCTGGTTTATTCTATTCAATTAAACCCAAAGACACTCAGTAGATGTTGTCAGCAAACACCAGATTCATACAAAAAAACAACCCCCCAAAACCACAAACCAAAACAATCTATAAGCCATCCCCTCTTCCTATTTTCAGCCTTATCTGGAGTTTCAGGAACAAATATCTCCAACATGGTGGTGCAAAGCGATCGGAACCTCAGCTGACCAGCTCCAGAGTATCATGCAGAAGGAGCTGCTCCTCCTAGGTGGCTTCTTGGCCTCCTCTCTCCCCTGTTTTCATCACCATGAAGGCTAGGATGTCTCTGCTCCAAACTAGAAAATCCTGTTTCACTCTTCCCCCCCCCCAGATCTCTTACATAATTGAAGAACAAAAATACCTACCAGCTCCTCTCTGCAGAGACTGCACAGCCAGTCTCCATCCCAGCTGCAATCCAGAACCATCCCACATGGAGAAGTGAAGATGTTATGCTTCATTTCCCCAGATTCCCCTAGCAAGCTTGCAAAATAGCCTGTGCTGCAGAGGTGTGAGCACCATTTTAATTGCTCAAAGAATGGAGGCATAATGAACCAAGAATATGACTAGCAAATTCATTACATGACAACACACCAGTGCTGAGAGCATGAACTGGTTTCTCCTTTACTGTAACCCTTTTAATCACCATTTCAGGAGGGTGTGCTGAAGCGGATGTTCCTCAACTCACCCCACTTGGATCAGCTGTTTATTTTTAACTGCATTGTTTACACTTGGAGCTGCATCTTCTCCATTTTTATTTCCTCCTGGATGCTTTCTTGACTTTGTTTCTTTTTTCAGACTCCAGTTCCCAAACACCACAGCGTACTCTCTCAAGACATGATGGTTGTTTCACCACCCCTGGATTATCTTCAGCTTGGATGCCAATATGCCCTGGAGCCCTCCCACAACAGCTTTCTGAGCCCATCCCTTTAGAAAAGGTCACTTCAAAGGAAGCTCTTGGACTGCCAAGCATCCTGCTCCTGTTAAGCTCACTGCAGCCCAAATGCTATATTGCCATTGCTATTCCTGATGAGATCATGCTAGCTGCTTTTTCTGTTTTGATCAGTCTGTAGGAGACAATCATCCTTCCTGTTAGAGGTAGAACAGAATAGAATAGAATAGAATAGAATAGAATAGAATAGAATAGAATAGAATAGAATAGAATAGAATAGACCAGACCAGACCAGACCAGACCAGGTTGGAAGAGACCTTCAAGTTCATCATGTCCAATCTATCATCCAACACCACCTAATCAACTAAACTATGCAACCAAGCACCCTGTCAAGTCTCCTCCTGAACACCTCCAGCAATGGTGACTCCACCACCTCCCAGGGCAGCCCATGATACTTGCCTCCAGACAACATTCTAAGTAAAGGCACTTCTTCGTATCACCCCTCAGGTTCTAACTGCTTTAACCATACTGTTAAAAGCCACTTCCTCAGTACTGCAGTCCATCTCCTCAGTGCTTTTTGTCTTTTCTGATTTTTGGTGGCTGTAGGAGATGGGGAGAGACTCACAGAATTGTTTTGGTTGGAGAAAACCTCTGAAGATCATCAAGTCCAACCTTCCTTGAGGTCCCTTCCAACCCTAACCATTCTATGATTCTTGGATTTTTCTGTTAAGTAATTCTGCAAGTGCATTCATAAAACAACAACAAAACAGTTGCCATTAGGTGCCATTAGGTGGCTGTGACACTACACACACAGGTATTAATATTTAAAAAACAACAGCTTCCCATGTAGTGCTACAGGCTGGGGTCAGAGTGGCTGGAGAGCAGCCAGGCAGAAAGTGACCTGGGGGTACTGGTTGACAGTAGGCTGAACATGAGCCAGCACTGTGCCCAGGTGGACAAGAAGGCTAAGGGCATCCTGGCCTGTATCAGGAACAGTGTGGCCAGCGGGAGCAGGGAGGGAATTCTGTCCCTGTACTCAGCACTGGTTAGGCCACACCTTGAGTACTGTGTCCAGTTCTGGGCCCCCCAGTTTAGGAAAGATGTTGACTTGCTGGAATGAGTCCAGAAAAGAGCAACAAAGCTGGGGAGGGGTTTGGAGCACAAGTCCTATGAGGAGAGGCTGAGGGAGCTGGAGTTGCTTAGCCTGGAGAAGAGGAGGCTCAGGGGAGACCTTACTGCTGTCTACAACTACCTGAAGGGAGGCTATAGCCAGGTGGAGGTTGGTCTTTTCTCCCAGGCAACAAGCACCAGAACAAGAGGACAAAGTCTCAAGCTGCACCAGGGGAGGTTTAGGCTGGAGGTTAGGAAGAAGTTCTTCATAGAAAGAGTGATTTTCCATTGGAATGGGCTGCCCAGGGATGTGGTGGAGTCACCATCACTGGAGGTGTTTAGGAAGAGACTTGATGGGGTGCTAGGTGCCATGGTTTAGTTGATGAGATGGTGTTGGATGATAGATTGGACTCGATGATCTCAAAGGTCTTTTCCAACCTGGTTAATTCTATTCCGTTTCGACAGCACTACTCCTCGAGGAAGTGGACTGACGCAGGATCCAGAGAGAGTGGTTCTCAGGAAACAGGAAAAACCTATGGAAATTGTGAGCACAGGCTAAGTCTCTGCTGCTTCTGCCTCTTCATCATGAGAACAGGTTTGGCACACGTGATGCAGCAGGTGCTTCCTGAGACAGATCACCTCCCACCACACCATTAAAACCTTCCTGAGCACTAAGTTCTCCTTCCAGCTACCCCTTTACAGCCAACCTCTGAGCCAGCTTGAACTGCAATCTTCTGTGTGTTCATAATAAAGTGAGAATCAATCTTCTGTATGTTAATAACAAAGTGGTAATAGCAGGACATAGACTGGGCAGAAAAAAATCACATTAGCCTGCCCTGACAGTAAGCAGAGTCTTTTCCCACATCCTTCCTTTTAACTCCTCTGTGCTCTGCCACACTCCCCGGCTTTCATACTGTGAGAGCCTACTTCACAGCAATTAGCAACTGCAGAGCAAAGCATGCTCTAAATTATAACAGAAATATATTATCTAACCCCTTTTATAACACAAATTTATTACCTACACCTTTTATGTTGCTGTTTTGTTTCAGTTATGCTTGTATTGAAGTACAATGTTCTATGCTGACAATTCAGGGCAAGTGTTAAAGGTATGTGACACCTGAATGCAAAACAAAGCTACATGAGTAGCTCTGATAAAAGCTCTTTTTAAACCCACCGCCCCCCCCCCCCCAAGGATTTTGTAATTAGAATTAGGAAAGCATCTTCTGGTGAATTTAAAAGGTCAAGTTTTTCATTTTTATAAACCTGTGTCTTGGTTTAAGAGCTGATCCTATGACTGTCTCTTAAGTGTTACCATCTAACATTAGGTAAGGAGGTTGACTTGCTGGAACGAGTCCAGAGAAGATCAACAGAGTTGGTGAGGGGTTTGGAACACAAGCCCTATGAAGAGAGGCTGAGGGAGCTGGGGTTGGTCAGCCTGGAGAAGAGGAGACTCAGGGGTGACCTTATCACTCTCTACAACTACCTGAAGGGAGGTTGTAGACAGGCGGATGATGGTCTCTTCTCCCAGGCAGCCAGTACCAGAACAAGAGGACACAGTCTCAGGCTGCGCCAGGGGAGGTTCAGGTTGGATGTTAGGAAGAAGTTCTATACAGAAAGAGTGATTGCCCATTGGAATGGGCTGCCCAAGGAGGTGGTGGAGTTGCCGTCATTGGAGGTGTTCAGGAGGAGACTTGATGTGGTGCTTGGTGCCATGGGTTAGCTGTTTGGGTGGGTTGGATTGGTTGATGGGTTGGACACGATGATCTTGAAGGTCTCTTCCAACCTGGTTTGGTTTATTCTAAATAAAGGTTTATTCTAAGTAACAGACCAAAGAATAAGGAAAGGAAAAGGCAAAAACTCCCCCACCACAAACCACCACAATCTAACCAGCCCAGGCTCAGACCGCAGCCCTTCTATCCTCCTTAGAGGACTCCAACAAATCCCTCATGTGTTTCCATGACTAATCAATCCCATGCTAAAAATTTAGATCAAGTTTCCCCACATCAGATTCCTCAAGGTCAAAGATAAGCTTCTTTCCAGTCCACACAAAGGAGACCCACAAGGCCTGCAGTATCAGACAATTCTGGGGGGAAATAAAAAGTTTCTTGTCGCAGTTCAGATTCTTTTACACCCTAGGGAAGCTCTCTACAGAATTATTGTGAGACAATTTCACAGAGGGGGGGAAAAAAAATCCAACTGCAACACAAAACATGGCATGAGGAACACTAGGAAAAATAGTAGCATGCAGATGAAGTGTCTGCAACTGCTGCTGGGAGTTCTTGGATTAGCAAATCAAAAGTTAAAATAAATAGAGCAGCATCTTTTGCTCTGCTTAACTTATTTTGAGAGGGGAAGGTATTTACAACAACTTTCTCCCTGGGTGTAACTAATCACTTGGAATTTGTTTCAAAGGCTTTAGCGATGGTTAAACAGCAGAAATTTACTGGTCTTTGCCACCTTTTTCTGCCAATCAACACACTCAATGTGCTGCTCTCCCCGGAGTCAAGGAGTGAATTGCACATCAGCTTTACTTCTAGGAAAGCCTTTTTTACTTAATCATTCCTCCAAGCAGCATCACCCACTGCGACAGAACAAAGCCAAACCCTGGGTTTGAGAAAGCATGGATCAGGACTTGTTTAGTGCATATTCAGACCTGCTGCCATCGGGTGACAACAGAACTCTGCCGCTGGAAGCCAGCTGTGAAGGTTGTGGTAAGGATGCAGTGAGAGATCACTCCCTTGGATTTGCAATTAAATCACATTTCTCCTTAATTTCGAGGTTTGAATTTCCTGCCCTGGAAGAAAGCACTCTCTGGAAATCCATATTTATCAGCCATTTGCATGGAAACTACATGAAGGGGACAAAAAAAAAAACCCAACTGGTGGGGTTATGATTAAATATTTATTCCATTATTAAAAATGAGCTGGCAGAGAACAGGGGCATGTTTCTGTCGGCTTATTCTGAGCTCAGCAGTGGTTTGTATATATACATATTTTTTACTCATCCCTCATTACCCAGCTACAACAAACTGTTCTAATTTCAGGCATTTTAACAGCTTTTCAGAGTAAACCAAACCTTTATTAGAATAAACCAAACCAGGTTGGAAGAGACCTTCAAGATCATCGTGTCCAACCCATCAACCAATCCAACCCACCCAAACAGCTAACCCATGGCACCAAGTACCCCATCAAGTCTCCTCCTGAACACCTCCAATGACGGCAACTCCACCACCTCCCCGGGCAGCCCATTCCATAGCGCAATCACTCTTTCTGTATAGAACTTCTTCCTAACATCCAGCCTGAACCTCCCCTGGCGCAGCCTGAGACTGTGTCCTCTTGTTCTGGTACTGGGGGCCTGGGAGAAGAGACCATCATCAGCCTGTCTACAACCTCCCTTCAGGTAGTTGTAGAGAGTGATAAGGTCACCCCTGAGTCTCCTCTTCTCCAGGCTAAGCAGCCCCAGCTCCCTCAGCCTCTCCTCATAGGGCTTGTGTTCCAAACCCCTCACCAACTTTGTTGCTCTTCTCTGGACTCGTTCCAGCAAGTCAACATCCTTCCTAAACTGAGGGGCCCAGAACTGGACACAGTACTCGAGGTGTGGCCTAACCAGCGCAGTGTACAGGGGCAGAATGACCTCCCTGCTCCTGCTGGCCACACTGTTCCTGATGCAGGCCAGGATGCCATTGGCCCTCTTGGCTGCCTGGGCACACTGCAGGCTCATGTTCATCCTACCATCAACCAGCACCCCCAGGTCCCTCTCTGCCTGGCTGCTCTCCAGCCACTCTGACCCCAGCCTGTAGCTCTGCAAGGGGTTGTTGTGGCCAATGTGCAGAACCCGGCACTTGGATGTGTTCAATCTCATGCCGTTGGACTCTGCCCATCTGTCCAGCCTGTCCAGGTCTCTCTGCAGAGCCTCTCTACCCTCTAGCAGATCAACTCTTGCCCCCAGCTTGGTGTCGTCAGCAAATTTACTGATGATGGACTCAATGCCCTCATCCAGATCATCAATAAAGATGTTAAAGAGCACAGGGCCCAGCACTGATCCTTGGGGCACACCACTACTGACTGGCTGCCAGCTGGATGTGGCACCATTCACCACCACTCTCTGGGCTCGGCCCTCCAGCCAGTTCCTAACCCATCGCAGTGTGCTCCCGTCCAAGCCATGGGCTGACAGCTTGGCCAGCAGTTTGCTATGGGGGACGGTGTCAAAGGCCTTGCTGAGGTCCAGGTAGACTACATCAACAGGCCTCCCCACATCCACCAGGCGGGTCACCTGATCATAGACGGAGATCAGGTTGGTCAGGCAGGACCTGCCCTTCCTAAATCCATGCTGGCTACGCCTGATCCCTTGGCCATCCTGTAAGTGCTGTGTTATTGCACTCAGGATGACCTGTTCCATGATCTTGCCTGGCACTGAGGTCAGGCTGACAGGCCTGTAATTCCCTGGCAAGAGTAGCTGCTCTTGCTTGGGCTTCTCGCAACACTGCTCTGGGACAGGAAGAAACTTAAGGTCAGATATAAAGAGAGTCCAGTGGAAATCAGGGCAGATCACTGGGACACTAGTAAAAAGTTCCCCCATGTACAAAAAATGCAGGGTTTGGTTTTTGTTTGGTGGTGGTTTTGGTTTGTTGCCATTTTGGGGCAGGTTTTGGGTGGTTTGGTTTGGGCTGTGTATTGTGGGGGGTGTTTTTTGTTTGTTTTTTGTTGTGGGATTTGTTTGATTGATTGGTTGGCTTTGTTTGATTGGGTTTTTTTGAAAGGGGGAAACAGGTTTGTTTAGGGCTTTTTTTTTTCTTGCTGGGTTTTGGTTTGCTTCATGTATTTATTTCCTTAACTTCCACTACAACAAATGCAGCACAAGCCAGGAGAATCACACCCTGCTGAGAAGTTCCTCAGGAAGCCCACACCAGCTTGCAGTCCCAGTTTGCAGACTGGACCATGCCTGTCCCAGACATCAATGACAGGAACCAGACACTCTGTGACAACAGAGATAGACTGTTTCCAGCTCCTCAGCTGCTTGGCCAGAACACCCCCTCAGGTGCAGGGCACGTTTTTCCCTCCAAAGTTTCAAGGCCCATGATTTCACTCTGGGCTATTCTTTCTCTTGTCCTGTATTCCTACAGAGAATTCCTAACTGTCAAGCAACAGCCACTGCTTGTACAGCCACACATTAAAGTACCTCAAGCCTGTACCCTGACACCTGCCAGAAAGCAAAAGCAGCAAGAACCAAGAAAGCTACATCAACATTTCCACTTCTGCTCAGCAATTCTAAGAATCCTGATGGAAAAGTTGAGTAAGCACAAGGGCAAGTCCTTTGCCATGACCAGCAGGAGCCCACCCAGCCAACTCTTTCAAGCACCACCAGGCAGGTCTGAATAACCTTCCCTACCGTATGGACTTCATCTAACATTAGTCTACAGCAGGAGGCACTTGCTACTTGAGCATGAAATGTTAGCAAAGCCACCTAAGAAAGCTTTCTGGACTGGAGTAGGTATTGTCTTGCACCATGAAGTGCCTGGAAGAGCTCTGAGGCAAACACAAAAGCCCAGGAATGTCTTTAGCAAGAAAACCTTAGAACAAAGAAGCTAAAAGGTGGCAGATCACACCAGCTGGGGGTCACCTTCGGCTAGCGAAACCAACACCATTTCCCTGCCTCTTAAACTAATCACAAAAAGAACAGCTTAAATTCAGAGCTGCACAAAAATTCCCTTCAGACTGGAGCAGTGGGCAATAATAGTCCATTTTGGACAATAACAGACATTTTTGGACAATTCTAGATATTACTCTCCTGCCACACCTGCCTGTGGGATGGGCTGGAGTAAGGAAAACAGCAAAGGCTACTCAAGCACTGGAATGTGAAGAGCAGCAATATAAAATGGGGTGGGGGGGAAGAGACAGACCTCATGCAGGGACAAGTAAAGGTTTCCTCCTCCTACCTCATCACTTTCATCTACTTCAATGCCACCATCTTTGTCATCATCCATTTGCTTGTGGATCATGCGAAGAGCTTCCAGGCTGAACCGATCCTCCTCAGTGAAGCACGGTGGGCTGAGGGAGCTGCAGGGATCTAAAGTGGAGGGGAAACAAAAAGAAAAGCAAAACCAGAAACATCAGCTCCTGTCACTCCAGAATATAAATCTCCCATGCAAGAGAAAGGGAGCTGTATGTGCACATGGATTGCACTGCACAAGCCATCAGATCTTAGATCTCCAATTTAGCTGGAGTATAATAAAAGAAGTGAAGGGATGGGTGGGGGTGGAATCAAGTCTCTTATTTTTCTTCTCCAGGAGGGAATCCCAAAGAATAGGCTGGAATAGTTTGACTCTTGGGTTCTTTTCCTATCATCCATCCTTAGCAATGTAGCACTGCAACAGCAAGTAAAGGCATTGCACTTTTAAAGCTCCTTTCTGGAAGCCTGGGCTGAACGGGCAGCAGTGGAGCAAAGGGATTGTCATGTCCTACACTCACAGCTGCATCCACAGACAATGAAGGGATGACAGCCACACTGCAGATCAAATTCAAAGTAGACAGTGCTAGTGAATGCAGAACATTGAGGAAGGAAAGCAAGCACAGGGCAAAAGAAAGCTCAGCCGGTGATCATAGATGGTATCCTGTGTGCCCTGATAAAGACAGCAGTCCCTCTGGACAGGATTCCAGGTCACAAATAGCACATTTTCACCTGCATTCATTGCTGAAGGCTCCTGACTTGTGTGTATCTGGTAGCCCTGCCTGCAACACATCACACTGTTTCACCTCTCTACTCACCCTTTGTCAAGGTACAAGCCAAGTGCTCCAAAACTCTACCCTGCATGATGAGCAACCAGCACTGAAGACTGGCCTTTTAGAGACCTTGGCATTAACTAATGCCTAATTTCATTAACTCTGATGTACCAAATACCATCAGAACACAGAAGGTGGAGAAGGGCATCTAGTTGGAGGTGACCCTACTGACTGCAGGGGGTTTGGACAAGATGACCCTTGAGGGTCCCTTCCAACCCAGTGCAACCTGTGAAAACGTTGTCCAAGTTCAGCTTTCTTAAGGCAGTGAATTTCTGCTATCATAGCCAGTGTAAAAATGCACTGACCGGTCCCAGAAACTGCTGTACTCCACTTCTATCATGTCAATACAAATTGAGGCAGGAGATGAACAATTTTTGCTCCTTCTAATCAAAGGATTAATTAAGCTTTCCTATTTACAATGGTATTTACTAAAGGCTCATTTACCTAAGTGATGAAAAGGAAGCACATACAGAAAGGATAGAATCATAGAAGTGGATAGGAGCAAGAGCTTGCAACAGGAAAAAAGAGCTGGGTTAGTATTTCCAGGCCAACTGAGTTGGCAGAATTCTGTTCTTCTTTCTACTCTGAATTTTAAAATCATTAAAACTAATGGATGCTGATAAGACTTGAGATTTTTGTTTTGCAATGAAAAGAAAATGGTGTCACTGAGGGAGGCTAAAGGACTTCTCCCTGTAACACAGGGTGGGGTGTAGAGCTTTTCCTTGCAACAGTAATTGATCGTCTCAAAGTAATTAGAATCACCTCAGATTAATCACCCACAAGGGCTAACAACTTCATGCCAATAGCCCTGAACAGCGTACACAACACTACTTAAATGCTCATATATTAGAAGAGCCATCTTTGTACTGCAAGATGAGATCTAGGCTATGTTAGAAGCAAGCACAATTGTCAGAACAGATAAAGAGGTCCTTCAAACACTCCCAACTTGTTTAATTCTTACTTAGATCCATTCTTACACAGAACAAAACGCCACCTAAAGAGTGTTCACAGCTTGCAAGCACCCACTCAGATGTTTTTTCCATTCTGTTCACTGAAAGCCCAGCTTTTCAAACCAAGAAGGCATTTCCTCAAAACTGAGGTTTATCAGTTTCATCATAAGAGGAGTTAGGTATCTTAAATACCCTTTTTGGGGTAGATTATTGGGCTAAATACCTTTTCAGGGGTATTTAAACGTGAAAGCACTTTAAAGACCTGTGGCTCTTCTTGAGAAAAGCAAACAGGCTGCTTGTGCTTCAAATGTCCCAGGTGCTGGCTGCAGGAACACTTGATCTCTCTCAAGAGATGATGGAGTGCCAATTGCTCCTTTTTGGGACTGAGAAACTTGAGGTAAGACCACAGCTCACATCTAACAAGACTTAACCCACTCTGCACAGAATCGAGATCTGCCTTCTAGTTTATTTTCATCTGGTAAAATTCTGCCTTACCAGACTGCCAACACTTGTCAACCCACTCTTCAGAGAGCAATTTCAAAACAAAAACAAATCACAAAGCCAGAGTCTAAGTGGAAAGCATCTCACAAGCATACCTGTGAAGTCCTACCAAATCAAAAACTTCATCTGCAGCTCTGCAGCAGATTCTAGCAAGCCTCTCTCACAGGGCAAAAACTATTCCAGTTAATACTAGGTGGATAGAAACTTCTCAACCCCCCCCCCCCTCCCCAGTTAACCAAGGCAACAGCCAAAAGGCTAAGTCTCCAGATAGAACACACACCATAAGCACAGGGCTAAGGTTCCACACCAAGTTATAAAGCTGGTTGGTAACTTATTTTGCACTTTGGATCTATCCTAGGAAAAGTGATCTGGAATTTCAAAGCTTCTATGGTACTTGAAGATAAAATCAAACTTCACATCTGGAGCAGTTTCTCTCTCCTAGTCTGGTGTGTTGTCATAAACACACTTAGTCCAAAATCATCAGCACAGGAAAGTGCACAAAGATGCCACCAAGATGCTCACTCAGGGAGTGAATCTGGCAGCTCAGAATGTGATCCTTCCTCTAACAAAAAGCAGAGACCAAAGGAGACATGGTTTACAGTGAGGGTGGTGAGACAGTGGAACAGATTGCCCATGGAGGTTGTGGATGCCTCCTCTCTGGCCAGGTTGGCAACCTGCTCTAGTGGAATGTGTCCTTGCCCATGGCACGGGGGTTGGAACTACATGGTCTTGAAGGTCTCTTCCAAGCCAAACCTGTGATTCTATGATTTTTATTTGAGGTGGGCAAGAGGCACAGACACTCCACATGTCACTCTAGGCAGGGGTTACTGCACAGCCAACTTTTTAGTGTCGTTCAGGAGGAGGAAGCTTCAGAAGTTCTGGTCATGATAAAGACGGAATTCATTAGTAAAAAAAATCAAATGTCACATTTATGGCTCAGCCAGCTTGGCAGAGGCTTTCAAACAAGCCTTCCACCCACCCTGAGCAGCTCAGTTAACTGCTCAGAGGCAGTCATCTTCACCAGTACAGGAAGGTGCACAGCACCATGGGCACAGACCAGGCTGTGAACCGGGCAGTTATCCAAGCTCAGTGTGCAGGAAGCTTGGTGCAGAGATAAGGGGGGAAGTCACACTGAGCACCTTGGGGTTTCCCCTTCCTTTCCTTCCTGCAACCCTCCACGCCCTGCCTTTTGCAAGGAGGCCGACATAAGGTGAGACAACAAGAAAAACCCCGGTCTGAAACGCCCCTCAACTCCCATGAGCACGGCTTTTCCAGCCCATTTCCTGAGGCACCGGGAGCTAAACTCACCAAGTGGCACTGTCAACACAAGCAGAGCAGAGGATTAATGACCCCCTGCTTTCACGTGTCTGTGTCAGCAAAGCCCTGGAATTTATTTTAGGAATACGGCACCAGAAATGGTTCCAAAGCTCCTCACATCTTTCATCTACCCTGGACGCACTTGTGCCTCGACTGCTGCGAGTCAATGAGCTGGCAGCCTGGCACACAGCCCCCCGGCTGGCACTCACACAGCCAGGCACTGACACACAGCACAAAGCCCACAGCCAGGCACACAGACATGCACAGGGCCCCACACACACACACTCACACAGCACAAATCCTCACAGCCAGGCACACAGACATGCACAGAGCCACACAGCCAGGCACACAGACAAGCACAGAGCCACACAGCCAGGCACACAGACAAGCACAGAGCCCCACACGCAGCACAGAGCCCCACAGCCAGGCACACAGACATGCACGCAGCACAGAGCCCCACAGCCAGGCACACAGACATGCACGCAGCACAGAGCCCCACAGCCAGGCATACACGCAGCACAGAGCCCCACACAGAGACACACAGCACAGAGCCCCACAGCCAGGCACACAGACATGCACACAGCACAGAGCCCCACAGCCAGGCACACACGCAGCACAGAGCCCCACAGCCAGGCACACACGCAGCACAGAGCCCCACAGCCAGGCACACAGACATGCACACAGCACAGAGCCCCACACGCAGAACAAAGACCCCAGCCCCACACACAGCACAGAGCCCCACAGCCAGGCACACACGCAGCACACAGCCCCACACAGAGACACTCACACAGCACAGAGCCCCACAGCCAAGCACACACACATGCAGAGCCCCACAGCCAGGCACCCACACATGCACAGAGCCCCACAGCCAGGCACACACGCAGCACAGAGCCCCACAGCCAGGCACACACGCAGCACAGAGCCCCACAGCCAGGCACACACACATGCACACAGCACAGAGCCCCACACGCAGAACAAAGACCCCAGCCCCACACACAGCACAGAGCCCACGGCCAGGTACAGACATAGCCCCACAGCCTCTCCAGGTGATTTAGCTGCACAGTCACCAGGCCTGTGCCAGCACCTGGCTGGGGGGCCCTGCTCAGGTATGTGCAGCTCCAACCTGCCCTTCAAACCACCCATGCCTTAAGCCTTGCCCATGCCACCCTGAGCCTTTTGGGCCATACAGGGCACACTGATCCTTGGTAACACAGGCCCCCATAGTTGACACTTCACAGAATCATAGACTGGGGTCTGGGTTGGAAGGGACCTTCAAGATCTACTTCCAACACACCTCTGCCATGGGCAGGGACACCCTTCCACCAGACCAGGCTGCTCAAAGCCTCATCCAGCCTGAGCAATCTGGTGTCTCTGGTTTCCCCACCAGCACACCCAGGGCAGCCCAGGGGCTGTGAGCTCCCTGGAGCATGGCTGCTCTACATTCTCCATGGTGAGCACACCATGTCCTCACAGAACTGAAGAGCATTCTTCACACTGACATATGGCAGTCCCACACTCCCATGACTTGCCTTTCCTGAGGACTCCAGGAGTGTACCCTGCTTCACTAGCTTTACAACTCCCTGTTCCCAAGGAGCCATCTGGGATCAAGGGAAGCCTCACACAACAGGCAAGCACTATGCAAGTGTCAGCTTCCCAAGAAAGTACACCCAGCTCAAAATAACTGAGTTTCAGCCAGCCAGTACTAGGCCTTCTTTGTATTCTCCAGTGCCAAAGCAGGTGGCCACAACACCCACAGTTCCCTGCCAAATGCATCCCCAGCAGGCATTGGAACAGGCTGCCTAGGACGGTGGTGGTGTCACCATCCCTGCAGACATTCAGGAAACATGTGGACAGGGCTCTCTGGGCCATGGTGGTGATGGGTTGATATTTGGACTCAATGATTCATAGAGTGTTGGGGTTGGAAGGGGCCTGCAAGATCACCTAGTTCCAAACCCCTGCCATGGCTGCTCAAGGCCCCATCCAACCCAGCGTTGAACACCTCCAGGGAGGGGGCATCCACAACCTCCTTGGGCAACTTGTTCCAGCATCTCACCACCCTTACTTTAAAGGATCATCTTAAAGATCTTTCCCAAACCAAACAACTTTGTGATTCTATGACTCCAATATCTTTAAGATGTCTATTTCCTCTGTCCTTCGGTTTTAATCTGTACTTTAATACATCACACTTTCTTCAGCAATTCAATGTCATTCAAGGACCAAAAAAAACCCCAACCCAAGTGTAAAACAACAGATTTTCAAGACCTGAGTACAAACCCGAGTGTCAGATGCAAGCAAGGATTACTAAAATGACAGAAAAACAAGTGTTTGCAAGAACTTCACCAGATGTTCAAAGCAGCTCTTCAGAGTGAAGGCAACAAACAGGTTGCTTCTAACTTAAATCCTTATATAAGGCATCATTAAAATCTTCAGATGCTTGAAGAGAGCCTCTCAGAGTGAGCTTCATTTAATCTTTCAATTAAAAGCTCCCAAAGCAAATCACTCCTACTCTTAATAATTAAACTCCTCCATATGGCAAGTAGGCTGAGCAGGATGTAGCAGTTAACTTGACAGTGTCATTTGTGACATTTATTCAAATGATTGGAGTGAAAAATAAAGTTCATCACTGCAGTAGATCTTTCCACTAAAAACATCTTTTAAAAAACAGACAAAATTTGAACAAAAAGGGCAGAATACACCACTCCTCCAATCACAACACTGATGTTCCTTAAGATCAGCTTCCTCCAGAGGAAAATGCAGTAGTACTAAAGGGAGTGGAGAAAGGTGCAACATTGCCTCCAAAGGATTTTAAAATGTCAAGTTTCACATCAAGCTTTTCCATCACTCCGTTAATTTGGGAATTAAAGAAAGCCCAGGTGACTTCTGAAATGGTCTTTAGAAGCTCACACAGCAACAGCAGATGAAACTCCTGACTGAAAGGCCTGGTATCTGCAGAACTTGTTTCAGTCACAGTATCACAGTATAACTTAGGTTGGAAAGGACCTCGGGGATCATCGAGTCCAACCTATCAACAATGCTGCGTGCATTGGTGTACATGCATCGCAGCTGGGTTCCTGACTTCTCAACTGACCCTACCTCGTGCCCTACTCTTGCCTCTACTGAGGGACCAATTGCCTCACCCACCCCCTTCAGACCTAGTTTAAAGCCCTCCTAATGAGCCCTGCCAACTCCAGTGCCAGGACTCTCTTACCCCTTCTAGATAGATGCACCCCATCGGGACCCAAAGTCATAGAATGGTTGGAAGGGACCCCCAAGATCATCTAACTCCAACCTCCCTCCCACAGGCAGGGACACTTTCCACTAGACCAGCCTGCTCAAGGCCCCAGCCAGCCTGGCTTTCAACACTGCCAGGCTTGGAGCCTCCACAACTTCCATGGGCAACCTGTTCCAGTGCCTCACCACACTCATGAGCAAGAATATCTTCTTCATGTCTCATCTCAATCCAGTTTCCTCCAGTTTGAAGTCATTACCCCTCTCACTCCATGCCTTTGTCAGAAGTCCCTCTCCAGCTCTCCTGGAGCCCCTTCAAATCCTAGAAAGCTGCCCTAAGGTCTCCCCAAAGCCTTCTCTTCTTCAGCCTGAAGAAGCCCAACTTGCTCAGCCTGTCTTCAGGGCAGAGGTGCCCTGTGATCACCTTCATGGTCTTTCTTGTGCTGTGGGCTTCAGAGCTGGAACAAGCAGCCCTGGGTCCCTCCCTGGACCTGCTACTACCACATGTGTGCCACACTTTGTGACTGGCAACACCTTCAGTTACCAAACCCAAACCCAGCCCACACTGCAACTCTGCAGTTCAGCTCCATGAAAGCTGCCATCACTCTTTTCAATCCCACTAACCAACCTCCAGTAACCAAAGCTGGCACTTCAAACAGCCTTAACATAAATCATTGCTGCTGCGAGATGTACACAAGGGATCTCTGCAGGAGAGAGCCAAGGCTGGCTGTGGCACTACTGAGGAGTGTCCATTTATTATACTCCTATTTCTGTACCTTCTCAGAGATGCAAATCAGTTACACTTCCCCCCTCCACACCTCCCCTTGCAGGGATACTAGAAACTTCACAAGGCAAGGAAGGCTTTGATTTTTCCTTAAATCACCATTAGCAGATCTCTGCTTTCTCCACACCCACCAAAAAGCTGTCTAATGAGGAACTGAAATTTCATTTCTTTTATATACAGACATTAAATAACAAACTATGAATCCATGGATTGTATTTTTATAAAGTAGGAATCCAGTCAAATAAACGATGCCACTAACAAAGTGAAGTCCTCAGACAGGTTTCCTAGGTAAGAAGCTTCAAACCAGACTGCAGAACAGCAGACACGTGGCTTTTTGGTCAGTTGTTAAGACAGTCAAAACATTGTCAACTATCTTAGAAAACCATTAAAGCACTTTAGAAAAGATAAGGGGGGAAAGCCCCCATGCTTACTCAAAATATGAAAAAGGAATCATATGGATAATTAAATTTGATGCCAGATGTAATTCTGCTTTGATTCAACGGCATTAAAAATAACCAGCCCAGCAGTGGTTGTATAAAAAGAAATCTGGGTCTGCTAATCACGTCAAGGAGGATTCTGCCACCACAAAACATCAGTGTAAACACTCCAGATAGGCTGTTAGGAAATTAATTAGTAAATTACAGCCCTGCTCTGCCTGACTAAACAAAAAAAATCAAGACGACGGATTCATGGCTTTTCCATCTCCTTCCCACACCCTCCCTGAGCAATGCAGCAGTTTGAAGGGAAGAGGAAGTTGGACAATTGTATACAATAGTCAAAGTAGCCTAATTTAGCAGAGGAATTCCTGCCAACCCTAACAAAGCAGGAGGAGAGGAAACTGGGAGACGCAGCTTATGCAAGCCGTCGAAAATTCTGGCTTTTTCCTCCTTCCACCCTCACTTGTACTTTCACAACACTCACAGTATCACAGTATAACTAAGGTTGGAAGAGACCTCGAGGATCATCGAGTCCAACCTATCAACACAGATCCCATGACTAGACCATGGCACCATGTGCCACGTCCAATCTCCTCTTGAACACCTCCAGGGACGGTGACTCAACCACCTCCCTGGGCAGCACATTCCAATGAGGAACGACTCGCTCGGTGAAGAACTTCCTCCTCACCTCGAGTCTAAACCTCCCCTGGCACAGCTTGAGACTGTGTCCTCTTGTTCTGGTGCTGGTTGCCTGGGAGAAGAGACCAACCGCTTCCTGGCTACAACCACCTTTCAGGTAGTTGTAGAGGGCAATGAGGTCACCCCTGAGCCTCCTCTTCTCCAGGCTAAACAATCCCAGCTCTCTCAGCCTCTTGTGGCCGGTTGACGTTGCCCCCTTAAGAAAGGGAACATGGTGGACGGAAGTTGGTAAACGGAAGGAATAGTCTAAACTAATTTCATTGGACGAGTGGGAGGAAGCACCTTATGAAGTGGGAGTGAAGTGGACATTTCCAGCACTTCTCAGTCAGTCTTGCTTCCGCCTCTTCTCCGTGCAGCAGCTTTCTGTGCTGGGCTTTCTGCCAAGGCCTCGGCCTTGAAAACCAGATAACAGGCCTGTATACTAACTCCCTTCCAATTAACACAAACTGCTTCTAACCTTTTTTTTTCCTCTCTTTCTCTTTCTATCCCATTCTGGGGAAAGGGGGGGAAGAGAGGGGAGAGCGGAGGTGGGGGACCCCTCTGCCAAGGGGGGGGGTCACTCTCATTTCTGTGTTACTCTGTTGTATATCTTTGTATATATTGTAGATATTGTAAATTTGTAAATATCTCCCTGCAAACCCTACATCGCTTTGTAAATATAGCTCCACTGCTTTGCTAGTTCAGCTTGCGAGTTTTTTTTCCTTTCCCTTCAATTTTTTTTTCCCTTTTACTTTACAAGGGGGAAGGGAGGAGGCTTCTCAGCCTTATCCTTCCAAACCCACCACATTTTTTTTATTGGCGCCCAACGTGGGGCAGATAATTAGTTTAATTTATTATTTGATTGATTTAGTGTTTTCCAGCTGAATTAGCAAACATGAAGGTATTGTGGTTTGTGGAGCGATTATTCTTTTCAATTTTTGGGGCTCTGGTTTACAGATATTGTTTGGGTTTGATTTTGGATTACCTGGGTAAATATTTGGTGCGGACAATTTATATGTGGGTTATGTATAGAGTTAAATTATGGTATGGAAAATGTATTAATTTATTATGGCCAGTGAGATACAGGAATGTTACCTCCACCACTCTCCCAATTGAGATAAAGAGTTTTAAGATTCCGCCTGAGGAGACAGTAACTTTAGGTGATGCCTGGGATCCAAAGATGATTTATGTGATGTGTATAATTCTGCTGCTGGTGATAACTAATGTGTATTCTCTGTATTCCTGGCGTCGGGAGAAAAAGGTGTCCAGGGCGTGTTTTGTTATTAAAACTAGATCAAAAAGAAAACGCCGTGGCTCTCGATCAGTCCCAGAGTCATCTAGTGACGAGGACTGTGGAGAACCTGTGTCAGTTAAAAAGAAGGCTAAAAAGTTAATTGGTAAGGCAGCTCTAAATGACTTTCCTGCTGATTCTGGCAAGCAGCCAAGGGCATCGGCTGGTATCAACATGGCACCTACTCCTTCTCCCACTCCTTCTCCTTCTTCTTCTTCTCCATCGGCCATTAACGGAGCAACGTCACTTCCACCCACTCCCTCAGTGGGACCGGAAGTCACTGCCCCAGCAGCTGATTTATCTCAGGACCTGTCAGCTTCCATTAAGGTGGCTGTAAATTCAAACACAGCTCCAGTTAAGGTGGCTCCTTTAAAGACTAGAGCTGCAAAGGCCCAAGATGGAGAAGAAGAGGTGGAGACTGATCCTGGTGAGGGGCCCTCTACTCTAAAAGATCCTGCCCAGGAGGAAGACAAGGTTTGTTTTAAAGATCTAGCTAACCTAGTGAGATCAAAGCAGGATAGAGATGAAGCTAGGAAAGCAGCTGGCAAAGGTGGTTCTCAGCTTAAAGAGATCCTTAGGAGAATGACAGCAGGATTTTACGGGCAAAGAATTCAGGGAGATGAAGATGAAGATGATATTACGGACTGTTCGTCACCACGGGAGGAATTGAGAAATGTCCGTAAAGATTTCACCAGAGCAGATAAGGAGCCGGTTCTAGCTTGGCTTAGTAGGTGTTATGATACAGGTGCTTCAGCTCTAACAGTTGGAGACAAGTCAGCAGCTCAGTTAGGAACTCTCTCAAGGGACAATGGAATAGATAGACATCTAGGCGAAGCTCTCGGTAAGGTTAATCTGTGGATACGCCTTTTAATAGCGGTTGCCCTGAGATACCCTTCCCGAGATGATCTTCCATGGAATCCTAAACCCTGGACTACCATAGATGAGGGAATTAAGCGCTTGAGAGAATTTGCTGTTAGAGAGCTACTCTATGGTGAACATGAAACTCTGAATCCTGATGACATTCCTGTGGGTATTGGTCTCGCTAAAAAGATCATCAAACTTGCTCCTTCCAATTATGCAAACATTCTGGCAAGCAGAATTGTGTCAAGAAGTTATGGTGGAGCTTCTCCTACGGTTGGCCAATTCAGTGATCAAATGAGACAATTGGAGGATAGCATGACACGTGGTTCTTTGGTTTCAGCCATTGAAACTCTGTCTGGAAAAATTGAGAATTGCATGAGACAGTTAAAAGATGAATTTAGAAATTCCATATCCCAATTGGCACAAAGGGATAATTTCAATTCTTCCTCCAGGTGGGTACAAGTCTCATCTGTGAGGAATACACGTCCTCCAAGGAGGTCATTCCAAAACAGGACATTCCAAAACAGATCATTCCAAAACAGACCACCAAGGCAGTCACGTAGAACTATTTGGATAACTCTGCGTGATCAGTTTGGTGAGAACATGAACCGCTGGGATGGCCAACCAACTTCTAATCTTTTCAGGAGACTGAGGGAATTGCAAAGTGGCAGAACCCGAGGTAGCAATACCAGAAGGGTAGCTGTTACTTCCACAGTTCCCCAGAACAACTCTTATGGCTCCAACAGTGGCTCCAGTTATAACATGCAAAGTTATAACCCTGCACAATATGTGCAATGCACATGTGCGCATGTTCCCCATAACTAGGGGTGCCCTGCCTCCCGCCAGGGGGAGGAGAGGGATAACAGAGATAACAGAATCTATTGGGATGTGTACATCCAGTGGCCTGGCACTTCACAATTTCAGAAGTACAGGGCCTTGGTTGACACAGGAGCTCAGTGCACCATAATACCATCAAGTTATCAGGGATCAGAGTCTATAACTATTCTGGGAGTCACTGGTGGATCTCAAGAGTTAAGTAAGGTAGAGGTTAATATAAGTCTAACTGGTAAACAATGGAGGAAGCATACAGTTGTGACCGGACCTGACGCACCTTGTATTTTGGGAATTGATTTTTTGAGAGAAGGGCGTTTCAAAGACCCTAGAGGTTACAAATGGGCTTTTGGAGTAGCTTCAATAGAAATTGATGGACAAAAATTGAAGCTGTCTGCCAGACCTGAACTTTCTGATGAATCTGCAGTTGTGGGACAACATAAGATACAGGACATTAAATTGCCGGTTGCTTCTCAGACTGTTCATCACAGACAATACAGAACCAACCGTGACTCTTTGTTGCCCATTCAGAATCTGATTCGTCAGTTGGAGAGTCAGAAAGTCGTCAGCAAAACTCATTCACCTTTCAACAGTCCAGTGTGGCCTGTGCGGAAGCAGAATGGAGACTGGCGTCTGACGGTAGATTACCGAGCCCTAAACGAAGTGACACCACCTATGAGTGCAGCAGTACCAGACATGATGGAGCTACAGTATGAGCTGGAATCCAAAGAGGCCAAATGGTATGCTACCATAGACATTGCTAATGCATTTTTCTCTATTCCCATAGCAGAGGAATGCAGGCCTCAGTTTGCTTTCACCTGGAGAGGAATCCAGTACACTTTCAACAGATTGCCAATGGGCTGGATCCACAGCTCAAGCATCTGTCATGCAGTGATCCACGATGCTCTGGAGAAAGGCGGTGCTCCAGAACACATCCAGTTCATCGATGACATCATCGTCTGGGGTAAAACTGCTGAGGAAGTCTTCAAGAAAGGTAACAAAATCATTGACATTCTTCTGAATGCAGGTTTTGCCATCAAACGAGACAAGGTGAAAGGACCTACCACAGAGATTCAGTTTCTGGGAGTGCGGTGGCAGGATGGACGCCGACACATTCCAGTGGATGTGGTAAATAGAGTCTCCACCATGGCAAGTCCCACAAACAAGCAAGAGACCCTACGTTTCTTGGGGATAGTGGGATTTTGGAGACTACACATTCCTGGATATAGTCAGATTGTGAAACCTCTGTATGATGTGACTCGAAAGAGAAACCATTTCCACTGGGGACCTGAACAACAAGCAGCCTTTGACCAGATAAAACAAGAGGTGATTCAAGCAATGGGTCTGGGACCTGTCCGAGATGGTCCAGACATTAAGAACATTTTGTACACGGCTGCAAGTGACAATGGTCCAACCTGGTGCTTGTGGCAAAAAGCTCCAGGAGAGACACGTGGACGACCTCTTGGTTTCTGGAGTCGAGGTTACAGAGGTTCAGAGGCTAACTATACTCCAACAGAGAAAGAAATTTTAGCTGCCTATGAAGGAGTAAAAGCATCTTCTGAAGTGATTGGAACTGAATCACAACTTCTTCTAGCTCCCAGATTACCAGTTTTGAATTGGATGTTCAAAGGCAAAGGTTCCACACCACATCATGCAACAGACTCAACATGGTCTAAGTGGATGGCTCTGATAACACAGAGAGCTCGAATGGGAAATCTTGAAAGACCTGGTCTAGTGGAGGTGATCTCAAGTTGGCCTGAAGGCATCAACTGTGCTAAACCTCCAGAGGAGAAAGTAACTCGTGCTGAGGAAGCTCCTCCTTACAATGACCTTTCTGATGATGAAAAGAAATACGCTTTGTTCACAGACGGTTCCTGTCGTCTTGTTGGAAACAAGCGAAGGTGGAAGTCTGCAGTGTGGAGTCCAACACGCCGAGTTGCAGAGGCGAAAGATGGAGAAGGAGAATCCAGTCAGTTCGCAGAGGTAAAAGCTGTCCAGCTAGCTCTCGACGTGGCTGAACGTGAGAGATGGCCAAAGCTTTATCTCTACACCGACTCATGGATGGTAGCCAATGCTCTATGGGGTTGGCTAAAGAACTGGAAGAAGAGTGGTTGGCAGAGAAAAGGAAAACCCATTTGGGCAGCCGACCTGTGGCAGGACATTGCTGATCGAATCGAGAGAATTCCAGTGAAAGTGAGACACATCGATGCTCACATTCCTAAGAGCAAAGCTACTGAGGAACAGCAACACAACCATCAGGCAGATCTAGCTGCAAGAGTTTCTCAAGTAGACATGGACTCTAATCTTGATCTCGACTGGAAACACCGAGGTGAGATATTCTTAGCTCGGTGGGCTCATGATTCGTCAGGACATCAAGGCAGAGATGCAACATACCAATGGGCTCGTGACAGATCCATAGACATTTCCATGGATGCTATCACACAAGTCATTCATGACTGTGACATTTGTGCTGCTATTAAGCAGGCAAAACGACTTAAGCCCTTGTGGTATGGTGACAGATGGTCCAAGTACAAGTATGGTGAAGCTTGGCAGATTGACTACATCACTCTACCACGTTCTCGTTCTGGTAAGCAATACGTGCTTACTATGGTAGAAGCAAACACTGGATGGTTGGAAACTTATCCAGTTCCACATGCAACTGCACGCAACACCATTCTTGGTCTGGAGAGACAGATCCTGTGGAGACACGGAACTCCAGAGAGGATTGAGTCAGACAACGGAACTCATTTCAAGAACAACCTTGTAAAGAACTGGGCAAAAGAGCACGGTATTGAGTGGATATTCCACATTCCCTACTATGCACCAGCTTCAGGGAAGATTGAACGCTACAATGGTTTGTTGAAGACCACTCTCAAAGCCATGGGAGGTGGATCTTTGAAAAACTGGGAAAAACATTTAGCACAAGCAACCTGGCTGGTAAATAGTAGAGGTTCAGTGAACCGAGCTGGACCTGCACATTCAGATCTGCTACGGAAAGTAGAAGGTGATAGAGTTCCTGTTGTTAGAGAAAAGAATCTGTTAGGTAAAACTGTTTGGGTATTTTCACCCTCAGGAGAGGCTAAACCTGTCCGAGGGGTGGTTTCAGCTGAAGGTCCGGGTCACACTTATTGGGTAATGCAAGAGAATGGTGAAATTCAGTGTGTTCCACAAAGAAATTTAACTTTAGCTGAAAGAGGTTAATTTCGAACTGTTGTACAGCTACATCACGTCCAAAGGAAGAATCAACGAGGAGTCTACGGTGCACGAACCCTGAGATCCCTGAGAGCCCTGAGTCAACTAAGAGACCCTGAGAATCCCTGTTTCCTTTTTCTTCGCTTCGTCAGTGAAGAAATTAACTGTTTTCCATTTTTCTCATTTTCTGATTTTCTTGGACTTTTGAATCATCTACATCTGAGCATAGCCAGAATGGACTATGGACTTTACTTACGAACTGTAAATATCGTTTTGGATTAGATGGACAGTATGAACAGCCAATGAAATTGTTTAGAAGGGGTGGACTGTGGCCGGTTGACGTTGCCCCCTTAAGAAAGGGAACATGGTGGACGGAAGTTGGTAAACGGAAGGAATAGTCTAAACTAATTTCATTGGACGAGTGGGAGGAAGCACCTTATGAAGTGGGAGTGAAGTGGACATTTCCAGCACTTCTCAGTCAGTCTTGCTTCCGCCTCTTCTCCGTGCAGCAGCTTTCTGTGCTGGGCTTTCTGCCAAGGCCTCGGCCTTGAAAACCAGATAACAGGCCTGTATACTAACTCCCTTCCAATTAACACAAACTGCTTCTAACCTTTTTTTTTCCTCTCTTTCTCTTTCTATCCCATTCTGGGGAAAGGGGGGGAAGAGAGGGGAGAGCGGAGGTGGGGGACCCCTCTGCCAAGGGGGGGGGGTCACTCTCATTTCTGTGTTACTCTGTTGTATATCTTTGTATATATTGTAGATATTGTAAATTTGTAAATATCTCCCTGCAAACCCTACATCGCTTTGTAAATATAGCTCCACTGCTTTGCTAGTTCAGCTTGCGAGTTTTTTTTCCTTTCCCTTCAATTTTTTTTTCCCTTTTACTTTACAAGGGGGAAGGGAGGAGGCTTCTCAGCCTTATCCTTCCAAACCCACCACACTCTCCTCATAGGGCTCGTGCTCAAGGCCTCTCCCCAGCCTTGTTGCCCTTCTCTGGACATGTTCAAGTGTTTCGATGTCCTTCTTAAACTGAGGGGCTCAGAACTGGACACAGCACTCAAGTTGCAGCCTAACCAACGCAGAGTACAGGGGCACAATGACTTCCCTGCTCCTGCTGGCCACTCACTACACAAACCTACAGACTCACATGAATGTGCAGTTAAAAACACAAAGCCAGGCACCTGATCCCTACTCTCAGCAACGGGAAAGTGTCTCACATGCATTAGTACAAGACGACCAAGAAGGCAAATATTTGACGCTGTTTAAACCTCGGCTTTCATCCCCGTATCTTGATTTGGCGGTGAAAATTACTTAACACACCTTTAGAAGCATATGATGTAGTCTGTGCACAATACAGTAATTAACATTTACAATTAAAGCAGCTCCAAGACAAAAAAAGCAAATTTACCCAGGTTCAAAAGGGACCTACAGCCATGACTTCACCTGGACTAAAAGCACACCCTTGACTCAGACAAAATCAACAAGAGTATTTCTGCTTTATCCCCCACACGTGTTAGAGATTACAGCTATCAAAGAAACAGGTCTGAATTACCAATGTGAGTTAATTAATGCTCTGATGACAAATGAAGCTGATGACATAAACCACAGCTGGGTGTTCATATACAGTCAGTGACTACCAACGCATAACATGCCTCTAAGCGCCGCATACAACATTTCAGCTCTGACTGGCTCTTAGCTGCTGCTGTAGTAACTCTCTCCCCTTCCCAGCAGAGTAGCTGGGAGAGCTGCAGCCTGTCTCTGACCACAGACTTCAACCTGCCCAGGAATTTCTCAGCTCTTATGGAACAACAGCAGGAGCACATTTAAGCCACTTTCCTAATTTGGTCAGAAGTTAGGAAGGCCATTTACAGGTGACTTCAAACCTCTGGCAATACGTCCGTGTCATTTCTGCAACAAGCCTCCTAGTAACTGGTTTCTACAGAAAACCTCACCCTTTTGCTCAGAATTCCCCTCCTCTGCTGTGCACTCATCCAAAAGCCTGATCTTTAGCCTTCTGGTTAAAACTGTGTAGTGAAAGTTCATTGTACCCACTTCTGCTCAGACACGGCTCAAGACCTAAGCAGAGCACAAGCCACCAAATTCCTCTCTGGATCACCCGAGTGAGAGCACGGCTGTAATGTAAAAGTTTACAACCTTTTTCCATGCTGAGAAGGTTGTTCCCATCTTGGAACTAAAAAGGAGGCTGGGGAAAGCACTTGAGAAGTATTTTACCACCTCTACATAATTTTAAACTAGTAAAAGGCATTAAGAAGCAATCACAGACGTGGTTTTAAGACTTGCTTTGAGGGCTGGGTTACGGTTGGGCTCAGTGATCTTGAAGGTCTTTTCCAACCTTAATGATTCTATGATTCTTTTGAGAGCTAAAACCTTACATCTTCAGAAAAAATGAATTGAGATGTAGTAAAAGTGTGACTTAGAGGAGTGCACTGTAGCCAGATTAAGTATTTTCATATAAAATTGTACATGACTTCAAACTTCTAATCACACCCGTTTGTGCCCTGACGGATTTGTTTTCGCTTGTGATTCCGAAACCTCTCTTATATCCATGAATCAGGCGTGCAGGCATGGCATTGCTGACATTACTGAATTACTCCAGCCTTTTACACCACCTGATCTCCTACGTAGATTATTAACTGTTCTAGCCAAGGCATCAAATTTAATCCTCTGTGAGCACCATCTGTAGCATCCTCAGTTCCTCCAGCGTTCCTGTAACAACACGTTGTCAGGATGTATTTATACTTTGAGAGAGCAGAGCTGAGTGATCCAACCGAAACCTCACATTGTGCTGGGAGTAAAGGAAGCTCAGCACCAGGGCCCTTTTGTTTCTGAAACACACAATCTGTTTGGATCCTAGCATTTGAGTACCACATTTGTCAGCCTGGGGAATGTTTATACTTCCAGAAAGACAGACTCCAAGCACATAGATTCATTTTGTCAAACATACCATAATGAAACGCTTCCTCTGAGCACCACTCACCAGATCATTAATTTGAAGGATGTATAAATAAATCTCAGTTTCTTTGAATAGTGCTGTTAACTGGCCAGTAAGTCTGCACATAAGCTAAGGCCTGTCCTCCTTCCAGAAGCTGACACAAGCCCCTCTGCAGTCAGCACTCACACCCAGGCTGCACAACTGGCACTTTTTGCTCCTACTAATACGCTGTGAAATATTTTCCTGATGATGAATTTCACCAAGTGATAAAGAGGGCTGACAAATCTACTGACCCTGGCTCCCTTCTCCTTGGCTTCTTTGATGCAAATCAGATCTAAAGAGCCCAGTTTAAAATAAATGAAGTTTTCAGAATGTGGAAGAAAAGGAAAGTCACACATCCTCAAACCAATCTATATCCTTATGCTACTGCCCAACCTTGCACTTAACAGAATGCACAGACAAACCAGCGCCACATGGCTCAGAGATGCCTCTTGGTTGATACCATTTTGATGAATGTATTTCTGGGCCTGTAAAAATAGGGTGGCTTTACATTATGCATTCCCTGAGTGCTAAGGTGGTCAGCGAAAGAGCAGCCAGCTCTTGCCCAGCGTGCACACACTGGGCGCTCACCTTCTGTGCACAAAATCACACGGTAGGAAAAAGAGGAAATGCGATGAATGGAGAGCTCCAAAACCTGAAGTCAGTCATATAATCCCAGAATCACTATGGTTGGAAAAGACCTTCAAGACCATCAAGTCCAACAGTTATTTAAATCTACCAGGGCCACTACTACACCATATCCATGAACACCATATCTAGATGGCACCTCCAGGGATGAGAATTTAACCACTTCCCTGGGCAGCCTGTTCCAGTGTTTGAGAACCCTTTTGTTGTAGAAGTTTTTCATAATGTCCAACCTAAACCTCCCTTGGCATAACTTGATGCCATTTTCTCTTGTCTTATCAGTTGTGACTTGTGAGAAAAGCACTCCAACCTCCTTTCAGGGAGCTGTAGAGAGTGAGAAGGCCTCCCCCCTTCAGCTCCCTCTTCTTCAGACTAAACACCCCCAGGTCCCACAGCTGCTCCTCACCAGACCTGTTCTCCAGACCTTTCACCAGCTTCACTGCCCTTCTCTGGACCCAATCCAGCAGCAAAACACCCTTCTCAGAGAGAGGGGCTCAAAATTGAACCCAGTCCCAGACAACTTGCTGCAAATAACAACCCCGGAATGGAAAGATGACAGACATTTACCTGCAGCAAGCTGAGCCCATGACTGAACCTTACACACAGCAATGAACTATGAGACAACCTGCATTTTTTTCCAAGTAGGTTTTGTGGCCTAAAACATATAAACCAGACTTCTGGAACCCTATGGCAGGAGCTGGAGCAAGAACAAGCAAAACACTCCAGGAGATCTGACAGAACAGTTCTGGGCTCCTTGGTCCAAGACAGACAGGGACTTGCTGGAGAGAGTACAGGGTACAGCAAAGGGCAACAAAGATTCTAAGGGGAATGAAGCATTTCTCTGATGAAGAAAGGCTGAGAGAATTGGGGATTTTAGGTTGGAGAAGAGCAGCCTAAGAGGAAATCTCATCAATGCTAATGAATACTTCAAGGGTGAGTGTCAGGAGGATATGACCAGGGTTTTTCAGTGGTGCCCAGTGACAAGACAAGAGATAACGGGCACAAACTTGAACGTAAGTTTCAGAGAGGCAGTGGAATCTCTCTGGAGACATTCCAAACATGCCTAGACATGTTCTGGTGTGACCTTCTCTAGGTGACCCTTCCTTGCCAGGAGGCTTGGACTCAATCTCCAAAGATCCCTTCCAACCCCTGCCATTCTGTGATTCTGTTTCTAACATCACTCCAGTGATCTCGGTACCTGTCTTTTCTCCAAGGCTCTCCTCAACCCACTTGACAAGTCACTAGCTCCTGACTGCAGCCAGTTCATATCGTGATGTCCTCCAGAGACACCTCATCTCCACAAACTCACACCAGCGAGCTCAAAGCCTCTGCTAAGTGCAGGTCTCTCCCAAACATCACTAACATTTATGCACACCCCATCGTCAAGCTCTCAGTTCCAGAAGCCAGAACAGGCACAAAGAATTCTACACACAGGACTACAAACAAAAGCAACACCACAGGTCCCGTCCCAAAGCTGGCAGCCTAGGACTCCTGGCTCCAGAAAGCCAAGTGGGTTTGTAATTGGGTTTTTTTGTTTTGTTTAAGGGTTGGAGCTTTTATTTTCACTACTGTTAACACCACAGGACAGGTTTCTGCAGAGAAAAAACAGCCTGGAAAAGAGAGAGAGAGAGAGAGAGCAAGAAAGAAAGAGCAAGCATGATGATCTCTTAAAAATGAACACTGTGACAACTGAGGTCACCCAAAAATGCAGCAAATGAATAATGGTACAAGATATCTTGAAAGGAAACCAATGACATGAAGAGATATAGAACACACTTGAGTCCTCACTTAAATCCCAAGCTATCTTCCTGACACACATTGGGAAATATCAAGATGAAAGGAAAGGCTTTGTTCCAGATGTTGACTGCTGTTACTTCCAAGACTCACCACAGGTGCTTTATGACATATACATGTTTATTTAAACAGCAAATGTCAGTGTCCATTTCAGAGCCTGTCATAAGACTTTGAACACTCAATAGTGATCTGCACCTATCAGATTTGAAAAGGTTAAAGCACGAAAACAAACATCCTAGGTTATTTTTCTTCTATTTTAACTGTGCTGGACAGACTGCAAATGGAAGTGGGGATCTCATGCATGGTATTTCACCAGTGCTTCTGGGTCTCTTTGCTGCCTGCACAGGCAGAAGCAGGAAAGCAGGCAGAGCGCCAGATTCCAGCAGCTAGAAATGTTTCCGCTACGTTACCTTTCTTTAATATATCAAATATCAGCACGTACAGGCAGTCCATCATCTGCAATATCAAAAAGGAAACAGCATCCAGGAGTTCAAAAAGCCATCTGCCCATCACTCAGCACAAACAGAAGTAAACCACAACCACCACAGATTGATTCTACTTCAATACATTCCATGAGCTCCCGACTTCCAAAGCCCCAGTAAGCTGCTTTCACAGGAGACCACCTGCTTCCCACAGACACAGAAATGTGTGATAAACAGAACATGTAGAGAAAACACTTGGATTAAAGCTGGGATGTTTCCAAACATGCTGGCATTCCTCTCTTGCCTTGTTAGGTGTCATGCTGCTGGTTTATGGCTTCCATAGACAATAAAGCCCATCTGAAGTGTCTCTTTCACATCTCAAAGAGGAGCATGTTTTGTGATGTTGTTCCACCATGCAGTTTCCCCTTGGTTTAACCAAGCACAAGTAACACATTCTGCAGGCTTCATCTGCAAGGTCCAGCTTCAAGCCCTGCATGCAGTACCTGACAAAGCTGACATCCAAAGCACCAGCTAGCCCCTGTCAGTCTAACTTTTAGCCAGCAGCAAGGAATTCATCTTGTCTATAGCAACAGTGATGTGTTAGGCTAGAACTCTACCATTTTAAAGCAATTTTTACACCAAGCCATCTGAGGGGGCAGGAGGACAAGGTTTGTCTGCTCTGCATTCCTGAGGAATACTGAACACAATCAACATTCTTTAGAGCAAGGGTGGTGAGACACAGGTTGCCCAGGGAAGCTGTGGATGCTCCTTCCCTGGAGGTGTTCAAGGCCAGGTCAGATGGGGCCAGGAGCAAGGTGGTCTAGTGGAAGGTGTCCCTTTTCATGGCAGGGAGTTGGAACGAGATGATATGGAATGTCCCTTCCAACCCAAACCATTCTGTGATTCTATGAACATCCAGTTGGTAGCAGAAAAATGCCTGACAATTGTGCCATGCTCACCATAACACAAAGGTATATTCGCCATTTCTTGTAGTAAACCACAACGGAAACAGTTTCCTCCTTTCATTAAGTTTCATTTCTTCAGTAAAATTTACACACAGACATTAATAAACAGAAGTCTCCAGTTCCCAGAGCAGTAACACCTAAACACACTCTGCTGCCATGTAAAATGTTTGCCCAAGTTCTCTTTGCACCAGTGAAATTTGATTACCAATGCCCACGCAAACCCAGGTGTTGGTGCCTCTAAAATCCTAAAGCAAACAGGTATTTTCAAACTGATTCAGTTCACACTACCAAGAAATTAATTCATCAGAAGTTTTTAACCAGGAGGACATGCTCAGAAAAATTCTACTGCTAGTCAGAAATTCTGGAAACAGCATGAGCCACTGTGACAGTTTAGGCTAAACCATCACAGCCACCTAGCCCTGTGCTGGAGACAGAGCAATGAACAGCAATATTGGTCTAGGTGACAAAGATCAGGGTCATCAGAACCCAGCTTGAGATTAAGATGGCCCTCCTAAGAGGTACAATCATCACGAATTGAAAGCCGAGTGTGCTCATCACCCTGTAAGCAGGACCATTTCCTCACCTCCATTACCTGTGGGAACACCATAGACAGAGACTGCACTGCTCACCAACTGCCCTCTTCATTTGGTAATTAGCAATTAACTTCTCCAATTAACCTGCTTAGGAATCACACTTTTGGGTTGGAAGGGACTTAAAAGATCATCCAGTTCCAGCTCCTTGCCATGGGCAGGGACACCTCCTACCACAGGAGCTTGCTCAAGAACTCAATCCAGCCTGGCCTCGAACAATTCAAGGCTTGGAGCTTCTCTGGGCAACCTGTTGCAGTGTCTCACCACCCTCATGGGAAATAATTTCTTCCTCATCTCTCACCTCTATCTAGCTTCTTCCAGTTTGAAGCCATCACCCCTCATCTTAACACCTCATGCCTCTGTCAGAAGTCCCAAGATCTCCAAGTTCTACCACCCATGATTCAAAGCAGTACATTGTGTATAATGAAGAGATGAGAGTTCCAGCAGAAGTACAATGAAGGGAGCAGGGAGCCCAAGACTGCTGTGCCTGTAGCAGCCCAGAGCTCGACATCAGGGTGCTAACCTTTCAGAGGAAAGAATTCACCACAATGGCATGTCCAGGCCAAGAGGAGGGATTTAGGCAGCACTGTACATTGCATAACACTGCTTTGCATCTTGTAGTCCCACAAGAAATTAGTTACTTTAGGAGACACTCTGTAGGCACAACATTATCATAGTATCACAGAATCAGTCAGGGTTGGAAGGGACCACAAGGATCATCTAGTTCCAAACCCCTGCCATGGGCAGGGACACCCCACACTAGATCAGGCTGGACAGAGCCTCATCCAGCCTGGCCTTAAACACCTCCAGGGATGGAGCCTCAACCACCTCCCTGGACAACCCATTCCAAGGCTTCACCACTCTCATGGTAAAGAACATCCTCCTCACATCCAGCCTGATCCTCCCCACCTTCAGCTTCATTCCATTCCCCCTAGTCCTATCACTACCTGAGATCCTGAGAAGTCCCTCCCCAGCCTTCTTGTAGGCCCCCTTCAGATACTGGAAGGCCACAATTAGGTCACCTTGGAGCCTTCTCTTCTGCAGACTGAACAGCCCCAACTCCTTCAGTCTGTCCTCATATGAGAGGTGCTCCAGCCCTCTGATCATCCTTGTGGCCCTTCTCAGGACACATTCCAGCGAATGATGAGAGCAAATCAGCTAAAGTTCTACTACATCTGTTCAGTCTGGCCCCAACTAAATGACAACCTGTGTTTTGAAGTGAGGCATCCATTGCAAGAGCTTAGACCTTTGGGCCATGGCTCAAGAAAATCTGATACTCTAAGTTTTCTAAAGCTCCAGCAGGATCCAGTGCTGGTTTGGTAAGAAGCCTCACATTTTCTTTCAACCATATGGAAATGGAAACATTTAATATTCCCTAAGGACAAACACCTACAAAAGGTTGGATGGCCTTTTGGACATTCACACAGGTTTTTAAAGCTGACCCTTTGAGGAGGGTGAACAGTTTTCATCTGCAGAAGTCAGGGCCGCTTCCAAACCTTTCCACTGTTTCTACAAGCAGAGAAAGTAATTTATGACACAGTGTTACATAAGTTGCTGCACTACAACTGCAATCTTGATCAAAAATAAGATTCAAGATGCTGTTGGCTCAGTTGCAGTCAGCAGCAGGGGGGAGGGAAACAGGAGGGTGTGGAAATGGCAGATGAGGAGAGAAGATGGCAAACCATCGGTTTTACTCATCTACGAGGAGCAGGGTAGCAAAAGAACCTCGCCAAAACCAGCCAATGTAGTCACAAAAAATAAGAGCTTGCAAACTGAGACTTTACTGATATTTTGACTGGAAAGCTGTAGAAACTATTGCATCTCTGAGATGTGCTAAGAAGCAGCAAGAAAAAACAGTTAATTGGAGTGAAATCAAGGAGATCTGGAGAACTAATGCAACCAACACCCTGAAAACATACCCTAATCTACTCCAGCAGAGCTCAGTTCATAGTATCGTAGTATCATAGTATCAGTCAGGGTTGAAAGGGACCACAAGGATCATCTAGTTCCAATCCCCTTGCCATGGGCAGGGACACCCCACACTAGATCAGGCTGGCCAGAGCCTCATCCAGCCTGGCCTTAAACACCTCCAGGGATGGGGCCTCAACCACCTCCCTGGACAACCCATTGCAGTTCATCAACTGGAAGAGATTCTGCCTCAGTAAAGAACTCCTGGGCTCACAGCTTGTGTGTACAATCACTTGCAGGGAGCATGTTGCAGAAGCTGTAATCTCTGAAGCCAGTTCAGGCTTTAAACAGAAGAGAATTCAGCCCAGCATCTTGTAACTGAACCTGAGCATTGTTTACTTTCATGCAGCTAGCTAAAAGCTTCTTTCCAGCACTTGTCAGGAACAGCTCACCTAGTAAGCAGAGTCAAGGTAGTAACCTTTTTAAGTCCCAGCACTTAACCAGTCTCAAGCACCAAGGTGCCATCTGAAAACAAAAACAATCAATGCATCAGACTTAGTTTACTGAATGGAATGGTGTAAAGAATCAGAAGTTTCACCAAGGATTAAAAGAAAATAAACATTTTTTGCGACTATAGAAGTCAGTGGGTAGTGTGAATTAGTGGTAATACATTTCATTTCTCTAAGAGATTAGTTTGGGGGGGGGTAGGGGTGGGGGAGGGGATTTGCTTGTTTTGGTTTGGTTTAGTTTTTTTAAATAAAAGGTACTTCAACCCAAGTTTTACTAAACAAACTTAGAGAGCAGAGTCCTTTCAAACCCCGTGTTTCACAGCAGATCACATGGGCTGTTGATTTTACTGATCCCTCACAAAGGATTATGTGTTATAGTAAAGCCTGATTAATAGAACAGAGTTCTTTCGGCTTGGCAATTCAGATAAAGATTACATCAGCATTTGAAAGACCTGGACAAGACTGCATGGCTACTAGACCAAGACAAAAATCCAATCTCTCCTGTTCCAAGTGCAGAATGCCAAAAGCGCACAGAAACTGTGAAGCAAACACAAACCATTGCTTTCGCCTCAATCTCCGTCTGCCTCAGCTCAACAGGAGATACTCCACCACTCCAGAGCAGTGAGATGACAAATGGAACACCCAGCTCCAGAACATGCATCTTCAGGTACTTCACTCAAAGCTAGCATCCATTTTACTCTGCAAAGTAGCAGCAAGCAGTTCCTGCCCACTCTCTATCACATGCAACATCACACAGACACTGTTTTGGTCTTTGTAAGCTCCTGGAGTGAACACAAGCACACAGCTTTTCCTTACCTGGAAGGGCTTTCTGCCTGCAGGCCAATTTGAAACAAGCCCAAAAATAGGAGGCAGCAGGAGGATGAGGGCTGCTTTAAGAGATCATCTTTGCTGTGCTCAGAAACACACTGGCATTGGCCAGATGAGTTCCCATTTGTAAGGGCCACGTGTTCCTGTGAATGCACAGGGCCCAGAGCACCCAGGAGAGCAGAGAAGTGTGCACAGCACTGCTCAAGAGAGCCAGCACCGAAAAGCAGGCAGCTAAGGAAGGTTTACTTCAAGACAAGCAGGATTTTAGCTCTAGTATTCCCACAGGGACACCCTGATACAAGATGATCTCTGAACACTTAGCTTTTCTTACCATACTTTTATTTTTAAACTTTATAGGCATTGCTACATCATTCACTACATTAACAAATGGCAAGGTCATCTACCAATAACTGGGCACACTGACCTACTGAAAGGCAACACCTGCCCTGGGCCAGTCAAAGCCTGGGCAAGGAAGAATTTGACAACAGTTTCCCATATCTCAGGGTGGTGAGGCACTGAAAGAGGATATGGATGCCCAGGAAAGTTGTGGATGTCTCCTCCCTGAAGGTATTCAAGGCCAAATTACACGAGGCCTTGAGCAACCTGTTCTAGTAGAAGGTGTCCCTGGCCATGGCAGGGGGCTGGAACTAGATGATCTTGAAGGTCCCTTCCAACCCAAACCATTCTATAGTTAAATGAAGCCTGATGGCAATTTAAAACAACAAACCTAGGCAACAGTTTCAGGTCACACTTTTCTTCAAAATAATCCGAGCCCAGAATGTGTTCAAGTCAGCCCTAGCACCACCCTGCTCCAAACAGTGCCACCCCAGCTCTGCCAGCACACCACCTTGATTGATTGCTTGCTGTAGTCTAGAGAATCATCCACCCACAAGATATGGCTGATAGAAGCCACACCTCAGAGAGGTTTCCAACAGAAACAAGGTAATCAGGACAAACATTTCAGCCACATCTGTTGCATCTCCTTTTCCTGTCACCTTTGAGACCACAAAATGACTCAAAAATTCATCTCACCAGCAGCTTCCCTTCTCCTCCTCCACCCCAAGGGGCCCTCACCACAGGACAGAAGAAAACAGGCTGAAGCTGTGGGCTCTGTGTTGTGTCATTAACTCATCAGGAAGACGATAGAAAGCTGGTTTCATAAGTCAGGCTTGAGATTTTGCTCGGGTGCAAACATCTCAGTCAGCTTGCAGCCACCTGGGGCAGGACCTGCAGAGGAACTCAGTCACTGGCAGCACACCACTGAGCAGCACTCTGTGGCTACAGCCACCAGCCTGGTTTTGCTCAGTGCACAGCTAGCTAAACAGCAGGATTTGAAGAAGCCACAAAAACATCTAGTATTCCAAGCAATCAACTCATTATCCAGCACAAACCCAAGTTTCCAAAACGCTACCTGCACTGCCAGAGAGCTGCAGCTACTGACAAGCGTTACACAGCAAGCCAAGGAGAAGCACACAGGCCTCATTCCTGCTGCACAGAAGCTCAGAAAAGCCACTACAAGTTGTTACTGTCTGCTACCAGTGCTGTCAGTTCCTACAATCAATCAGGTCGGTGCTTTCCTGTTGGTGTCACTTCTCCCTCCACATCACCACACAGCTGCCCCCTGCTTGGCTTGAGTTAACTCAGTTTTCCCTCAGCATCTTGCACATTTCATACCCAGTCCCAGGGCTTTCATTCCAGCTTCTCACTGCTCTCCTTAGCTGGGAATAGGTATTACCAAACTACTCTCAGATAGCTTTGACATTCTGGTATCAAATCCATCTCCTTTCTGCAGCTGCCTAACCTTTTTCCTTTCTTTAAGCCATAAATACCATTTCAGTCATGCAACACCTCATCTAGTGATTAGAGATTGCTACTTCTCTCTGCTCAAAAAGCAGTTCCTCACTTTCGAAAACTGGGGTTTTGTTGGTTGTCTTTAACAAGTGGTTCATTGTAGTTAGCTTCTCGTTTTAGCAGCAGCAGAATGGCAGATATGCATCACTGGGCATTCTTCAACAGTTACAGGGTTTTTCCACTTAACAAGTCAAAGTAATCACAGCATGGTGGGGGTTGGAGGGGACCTCTAGAGTGAGGAGAGGCTGAGGGAGCTGGGATTGTTTAGCCTGGAGAAGAGGAGGCTCAGGGGAGACCTTCTTGCTCTCTACAACTACCTGAAGGGAGGTTGTAGCCAGGAGGGGGTTAGGCTCTTCTCCCAGGCAATCAGCACCAGAACAAGAGGACACAGTCTCAAACTGCACCAGGGGAAGTTTAGGCTGGAGGTGAGGAGAAAGTTCTTCAGAGAGAGAGTTATCAGCCTTTGGAATGGGCTGCCCGGGGAGGTGGTGGAGTCACCGTCCCTGGAGGTGCTCAAGAAGGGATTGGATGTAGCACTTGGTGCCATGGTTTAGTAGTCATGAGGTGTTGGGTGACAGGTTGGACTTGATGATGTTTGAGGTCTTTTCCAACCTTATTGATTCTATGAGATCAAGTCCAACCCCCTCTGTCAAGGCAGGGTTCACCTAGAAAAGGTCACACAGGAATACTTCCAGGTGGGTTTGGAAAGTCTCCAGAGGTGGAGATTCCACCACCTCCCTGAGCAGCCTATTCCAGGGCTCCAGCGCCCTTAAATTAAAGAGGTTCTTCCTCATGTTTAGGTGGAGCTTCTTACATTCAAGTTTGTGCCGTATTTTTTACAATCATCCACCCTTCTCTGAGCAATGCCAAACCCAGGGGTCTGTTGGGGGGGTTGGGTTGTTTGTATTTTAATTTCTGAAAGCTGTTTTTTTCAAAGAGGGCATTGCAGAGAGAAAAACAAAGGAAAGAGCACCACAATTCTCTAGATGCAGCAGGAACTGCCTTCAATCAGTAGAAGCATGCCAACACTGTTGAACCAGGACCATCCTATGCCATCAGAGACACTGCTGGACACGAGGGCAGAGATGCCAGTGACGCCAAAGCCGCCTTACTGTGGTAGCTCAGCTGTGTCAGTGCTGCAGATGAACTGCTAAGCCCTGCCTCTCAAACACCTCTAAGTGCAGGCAGCCAGCACTCTCTCCTGCTAGATAAAGTTCTCACCAGCTCTGAGATCTCACCAAAGTGCTCCCTCAAGCCATAGAGCTTTATAGTTTTATTAGCAGGAATCCAGACAATTTTGCCCTGTTCATTTCAGTCCAGATTCACAGGAATCCTTGGTCCCTGACAACATCCTCTATTTGTTTGCTGTCTAACAAAATGTTTATCAACCAAGGAAAAGCCACACTTCCCTCAATGCCTGTCTTGTGCTCAGAGTGTCTGCAGTTTGCTCTTCCTTTATCAATGTCAGGAATAGAATAGAATGGAATGGAATAGAATGGACCAGGTTGGAAGAGACCTTCGAGATCAAATCCAACCTATCATCCAACACTATCTAATCAATTAAACCATGGCACCAAGCACCCCATCCAGTCTCTTCCTAAACACCTCCAGTGACAGTGACTCCACCAACTCCCTCCATTCCAATGGCCAATCACTCTCTCTATGAAGAACTTCTTCCTAATATCCAGCCTAAACCTCCCCTGACACAGCTTGAGACTGTGTCCTCTTGTTCTGGTCCTGAAATATTGCACAAATGTTCTAAGACAAAACCAGCTACATCCAATTCTGCCTGGAAAAATAGTGTCTGTTTCTTGAGGCTACACTAGTGTTTTACCTGCAGACAAACTCAACAGCCAATAAACGTCACAAACTCCTTCCCCCAAGCTGATGCACCCAGTAGAAGGGAGGGTACGGTGTGTAAAAGCAAGACAACTTCTCAGAGACAGGATGTAAACACAGGGGAGAATTATTGACTGTGAGGCATGGAGCTGGTCTCTTGTACTCAAAGGCTTCCTCAGTTATACCCAACCCAAAATTTGGCACTTCCCTCTCTCCCAGTCACTGCTGAACAGCTACAAGTTCAGTGGCAGAAATCTCAGCCAGCACAACAATCCTCTTCCTTCCTCCTGAGCTGTGCTGCTGACAAAGCCAATGCTGCCTGTGACCACTGAAGAGAAATCCCAGTCTGAGCTGCAGAGGGGGAGATGTGGAGGGGAAGCTGCAGAGAACTGACCACTGCTGCTCTCTGCACTAAGTCCCCTGGAATGTTTTTTAGCAGAGAACTTCTTACCAGAAATATTGCTAATTGGTCTTAACTCCATTATGTGCTTCATAAGCTGCTATTAAAAGTTACTAAACACAGGAATGCAGAGGTAATTACACCTTCCTTGCTTGAGCACTGTGTGCTGTTCTGCCCAGCTCCAAAGAAGAGACCTTCATGTGAAAAAGGCATGTAAAAGTACAGGAGCAGCACAGAAGAATAAGCCAAAAAATGATTTCCCCCCCAGTTGAAAATATTTTGAATAGCTACTAGCTAAAAAAAAAAAACAAACCCATAACAAACACCACCAAGATGCCTTTCCGTGGTGTACCAGACCCTTAGGAGTTCTACTGATCATCTTATGTCCAGGACAACAAACCTTACTCAGCGTGAGATCTACATGATGGAACAGAAAGCTGTTTGTGTAAGATAGCAATCAAACTGGAAGAGTCTTCACACCTCAGGACACAAGTCAAGGAGCAAAGGCCTTTTGTTAGGAGGTGTTAACCAAATCCCTGTAATGCACCTCTCTGTGCTAGGCTCCCTGCAACAGCCTGTTCTCACATAGTATCATAGTATCAGTCAGGGTTGGAAGGGACCACAAGGATCATCTAGTTCCAACTCCCCTGCCATGGGCAGGGACACCCCACACTAGATCAGGCTGGCCACAGCCTCATCCAGCCTGGGCTTAAACACCTCCAGGGATGGGGCCTCAACCACCTCCCTGGACAACCCATTCCAGGGCTTCACCACTCTCACAGTGAAGAACCTCCTCCTCACCTCCAGCCTGAATCTTCCCACCTCCAGCTTCAATCCATTCCCCCTAGTCCTGTCACTACCTGAGATCCTGAGAAGTCTCTCCCCAGCCTTCCTGTAGCCCTCTTCAGATACTGGAAGGCCACAATTAGGTCACCTCGGAGCCTTCTCTTGTCCAGACTGAACAGCCCCAACTCCTTCAGTCTGTCCTCATAGGAGAGGTGCTCCAGCCCTCTGATCATCCTCGTGGCCCTTCTCTGGACACGTTCCAGCAACGTTCCAGCACATCCCAGGCAACTATTCCAAGATATCACATAAGCTACTTCCCAGATGTGCAAGATAACAATTATGTGCTTCAAGAAGTCTTTAACCAGCCACATCTGGACAGCAATGCAACAACATGTCCAAAAACATTTGTGAGTAACAGTGTCAAGTGTTGACCAAAAGAGCTGTCTCTGGAAAAAAACTACAATTTCCGGAAGAGTCTCCATGATTTCCACATTAATGCACCATGGATAACATCCAGGGCTTTTCTCTTAAAGCACCAGACACCAAGGTTTTAGAATAGAATAGAGCAGAACAGCCCAGACCAGGTTGGAAAAGGCCTTCAAGATCATCGAGTCCAACCTATCATCCAACATCGTCTAATCAACTAAACCATGGCACCAAGCACACCATGAAGTCTCCTCCTAAGCACCTCCAGTGATGGTGACTCCACCACCTCCCTGGGCAGCCCATTCCAACGGCAAATCACTCTTTCTATGAAGAACTTCGTCCTAACATCCAGCCTAAACCTTCCGTGGTGCAGCTTGAGACTGTGTCCTCTTGTTCTGGTGCTGATTGCCTGGGAGAAGAGACCAACTCCTGCCTGGCTACAACCTCCCTGCAAGTAGTTGTAGACAGCAAGAAGGTCTCCCCAGAGCCTCCTCGTCTCCAGGCTAAGCAACCCCAGCTCCCTCAGCCTCTCTTCACAGGGCTTGTGCTCCAAACCCCTCCCCAGCTGTGTTGCCCTTCTCTGGACACATTCCAGCAAGTCAACATCTTTCCTAAACTGAGGGGCCCAGAACTGGACACAGGACTCAAGGTGTGGCCTAACCAGTGCTGAGTACAGAGGCAGAATTCCCTCCCTGCTCCTGCTGGTCACACTGTTCCTGATCCAGGCCAGGATGCCATTGGCCTTCTTGGCCAGCTGGGCACACTGCTGGCTCCTGTTCACACCACCAAACTGAATCCTCTTTCCCAGCTGAAGTCTCAGCTGAGCAAAATGGTTCTGCCTACCAGACCGCAGCGATGGATGCTCTGCAGAAATGCTACTTTGCTCCTTTAGAAAGCAGCAAAACCACTGCCCAAGATCACTTTGTGCTGAATACACCACCTCAGGTGTCTGTAAAGCTCTACAGTGATATCCAAAACTTCACTTCATGAATGGTTTGAAAAACTGAGGCAAGAGAAGGTGCATGCACACAGCCCTCCCTGTTTGCTGTGCAAGTCTGTGGCAGTAACAGAAGTGAGCCTGAATTACTTGCAGAAAGGTGAGAAAAGCTTTCAGAGTCTCTTGCAGCATCACTTCAGTAGCACTGATTTTTGAGCAATCTGTTCTGGTGCAGCTACCAACCCAAATCCTGCCACACCAAAGGCCTTAAGAAAGTTAAAGCAACTACTAACTACACCCTACCCTAAACACAAGAGGTGCTTTGTCAGAGAATCAGCTATCAGCCACATAAAGTTATGCAGGAGAGGGGAATTGAAAGACAGACACACTGTGCCCTGCCAAGCACCCTCAGCGTGGAAAGTTTCAGAATCACCACAGTTCTCACAAAAATAAACCACATAATTAAAGCTGTGCCTCAATTTAGCATTTCTGGTTCTCTTTATCCTTGTTTCCTAAACAGCTGTGACAAAGTAATGTTTACTTCCATGAACAAACACAGCAAAGGAATGAGAGACAAGGAACAATTCCAGTGTCCCCAACTTGTTTACAGCTGGGAACTGTGTCTGCAATCCTTCAAACCCTACATGAAAACAAGTCTGTCACCACCACCCTAATGATCTGTGGGTCTAAGGACCATCAATGCCAAGGTCTTTTCCTCCTTCTACAATGCACTATGCAGCATGACCTGTGCCACCCTCTTCCCCTGGCTCATCCCTCATGCCACTGACAACTTCAGCTAGCTTCTTCACCACATTCAGTTAGCATCCAAGGCCACACTGGCAAACTTTTACCAGTTCCAAAGACTTGCCTCATGTTTCCCTGCTTCTCCTCTCTCCAGCCTGGATGGGCAGCAGTGGAAGCTAGCTGCCACATTCACCACTGTGCCAGGCATGAAGTCCATTCTGCCCCACCTTCTGCTGCAAGCTGCCCATGTTGACTGCAGTGATGAAACATGCCATGTTCAGGGAACATTCAGTTATTTACTAGCATGGCTATATACAAGAAGGGGTCCAGCTCAGGGATATTAATGTTCTAATGCCACATACAATCATAGAATTGTTAGGGCTGGAAGGGACCTCAAGGATCATCTAGTTCCAACCCCCCTGCCATGGGCAGGGACACCTCACACTAGATCAGGTTGCTCACAGCCACATCCAGCCTGACCTTAAAAGCTTCCAGGGATGAGGCTTCTACCACCTCCCTGGACAACCTGTTTCAGTGTCTCAGCACCCTCATGGTGAAAAACTTCTTCTTAACATCCAATCTGAATCTACCCATTTCTAGTTTTACTCCATTCCCACTAGTCCTATCGCTACCTGACACCCTAAAAAGTCCCTCCCCAGCTTCCTTGTAGGCCCCCTTCAGATACTGGAAGGCCACAATAAGGTCTCCTTGGAGCTCTCTCCAGACTGAACAGCCCCAACTCCCTCAGTCTGTCCTCATAGGAGAGGAGCTCCAGCCCTCTGTTCATCCTCGTGGCCCTTCTGTGGACACATTCCAGCACATCCAAACCCTTCTTGTAATAGGGTTCCAGAACATGTATAAAAGCCTTTTGTGTCTCTTCTGTGTGTTAGACTGAACACTAAAATAATTCCCAACATGAAGTGGTGGGTCAACCATCAACTCTGACTGCTGTGATAGAAGCATTCACTAACTGTGCAGAAAAGGTCAAAATCAATTCAGGCAGTAATAAGGCCTCAGCTGATCTAAAGAGCTCTGCATGGCCTTTATTAGTAAAAGAAAAAACATTTCTCAAGTGCTCACCCTCATATCATTCACCCTCTACCTGAACTGAACCACCTGATAAACAACACAAAAGCAAAAGCTGCACACACCCCAAAGAAATACATCTACTTCTGGATTTATTTTCCTCTTACTTCTGGATTTATTTTCTCCTTTGAACACACTGCTTTGCAAGTTCCCTTGGACATTCAAGTGAGGAGGTAAACAAAAGGTGTGACCAAAAGTGAAGGTAAGGTTGGGCAGGCAGCCAAGGCCAGAGAATAAAAGACAAAAAAGGAAGAAGAAAAAAAGACACACATTAAAGAACTTCCATGGCAGAGTAAATCATTCTAACTAGACACACCACAACTGCTCAGTATATTTTTAGTTATTAAAGGATTTGTATCTAGAGGTCCCCTGCAGATTTCTAGAAGCGGGTTCATGGATGGCATGAGAAACAGAGTCACAGATTGCATCGGGTTGGAAGGGACCCTCAAAGGTCATCCAGTCCAATCCCCCTGCAGTCAGCAGGTGCACCTCCAACTAGACTCCATCTGAGGCTCAGTAGTACATGCCAGACCTTCAGCATCAGTGCTGATTTCTCCCCACTTTATTAGCCAGGTAAAACAGGCAGGAACTCTCCACAGATTCCAACACCAGTCCAAGAAGGAAACAGAAAGTCAAGAGAATCCCATCAGCTACTCTGAACCACTACAGAAAATCCTCAGCCACCACACAATTTCAGCCTCCTAATGAGCTGCAGATTATGTCACCACAGTATCACAGTATAACTCAGGTTGGAAGAGACCTCGAGGATCATCGAGTCCAACCTATCACCACAGACCCCATGACTAGACCATGGCACCAAGTGCCACGTCCAATCTCCTCTTGAACGTCTCTCCAGGGATGGTGACTCCACCACCTCCTGGGGCAGCCTATTCCAATGATGAATGACTCTCTTGGTGAAGAACTTCCTCCTCACCTCAAGTCTAAACCTCCCCTGGCACAGCTTGAGACTGTGTCCCCTTGTTCTGGTGCTGGTTGCCTGGGAGAAGAGACCAACCCCTTCCCAGCTACAACCACCCTTCAGGTAGTTGTAGAGGGCAATGAGGTCTCCCCTGAGCCTCCTCTTCTCCAGGCTAAACAATCCCAGCTCCCTCAGCCTCTCCTCACAGGGCTGTGCTCAAGGCCTCTCCCCAGCCTTGTTGCCCTTCTCTGGACATGTTCAAGTGTCTCAATGTCCTTCTTAAACTGAGGGGCCCAGAACTGAAGCTGTTGGGTTTTCTCTGGCTCTCTGATATCTTCCAAAGACAGGTCTTGGCCATCAGAAAAAAAAAAAAAAGACATTGCCCACAACTCTCCTTCCTCCTGTAAACCACATAGGAATGGTAATGAAGCACTGAGAGCAACTCCAAAGCTCTGGGAGCTGCAAAGAGTAGGCAGAGCATGTTCTGCTTGTGACTAACTCCACCAGAGTTGCATGGCACTGAACAATTGTGGGCGAGAACATCACCAGTTCTAATTTAGCACAACAGCAGAGCTGTGAAGTACAAAATGTGACTTGAAGTTCCCAGATGCAATTAATGCAGAGGTGGAATTGTTCTCTCCTTTTTTTTGCAGAGCTGTGCTTCCATCTTATCTGCAGAGCTACAATTTTTCTGTTAAGGGTTCTAGAACTGCATGAACTTCTGGTAGGCTACTGTTTACTTTTGGTACTCTTTATCAGGCAGATAGGTGTAAAACCAGCTGAGCCACAAAAATAAAAAGCCATCTAGCAAAGCATGGAAATTCCTTCCAGAGCCTACATGGTGTTTGTAGTTAGTTGCTGTGGTACCCAGCATTTTACAGGATCCACACAACTCCTGCATCAGAAGCGTAGCCAGAGAGTGCCTGTATTTAGCTGTTCAGCATTCCTGTTCCCTTCTGAAACTGGAGCATAAAAAAGAGCAGAAGTGGTGAGTCAGACTAGGTGAGAAGGCTGCTGTCAGGAGGTTGGGGTGGACGACCAGAACCTCAAAAACACGCACAAATCTGTCGGGGTGCAGGAGGCAAGGCAATACAAATGCACCAGCACGATTCAGCTGCTAAGGCATTTAGAAGCATCTTACAAAGTGCTTTATGAAACACTATACCCCTCCAAAAAAATTTCCTTACACTGCAGCCCAACCATTCCCACGCTCTGTGAAACAGGCCAAAAGCTGAAGTGAAGGCAGGCACAGATCATCCTCTATAGTAAATCTGTCAGCTACTAAGAAGACTGAAACCTTCTGAAAGTTGTAAATTACAGCTTAATGAGGCTATCAAAGATGGGTAGAAAGAGTTAACATCACCTCCCCTGAGTAACACATTAATTATAGCTTCCTAGGTAGTGTTACTGATGGGCTGAAACCTAACCCTGTAGCATTTGAAACCACACAGAAAACACAACTTCAATGCACTGCAGAAGGCCCTATGAACATCAATACCAAATTAGTTTGGTATTAATTAGTTAAGCCAACCTCAGCAGTCAGTATTCACTCTGCAGCATCCAAAACCTTCAAATACATGAAAGAAACATGGCAAAAACACCTGACTTAGTGTTCTAAACTTAAACAGGCTGCTTAGTCAGGGTGCTTCTAGAGCAGTTCTCATACAAATACCTTTGAAGATCCAACCCAATGCAATCTCCAAATACAAGAAAGCCATGAGAGGAGCATTTTTGCCCTGTGGTCTCTTCAGTCTCCATAGAAATGTGACTGACAGAGGGAGCAGTTTGTGGTGTGGTTCACATGGTCAAACAGAGCTCTCTACCTCATGGCACAAGTAGTTCACTGTTCTACAAGGAGCCCAGACTCCAGCTCAGACACCAACACCTCAAGAGATGTGAAATGAATCCCACGCTTAGAGCTTCTGATCAAGTAACACCACAGACATGCATTTCAACACTTCTGGGTCCTGGGACTGTGCAGGGATGAACAACAAATGCAACTAGATTTAGAGTGAAACAAATTAAACTAGGTATTGTGAAGAAATTCTTTGCAGTGAGGGTGGTGAGACAATGGAACAGGCTGCCCAGGGAGGTCGTGGATTCCCCCTTCCTGGAGGTGTTCAAGGCCAGGTTAGATTGGGCCTTGAGCAAGCTGGTCTAGTGAAAGGTGTCCTGCCCATGGCAGGGGGATTGGAACTTAATCTTGAAGGTCCCTTCCAACCCAGACCATTCTATGAATCTATGAAAATGAGTAAGTGAAGCAGCAAACTGTGCAGAGCAGTTGCTACCTGAGCATGCTTTTCCACCACAGATTGAAGTCTGCGTGGTCTGAAACACCCGCTCCTGAACACTGCCACATTCTCAAAGAACATAAAACAAGAGACCATGGCAGAGCCAAAGGTTTGTTATTCAGGCAAACAGGAACAGGCTCCTTAAAGTCAGGGCCAGCAAGCACACAAGTACAGCATTTACCTGCCCTGCCACTTCAGCCACAGTGCTGGCACCTGCACCGGTCACCAGTATGAACGTCATCAGTTACTCTCCACTATGTCTCACAGAATGGTTTAGGTTGGAAGGGACCTCAGAGGTTATCTAGTTCCAACCCCCATGCCAGGGGCAGGGACAACTTCCACGAGACCAGGTTGTTCAAGGCCTCATCCAACCTGGCCTGGAACACCTCCTGGGAAGAGGCATCCACAATTTCTCTGGGCAGCCTGTTCCAGTGTCTCACCACCCTCACTGCAAAGAATTTCTTCCTAACCTCCAGTCTTACTATTTCTGATCTCCAGTTAATGTCTCTACCTTACACCTACTAACACCAAGATCAGGGAAGTCTGCTCCCCAATAGGTATCCAACAACCCTGGGGTTAAGCACAGCACTTCAGAGAAGCGCCTGATGTGCTTTAGTTCTACACAAGACAGGATGCTCCAGGCTCCCATTCTGACCTGAAATCCACTGCCCAGCCAAACCAAAGGAGCTCTCTGAAACGCCCAAGCATCTGTATTCCCAGTTCCTCCACAGCTTTCCCAGGACACACGCTGATGTTTTCCACAGCAGTTCACAGTTGACGTTTCCAGTTCTCAGCCCTATGCAGAGAACGCCAAACGACTTCATCTTTAAGGCTGTTTTCTCCAAAGCTGTGAACACAAAACTTGCCAAGGAAAACATAATTATATCTCTGTCTGGATAGGGAATGCATGCTCCTTCCTGCAGCTAGGAAGCCTCTCACTCCCAATTAACAGAGCAGAACTAAGCTTGTCCTTTGCGATCACTGAGAACACACAGCACAGACCTGGCAAAGCTGAATTTTCCCTCCTCCAAACACCACACTTCATTTTCCTGTGCATAACACCCTTGTTCCTAGCCAAGTGTTTCACTTCTGCTTTCGGTTTTGTGTACAGCAAAAACATTTTCAAATAGACAAACCGACCTAGGCACATCTATGAAACCTCTCTGCAGCCACTGGTCGAGCAGAACCCGTAGCAAGACCAGAGAGCTTCACTTGGAAGTATTCACAACCAGATGAGAAGCAGTGAAACAATCATTTTCATTCCAATAAGCCATGGAAACCTTCTGGAGAAAGGAAAGAGGAAAAAAAAGGAAAGAAAAAGAGAGAGAGAGGGAGAGAAGAAGCCACAAAGTCTGCAAAACTATTTATTTTCCCTCAACATGCTGCAAAAAGGAGAGGCCTGGTAGGAGCTCCAGAGGGAACGCTCATTCTCCAAAGCTCTTCAGAATTGCCACACTACTACCTACAACACTACAGCTGCCTAATATCTCCATCCACAGGCAGAGCTGAAGGCAAAAAGAGCAGTGGCTGGCTCCTTTCCCACAGACAGCAAGGCTTTGTATCCAGAGTTAAGCAGGTTAGCATCATCCTAGTGTTGAGAAAACTCATCCTCTGCCTGAAGCCTTCTTGAGAACACTTCACAGACCCCAAAACACAGTCTCATACCAAATGAGACCAGAGTTAGAGTAGCACTGATTATAACATTTCTGCTAAAACTTCCAACAGTTCTATTCAACTGAATAATCAAGAGCTAGTTTCCCAGTTAAAGAATGAGGCCTTGAGCAACCTGGTCTAATGGAAGATGTCCTTGCCCATGGCAGGGGGGTTGGAGATAGATTATCTTTAAGGTCCCTTCCAACTTAAACCATTCTATGAATCTATGAAAGCAATGATTAAGACAATGGCTGTTTTGTTCTCTGGCTTCTCTAAGAATGCTAATCTGCTACTGATAGCATTTTGGCCATGGAAAACTAAAACTGTCTCAGAAGAATAATAATAACAAAACCAAACAAAATAGAAGTCCTCATCATTCTACTAATTTCTAGCTGGAAAGACAATTCAGCTTTAGACTGCCACTCAGGAGGCTGTAAACCAACACCAATCAACAGGTCAAGAAACCCCACTTATAGATTAAATATCAGCAAAGATTCTCCCAGTCCTCAAGCTGAAACCCTCCCCTTAGTAACACCTCCCAGAACCTCATTGCATAACTGCTGGTGCAGTTTGCCACACCAGAGGCCAGGTGAAATGCTTCCAGAAGAATGTCCCACCTTCTCAGCAGGCACCTTGCACATCTGCACAAACCACACCTGAAATGGCAATGGGAAGCAGCAAGTATCTGTCACACTGCCTTGTCTCACACAACACAGCTGGGCCTTGCAGGTTGACAGAAGACTCCCAAGAGCACAGGACCTGGCCATGCTGATGCAAAGGTGTCCATCTAGCTGCTCAGCCTTGCACAGCATGAGGAAGAGACTGAACTGCAGCTGTCAATATTTATATTGGCTTCAGCTTCCAAAGACCCATAGCCCCAGGGCAGGCCTTCTAAGCCCAACATGTCCTGGTTTCTTCTCACACAGAAACCCACACATACAAAAGCACTGGCAAGCTTTATTCAAATCTTCTAATTCATAAAGTCATAGAATTGTTTGGGTTGGAAAAGACCTCCACAATCATCGAGTCCAACCATCAACCCATGCCCATTAAACACCACCATGACCATTAAATCATGTCTACATGTTTCTTGAACACGTTCAGGCATGTTGACTCCTTGGGCAGCCTGTTCCAGCTCTGCATCTTCCAGTGACAGTCCTTAGCACACTACCTCCCATTTGTGGTGTTTCCTCCTGACTAGATGGGGTTGGAATAGATGACCTTTCGAGGTCCCTTCCAGCCCCTGAAATTCTGTGATTCTGTGACCAACAACAAAGATTTTTCCAAAGAACACCCCACCATTACTCCCAGGAATCTCAACTCCCAATAGCTGATCAGGGCTCCAGTCAAACCCGGTCCAAGTACACCCTTAATGGCATGAAAACACTGAATAGCAACCACCTCCTTGTTCCTCCCCTTGCCCCACTTTCTGGCACGTTGATGCTACCATCTCATCACCCTGTCCTACAGCATCATGACACCTATCAGAGATCTCTGCAGGCAACAGTGATTCACAGAACCCCCCTTCATCATCCAGCTCAACTCACTCCTAAGATAAAGAGTACAATGCTCCTGGTTGTAACCACCTAGTGCCATGAAGATGCACCCCTTTTCTCCCCATGAAGGTGACATTTCACCCACGATCACATATCACTCTCTTGTAAGGAAACAGCAGTTCCTCTGGCCTGACCACAGCCATTTTATGGCATTAAGGAAGTCCTACCATTTGCCAACATCCAGAGACATGAGACCCGTGACTACTGATCACAGATACTACAAACAGACAGGAGGCAACACCAAACCAGTGCTTTTGTGACTAGCAAGAAACACACCACAGATGCAGAGTTCCTTAGAAAGGATGTTTACCTAACAAAGCAAACAAACCAGTTGGACTTGGATTCTTTTATAACAAAGCTTAAACACAGCCAGTTGGCTGCATTAAGAGCTCAGGTAGGGGTTTTCCTTTCCAACATCTACAGCTGAACCAGGATGAGACCTGTCTTCATTGTCCTGTGTTAATAAAACCACATTTGATCAGCTCTGATTTAAAGGAAATAGTTATGCCAGGCAAGTGATTGCAGTGCTGAGACAGGAACTCTGTTGTAATAAATCAACTGGTAAAAAATACCCAACCATTTAACTCCCAAAACAAAAGTTTCATTCCATAAGAGGGCTTTTTCTACAGGCTGAGTTGTTATCACCTATGATAAATAATCTCTTCAATGAGCCCTACTAAAATCTTGGTTCTACGACTATCACCTAGAGAGGCTGGACCAGATGATCCCTTCCAACCTGGCATTCTGTGCTCCTGTGAATCCAAAAGTCTCCTTCTACATATTTTAAGTACCTCCAAAACAGCTGTGAGTGTCATTTTTCAGATTCACAGTTGGTAACACCTGGGTTTTGTACTGCTTTTCATGAGTAGCTCCATCTGCCTTAGCCTTCTCAGTCACTATGTACTTGGCATGTGGGGCTTCCACTTCGAGGGCTTAATGCTACCTCCTGACAACCTGTTATCTCCTCACAGATGCCCCTGTGCACTCAACTGAAGCAAGGACTTGATCCTGCTGAAAAAAAAACCAACAAAAACTAGTATCAGCTTCCAGCTCCATCAGTTCCTCCAGAGCAGCTCAGCTCCAGCTATGAGAAGAGAAAGAGCTGCTGGGGGGTGGGGGCACAGGGAGTGAGCAGGAAGGGATAAAGCCAGCAGCACAAAGGGCAGCCAAGATTTTACCAAGGGCAGGTAAAATCAACAGCAGAGAACAGCCTTCACAGCAGCAGAGCCACAGTGCTCCTGTCCCTATCATAGAATCAACAAGGTTGGAAAAGACCTCAAACATCATCAAGTCCTCCCTGTCACCCAACACCTCATGACCAAGTGCCATGTCCAATCCCCTCTTGAACTCCTCCAGGGATGGTGACTCCACCACCTTCCTGGGCAGCACATTCCAATGGCTAACAACTCTCTCTGTGAAGAACTTTCTCCTCACCTCCAGCCTAAACTTCCCCTGGTGCAGCTTGAGACTGTGTCCTCTTGTTCTGGTGCTGGTTGCCTGGGAGAAGAGACCAACCCCCTCCCGGCTATAACCTCCCTTCAGGTAGTTGTAGACAGCAGTAAGGTCTCATGTGAGCCTCCTCCAGGCTAAACAATCCCAGCTCCCTCAGCCTCTCCTCACAGGGCTGTGCTCAAGGCCTCTCCCCAGCCTTGTTGCCCTTCTCTGGACACGTTCAAGTGTCTCAATGTCCTTCTTAAACTGAGGGGCCCAGAACTGGACACAGTACACAAGGTGAAGTACCCACCTGCAGCAGAGCCAAGTCACAGGGATTGCAGCTTTGTGAGCCCACACCCAAAACACAGGTTTGGGGTGAAATCCCATTGAATCTGTAATGCAGGTTCATAAGCTCAAGTAAATGGAATCAATTTCCCTGTCTCCCATTTCTGATGTAGCTCCCATACCCTGATGGCTCTCACAGCAGTGTCTCAGCGGATATGATCAGGGAACATGAGCCAGGCAGGACAAGAGTCCTGTGTCCAGTTCTGGGCCCCTCAGTTTAGGAAAGATGTTGAGTTGCTGGAACGTGTCCAGAGAAGGGCAACAAAGCTGGGGAGGGGTTTGGAACAGAAGCCCTATGAGGAGAGGCTGAGGGAGCTGGGGTTGCTTAGCCTGAAGAGGAGGAGGCTCAGGGGAGACCTTATTGCTCTCTACAACTACCTGAAGGGAGGCTGTGTACCAGCAGAGGTTGGTCTCTTCTCCCAGGCAACCAGCACCAGAACAAGAGGACACAGTTTCAAGCTGCGCCAGGGGAGGTTCAGGCTGGAGGTTAGGAAGAAATTCTACACAGAGAGTGATTGCCCATTGGAATGGGCTGTCAAGGGAGGTGGTGGAGTCACCATCATAGGAGGTGTTTAGGAAGAGACTTGATGGGGTGCTTGGTACCATGGTTTAGTTGATTAGACGATGTTGGATGATAGGTTGGACACAATGATCTCAAAGGTCTTTTCCAACCTGGTTTATTCTATTCTATTCTAAAAGTGTACTGGCAAAGTTCAGTCCTTCAAAGAAACATTAAAAGCACAGACCCTGAGGAAGACACAGCTGCCCTGATGCATCCCCTCGGCTGCTAGAAGCCCCCCATCGTAAAGGATATCTCCTTCCTTCCCGCCGCACATCATGGCACAAGTATTGGAGCCATAGGGTATTTTACAGTCTAATTACCATATGCAGCAAAGGAGTGAGCAAGCCTTAACACTAAACAAAAGGCACTGACTTTTCACTTCAAAATAATCTGTCTTTAGGCAATGCAAACAGCCTAAGCCGAGGAACGGCGTTTCTCACGCAGCCACACAATGCTGCAGCAACAGGTTACCTTGCAGCCTTCTAAATACAGCCATCTAAAATTAAAACCACAGGAGGAGAAGGGAGTCTCCCACTCCAGCAGCATTCGCTTTGGTGTTTATTTCCCAATCGCCAGAGCTCACAGGGTTTGGGTGGGTTTGTTTATTTGTTTGCAGCGCAGCGCTCCTCGCCTGCTGCTGCTCAAATACAAACACCCGCGTTTCGAACCCAGGGAGAATTCATCAAACTTGTCATTTCCAGGCTGCAACTAGAGAGAAACAGCAGGAGGCTTGTGCTTCGTGTTTGCCTTCGAGCTGGGCGTACAAACCCAAGCTCACCTGCTTGCTGCGCCCAGCCAGGGCAGGGGGAGGAATGCACTTGGCGATTCAAAATCCTGTGTGCAGTGTACTCATTCAGCAGACTAACAAAAGCCATGTTGCTAATTTCCTAGCAAGGCTCACTGAATGTAAACAGGGATTGTACTGTAAACATTAAAAGAAATAAATTCATTTCTTGAGCCACTCATGCAAATGCTACACGGGGTGGGGGGAAGAGAGGAAGAAGAAAAAAGACAAAGAATATTCCAGCTATGGATAACCAACCCTGACAGAAGTCCAGAGGAGTTATTTGTTAAGGATAAAATAATGTCTGTGTGAACATTTCCTGTCTAAATAATATAGAATCACAGAATTATTTGGGTTGGAAGGGACCCAGAGAGGTTGTGGAGTTTCCTTCTCTGGAGACTTTCAAGACCCATCTGGATGCATTCCTGTGCCACCTGCGGTAGATTCTACAGCCCTGCAGTGGCAGGGGGGTTGGACTCTATGATCTCCTGAGGTCCCTTCCAACCCCTAACATCCTGTGATCCTGTGACCTTCAAGATGATCCAGCTCCAAATCCCCTGCCATGCACAGGGAGGGACATCTCTCACTAAACCAGGTTGCTCAAGGCCCCAGGTTGGAAGGAAATTTTCACACAAAACATACTGAACTTGGAGAGAACTCTTGAGTTTCAGCTAATCCAGCTCACAGTCAGCTGATGAAAAGCAGCATAACCATTCCTTTATCTGTGTAACACTATTGCGTGTGCTGAATGATCACAGACACCTAACCCCCTGCTGCCTTCTGAACCACAAAGCAAGAAGCAGCATTCATTCCTACCACGCCTTCAGGGATGGGACCTTTCCCATTTTAAGGGGAAAATACAGAGCTTAGAAATCCAATTTGTTACTCCACTGTCTGAAACTCTCTCCCACAAGGTTGGCTTTCAAACACGGCTTCAAATGGTTTCAGATAAGCTTCCGGTTACTGCTCACCCCAGCTTTAGAAGCCGAGCACAGGACAAATTCTTACACATGAGCAATAACCACAAAGCACACAAACCCCCAAACGTTGAGCATTGCATTTTTCACTGCAGACAGCAGAAGAGGGCTGCTAACAGCTGCTAAAAGCCTCATAATGCAGAAGGTAGGAAGCAGAAAGCACTGCTCAGAGGAAAAGGATCAAAGCTATTGCTGCGTTCCTACAAATCCTGAGCTACTGCACAAGTCTCTCACAACCCAGGCACACTCAGCACCCATCCCAGTGCTGCTCATGCTTTTGTACACAAGTTATGTGTTCTCTCTGACCCCTGCATCCAGGAGCCCCCAGAGAAGCAGGATTAGTGCATGACGTCTGGGGAGAGGACATTTGCTCCTGATGAACACACAAACCCTCACTATAAAGCATTAAGACCGAGGTCAGTGGCTCCTGTTAACTCAAACTCTGACGACCCAGCAGAGCCAACAGCTCCGCTCCAACCAGCACTGTGACTCAAACTCTCGGCTCCTTGGACTACAGCATGAGCTTCCATGTCCAGATTGCAATGAAAACTCTGGAGAACTTTCCATTATACAGGCTTGAGGGTTTCTCCAACAGGGCCTTGAGGAATGCTGTGCTTTGGGGATGAGAAAGAAAAGGGACAGGGTCCAGGGGGCAAAAAACAAGAGGGGAAAAGGAAAGGAGGAAAAAGGAAAAAAGGAAAGGAGGGGAGGGGGGAAAAAAGGAAAGGAAAGGAGGGGAGGGGGGAAAAAAGGAAAGGAAAGGAGGGGAGGGGGGAAAAAAGGAAAGGAAAGGAGGGGAGGGGGGAAAAAGGAAAGGAAAGGAGGGGAGGGAAAAAAAAGGAAAGGAAAGGAGGGGAGGGAAAAAAAAGGAAAGGAAAGGAGGGGAGGGAAAAAAAAGGAAAGGAAAGGAGGGGAGGGAAAAAAAAGGAAAGGAAAGGAGGGGAGGGAAAAAAAAGGAAAGGAAAGGAGGGGAGGGAAAAAAAAGGAAAGGAAAGGAAAGGAGGGAAAAAAAAGGAAAGGAAAGGAAAGGAGGGGAGGGAAAAAAAAGGAAAGGAAAGGAAAGGAGGGGAGGGAAAAAAAAGGAAAGGAAAGGAAAGGAAAGGAGGGGAGGGAAAAAAAAGGAAAGGAAAGGAAAGGAGGGGAGGGAAAAAAAAGGAAAGGAAAGGAAAGGAGGGGAGGGAAAAAAAAGGAAAGGAAAGGAAAGGAGGGGAGGGAAAAAAAAGGAAAGGAAAGGAAAGGAGGGGAGGGAAAAAAAAGGAAAGGAAAGGAAAGGAGGGGAGGGAAAAAAAAGGAAAGGAAAGGAGGGGAGGGAAAAAAAAGGAAAGGAAAGGAGGGGAGGGAAAAAAAAGGAAAGGAAAGGAGGGGAGGGAAAAAAAAGGAAAGGAAAGGAGGGGAGGGGGGAAAAAAGGAAAGGAAAGGAGGGGAGGGGGGAAAAAAGGAAAGGAAAGGAGGGGAGGGGGGAAAAAAGGAAAGGAAAGGAGGGGAGGGGGGAAAAAAGGAAAGGAAAGGAGGGGAGGGGGGAAAAAAGGAAAGGAAAGGAGGGGAGGGGGGAAAAAAGGAAAGGAAAGGAGGGGAGGGAACAATAGGAAAGAGGGGAAAAGGATAAAGCATGAAGGTGGGGAAGGAAAGGAGGGAGAGAAAAAGGAACAGGGTGAGGGACCAAAACACAGCGCAACCCCACCAAACCAAACCAAGAATGTTAGAAACTGTCTTCAGTTCTGTCTGGGGTTGGAGTAGATGACCTTCAGAGGTCCCTTCCACCCCAGTGCACTCATGGTAGGTGTGAAGCGCTCGCAGGCAGGCAGCAGAGCAATGCCAGCGGGTAGCACCCAGGCACTCACCACTTTGTGCCGAGTCCAGATTTTACCCGCACCGCACCGTTTGATTCCCCCCGCCCGGCAGCTACCCGAGGAGTTTCCATGGCAACGGGAGAGCCTCGGTGGTATCCAAGGGCAGCACAGCCCCAACTTATGTAATGACTTGCACACGCCTTGCTCTGTGTTTGGTTCGGGGTAAAGCCAGAGGTGTACTCCCAGCACATGCCGTGTGTGATCATGATAACCATCTCGAGTTGCTGCATTTCAAAAGGCTTTTCACTTTCACAGGTAGGATGGAACAGACTCATTCCAGTGAAGCCTTCCCCTCTATCAGGGCTCCTGCAGTCAGTTGGAGCCAACTCTGATGTAAAATCAGATGCTTCTGAGTTTTTGCATTAAAGATTACCAAGAAAGAAAGAAAACTAGACCAGTTGTCCCAGCTTTCCCAGTGCATTGCAGCTCTTTGCAGTGCGCTTCCCTCCCCGGTGCTGACTGAAAGCAGGTATTGAACACAAAATGGACACTAAAGCTGACAGCACATGAGCTAAACATTCATTTAAAGGGAGATCAAATCCTCTGCTTCATAGAATCACACAGAATGGTGTGGGCTGGAAATGACCTTAAAGATCATCTCATTCCAAATCCCCTGCCATGGGCAGAGGCACCTTTCACTAGACCAGCTTGCTCAAGGTCCCATCCAGTGTGGCCTTGAACACCCCCAGGAAGGGGATATCCACAACCTCCCTGTAAAATACTTCATAAACACGTTCAAAAAGGAAGCTGCATTCTTAGGTGTTTTTCACGGTGATGGTATCATCATGGAGAATCTTATCAAGATCTGTCACTGGGTCCAGTCCTCCTCTGCCACAGAAAAGGCAGCTCAGCCCAGCTGTGACAGATCAGCATCGCTGAGGCTGGTTAGAAGCAAATGAGTCATGCCCAAGTTGCGTGGGAGCAGCTATCTGGTAGGAGGCCCCAGAACAGCAGAGCTGTCTTCAGGAAGCTTAGAGCTGAAGGGACAGCAAAAACCTGCTGATGGAGGGATGAGACCGAGCCAAAAACATGCTGGGGGGGGCGGCGCTGGGAGGGTTTTAGAAAGGGTCTGCTACAGACTCCTACTGCAAGGCAAGAAAACCAAAACTCAGCTAAATACCCTGGCTAGTCCCCAGCAGTGAGAGCAGGAACATGTCCAGGAGATGTGAAGCTGATGGTCAAGGGAAAAAGCTCAGGGAACACCAGCAGCAGCACTGAAGAGTTACAATGGCAAAAATACTCAGCTATGGGCAGGCCAATTTACAAGAGCTTGACTTCTTATCTCTGAGTGGGGTTCAGTGCCACTTGACTACATAAAGGCCAAGATTTCTCCTGACTGGTGATTGGGGTTTTAGTGTTTGTTCCAAACTCCTCCACCAATGCAGATAACTCCAGCTGCACCTAGCAGTTATGGTGATTCACCAACTGCCAACTGAGCTACCAAAGCCTCTTTGCTGGGTTTCTCCTACTCTTCATTACTAAAAGAACACATTAAAAAACTTTAACACCTAATGAAACTGAGAACAGAACCAATTAGATTTCAGGGATGAATGACTGGAATGAGATGCTATCATAAAGTGACAGCTTGAAGTCAACATCATTTAGTGGAGAAGAGACTTGGAATTTGTCTTCCCGAGGGGAGAGGGGAGAGGGGAGAGGGGAGAGGGGAGAGGGGAGAGGGGAGAGGGGAGAGGGGAGAGGGGAGAGGGGAGAGGGGAGAGGGGAGAGGGGAGAGGGGAGAGGGGAGAGGGGAGAGGGGAGAGGAGCAGGCCTGCAATGTTGAGTTTTCATCACTAGAGAAACCTGTCAGCCACAAAGAGCAGTCTGCAGGGAAGCAGCACAAGTCTCATAGCTCACAAATTTTTAGGACTTGTGCAAAACAACCCTGCAAAGACCATTTTGCTGCCTGACTAAATCCCTGCCCTCTGCATTAATCCAACACAAAGTCTCTCACACACACAAGAATCAGCTTCCCAATGCATTATTCCAGCCCAGAAAGCTCCCTTCTGTAGTCTCACACTCACCTTTCTGATGCCATCCTATGGAATGCTATGCTTGCCCCACAAGTGCTGGCCCCACACCAGCACTGCCCCATCCTCTGGAGCTAGTCCTTCAAACACATGTTTTCCAGAAATCCTAGAATCAGAACTGTCAGGGTTGGAAAGGACCTCAAGGATCATCCAGTTCCAACCTCCCTACCATGGGCAGGGACACCTCACACTACATCAAGTTGTATCCAGCCTGGCCTTAAAAGCCTCCAGGGATGAGGCTTCCACCACCTCCCTGGAAAACCTCTGCCAGTGTCTTACCACCCTCATGGTGAAAAACTTCTTCCTAACATCCAATCTGAATCTACCCATATCCAGTTTTGCTCCATTCCCCCTAGTCCTGTCACTACCTGACACCCTAAAAAGTCCCTCCCCAGCTTTCTTGTAGCCCCCTTCGGACACTGGAAGGCCACAATTAGGTCCCCTCAGAGCCTTCTCTTCTGCAGACTGAACAGCCCCAACTCCCTCAGTCTGTCCTCACAGGAGAGGTGCTCCAGCCCTCTGATCATCCTCGTGGCCCTTCTCTGGACACATTCCATCACATCCAGATCCTTCCTGTAATAGGAACTCCAGAAGTGGATGCAGTACTCCAGGTGGGGTCTCACCAGAGCAGAGTAGAGGGGGAGAATCACCTCCCTCGAGCTGCTGGCTATGAATAAACCTTTATTTAGAATAAACCAAACCAGGTTGGAAGAGACTTTCAAGATCATCGCGTCCAACCCATCCACCAATGCTTCTCTTGAAGCAGCCCAGGATCCTTACTTCAAAACTGCCCAAGTCTGAACAACCTGAACAGCTCAGTGTTAAAATGACTGAGGAGTTCCTGAATAGAAACTTGATTAAAACCAAAAACCAAAAAAAAGGGGAGGGAAAGCATGTATCTGAGCGACTGTCAGGAAAAGGTTAATTCTGGTGCCCATCGTTTCCCCATCAAGCACAAGCAGCCCTGCAGTTAAAAACCGGCTGCTTCCAAATTCTAAGCCATTATTTGAGAGAAACCTCTTTGGCAGAGAGAGAGAGAGGTCCTGTGCCTCACCTCAAAGGCAGTCAAATTAATCCGCCACCATGGATTAAATTTAGACCCTCGAACAAGCAAAGAATCCGCCAATTATGTGGAATTAAAAAGCAACTTAATTAAAAGTCAATAAACTGACTGTGAGAAGCCAGTGTTATCTCCAGGCTCAGAACAGAGGGTTCCTCAAAGCTTCATACCAAATTAAGCAGCGAGCAAGTGGAGCCAGAAAGAACAGAGAACAGCCCCCATGGTGTCCCAGACAGAAGAACACAGCTGTGTTGGTCTAATTGTCCTGTCTGTGACCAAATACCTTCAGCAGTGTTCAGATGACCTCTGTTACCTTCTTACAATCACAGAATTGTTTGGTTAGGGGAAAACCTCTAAGAGGTTTTGAGGTCCCTTCCAGCCCCTAACATTCTGTGACTCCGTGACTGTTAAGTCCAATCAACAACCCAACACCACCACAGCCATCAAACCACGTCCCAGAGTGCCATGTCCACACATTTCTTGGACACCTCCAGGGATGGGGACTCCACCACCTCCCTGGGCATCCTTCTCCAACCCAACAAAAACCTCCAAGGCCAGAAACTTCCTGAACAATCCCCGTAACTTCCCTGTGACAGGTAAAACTTTCCAGCCCATATTTAACATAGCTCTCGCCCACCACACTTGACTTCCTCTTCACCTACATCTTAACCACAGATAAATGGAAAAAGTTTTGAAAGAGAGAGAAATCATCGTGGTTCTGTGAGTAGTTTCTGACATGCATTCCTCTCCCACAGCCTCTCCCACTTCCAAAATGAAACAAAACTTCAATACTTTTGGTGCTTCAGCCCCAGGCTCTGAGCCTCCTGGCCCACACTGCCACCTTCTCTCCATGCTTTTTGGCCTGTGGAATGCTCAGGGTGGACACAAAAGTGCAACCAAACCAGAAAACAAATCACTGCCTTCTGTAATTCCAGATGCATCAGCACACTCCAGGTGAGCGCCCACCTTTGCCAGCTGCACAAAGATGCTTGTTCAGCTCAGCTTGTGACTCTGCTGCCTGTGCACCGTTTGATACTCAGCAGCTTTGTGTCTTCTGGGTTGTGACTCTCAAACCTATCCAACTGACTGAATCCAGAACTTGTTCTGCTCTTCTCCAGAGGAGCACTGGAATCCCCCCCTCACCCTATGCCACAGCTGCCAGTTTCAACTTTGAAGGAATGACAGATACCAGAACTGCAATCACCCCCTGGACATGGCAGCGGGTTTCCTCCCAACCTTCAGGAGATATTCTAGCTTTGCCAAGAGGAAATCTGAACTTCTCAGGAGGGCAGTTACTAGACAGGGAAAGGGCTTCTGTAACCAACTGAAACAATGCATTCATCAAGCAAATGAACACCTCCTACTAGACCAGGTTTCTCAAGGCCCCAGCCAACCTGGCTCTGAACACCTCCAGCCTTGGAGCCTTCACAGCTTCTGTAGGCAACCTGTTCCAGTGCCTCACCACCCTCACAGGGAAGAATTTCCTCATGGCTCATCTCAATCCAGCTTCTTCCAGTTTGAGCCATGCAGCCCAACAGATCCACTTACAACACACCAAAGTTCTCAAATAAATATATTTCCTCACCAGATCCACTGCTGGGAGGGGGAAGTGACACCCCTACAGCTCACAGGCATCTTAGCACTTGTACAGTCCATAAAATACACCAGAACTGACTTTTTTCCCTGTAGCCTACAAGGTGAGGGCAGCATCAGCACCATACCCAGCCAGAACCATCTAGAGCCACCTCCAGCCAGATGAATTCTGTTCTGACAAACAAAAGGTTGTTCCAGAGCAGGATTTCTACAGCCCCCCAGGAGAGCTGGCGGCTACAGACATTCCAGTTGCTGTAGCTTACACAGCACAATGCAGGTTCCAGGAGTGCTGCATCCTCAAAGCATCCCCAAATCATACAGCCTGCATCTCCACTTCACAGCCATGGCAAGAAGTGTCATTAATTACAATCAAAACTCACAGGTTTTAAAGGTGGTGTGGAAAAGCAGCCCCTGTGTTATTCCAGCCCTGGAGGTTCAGTCATTTCAGCTTGGGATCTCAATCACAGACTCTTACAACTGTTTGGGTTGGAAAAGCTGAGACCATCGAGTCCAACCATCTGATTTTTGCTCTGACAGGGGATCTCCAGCTTCATTAAGATCACAGAATCTTAGAATCATAGAATTGTTTGGGTTGGAAAAGACCTTTAAGAACATCGAGTCCAACCTTCAACCCAACACCACCACGGCCATTAAACTATGTCCCAAAGTGCCATGTCCACGCATTCCTTGAACACCTCCAGGAACAGGCGCTCCACCACCTACCTGGGCAGCCTGTTCCAACGGCTGACCACTCTTGCAGGGAAGAAAACGCTTCTAATACCCAACCTAAGCCTCGCCGGCACAATTTCAGGCCATTTCCTCTCGTCTGACTGATGCGCACTGCTGTGATCAGAAGGGGAATGGTTTTTCTCTTCTTCCTTCCCACTCTGCCTCCTTCCACTGACAGCTTTCTGAGCAGCCCATCATGAGACACCACAAACTTCTGCTTCTGAGTATCTTCACAGCACACAAACCCCCTGTTCCTCAGAGAACCCTCTAAGGCCCAAAGCTTCCCACTGCTCATTGCACAGCAGATGCAGAACACATATAAACAAGCCATAAAATCATACTAGCATGGAATTGTTGAGCTTGGAAAAAACCTCTAAGATCATTTAAGTCCTGTAACTCTGCCAAGGCTGCGACTAAACCATGTCCCTCAGCGCAGCATCTCTGTCTCTCCTAAACCCCTCCAGGAGCCGTCAGAGCTGCTGAAAATGAGATTATTTTGCATGTTTTGGTGCAGCTGCAGTTTGCAGCCGCAGGCACCCCCGCGCCTGCCCTCGGCACAAGGGTAGGGACAATTCTGTAACACAGGCGACGGCAACACTCTCCCCCGTACCCTGGAGACCCCCGCGATGGGCACCTGGGTGACTGCTGTACCTGGCTGCGCTACAACGGCACCGGGAGCGTGCCGGGGGGACGCAGCACCTTACCCACGTCGGGGCCGCCGCAGCCCCGGGCCCGCCGGATAGCGCCCGGCTCCTGCTCGGGAACAGCCCCGGTGCCACCGGGAGGACGCCCGGCTCCTTCCCGGGAATGGCTCTGCAGGTGCGGGACCGCTGCAGCCGCGGTCCCGCCGGGAGAGCGCCCAGCTCCTGTCCAGGCACAGCCCCCGGTCGCACCCGGTAGAGCTCCGCAGGCAGCTGCAGACAGAGGCGGAAGCGGCGGCCCCGGTTCCCCGCAGCATCGCCGTTCACCGGCAGCCTACGGACATCCTGTACGGGCTCCGTGCCGGGAGGAGCCGCGGCCCAGCCGACCCCGCCGGGGCGGTACCGCAGCGCCGCCGCCGCAGCAGGACCCCCGCCGCCCGGCCCTCCGCAGAGCCGCACCGAGCCGGCCCCGAGCCCCTGCAGGAAAGCGCCCGTCCGCCCGCCGCCGCCGCCGCGATGCCTCCCGCGCCCCGCCGTGATGCGCGGAGCCGTTACCTGCCACGGCCGCCGGGTCCCCCGCAGAGGCAGAGGGGGCGACGCCTCCCCGCGTTCCCCGTCGGGCTCCGCCGCCGTCCGCAGGCTCCAACTCGCATCCCCCGCCGGCGGCGGCGGGCAGCAGCAGCCCCAGCAGCAGCAGGCAGGTGAGCGCCGGGGCCGCCCCGGGCCGCCCGCTAGACACTCGGATCCCGCTCATCGGTGCGGCTGCTGCGGCGGAGCGAAACGAGGCGAGGCCGAGAAAGAAGGAAGGGGCTGGAGCTCCGGCAACACCGACCCGCCCCGGCGCCGGCTACACGCCGCCTCCCGCCGCTTCCGCTGAGCCGCCGGGCGCCGCGTCACCGGCCATGACGTCATCGCGCCGGGGTGGCACCGGGCGGGGCGGAGGGAGCGGCTGCGGCCCGGGGAGGTCCGGCTAGGTAAAGGGAGCATGGGGGAGTCTCAGCCCTCCCCATAGCCCCCGGCCGCTGTCCTTGCCCAGCCCTCGCAGCCATTCGCTGTGGTGCTCCAGCAGCCTCCAGCCAGCCCCTGCCCAGCAGTGAAACCTGGGCTGGGTTTGCCCAAGTCCATGGGAGTGAAACCCGGTTCTGGTGTGAGGTGCCCGATGGAAGTGGCACAGCCTGTGAAAGCCACATTCAGTCCCACATCTCAGACACACCGCGGGTGAGGAGATGCTGGTGGTGGTGAGAGCCACACAAACCTTAGAGTCACCATGGACCACCGCAGTGCCCGGGGAACTGCCCCTTCCTACTCTGGGACCATGCAGAGGAAACAGCAGCACATCGTGGGGTGCTGCCGGCTGCCTCTACAGGCCAGCGCCAGCCAGGGAGCGCATGGGGGCGCTGCTGGGGGACCAGAAAACGCAGCAGGAGGTCGTCTCTGCCTGCCCATGGAGGTGGTGGAGTCCCCATCCCTGGAGGTGTTGAAGAAACACGTGGACATGGCACTTTGGGACACAGTTTAATAGCCATGGCGGGGTGGGGGTGACAGCTGGACTTGATGACCTTAGAGGTCTTCTCCAACCAAAACAATTCCACAATTCCTGTTGCTAAACACAACAGCCTTTGAAGCCCATCAGTGTCTGCAGAGCTCTGGTGGAAAGACATAATGCAAGGCTTGCATCTCATGCAGGCCTGAGCAGCAGTGTGTGCCTGGAGGGAGGGCAACTGGAGCAGGGGAAATGCCCCAAAGGTAGAAACCAGCTGCTGAGTTAATGGATTGTAGTTAGTTTTAAAGTAGAGCAATTCATCAAGGGTGCATGAAGAAGGCAAGTTTCCTGGAGGGGTGTGAGGAACAGAGAGGCTGGGGTCAGGATATGGACTGCATGAGGAATGCCACCCCTCAGGGCAGCTGTGAGCTGGGACACTGGCAGAACTTCAGTAGGAAATGCTCATTAAAATCTCCCTTGGAGAGTCGGGTCATTGTCACATCTGGCTTGCAACTCCAGGGCCCCAGCTGAGGAAGCCTGGAATGGAGAATTTCCAGGCAGTCCTTGTGTGCTGGGGTTCGGAGAGGTCACTGCTTCTCAGGGCACCTCAGCAGGTCACAGGTGAGGAACGTTAAATAGCAGCTGTGTTTAGAGCAGAGTGGTTCACACTGCTCCATCTCATCACAGAAGGCAGCTGTGGTGGTAGGGCTGTACTGGCCTTTCCCAGTCAGCCTCTTGGCCTTCACCATCCCAAAACTAGCTCACAGAAAGATTTGCTTCATGCATTTCCTGAGACCTTGGCTGGAGATGGCTCTGCTGGAGGGTCCAGCCCCTTGATTTGATGACAGATGGGACCTTTGCTTACTGCCAGAGCTGTTCACAGATGCTCAGAGAAGCACAATGGCAGTACCTTCACAAGCATCTCCTGCCCAACCTTAAGGACCTGTAAACATCTAATTTGCTTTAGTGAGTCTGACTGGAGCCTCCAGGCTTAGAGTCTGCTTCTCCAGCCTTTGCCCCAAGGCACAGAGACCTGCCTGCTGGAGGGCTCAGTTTGCTGATAAAGAACAAAGGAAAGAGGGCTTGGAGCATCTCATGCTCTTCCCATTCCCTGACTAGATCACCCAGCCCATACAGCAGCACAGCCCCTGGGTCCCAGGCTTGGTCTGCTCGCAGTTACCAGGATTGGTTTCTCCACCTCTGGGTGCAGACAGCCAGAACATGCTCCAACTGGCGTGCATGGTGGTGAAAGATGCTATCTGGGCACTGGGGTAGCAAAGGGGCACTCCGCAGGAACTCTGCTAATGGCACGCCAATTAGCAGGTCATCAAGATGCCAGCACATCTAGGTGCAGTTCAACCCGCCCCCCAGGGGAACAAAGAAACCCCAGTGACTTGTAGAGGTGGGTCAGGATGGAGGCACTGATCACTATCAGCTGCTCGCAGCTACAAGGAGTCACAGCCAAAACCCGTGGTGGGCAGCTTAAGAACCCAAGAGACATGAGGCAGACTCCATAGCTGGTGTCACTTTGCTCCTGGCTAATTGCAGTGACTGCATGGACAAGGGCTGGTCCCGACTGCCCTGATTCCCTGTGGCTGGGCAGACCTGCTGGCCACACCGCCCCTAGTGCTGCTGAGCATGGCCGTGGCCTGGGAACAAAGCTCAGGGTGTTTCCATTTCTGCTTGAAATGAAGCCACCTTCCTCAGAAGGTCTGGCGCTGGGGTGTGCTGTGTTGCTGATGGTGTTGCAGCAGCACTCCCCACCAGTGACATTGGTCTTTCTGAAGAGGAAAGAGGCCAGGACTGGTCTCAAGGCCTGGAGCTCAGCCCTCTGTGTCGCTTTAGTCACCAGTTCTGCCCAATACCGAGTTGACTCTCCCACTCTTGGTCACATTGCTTGGGTGCACTCAATACAGATAACCGGAGATGCTCTTCCAAGTTCTGTCATCTTCCATTTCCGGCAGCAGCTGTATCACCACCAGCCCTTGTGGTGCACATTGATTTATCTCAACAGGAGGAATAAAAAGATAAGAATGAATCCTCAGAGCTGTTTGATGCCCACAGCTATCTCAAATCCATCCAGCTGGTCAAAAAAAACCCCAACACCCAAAATCAACAACCCTGGAAGCATGCTTGGACAGCAGAATAAAGGAGGTAAAGAGGAAGGAAAGCTGCTAGAGCAGGAAGAAACTCCTAGGTATGTTAAGTGGCCCTGTGGTCCCAGCCCTTAGGGGACTAAGGAAGGATGGGCCAGCACAGCCCAGTGATAACACTGGAAGTGAGGAATGGAAGTTAATCAAACATTCTCCTTCTCTGATGAGTATTGGCCCTTGTGATCCTCTTATCATGGAGCTGGGTATCTCTCAGCTGAGCACATTTCCTGGTGATAGGACAGCATGCTGCTGCAATGACAAAACTTCTTTCCATCAGCTTCACCCCAACGCAGAGCTGCACACAACTCTTGGGGATGCCTCCCAGTTTCCTGGTTTCAGCCAGTGTTGTCCCTGGCACTGCAGGCAATTCTCTCTCTGTAACACTTAAAGTACAAACATAAACCAAAAGCCTTGAAAAAGAGAGAACAGTTCAAGAAATGTTCATGGCAGCCGAGTTTCCTCTTTGCAGGGAACCTTTCCTCAGGGCTTTGAGTTCTTCATGGCACAAAGACACCACCCTAGCTGGAGGACACTGGCCAGGCAGCCTGGGGTTGGGTTTGGTTTATCTCCAGAGCAAACACAGCTCCAGTCTGCTCACACAGGAGCTGGAGGCACAGCCCCATCTCCCCAGACTGAAGGCAAGCCATGTCAGAGTGGGGGAATGAGCTCTTCTGAGCATCACTTTGATTGCTGGAAGCTGCAGGAGCAGCCAAACAGCTTGGCAAGACACTGCTGGAGGAGGAGCAGGGACACTGCCATCTGACTATCACTTGGTATGTCATTGGAGCACAGCAAGGTGATGGGCTGCTGTAAGCTTTGGCAGCTAAAGGGCAGCGAGATTCACACCACATCAGCTGTGGCAATGAACACACCACAAAGCAAGGGGACCAGAAGGATGTTACCAAGGGACAAACTCAGAGATCATGAAATGACTGAGTCCCTCTCCTCATGTGATCTCAGAGCATGCCTCTCTGTACCTTTCATTGTCAGAGCTGGCTGCCACTCGTAAACACAAATACAGCTTCAAAAAGACTTCAAAAAGAGTGTGGGGATTGTGCAGCCCCAGTAAAGCCATCATCAGCCCACTGGAGTTCAGGCTGTCACTGGATGCTGTGCACAACCATGCTTGAGGTTTGGTGAGCAGCAAGGTGACACAACCAACCCACCACTGACAGGCATTTGCTTGCCCTCTTTCAGTTCCAAGCAACATGAGAATCCCACCCCTTCAAGCACAGAAGTGGCAGCTCTGGAGGTGACTCCCTGACCAGGGACTATCAGAGGGAAGGCAGCACAGATAACCTGCTCAGCGTGCACCACTCTCTCTCGAGTCTCAGTGAAGCTCCAACTCCACCCCCACCTCAAGCAGAGACAGGCACTGCTTCCTGCCTTGCACGAAGCAAGGGAGAAACTCAGTCAGGAGGTGACCTGATTTGAGCTCAGGACAAGTGTGCTGACCAGCTGTGGGGAAAGGGAATAAAGTCACCATTTCAGACAGTGTCATCTGGACATGGTCATTCAGCACAAACTCATGGGGGCAGAAGGTCTGGAGATCATCTCCCAGGGCAGTGTCACCATTTTGCAGAGACAGGAAGGGTCTGTCAAAGTGTAAAGCCTCTGATGTCACAGATCACTGCTGGACATACCACACAGCATCAGCTTTGGTCATTTCTTTGCCCAGACCTCACTATTCCCCCTCTGAATGAACCTTCTTCTGTCCCAGCCTCATGTTCTGTCCCAGTCTCATGTCCCAACTCTAGTGCATGCAAGCCAAAGAAGTCATTTGTAGCAGCTACCATCCTGACCCTTCCCTCAGCCAAAGCCTAGTGGGAGGGATGAGTTTTCAGATCAGCAATGGAAATCTATCCCAGCACCTGCCTGACACTGCTCTCTGCAACTTCTGTAAAGTCAAAGAGTTCCAGAAGGTCCTAGACAGCTTCTCTCCAGCTTTGGATGAACACACAGGCTGATATCCAGCCCAAGAAAACGTGCACTCATCATGGTGCCTGCAACTTTCCTGCTTCTGTCTCCTGATCCCCTTCCAGCTGCAAACCTGGGGACATGCAGCAGCCCCCATCTCCACAGGGTTCCTCCAGAGGCTGCACAGCGAGGTGGGATGTTCAAGGGCACAGCCCTGGGCACCAGTTCCTGCACTGACAGGAGGCTCTCTGTGGCTTTCTAAGACTTCAAATTTGTTAGGTCTTTATGGACCTGGGTGGTTGCAAAAGCAAATCATCTGCTGCTTCCATCTTTAACTGGGTATTCAGGTCTGAATGCTGCTGGCCTGCTGTGACCTGACTCTCCACTGCAACACTTGCCTTGTGTCCCTGTCACCACCAGGAATGGGCTGAGAACTGATGTTTAAAGTGTTTCCAGAGTTTCTTCCTAACTGATGAGAATCATCACCCGTCTCAGGGACTGATCAGAGTTTCTTCCCAACTGCTGAGAATCATCAACCATCTCAGGGACTGATCAGAGTGCTGATCAGGAAGGCTCCTGTTTGCTGTAGGCTGTAACTCAAAGAACCCAGACCAGACAAAGCTGTGCTGGATGGTGAACGCTGAAGCAGAGAACAGCTTTGGAACAGAAGCACCTGGTGGCAAAAGGCTGCATTTCAAAATGTATACTAACATTAAGATAACCTTTTTGATATCATATGATTAACAAAACCTATTCAAGCTTTTAAAAGATGAAGAACTGGGAATCAGCATTTCCCTTTTGACATGTTTGAAGTGCTGGATAAATCTGCCCTCCAAAGTCAGCAGAAGAAAGTGTCCTTACTAAAGGCTCAAAGAGCAAATATCCCTCCCTGTGCTGCAGAGACCAGACGCTGCAGCCCAGCACCTTTCTCCACAAGTCCTCTCTTTCAAGTGCCACTTTCCCCAGGGTAGAGGTGCACATCATGAGGCAGAGGTGGGGACAGGCTCTGCTGCCTGGCTACTGGTGGTGCCACTACTGAGAACTCCACTTGTCTGCCAGTTACCTGCAGTGCATTAAGAAGCTACAATTAAATACCCAAATAGGTCTTTGCGTCAAAAACTACAGAGAGAATTTCTTCCTAAGTGCCAAAAGCAGCTGGGACTTCCTCCACAAGCTGTGAGTGTACTGCTTGCCCCCAGTTCAAATGTGATGTGAGCATTACTGAACTGGGATGTGGCTTCAAAGCATTGCTTATGTTTTTGTAACCCAGATGCACTTGAAAATGAGAAAGAAGAGGGAAAACATTGTGACACAAGCCATACTATCATCAAGCAGATTCAGATGATAAATTATTCCAAACAGAAAATTAATTAGCACTGCTTTTTCACAACATGTATTTGTGCTGGTTTACTATTAGAATTGGACTTACTGTGACCCTAACAGATTTTCTGAGAAAAATCAAATCCTAGGATGTGCCATTGATGGATCACACGAGTGTGGAATGAGATGAACTATCAAATACCTCAAACCTGATCTAGTTGAGGATGCCCCTGCTTACTGCAGAGAGGGTTGGACTAGCTGACTTTTGGAGGTCCTCTCCAACCCAGACCACCCTCTGATTCTGTTCTGGGACACTGAGCCATCCCTATGGAGCCACATCACCACATTTGGGTTTGGCTATCAAATCCCACCTTGTCTCTTAGCTACACTGCAGCCTTTTTAGTTGCAAACAAAGCATAGGAATGGGCTGCGTGCTTTGTCTGGCACAAATAGGGAGCTTTAGCCCCTTTGGGAAATATTCCATTGATTTTGGTCATAATCCCAAAAGAAACAATTTGTTCCAACTGCTCAGCCAAGGACAATGTCATTTGGCAGAGCACTGTGGGCCTCGATGAAGCCAGCACTCCAGAGATGACTGTTGGCACGCAGCAGCAGCAGCCCAATACTGAGGACACCGCACTGCTCACTTTGGTAGGTGCAATATTAACTGCCTAATTAAACCCCCCAACTAAATGATCCATTTCCCTGCTGGGTTTTTGACTGTATTTCCCTAAAACCTGAAAGAAGATAACTTGGGTACATTTTTGGCCAAGCCTGCTAACTTTTGTGGTGTTGTGGGTGGTTTTATTCAGTCAGTTTGACATCACAAAACACCTCTCAGCCCACAGCCAGAACCCTGAGATAAGCAGCAAGAAATTGATCTTTACCCATGCCTATGGGATCAATAGGCTGCTTGTATTGATTGCAGACAGGGAAGGACAGCCCAAGGAACACAATTTGGCTAAACTGAGCCTCTGAAGGTTCAGCTGAGCCTGAGAAACTGAGTGCAATTACCAACTCAGCCATAATTCTGCTACCAAAGTCTGGCTGCTACTTAAGCCAGCAAAAATGAAACAGGAGCTTAGGGATTTGGAAGTCAAATGATAGATCACAGAGAGAACAGGTTTGAACTGGCCTCCAAAGGTAAAGAATTACAACTCCCTACAAGAGGAGTATCCAGCTGTGAGATGGACACCAGGCATTTCAGGATTTTAAAAACAGATTTGAAGTGAGGGTTACTGAAGCAGGGGAGATGAAAAATACTGCCTCAGCCAGAACCTGAAACAATATTTTCACTAAAATGAGCAACTGAGTGGAACATGAAACCAACACCTCTTCAGTGTCAGCCCTTCTTGAGAAGGGATTTATGAAAAGATCCCAAAGTCAAACACTAGGTTTGAAGCCTAAGGGTCTGGTTCATTTTCAGTCTTGTTTTTATTGCAATCAGATTCCATTCTTGCCATGTCTCCGCATGTGTCTCCCTGTCCCTCAAAAAAGCCACCTTCAAGACCTGACACAAGGCAGCAGAGGTGCTGCTACAGCTGTCCTAGATGTGTGCAGCACTGAAGCCCTGGGCCAGCCCTGGGACAGGTGGCAGAGCAGCCCCCATGGCTGATAGAGCAGCCAGCACCAGTGGTCCAGCTGAAGGTCAGAGCATAAGGTCCCTTTGTCCAACCACCAGGAAGGTGGAGGTCAGGAAGAGGAGATTAAGCACTCCAGTGAGGAAGGCAGAGGCGTCACAAGGGAGATGAGTAACATGGTGCCAAGGCAGAGGAAGACAGACCACCTTCTGTCATAGCACTGCTTGCCCAAACAAGAGCACAACTGGCTCCACCTCTGCCTCCTTAGAACATTTCCAAACCTACTAAAAATGAAACAAAGGGGGTGGGGGGGAAAAAGCCCTCCTCCTAAATCCCAGTATGGAATGGGCTGGGTTTGAATCATGTGTTTGCAGGGAGCCATGGGAATTAGGGAGTCAGCAGACCGGGAGGGAATCTCCCCTGCTATTTAGTAAATATTTTAATTCCCTCAAAAGCCATGGAAACCACCTAATGCCCTTCCTGAGCCACAGGCCTCGTGCCTGCTTTGTAATGCGATGGTTTCTGAATTCTCCCCAGCCTTGCAGGCCCTGAACACTGCAATGTGCTGCATGTTCAGAGGCAGATGTGCATTGTATGCTGTTATGAAGATTAAACACTGCCTTGTGGCTCCCGAGCACAAGCAGCATCCTGAATGGGAATTTGGGAGAGGAGTCTGCTCACCTCTCAGGGATTTACTCTTCAATCTTCTGTAAATCTCTTTCTCTTTCTGTGCCTCTGCTCCCCATACACAAGCCAGACCATGTTGCTGCATCCTGGGGCACAGCTCTCACATGCATCCTCTTTTACAACCTACATGTTCACAGCAAAGCCTCCAGTTCAAGTTAAAACTACTTCTTGCCAACATTAAGGAAAAGATTATTTTTCTCTGTTATTCTGGATAAGATTCCCCCAGATCCCTTCACTCGGAATGGCAGAGCTGGGAAGCAGTTGGGTTCTTTAAAGAAGCAGTGATCACACTGAGCCCACAGCTTGAGCTTTTTTAAGATCAGCCTGATCAAGTCACCAACAGCCTACAGAAGTCCAGCAGTTTTTTTATTGCATTCTGACAGGGACAGCAGGAATTACAGATCTAAAACTCACAGTACCATCTTAGGTAGTTTTCAGCTGGTTCTTGAGAAGGCTATGGAGGATTCAAGCCTGTTCACTGCAGGGGGTTGGACTCAATCTCTGGAGGTGTCTTCCAAGCCCTAGCATTCTATGATTCTGTGTGACACATGGTGACAATGACACACATGAAAAGTAGACAGAAGTCCAGTGGCAGGAGCAGTGGCTGCATCACTCCTCACACCAAATGTGCTCCCTTTATAACCATTAAGATATGCTCAGGCAAATCAGGCTATCAAGCCCAACTTTGTTACTGAAAAGTCAGTGGGAGAAGCTGGAAGGCCTCAGCCGAAGGCAGGATGGCTGGCAGAGGAGAAGCCAGCATGACAGTGCCATGCCCAGCTCCATCACACACCCACAGAGGCTGGGCTGGAGCTGCTGCATCAGGGAGCCTGGAGAGCTGGCAAAGGGGCAGCTTTGCCCTCCTTGAGAGGCTGTGAGGCACAGCAAAGGCTGCTTGGCAGTATTTTGGCTCGTGCAAGGAGCAGCCCCAGCAAGTCCTGAAGAAGCTGCGCTCAGGCTTCCTCTTCAGGGAAACAACACACAAGGACCCTGGGCAGGAGCTGGAGGGTGGCTGAGAGCTCTGCAGTCTGAGGATGAATGGGGAAGGAGTGGCTGCAACTCTGGGTATGAAAAGGACAACCAGAAGTACCTAAGGTGAGAACTCACTGTGAAGACAGCAGAACGGGTCTGTGATCCTGCCTCTCTCTCAGAAAATGAAACCACTTCCTGCAGGTTGAAGAAGTCTTTTCTCAGCTGCCAGTACTTGAGCTGATAGCCTTTAAGCTGTGAGCTTGAACAAGTCATTTCATATTAAAGGAGAGCTTAGACAACTCCAGCATTAACATCACAGAACTCAGGTCAGGAGTTCACTGCCTTTATTTACCCAGACATGCATTGTGAGCACTGATCCCTGCTGCTCACCTGCACAGCAGCCATTCTCCTGCACAGCAACAAGCCCTGCCGCTGCCCGGTGAAATTCAGAGCATGCAGGGCACGTGCTCCTGGGCTGAGTCACTGCTTTCTGTTAGAAAATGCTCAAGTCATGATCCCTAAATCATTATTATACATACAGCTTGGTTTTGGTTGTATGCAGACATTGCATAGTTGAGGATCAGCTCCTGCAGAAGGCCTGGGGCTGTGGTACCAGCGCTGTTGCAGCAGATCAAGTGACAGTAGCAAACAAGAAGATCTGCAGAAGAGGCATGACTTTCAAGGTGGAAAGGTCAGCAAGCACAGCCTAGGATAACAACCAAAAAGGCCTGTTAGAGGTGGCATTTGAATCAAATTGCTTTAAAGCAAGCCCAGAAGTCAGAAAAGAAATATTTGAATGTTGAACATAATACCAACAAGCACCAGATTCAGAGCTGGCTAGAAGCAATTTATGCTGGTTTGTGTCAGAGCCTGACTGTACTGTTTTTCATTCTACATTTCACAGAAAAGGCATGTTTGCCTACAGAAACCAAAGAATCTGATTTGAGCCTTTAGCCTTCCTTCACACACGCATGGCATCGGGGCTGTGAATAAGGGCTCTAACATTTCAACTTGCTTCTAAAAATAATTGGGAATTAAGAATCTTTATCCTGTGGCTTGGCTAGTACTTGTGAAGTGTGTCCAGTGGAATGACTCAAAGAGTCAAAAGTCTGCTCATGAGAGCAGGTTTAAGAAAAAACACCAAAAGACAGAAAAAAAGTCATCATAAGGTCTCAAAGTCTGAGAAAAATAATCATCACATTTGGGGAGGGGGGAAGTCATCTTAATGGATGACTACACAATCATCTGAATAACTTAGTTCACTTCATTCCCCATGCCAGTGCTCTCAGTGAAGCTTCAGGCCCAACACTGCCGCAAATAAACTTGTGCCATCTTTGTAACACCAAAACCCACAGAAGCAGCCACCTGAAACCCAGCTCAGAAGAAGGGTAAGCACCTTGGCAATATTTTAAAAACAGTATAACCCCCAGACAAAGGTTATGCATGAAACCAGAAAAATAATCTAATTGCACAGAGGAACTTCCTGGCAGTGCATGTCTGAAGCAGAGACACTCTCTTTCCTTTCACCCCGGAGCAGCAGCATCATGCACTGCATGTTCACCATTTCCTCGGGGTTTTTACCCTGGGTAAGAATTTAGGCCAGAAGATTTGCACTCTGCACCACGTGCCATGTGAAGCTTGGGTTACTCCTGCTGGCAAAGGATCAGAAGCTATTTCCATCCCCTCTGACTGAAACTTATCCTTACCTCAGCTGCAGCCAGTGATGTCACCTCCATCAGGTTGACCGCTCGGAAAGCAAACACAGCGGCTGCCAGCACTGCAAGAAAAGGCCCAAGATTTGAGTTGCTGACCTACTGGTTGGGGGTTTGCACTAATCCTGGGGTAAAATACCGATTCTCATTGCCTTAGAGCAATCACTGACAGTGGATGGCTCAGTTTGAGCTTCTTTGGTTAGAAGGGGTAGAAAAAAGCCTGTCAGGAAGGTCTGAGTGGAAATGCTTAAGCTGCCTGGCTTTTATTAAACGGGACAAGGTGGTGTGCAAGCAGTTAATTTCCAAGCCAATCATTTAAGTTTATGTAAATAACAGCAGTCTAATTGTAAATGCTTTCTAACATTACAATATATGCTCATTTCTTTAAAATTCTCTCTCTCTACATAGCTGCCTTGTCAGGACAAGTGGACCTGAACCATTTTCTCCTCTATGCACCTACTTTGTAGTCAACAGCTGACCCAACTGAAGATAGGTGCTTTCTTCAGAACCCCCATCTTAAAACCTTGCATACATCTAAGGACACTTACTTTTATATAAAACAAGGTAGAAAACTTTCAAACTTTCAAAGTCTCTTAAAAGATAGGACCTGGAAAGAAGAAATCCAGCAAAAATCAGGAGAACTCCCAGCTGATGCAAGCAAAGATGGAAGACGAATCTTGTGTTTTGTGAGAGGTGATGGACTCATTTCTTGTTACCATGAAGCTGGGAGAACACTCCATGTGCTGTTCAGAGAGCACTGAGCATTTCAAGTGCTGTCATTAAATTCAAACTACCTCACATATTTCTGTCAGAGATGCAGCACTTGTGCCACAGGAGGCATCCTGAAGTTATCCTCTTGAACACAGACCCAGCTTTCAGTGTTCAAAGAGCAGCTGCTTCTCCTTGTCACAGAATGCATGGAGCTAACATGTCTTTACATGTTACAGCCACCTGGACTTGACACATTCTGCACAAAGCTTCTCTTACCAGCAAGAATCTCCAGGGAGTTGTACCCCAGGATCCTGTCCCACAGGAGCAAGAGCTGGTCTGTAGCTAAATACCCAGAAAACGCTCGCACCATCCATTTAAATGAGATCCTTAGCCTGCAGACAAGGGAGAAACAGTCACTGCATTGCTGCCTCCTGTAACCATCAGGCAGATTCTCTAGAAAGAGTATTTAATTATTCTGCTGCATTTGTCCTCTGGGAGGCATAGCCACTCTCCCCTGCTGCAGCACTAATCTGCATTTGCCTTTGTCACAGTTATCAGAAAACCAAGCAGTATCTCATCTGACAAAGTACTGATATCAGTAAAACACCCTGACCAAACAAAAAGGCCAGAGGGATCCTCACCCAGGCCTTTACCTGCTCTTGTGGGTACCAATTATTACAGGAAGACATTCAGGTTCTGTTGCACATGGTACCACGAGCACAATGCAGAACGACAGCCTCTTGTTCTCCCTCTCCTTCCAGTAGCTTCTACTGACCTAACATACCTGTGTGTCTTCTGTCCCCAGGAAATAAGTCACTGAGTTCCATTAGATTTGACCTGAAGAACTGAATCTCAGCTGAACAACGCAGCACTCCTCAGGGAGCAGCTCTCTTTTTCACACACCACACAAGAAATGCACAAAGCTCCCGCTGCTGAAGAACTGAATCTCAGCTGAACAACGCAGCACTCCTCAGGGAGCAGCTCTCTTTTTCACACACCACACAAGAAATGCACAAAGCTCCCGCTGCCTCTCAAGGAAGAGTGGCAGACTGAGGTTTGCACTTATGAGCCATTTCCCCATCTCTCCAAAGGCGTGACTACAGAGCAGCCTTTTCAGAGTCAAGGCTCTGCAGCAGCCCTGGCAGCACGGCAGAAAGAAGCACTCACGGCTGCGCCCCGATCTCCCGCAGGTGATAGAAGAGCTGAGGCAGGTGGGTCTGCAGGAGGGTCTCAAACAGCAAGCACAAGGACACAATGCCCTGAAGAAACAAGAGAACATCCTGAACACCAGCACTGGTGCTCTCAGGCCTGAGAAAACACCACCAGCATAAACATGTGAGTGGCCTACTTCAGAGGTTTTCACTTTGAAATGGGCCTCAGCTGCACTAAGAACCAGAGGATGTGAGAAAGAGCATCTCTCTGATAACTAAAACCAAGCAGCAATAGGGAGAACTACCAAAAAAAAGTTAAATTTATACATTTCTTCTCAAAATCCCCATGAAAACGAGCAGACTCCTGTCTGACCCATTCCACTGGGACTGAGAGCACAGTTCAGAGCCTTGAAATACCAAGGAAATTGGTTTCTTTTAACCAGGAAATGTTTTGCAGGAGCACTTTGTGAAGGAGGAAAAACAAACAAAAGAAAAGTTTAATTCTGCAAAAATAGAAGACAAGCCAATTTCTCCATCTGTCTGATATTGGAGAAAGCTGGTCTTGGGCATAAAGATACGCAAATGATTCAAGTGATGTAAATTCACCTAGCAGTGCTAACAAAAAGATGACCGAGGTAAAGAAAGAGGCATTAACTTCAGATCACTGAAACAAGAGCTGTGCATACATGGCTATATTTCAGTCCCTCTGCCCCAGAAAACCCCTGAGTGGGCACTTACATGTCATTAATTAACACAAAAGTCAGGATGCATTCATGTGACTTCTTGAGCTTATTGCAGAGATGACTTCCCAACCACCCCCTGAAGCTCAGAAAAGGAGAGCTCCCTTACTCTGAATACTCCATAGCAAAGCCTGGAGTTGATGACAAACCCCAAAACATCCCAGCTGGAGTTACCTAAGCATTCCTCCAGGCTTGCCTCTATTTTACTGAAAAGGATATTTCAAATCATACATAAAATCATGGATATCATTGTTCTGAATACTCCATAGCAAAGCCTGGCATTGATGTCAGACCCCAAACATCCCAGCTGGAGTTACCTAAGCATTCCTCCAGGCTTGGCTCTACTTTGCTGAAAAGGAGACATTTCAAATCACACACAAAATCATGGATATCATTGTTCCATAGTCAAAAAGAATATCAAGGGAGTGGGTTATAATTGCTGATGAACTTACAGAGGGATGAGAAGAGATGGAATGAAGTCTGAAGAAAAAACGCACATACATCTCACGGAATATCTGATACAGTTTGGGAGGTTCATGGTACAGAAAACAAAGTGGAGCAACTGGAAGGATAAAAGAGTTGTAATTGACTCAACACTGCAAACTGCCAAAGAGTTCAATGATTAAGGATAAAAGAATTGTAATTGACAACACTAAAAACTGCTCAAAGAGTCCAATGATTAAAGTGCATGAAGTATGAGGGAAGAGGGGGAAAAAAAGTCATTTCTAGAAGCACAATTTACAACAACGATCCTCAAGCAATTATTTAGACCAAGTGTTTTGTAACAGTCTGGTACTTAAAGGTAACAAAGTTAAGAAGGGGAGTACAGCACATAGCAGGTAACAGTTTCATAGATTTCAAGAACCTCAACTAAATAGGGCCTGCTTACTGGAGCACTGCCTTCAGAAGCATAAACGTACACTTCATGGCTTCTCTAGGGTGGGGAGCAACGGCATGGTGAACAGCCCAAGGTTTTGATTCAACCACCTCTAACTTCAACCATCTCTAACCTCAACTGTGCCCCTCAACTGTGCCCCTGGGCTAATGACCATCTCCCAGTTGGTTCCTTAGTTGTAAGACCAGAAAAGGTTTGCTGCTTGGAGAAAAGTGTCATGAAAATGAAAATATTCAAACCATGGCTTGTGGTTGCCACAATAACATCACCTAAGCAGGAGAAGCAGAGACCTGTGTGTTTATTGGGAGACCTGAAAAGCAGGGGCATTGGGAGTCAGATCTTTAGAGGTCTTTCAGCACACCCAACAGCACACTGGTAAAGCATCAGCTCTGAAACTTGTTTCCAACCTGTGCTTTTGCTGTTTCTGTACAAGCCTAGCACACAGATGAACCTGCTGCATGCACATGCTGCACAAACACAACCAGCTTCCCACTACCCCTGCAGCCATTCCATGCACATTTCACAGTCCTGCACACACTGCTGTGCTGCACAGTGTTTGGTCTGACCACTCTCCACATCTGTGCACAGCCTTTGGTCTGCCCACCCACCACAGCCCCTGCTTCCTTGGACAGCTGCACTCTTTGGGGATGCCAGATCACCTCCCAGAATCCCCAGAGCCTCTGCCCAGAGGCTCAGGTTTATTTCCACACAGTAGGGATGTGACACATGTGCATGCACACAGACATTCACACAGAGGTGTGGCTGCACACCTGTGAAGTCATTTCCACACATGTGGCAGAGAAGATGGCTTCACTGCAAACACTGCCACATCCTTCTGAGAGGTGGGCTCCAAGGCAGCCGAGATGCTCCCAGCTATGTGTCTAGGCTGGGGTAAGGAAAGCAGAGGCTGCTCCCAGTGTGTTGTTTATGACTGAAGGTGCTCAAGATCTGTGAAAAATTTTAAAGGCATAGCCTAAAACTACCACAACAGGGAAGAGTTGGCAGCCTGCACATGAAGGCCAGGAGGAGAACAGAAGCAGAGCCTAGCAGCTGGTCCCCCATGGCTGTGTGCATGTGAACATGACAGCATGTACAGGATTCACATAAGGACCCAGCCACCTCCTCCCACAGCAGCACAGCATGGAACACCCAGGCTGCTCTGCTTGGTGCCACCAACCATGCCCATGGCCTGCAGTTGCACTACTGGGGTGTTGCTGTCCTGCTCTTCATCCTCTCTCCTCCTCACCACCAGCTCATTCTGAGCCCTGGGCTAGAGAGGGCCTGAGGGAAGGAAGAAGCTCCCACCCAGTTAGAGAGACTCTGCTCTTCTCAGTAGCAGAGTCAGCCCTATGCATCCTGAACAGCAGTTCCACACAGCAAAAATGGAAGCCTCCACAGAGTGCCTAGGGAAGAGTTTGTAATTAAGTTCTTCCTCACTTCAGAGACCTAAGATACTCTCCTCAGGTTCCTGTTTGCATTTTGTATGTAGGTAGCCTGATTTCAATGATCACATGAGCATTGAACTTCATTAAAAGATAACATTAAGCGTGATCTGTAAATCTGCCTGACCTGTGATGCCACAAGCACCTTTGGCCAAGCACAGGTTAAAACTGGCAAGCTGTAATAATGAGTCTGACACTGTTGGAGGATGCCTGCACCTTCTCACCTCTGAGACCTGAGATTTTCTGCCTTTTCCCTAGAAACCCTGTTGATATTTGGGCTTTGCTCTGCACAGCAGTCTAGCTCTTTTAACACCTGTCTTAGGCACATGGACACAGCAACACTCTCACATCATTCGTGTGTTTGACAACTCTTTTCATGGGGAACTTGGGTCTACCCAAAAGAGAAACACAAAAAAACCAAACCATCATCAGACTTTATCCCTGTATTCATATACACTATGTGAATGTATGTTATCTTTTGGACTCAGCTTGGCAGGGTGCTGGGCCAGCTCACTTCAACTCAGCTATGACCTAGAAAAGTTGGGCCAAATGATCCCTGGGGTCCCTTCCAAGCTGGCATTCTGTGATTGTGAATAGCTCAGCTATGAGCTCTCAAAGAAGGAACTCCCACAAGGTAGTGAGCTTTTAAACAGAGTACAAGTCAGCAGAAGCAGCCTGGAGTTTTCAGAATGATTCACACACAAACCCCAGAACACACACAGAGCACATACAGCTTTAAACTGCAATACGGTACCAAGCAGCCCTGAGATCTGCAGAACTCATGAGTCATACTTACCATACATAGAAAAGCCATGAAAAGGAATTACACCTACAAAACAAAAGCATTTTTGGTTTTGTTCTTTGATACTTCTTTTTATCCATGTAAAAAACACAACCAAAAAGCCCAACATAATGCATTTTCCCCCCTTCAGCTTCTAAATGGTACCACAGGAATGAAATAATCCCTTGTAAGAAGTCTTGGATCTCAACCTTGTAAATATTAAGTACAGGGTTTGGGTAACTGACTTCACACATCCAATTACATCTTAAACACGTGCTGTAGTTCCCAGAGAGCCACATAAAGTCCTGTTTCCATGAAGTGATTCTGCATGAGCTTTGCTGGAATCACAAACTGATTCCAGATAAATGCCATGCTCTGACCAGGAGGGAGCAGGAGAAAAGGAGGCCAGGACCTCTAGCAGTTCATGCAGTGCTCAGAGGACTTGGTGGCTGCACCATGACAGTTTTCTCCTCCTTCCCAGATGATCTCAGCTTTCAGTCACTGATTTTCATACAGGACATTATATTTTCATATAGAGCTGCTTTGGGAAGAGGGCATAAGGACAGTGCTCCACAGCTACAAAGCTGCAAAGGATGGTGAAGGCAAACATGGAAGAGGGGGAAACAAAAGCATGTGCAGAAGTATGACAGGGCTGGAACATGAAGACACAAAAGACAAGGCCAGAGACATGGATTTAATACTGGTGACATAAGGCCCTGGAAGCATGAGCAAAGAACTTGAACTTAATACAAAAGTAGGGAAAGGACTCAAGAGACAAGGACTGAAGTGGTCAAAATCAGAGCTGAAAGAAAAAAGAACATTAGTCACTGAAGTAACAACAGCAGCAATGACATTATAGATTTATAATCTGCATATAGATTAGTTAAGGTTGAATGTTTAAACCACAAACTTTGAAAGGAAGAGCTGTGGTGTGGTTTCTCAGGTACTGCAGAATCTGGTGGGCCCAGCCAGATTCAGCACGTCCCATTCAGACCCTCAATAGTGGCACAGGGCTGAGCGTGGCTCTGGAGCAGCTTCAGCCCAGCTTACTCCTTCCAGTTAAAGATGCTCATCGAGTAGGAGCAAAAGGAGTGATGTGTTTGAGCAAAACCCCTGCCTCTTCCCCGTCTGCCACTAGAGGAGGCAGCAGCACAACTCTTACCGTTTGGAGGGTAGAACACGGCGTATTCCTCCATCCCCAGTTTGCCTGCCAATCATCAAACCACAATTAACATCTGCTCAAGCTGTTAACAGTGTAAAGACTCAAATTATAAAGGTAGACTCTAAGTGACAGTGGTAAAAAAAGACAACTAATTACATTGCTGACCACTTGATATTGCCTCAAAGAAGCCACCAGTGCAGCTGCTGCTGTCAGATGTGACACTAAAATGCAGCAACACAGAGAGAGGATGACACAGCCAGAAAGAGGAGGAAGGTCCCAGCAGTGCTGGCCCGCCGAGATAACTGGAGTGTCTTAGGAGCTCTAGACAGATCTTGAAGACAGTGAAGCTCTGTGAGGGCTAAGGGTGAGGGACTGAGCCTGCCATGCTGTGGCAGACTGACAGGATGGGAAAGGCATTAAAAAAAATTGTAAGAGATACAAAATATTCAGGGCTTTATTAAGCCTGCAGCAGAGAAGAAGATGAATGGTACACTTCTGATAGAACAAAGGAAATATTTAGGTAACATGCTGGACTCATAGAATCAATAAGGTTGCAAAAGACCTCAAAGATCATCAAGTCCAACCTGTCACCCAACACCTCATCACCACTAAACCATGGCACCAAGTGCCACATCCAATCCCCTCTTGAACACCTCCAGGGACGGTGACTCCACCACCTCCCTGGGCAGCACATTCCAACAGCTAACAACTCTCTCAGTGAAGAACTTTCTCCTCATCTCAGGCCTAAACTTCTCCTGGCACAGCTTGAGACTGTGTCCTCTTGTTCTGGTGCTGGTTGCCTGGGAGAAGAGACCAACTCCCTCCTGACTACAACCACATGGCCAAGTATGTGGCATGAGGGAGGAAAACAGATTGTGGAAGGTAAAAGTACATGGAAAAAGGAGTGGTTGGACTGCTGAATAATTGAAGGAAGGAGGCAAAAGGAGGACCCACTGGGGAGAGCCGAGCAGGTGGGGATCTAAGAAGGAAGGAAACAGAGTCCAGAGGTATGGCATTACAAGTTGGCAGAGAAGACAAGTGGACTGAACCAGTAAATGTAAGACTGCTAAGAAGAGCAAGGCTTAGGAGAGCACTTAAGGCAAAGGCCATCCAAACAAAAGCTTATGCTCTAGAAGATGCCATGCTTTGAGAAAGATCACTAAGCCTGCCTGGTAGAGCTCCACACTCCCAGACCTCCCAACAGAGCCCACAACTCTTCAGCAGCACGTTCTGCTCCTGCCTACCATCCCTACAGAGATCCCTGCTGTGGGAAGATTGTCTTAAAGGTGTTTTCCAACCTTAATGATTGTATGTCCTACCACCACAGCTGCTGCATGTGCTTAAGCTACAGAGGACAAGGCTAGGTACTTCAACTTGTAGCTCTGATGGAGATAGAGGTTGTCAAGATATTATCACCTTGTCATAGCTGTGTCTCCCAGTCTGTTTTGGTAAAACACTGGAGAATAACACACAAAACTGCACCAGTAAGAGAACAAGGCTGCAATCTGGCCTTCAAGTGATCAGCTTCTACACTGTCCTATCAGGATCTGCAGGGATCAGCAGGATACATACAATCATAGAATCAGTCAAGGTTTGAAGGGACCACAAGGATCATCTAGTTCCAACCCCCCTGCCATGGGCAGGGATACCCCACACTAGATCAGGCTGGCCAGAGCCTCATTCAGCCTGGTCTTAGACACCCCCAGGGAGTCATAGTATCAGTCAGGGTTGGAAGGGACCACAAGGATCATCTAGTTCCAACCCCCCTGCCATGGGCAGGGACACCCCACACTAGATCAGGCTGGCCAGAGCCTCATCCAAGTCTTTAGTCCATTTCTTTTAAATGCAGTTTAGGAGTTATAATGAACACCAAGCAAACTCCCACCCTGTGTTAGCACAGCAGCCATAAAACCCCATACAGCCCTTTGACCAGGGCCCCTTACCTCGGATGTAGGACTTGGGGGGGGTGGCACTGCTGTAGGCGAAGTGCTCCAGCACGGATGTGTCCCGGGAAAAACAGAGCAGGACCTGCAGAAAGGCAGCAGGTAAAGTCAGTGAATGGCTGAGCAGCAAAGCAGTGGCACACAGATTTAAGGGCCTGCCTTCATCAGCACCTGTCAGAAGACAACTAACATCAAGAGTTCTTGACATACTTTATTGGCTTTGCTGTTCAAGCTTCCAGGCTCTGATTTTGCGTTCACATTCACCTGTGGTCAGTAGAACACCATCTTCAGCCCTTCTCTGCCACTCAGCACAGGTTTATCCCTTTCTCCCACACCATTTGTCTCTCTGCATGCAGCTGGGGGATTTGCTGTGACTGGATTCTTGTCCTATTCAGTTACTATAACCTGGGAAAGTCCTAGTGAGGGATTGAGCAAAGGAACCACTGACATTTTCATGTGTGCTGGGCTAGGAGACTGATCCCTCCCGTTACTCTCCTTCACAGATTGGTAAGGTTGGTTGGAAGGGACCTCTGAAGATCATCTAGTTCATCCTTCCCTGCTACAGCAGGGTCACCATAACTGTATGTTTAGCTTCTTAAAACTGTATGTTTATAAACAATGTAAAAAAGGTAAAATGTTTATAGAGTGTATGCTTAACTTCCCTGCAGCTCGCCAGAATGCTTGCACAACACTCAGAGTGCTTTCCAAGCACACAGAGACTGTGCTGTCCACCTCACACCCACAGGATCTGAAATGCCTTTTGGAAAATGCATTTGTATGGCTCACTGAGCAATTGGGTATTGACAGCAACTGAGGGCAAGAGTAGAGAAGTGAAAGCATCCCTGGAAAAGAGTGAACAGCAAAGAATCTCATCCTACATGCAGTTGTGGGAAGGCAGTCCTTAGCTCTGCCCCTGACAATTCGGTGTTCTCATGCGGGCTGCACCACCAAGCCTGTGCACAAGAGGGCAGAAACCGAGCAGGCTGCAACCTTGTCGGCATCCCTTAAACTTCTCTGCTCTGGCAGGTTTTTAAGGCTTTGCTTGTTTGTTTTAACTGTAGCCAAGGTGTAAAAGGTCAAACTGGGTTAGGTGATGCTTCACTACAGAATTGACTCTGAATAAAAACCAAATGGATTCTTCCCTTCAACTAATTCCTGCAGACATCTTCCAGACATCAGCATTTGTCAAGAGGAAGCAGGCAAACCCAGAACACTGACATCTGGACATCCATGCTTTTTCTCATTTCTTATGGAAGGCAGGTCATATTTTGAGCCTCAAAACTCTCTCTCAGACGCAAACATCTTTTAAACCCAACAAATTTCTTTATCTCAGTTTAAGCTAAATATTATCTCTGCACAAAACACAATCATTTTCCTGGCTGCCAAAATACAGCTGACAATAACAATGCACAGGCAAATGTAGTTCTCTGTAGATGTTAACTGAGGTGAAGGAAAATGAAACTAATCTGAAAAGGACATGAGTGATGTTCTCTCATCGGGGAAAGAATGTAACCTTCCTCTGAGGCCCTGGTTTTTAGGAATCAAGTGTCCAGTAGAAGTATCTGGAAGGCTTTAAACTAGGGCTGCTCATCTTTCCGAGGCTCTAGCTCAAACATGCTATGACTGTACCCCAAAAGTGCTGGGTGAGGTCCTCTGTGTGGATTCATTATGCAAGACCAAGTATTCAAACTGAAGCTCTGGCCTGAAATAATGCATTGGCACACTTCTTATTTCCTGTACTATTTCCCTCATTCACAACAGCAGCAATGCTGAAGAAAACAATGACACAAACTCCTTGAGCAAAAATCTTTAGCAAACTGCTGGATATTTATCATCAAACCTGAAAAGAAAACCACTGAAATCAGAGGGCTGGGAAGAAAAACCAAAGCCAAAATGTTTAGTAGACTCATGCATTCCTGCTAAAAGTAACTGTACTCTGTTTCAATGGTTGTAAAGAAGTAATAGAATGTGAAGCAAATCACAGTATCACAGTATCAGTCAGAGTTGGAAGGGACCACAAGGATCATCTAGTTCCAAACCCCCTGCCATGGGCAGGGACACCCCACACTAGATCAGGCTGGACAGAGCCTCATCCAGCCTGGGCTTAAACACCCCCAGGGACGGGGCCTCAACCACCTCCCTGGACAACCCATTCCAGGGCTTCACCACTCTCATGGTGAAGAACCTCCTCCTCACATCCAGCCTGAATCTCCCCACCTCCAGCTTCATTCCATTCCCCCTAGTCCTATCACTACCTGAGATCCTGAGAAGTCCCTCCCCAGCCTTCCTGTAGGCCCCCTTCAGATACTGGAAGGCCACAATGAGGTCACCTCAGAGCCTTCTCTTCTCCAGACTGAACAGCCCCAACTCCTTCAGTCTGTCCTCATAGGAGAGGTGCTCCAGCCCTCTGATCATCCTTGTGGCCCTTTTCTGGACACCTTCCAGCACATCCAGATCCCTCTTGTAATAGGGGCTCCAGAACTGGAAGGAGTTCTCCAGGTGGGGTCTCACCAGGGCTGAGTAGAGGGGGAGAATCACCTCCCTTCACCTGCTGGCCACACTTCTCCTGATAACAGCCCAGGACCTGATTGGCTTTGTGGGCTGCAAGTGCACACTGAGAGCTCATGTTGAGCTTCTTGTCCACCAGCACCCCCAAGTCTCTCTCCTCAGGGCTGCTTTCCAGCCAGTCACTGCCCAGCCTGGATTTGTGCCTGGGATTGCCTCGACCCAGATGCAGGACCCTGCACTTGCTCTTGTTGAACCTCATGAGGTTGGCTTGTGCCCACCTCTCCAGCCTGTCAAGGTCCCTCTGGATGGCCTCCCTTCCCTCCAGCGTGTCTGCTGCACCACACAGCATGGTGTCATCAGCAAACTTGCTGAGGGTGCACTCAATGCCACTGTCCATGGCACTGACAAAGATGTTGAACAAGACAGGTCCCAGGACTGATCCCTGAGGGACTCCGCTTGTCCCTGGCCTCCACTGGGACATGGAAAATTTTGGGAATGGAAACTTTGGGGTAAAGCAAAGACATTAAAGGAAATAACTGGTATGATTTCCCAGTGTTCTTCCCCAGAAAGCCTGCATGCTGCTAGAGGTACCAATGATCCAACCAGTTATTTTCCTAGTTATTTTACACTCAGGTTTCCTGATTTATCTGCTCAGTAACACAAGGACAGGTGCCACACCCTGCCCAATGACTTGGAAAGCTAGAGGCAGCAACAAGCCCTGAAAACACAAACCCAGAAATCATTTACCTGGTTGAAACTGACCTTTTCATTAGCTATTTTATCTGGCCAAGATTTACATCCACTTATCACATGAAATCAATAAACAATAGTCCCTATCAGTGCCTCCTGTTGCAGAATTTTTCCAGGGCTGTAGAACAACATCCTTTGGCAGCCCTGCAGCTGCACATTAGGGCAGAGGAGAAAATTCAAGGCAAATGTCTAACTTTCTTCTAGAAGAGAGTTTGAACAGCACCACACAGTACCAAACAAAACTGGAGCAACTCATAATTGAGTCTGAGAAATTCTGTGTCTCTAAGCCCTGCAGTAAACCCAGTCATTTAATTTTGCCAAGATTCTTGGTGGCTCCTTCTTCAATCACCTGAGGATAGTTTAGTGATTTTTGTGATTTCCATTCTGTAAATCATCCTTTTAGCTAGTAAGAGTTCTACTAAAAGAGAAATTATCCAGCTGGGCTATACATGGAAGAATGACTGACCAGATCTATTTCTGATGCTCCTAAAGCAAAACCATTATCCTGGCTTCTAGTTCATTCTTCCTTCAGATTACCACCCTGTGTCCACTGCAGCTGTCAGTTAATGACTAATTAATGAGCCTTAGCAGTTTATATAGGGAATGAATCAGAAGACAGAATGAAATTATTTCCTAGTCTATGTAGGGAATGAAGACAGAAAGAAGACTTCCATGATAAGAAGGTCATGTTACAACAAAGGAGATCATCTTTGACCCTTAAATCAAGAACAACTTCCTCATAGAAATATTGTAGTGAATAAATATCAATGTTGTCCTCATTCTGGAGTCACTTAGAATCACAGTATCATGGAATCAGGGCTGGAAGGGACCACAAGGATCATCTAGTTCCAAACCCCCTGCCATGGGCAGGGACACCCCACACTAGATCAGGCTGGACAGAGCCTCATCCAGCCTGGCCTTAAACACCTCCAGGGATGGGGCCTCAACCACCTCCCTGGACAACCCATTCCAGGGCTTCACCACTCTCATGGGGAAGAACTTCCTCCTCACATCCAGCCTGAATCTCCCCACCTCCAGCTTCATTCCATTCCCCCTAGTCCTATCACTACCTGAGATCCTGAGAAGTCCTTCCCCAGCCTTCCTGTAGGCCCCCTTCAGATACTGGAAGGCCACAATGAGGTCACCTCGGAGCCTTCTCTTCTCCAGACTGAACAGCCCCAGCTCCTTCAGTCTGTCCTCGTAGGAGAGGTGCTCCAGCCCTCTGATCATCCTTGTGGCCCTTCTCTGGACACCTTCCAGCACATCCAGATGCCTCTTGTAATAGGGGCTCCAGAACTGGAGGGAGTTCTCCAGGTGGGGTCTCACCAGAGCACAGTAGAGGGGGAGAATCACCTCCCTTGACCTGCTGGCCACACTTCTCTTGATGCAGCTCAAAGTTTAATGTAGAAACAAATTTAAATATACTGTTCTATATACTGGCTCTAATGTCATGAGGTTGTGATATTAACATTTACATGTTATTATAGTACAATACTGTAGGTAGGCATGACTGAATGGTATGTTGAAAGAGCAATGCATATTCTTCAGTACAAAAGTGGTGGGACTCTGGAATAGCTTCCACAGGGAGGTTGCAGATGCCTCCTCCCTGGGTGTGTTCAAAGCCAGACTGGATGAGGCCTTGAGCAGCCCATGGCAGGGAGGTTGGAAGAGATGATCTTGATCTCTAAGGTCCTTCCAGCCTAAGCCATTCTATGATTCTTATAGCTCTATGGACTAAACAGCACTGGGTCCTCGCTCAGTTATATTACTAACAGTTGTACATAGAATTGTCAGGGTTGGAAGGGACCTCAAGGATCAGCCAGTTCCAACCCCCCTGCCATGGGAAGGGACACCTCACACTACATCAGGTTGCTCACAGCCACATCCAGCCTGGCCTTAAAAACCTCCAGGGATGGGGTTTCCACCACCTCCCTGGGAAACCTATTCCAGTGTCTCACCACCCTCATGGTGAAGAATTTCTTCCCAACATCCAATCTGAATCTATCCATTTCTATTTTTGTTCCATTTCCCCTAGTCCTGTCATTACCTGACAACCTAAAAAGTCCCTCCCCATATTAATTTCACATAGGTCTAAACCACCAAAAAAATGAAGTCTAACCTAGCAGAAGTGACTAATGAAACCGAAAGCACTGTGGACATGGGGAGTGTGCTGCATGACATTGATGTTGACACTGCAATCAGCTACACGTTAGGGAATTCATAAAGGACATCATCTACTTAAGGCATCTGGCAGGCAGCAACCAGGAGAGCTCTTTCTAGATGAACTGGGCTCCACTGCTGGAAGCAGTTTTGGAGTGGGAGGCATCCCAGCAGTGCTCATCTTCATCCCTGCCTTGCTCAGGACCAACAGCTTTCATGCTTATTGCCGTAGGTCACTGCAAAGCAATACCACTACTGTTTTATAAACTGGAGCCCTGAGTATACTTCTCAAGTCTTCAGGTCTCTGTTAATCACTGCATTATTGCAGAGCTGGAAATGGACAGAATGTGGCTGACTTTGTAGTCCCTGGCTTGCTGCAGAATTCCTTTCAGAGCATGAGTTCCAGAAACCAGTCCTGCTGGCTGAGCTGCACAAGACTGTTACCCAAAAGCAACGCAGCAAACCTTTATTACAATAAACAATAAACCAAACCAGGTTGGAAGAGACCTTCAAGATCATCGTGTCCAACCCATCAACCAATCCAACCCACCCAAACAGCTAACCCATGGCACCAAGTACCCCATCAAGTCTCCTCCTGAACACCTTCAATGACGGCAACTCCACCACCTCCCCGGGCAGCCCATTCCAATGGGCAATCACTCTTTCTGTATAGAACTTCTTCCTAACATCCAACCTGAACCTCCCCTGGCGCAGCCTGAGACTGTGTCCTCTTGTTCTGGTGCTGGCTGCCTGGGAGAAGAGCCAGGAGGGAGTTGGCCTCTTCTCCCAGGCAACCAGCACCAGAACAAGGGGACACAGTCTCAAGCTGCGCCAGGGGAGGTTCAGACTCGAGGTGAGGAGGAAGTTCTTCACCGAGCGAGTCATTCGGCATTGGAATGGGTTGCCCAGGGAGGTGGTTGAGTCATCGACCCTGGAGGCGTTCAAGGGGAGATTGGACGTGGCACTTGGTGCCATGGTCTAGTCATGGGGTCTGCGGTGTCAGGTTGGACTCGATGATCCTCGAGGTCCTTTCCAACCTAAGTGATACTGTGATACTGTGATACCATCATCTGCCTGTCTACAACCTCCCTTCAGGTAGTTGTAGAGAGTGATAAGGTCACCCCTGAGTCTCCTCCTCTCCAGGCTGAGCAACCCCAGCTCCCTCAGCCTCTCCTCATAGGGCTTGTGTTCCAAACCCCTCACCAACTTTGTTGCTCTTCTCTGGACTCGTTCCAGCAAGTCAACATCCTTCCTAAACTGAGGGGCCCAGAACTGGACACAGTACTCGAGGTGTGGCCTAACCAGTGCAGTGTACAGGGGCAGAATGACCTCCCTGCTCCTGCTGGCCACACTGTTCCTGATGCAGGCCAGGATGCCATTGGCCCTCTTGGCTGCCTGGGCACACTGCAGGCTCATGTTCAGCCTACCATCGACCAGTACCCCCAGGTCCCTCTCTGCCTGGCTGCTCTCCAGCCACTCTGACCCCAATGCACTGCAGTCTAGGGTCCCTCTGCCTGCACATGAAACACAAGGCAGGCCCTGCTCATCACACCACACTACACTTTGTAGCTTTTCTAAGGAAAAAAACCCCACAACAGTGACGTACCTGGTATAAATAATCCTCAAACACAAAATAGTAGTCGTCGTTGCTTGCTGTCAGCTTCACATCCTGTCAGCAGAAAAGACAGCAGCTGAAAGCCAGGAGATATCCCCTCAGCCTGCCACAGAAGCCAAACCTAGCACTGTGGTAGAAGAAGCTGTTTCGTCACTGAATCACCAGAGAGCTGTAAGTCAAGCAGACACTCCCAGATTTGAACATTTAAAAAGGCTTCCTCAACTTGATCAGTAAAGCGTTCAGCACTGACCCAGGTCAGAGCCTCGCCAAGCCAGTTATTCCTCCAAATGAAGTTAGTTTCTTTACAACTTAACAGCTCAACTCAAATGCCTCACACAAGAGCCAGCACAGGCACAAAGAGAGTTTATAATAACAAATTCACATCAATTCATAGAATCAATAAGGTTGGAAACGACCTCAAAGATCATCAAGTCCAACCTGTCACCCAACACCTCATCACTACTAAACCATGGCACCAAGTGCCATATCCAATACCCTCTTGAACACCTCCAGGGATGGTGATTCCACCACCTCCCTGAGCAGTACATTCCAAAGGCTAACAACTCTCTCTGTGAATAACTTTCTCCTCACCTCCAGCCTAAAACTTCCCCTGGCACAGCTTGAGACTGTGTCCCCTTGTTCTGGTGCTGGTTGCCTGGGAGAAGAGACCAACCCCCTCCTGGCTACAACTTCCCTTCAGGTAGTTGTAGAGAGCAATAAGGTCTCCCTTGAGCCTCCTCTTCTCCAGGCTAAACAATCCCAGCTCCCTCAGCAATTCCCCTCCCATTCCTTAAACCCAAACCATCCAGCATTTCTGTTAAACCCAAGACACTGGTGTGAAGAGCACACAAGTCACTGAAGCACTGCCACTCACTTTGTAGATCAGGCTGTCCACTAAAAGGTCATGCTGAATCACGTTGGACTTGAGCTGCTCATAATACAAGATATCCTAGAATGACAAACAGGAATCATTAGTCTGAGACACAGCTTTAATTCACAGTTACACTAACAAAGCCAGTTTTTAGCAGTTCAAAGAAATTAAATCAGAAGCATGTATTCAGCTGAAAACCCCCTGCAAGATGTAGGAGGTGTTCTGTCAAGGCTGATTCTAGTTAAGCCCTACAAGATGAAGCAGGTATTTGAGACCCTTCTGGATAACAAATACAATGAGAATGAAGGAACCAGTAGATCAAAACCTTACCATTTTCATCTGACTCTCTGCCAAAACTTAATGCAACCTTGATTTATAAAGTTCTCCTTCTTAAAAACATAATTTGAGACAGGTCTGTATCAAAATGCAACATGTATGTTTTCAATAACACACCTCCAAACACACTCATCTTTCCCCAGTGAACCAAAGAACACTGCAGGATTACAGTGTCCAGCTCTCTCACAAAGCCAAACCCCAAAATTTCCACCCCAAAACCTCCTCCTGTATCTACTTGGGACCATAAAGGGATCTCTGGAAGCAGCTCACAAGCACTGCAGAACAGCATCTTTCAGCAGCACCCAGTAAACCTTGTTAAGTAGAATCTGGTGATTGACCTCCTTTGCAGTTAAGGTCTGGATTACTCAGCAGCCTCTGTGTAGGCACACTCTCACACTTAGGGCCTCTCAGGATATCCCTGGCACTGGAGCTGCACCTCACTGCCCATCTGTTGGCAGCTTATCATTCAGCTTGAGGTGACCCTCATGCTGTGATTGCAGTGCCTACACCTGCCTCTCAAACCCAACACAGGAGATGAGCGAGGGAAGCACACAGAACCAGGAATATGAAGAAAGACTGACTTAGGGGAGGCCAGACAGACACATTCAGTTCTGGGATTTGGTTTAAAACCTAAAAGCCAGTAATCAGTTTGTTCTAGAGCATTTTGCTCATTAAAAGGAAATGAGGGAAGAGCCTACAAGAGTTCAGCACAGCATGGAGTGTTTGCCAGGCAGGTGTCTATTTCTCAACAAGTTTCTGTGACGTGTCAGCAGAGCATTTCTCCTTTGGAAACAGGCCACCAGGAGAGATGTGCTTTTGTGTTTTCACTGAGTCTTTCTCCTTGACTCTCCCTTTGCTCCTTACCTCTGGCTGGTTGGATATATTGAGGATGAGGGCCCACAGATCAGCTCGGAGTGCAGTGGGACATCCCTGGCGAACGTACTGCTGAGCTGCAGCACTGTCTTGCTCTGCTAGAACTGTGAGAAACAAAGCATGGAATGAATTGGTGGAGTTTGAGACTTCCAAAGTGTATCAAATTACCAAATCCTTTCATTTCTAACTTTGTAAATGGGTTTGTCATGCTGTAGCTTATCCTCTAATGAGAAGCTGTCTCAAATGTCTGGCTTGCACACTGATTTTGAAGCAGCTTCCTAGGAAATACCACATCTGGAATATTGTGGGCCCCTCAGTTCAAGAAGGACCTCAGGGAACTGCTTGGAAGAGTCCAGCAGAGAGCCACAAAGATGATAAAGGGAGTGGAACATCTGCCTCGTGAGGAAAGGCTGAGGGAGCTGGGGCTCTTTAACGTGGAGAGGAGACTGAGAGGTGACCTCATTCATGTTTATAAATATGTGGAGGGCAAGTGTCAGGAGCCAGGCTCTTCTCAGAGATGTCCAATGGTAGGTCAAGGGGCAGTGGATGCAAGCTGGAGCATAAGAGGCTCCATGTGAACAGAAGGAAAAACTTTTTCACTGTGACAGTGACAAAACACTGGAACAGGCTGCCCAGAGCTTGTGGAGTCTCCTTCCCTGGAGACATTCAAAACCTGCCTGGGTGTGTTCCTGTGCAACCTCTTCTAGGTGATCCTGCTCTTGCAGGGGGCTTGGATCTTAGGACCTTTTGAGGTCTGTTCCAGCCCCTAACAGTCTGTAATTCTGTGAAACGGAAGAATTGGTGCTGAAGAGCAAGGCTGTCCCACCTTCTGTCACACAGCAGCATGCACGATGGACCCTCCTAGACCACATCTATGGCTAGATCAAGGGTAGCTGCAGCCAGCAGGCTGGCATCAAGCAGAGCACACAGCCATATATAGGCACAGAGCACTCCTGTTTAGCTATGAGTGGCATCTCAGCTCAGACAGGAGACTGCCACTCACCCTGGAGTTTGTTGTCTCCCCTGGTTTTATGTTAACCACACAACTATCTTCACAGAGAACTGGAGGGCAAGAATGCTCCAGTTCAGAGTGTCCTGTCATGGTGTTTCATTATTGGTGTAGGCACTCTGGAGGATAAAGACTTTCTTTCCCCAAAAGTTCTTATTCTCCTTCAGACTGACATCAAACAAATACTCTGCTGTTGACAGGCTTGCTGAGATGGGTCATGGCTATGGAGCTCTGGGCTGCTCACCCCCAAAGGCCTCCTCATGAACCCAATACTGTGTGTACCCTGGAACAGATTGTGTCCTTCATTGCTTCAATCCATGACCTTGAAAGACAGGTATATCTTGGGCTAGCCTGAGCTGGCAGGAGTCTTGTTCCCTGTCCAGGTTAGCTGATGTAACTGTGCCCCCATACCTGAAATGTCTCTCACAGCAGAGAGAGTGGGAAGGATTTCTGTGGGATCAGCTGGACATTAGACAGGCATTGTACTGCTACTCAGAACTTCCCAAAGTCATGCCCTCTGAGTTTGCTGAAGGCTCTCAGAAACAACCTGCATTTCTAAATTTCACTGTATTTGACATCCAAGTATCTGCCTGGCACCACTTAGAGGAATGAGATTTGGAATTACAAATGTAGTTAATTGATTCCTGTCCCCTTTCCTCTCTTCCCAAATACTGCCTAGACCAGCCCACCAGCTCTGTTGGACCTGCAGAGCTGACACAGATGGGGTATGAGTCTTTCTTCCTAAACTAAGAGGGCAAAAAGACAAAAACATCCCCCCATTCCCCACAGAACTTTCAAAAAGCCTGACTCATCTCAGTGGCCATCAGCACTTCCCTGATTGCTTCTCATCCAGACACAAAACATTACAAAGCAGTTTTGCTGCATAAGAGATGGGTTTACTAAATGCAATATAGACAACTCCTCAGACTTCACAATGCCACTAATGCCAAAACAAAATAAATACATCAGTGGCAGCCAAAATCATCAACACCAAATAGAGCAGGCAGCAGGATTCCCACTGAAGGAACTGAGATTCCAGTTTTTGTCAAGACCCTTGCATTTCTACAGCATGTTGTGCCTTTGCACACAGGAAAAGCCAGGCTGCTTGACATGGGCAAGAGATGAGCAGCGAGTCTCACTGTGGAGTTGAGTGACCAGCTGAGAGAGTCTGGATGGGAAACTGATTTGAAAGAACAGAGGACTGGGTAGCTCCATAATGAGGTGCTCTTGGATCAGAAAACAGACTGTGAGGGACAGAGAGAGGTCCACAAAAGGAGAAGAAAGCAAGCAAGGACATTATTTTGTTACTGCAACAAAAAAGGGGCTGAAGGGCTTTCAGGCTGGCATCTACTCCATTTTTGTCTTTGATGGTGACAATGTTTAGCAGGAATCACAAGAGCCAGAGAGGAGCAGGTATTGATGGATTTCAAAGACTCCTCCTCTGTTTCTTCTATAAGCAAACTCAAGCTAACAAAGGATTTCTTTTCTTTTTCTCTTGGAAGTTATTTCTTAACCTACAACCCCCCAGAACAAGCAGTGAAGAAGTGGGTGAATTTTACATAGTGATTAGGTATTGCAATATTTAGCAAGTTCTGCCATTGCCAATGGCCACTGCAACAGCTCTGTCCTGAGGTGCAGGGCATGAATCCCATGACACTGGTGAGAGCTTTGTGTGCAGAGAAGGCAGGCCAGGCTCTTTGGATTTTAAACTCATTTCAGTAGCAGCACAACTTAAGCTACCCCCAAAAGTTCTGTCTCTAGGCTTCCCACTTAGTTTTTAATGAGATGTCTGTGGAGCTCTTTATCTTGTAACTACTGGCAGGCTGCACATGCTTGCCTTCTATATCTGGCTAAATGACAACAGCACTGCTGCCCATCTCTGGCTGAATTGCAGTGGCACTGAGAATGCTGTGTGCTAGTCTGGCTAAATTCTTACCATTCTGAGAGGCACACCTAAATGAGGCAGAAATTCACTCAATGCATTCCTAACTACTCACAGGCTATTACAGGATGAAAATAGACTCCTACCTTTCTGCCCAACACGTACATGTTCATTTTCAAAGAGCTCTGGAAAATCAAGACAAGAATGACAACAAAATAAATGGAAAAAGAAGATACTCTATGCTAGTAATGTATTTTATATCTTACTACACACCATCTCATTCAGCTGATTTCTGCTGCTAAATGGCACTAAAAATTAACCTGCCCCAGCATCAATTTTCTCGTTCAAAAGCTAGGAAGAAGAAAAATAGTACAGACTGTTCTCTTCTCTGAAGGACACAGGCACCAAAGCATTGTGCCACATGAACCTGCCCCTCCAGCAGGGAGGCTATCACTTAAAAAGCAAAAATCACTCAACACTGAAGTGCTTCCCATTTTTATACAGAAGGACCACCATAAATCTTGTTCCCAAGGGAATAAATGCAGGCATGGAAAACCAACTGAAACAATTTAAACTACTGAATATTAATATTGGGGCATTTTGGTCATCTTTTCTCCAACGACAGGGATGTAAAGATGTTTGTACATATGCCTGTTAGTTGGCTTCACATTCATTGATTTTGGAGACAGGCAGTTTGGTTCTCTAGATCCTGAGGTGCTCAAACACACTGAAGTTAACACCTCTGCAACTGAAGGTGATGATTTTAAATCTCTTCCAAATGTGACCAATGTGATTTGCAATGTTTTCTATGATTACTAAGAAAATCACTGTAATCATAATTACAAAACAAATGTTCATGGCTTAATCCGGGGGGGGGGGGGGGGGGAATATGCAAATTACTTGATAACTGCCAAGTATTCTACTCATCAGTGTTCTATTTAAACAAGCACAGCATTAGCTAACCAGGAGGCACTTGTGCTGAATCATCAATGCCCAGCTGTCCTGTAGTTAAGCCCAGTTCACTGAAGTCTTCTTTCTGAAAAGAAACAAAACCACAGAACAAGATTTAACTCCCTCCATCACCAGAGATTTCTTCTGAAAGGCTCAATGCAAGTGTTTTCTAAACCAAATGCAGTTCTTTCAGATGCATACAGGTGGAACAGGAGCTCAGGTTTTTGAAGAGAATCTCACATCCATTCTTGCCCTCAAGTTACAGCTGCAGGCCCCAGTTTTCATGCCAACTGTGAGCTACGACTATGAGGATGCAATAAAGTGGTGAATGAAAGAACAAGTGAAGGATCTCTACCATTCCCAGCTCTTTTTCCAACTCAGGTGCAAGTATTTCTCTTAGCATGAGAGGTATCACAGTATCACAGTATCACTTAGGTTGGAAAGGACCTCGAGGATCATCGAGTCCAACCTATCAACACAGACCCCATGACTAGACCATGGCACCAAGTGCCACGTCCAATCTCCTCTTGAACGCCTCCAGGGTCGATGACTCAACCACCTCCCTGGGAAACCCGTTCCAATGACGAATGACTCGCTCGGTGAAGAACTTCCTCCTCACCTCGAGTCTAAACCTCCCCTGGTGCAGCCTGAGACTGTGTCCCCTTGTTCTCAAGGTGTTCAGGAGGAGACTTGATGGAGTACTTGGTGCCATGGGTTAGCTGTTTGGGTGGGTTGGATTGGTTGATGGGTTGGACACGATGATCTTGAAGGTCTCTTCCAACCTGGTTTGGTTTATTCTATTCTATACATGAAATCCTCCCAAGCCTTACAGTGAAGAGCTTCCCTATTTTCCAAGGATAATCTACTACAAAGCATTTCCTTCCACTGACTACCTGACAATAAAGGGATTTAAAATTACTTTGAGAAGAAAATCAGAGGATGATTTTCATGTTACTGGTCTCATACAGCATCCATCAGAACTGCAGGATTCAGGTAAACTACCTGTTTAAAGTTCCTTCTAAAGGAAAAGAACGAGCAACATCTACAGAAGAGTATTTTTGGCACCAATCAAACCTGTGTGGCATAAAAATGAAAACTTTTCTACTTGCAGATAATTCCCTGTTTATGGCTTATCCTTCACTACAAATACATTTCAATAAAGGCTTTTCATGCTCTGTGTTGTAACCACATATTGAGATAAGAGTTTTTCACTTCAGAAAGGAGAAACTTACTGTGATATTAATATTCTTCCTTAGAATCTCATTCATTAGCAAGGAAAAGTATTTGTTACAGAGACCCTTGTAAGCAACAATCCACTTACCAATTCTGGGATATCTTTAACTTTCAGTGGCACCTGAATTAGGCCCAGGTGAGTTCTGAAACTAGGCTGCTCTCCGTTGTCATAGTTGGGGTTTCGCAGATTCATCAGCACCTTGAAAACCACAGCTCTGTCACTCCGGGTGTGTGCTCAAGAGCCCTCATTTCAGAGCTCCTCTGAACATCACCAATGTCACAAACAGTTCATTCAGCACAAAACCACCACCTGCTGCTGTCACAGACAGGCCCAAATCAACCAATCACCCAAGTGTTTAAAGGAGAACACACCGCCTGCTTTGAACAGTGAGCTCACATTAAGCAATAAAAGTAATCCTCAGGAATTATTTCTTTATGTATGGAATGAAGTGCTGGCTATATGGTCATGACCTGACCCAGACTCTCTTCTTCATCAAAAATGTTCAAAAGCCAGGAGTGTACTCCTGAGAGCTACAGTATCTGGGATATTCTTCAGTATTGCTGTTTCATGGAAGGATCTTTATCCATGTTCACACACTGGCAATCTTAGGGAGGTTTCCCATCAAAGCCCTACATAATTTGCTCCTGAAATAACTTATTACTAAATAACAACACATCAAGAGAGCCTCTTTCATTTAAGGAAGATAAATGAATCCCAGAACTGAAACTTTAAAGTGAGGATCATATTTAAGGAACAAGGAATCATAAGGGCAAGAGAAGTAACTGTGATCTATGAGGGAATTTGCAGTCTCTTACACCCTGTTATTCCATGGGCATAGATGTTGCTATTCTAGTGTGGAGCTGGCAAGATTCTTTCCAAGGTGAGGTTTCAAATCCTTTGAGATTATTCCACTACATTCAACTTGTAGAACCCTCAGCTTTGGCAGTATGCTAACCCCATGTAACCTCACTGCCAGACACGTGAATGAAAAGATTCATGTAAAAGACTGCAAAGTCTGGAAAGGAAACAGGATAAAAGAAAAGAGTGACCAGGAAGATCACTGGATGAGGCTAAAAATGAAGATGCCTTTGTTTACAAATTCATGATTACATACAGAACTTGGCTGTTAGCAGTGATAGAAAAGAGAATAATGCCAGCAATTTCCAATCTTATTATCACTACCTGAACCAAACTCTTTAGAAACGTAAGAAAATGGATAGAAAGTTTATTGTTGGATTCAAAAATGCCTTCCCAATTCATAGGCATGATTAACTGACTCCAGACCTCCTCCTCTAGACCTCCTCCCCCACCACTACAAAAGAAATTCCACTGCACTGGCCCTGAACCACCTGGAAATATTACTGAATTCTGCCTGATTGCTCAGTATTAGAGGTTTTGCTGAATTGTCCTGTGCTTAAACCATACAAAATGAAGATGAATAGTGTCATTTCTGACTTTAAAGACTTCATCAGTCACAATTTTCGTAGTGGTTTGGTTTGATTACAGACAAAAGCCTCCTTTGTGTTTGATTTCTCACAAGCTCCACAGCTGACCTATGATTTCAGTTGTGTTCCCACCCCACAGGTCTATCAGCCTCACATACTGCCATTGGCCAGCTTTATGTATTGCAGCTTCAAGTGTCAAATTATGTGCAAAATCATAATTATGTATGAAATCAGAAGAAAAAGGTTGGCTGCAAACTGTGCTTTAGAGCGAGAGATTGTTTACCACTAGCACAGTACAAAGCTGTAGTTACAAAGCCAAAGACAACAGCATTTTGTTTTGTAAACAAGACATGGAGCTGTAAGAAACATGTCAAATTTCACTTGCAGTGAAGGAGAAATGGTTTGAAATACACTGAATTCTTTTCCCCAACCTCCCATAAACGACTGCAACAGCTGTGAGTCAGTGGCTGAGGCACTGTTTCAGCCATGCTTACCTCCAGAAAGTCCTTTGGAGCATACACAGGCCGGAAGAGACTGAGATCTGAAAAAACACTTCAGTGAGGCTGGGTTAAAAGCAGGAGATGCAGCTTCCCCACACCTGTGGCACAAGCTAGCAATCACAGTGACGTGCTGGAGTGAAGATCCCAACAATACCATCATAGATATGCCTAAACCACACCTTCTCCAAGACTATATGTTACTCTCAGTGCCTTTGTTTTGTAAACCCCAAGGAAACAAAGAGGAACCACAGGAAGCATCAACTTGTTCCATATCAGTCTTTATGGGAGAGAGATGGATAGGATAGGATAGGATAGGATAGGATAGGATAGGATAGGATAGGATAGGATAGACCAGGTTGGAAAAGACCTTTGAGATCATCGAGTCCAACCTATCATTCAACTAAACCATGGCACCAAGCACTCCATCCAGTCTCTTCCTAAACACCTCCAGTGGTGGTGACTCCACCACCTCCCTGGGCAGCACATTCCAATGGCCAATCACTCTTTCTGGGAAGAACTTCTTCCTAACATCCAGCCTAAACCTCCCCTGGTGCAGCTTGAGACTGTGTCCTCTTGTTCTAGTGCTGACCACCTGGGAGAAGAGACCAATCCCCACCTGACTACAGCCTCCCTTCAGGTAGTTGTAGACAGCAATAAGGTCTCCTCTGAGCCAGATGTTCAGAAAAAGGGAATTTTTAAGAGCACAGACTAAATTAAACAGCAGGGTTGAATTAAAGGTATTGCTCCCAAAAAATGGGGCCCAGGCCTAAAACAATCCATTACAGTATTGGCCATCAGAGAACTGGCACCCAGGTAACAAACTGGCACTTGTGCAAGACTATTAAGATGAGAGGTGAAGCAACAAGGCTCTCCCTTGTTATGTTTATCTTTTGTTAACCAAATGTCTGAGCTTAATTCTCCATAGTTCTAAAACACTTTCTTCCTTCTAGGCTGAGTTTACAGCCAGAGGAGCTGTGTCCCAGCCGTGAAAGTTCCTCACAGAGAGAGCTGTTAGCCGTTGGAATGGGCTGCCCAGGGAGGTGGTGGAGTCACCATCCCTGGAGGTGTTCAAGAGGGGATTGGATGTGGCACTTGGTGCCATGGTTTAGTAGTCATGGGGTGTTGGGTGACAGGTTGGACTTGATGATCTTTGAGGTCTTTTCCAACCTTATTGATTCTATGATTCAAATGAGGAGCACAAGACCACAACCTCTCAGTGGTAACTCAAAGCCAGTGCAGTAACTTGAAACAAAACAGCCATGAAATCAATTATTTATGCATAATGACAGATCACCAGTGAGAGAGGAGACTGCAATCAGTTTACTTTGAAGTTATTTCATTAACCATTAACTAATAAATAAGGTGAATATGCCCTTTTATGTACCAAAGTTGAACGCACACACATGTTGCTGACCTTACCTGGCTCATCAGTCCCCATTTCATTCCATTTATTAAGCAGCTCCTTCTGCTCACTCACAGGCCTCTGAAAGGCACAAGAAAGTAATTCTTCTTCTAACAAAGTGAGCAAAAATATGCTTATTTATTTCAAATACATACATCAATGTAACACTTAAAGTAGACAGCAGTAGCAACACAAACTTTGCTTACTATTTATCTCCACCTTGAAGATGAATTTCACTGCAAAAAGTTCCAGTTCAAGGAACATTAACTATTTTTCTGTGTTTACTAATGAATTTTAAGCTACTTAGTAGTCACTTTTGTATTACTGAAGATTTACTGCTAGGTTTTACCATCAAATTCTTGCCCCTGATAGAGTCCTGTAAAGCAAACAGAGCTGCATCCTTTGTCTCAGATGATCAGTCACAGAGATTCTGCTGCCCGTCACAGAGATACAACACCAGAAAGATAAAACATCCTAACAGTATTCCCTATGACCTTTACAATGAAAGCCTCTAAATTATAGAGCAAATGAATGGCACACAGAAGTGTCAGGGTACCAGCATTTCTCCCCTGGAGCACCAGCCCCATCCCAGCTTTCTCCAGCACAAAGCACATTCGCACTGTGTGCAGGCTGTACAACCAGGAACTTACAGCTGAGGCTGTGGAATAAAAATGCTCTCTGACAGCAGTAAGTGCAGCAGTGAGCTCTCCAGTACCCTGCTCTCTCAGGAGGGTAAGCACTGCCACAGCAGGGAGGGAAATCTGTGCACAAACTTCATCCTCTCCCCATCTGAGCTGACACACACATTGCCACTACCCCTGAGAATGATCCTGTATCACCGTTATTTGGATGCTGCCCTTGCAGCTCTTGATGATCACACGTAATTTTTCCTGGTGGAGAAAACTCACACTTCTACTCATCTTGAGAGTGAAGTCAAGTCTGCTGGGCAGTAAGGGATTGCAGGTGCTAAATGCAAAGTGTGAAAGACAAGGCTTCATTTCCAAACAATGTTTGGCAGCAGACAGGTGGCCACGCTTTACCTTCTGTGCCAGTGGGATGCTGAGTTCTGTGCACATGCTGTTGAGGCTCTTCAGAATGCGCTTCTCCCAGCTCCCCTGAAATGCACCCAGAAATGGATTAAATGGAGGTTCTTTTTCCTTCAGTTGCATTTCTCACATAGCCACAAGCAGCTTTCTACAGCCATGGCTAAGAAAGGACAGCAAGAGTTGCTGCCTGATACCTGGGAACACATTCAGGGAACACTTATGTGCTTGTTTAAACAGAAACAAGGGCACCAAGAGATTTCATCACTTACATCACCACCAAGAACCAGAAAAACAAGTTGGTCACATTTCTCCAAACATTTCTCTTTCTATGAAGAATTTTCTCCTCACCTCAAGCCTAAGCTTCCCCTGGTGCAGCTTGAGACTGTGTCCTCTTGTTCTGGTGCTGGTTGCCTGGGAGAAGAGACCAGCTCCCACCTGGCTACAACCCCCTTCAGGTAGTTGTAGAGAGCAATAAGGTCTCCCCTAAGCCTCCTCTTCTCCACTCCCAGCTCCCTCAGTCTCTCCTCATAGGGCTTGGGGTCAAGACCTCTCAGCAGCTTTGTTGCCCTTCTGTGGACACATTCAAGTGTCTCAATGTCCTTCTTAAACTGAGGAGCCCAGACTTGGACACAGAACTCAATTAAGGTTAGAAAAGATCCCTAAGATCACTGAGTCAAACTTATACACCCACACTTCAGAAAATTCTCAAAGGATTTTATAAGGCTGAGAACTCCTCCTCCACTTTGTGAAATGGTGCAAGTCTTGCTCCAAAAAGGGTATCTTAGGGGTTCTCCTAAGTTACAAATATCTGGTATTCTGTCATGCTCAAAAAAACCCCAACACAACAGTTCTAAAATTATACTCAGGAAACCATTCTCTCATCAAAGAGCAAAGCAGAAACAGGCAACAGCTCAGTAGCAAGTGGACAGCTTAAACAGCAATTGGATCTTTCCCATTATCACATTAGACTTCAGCCGTACCCCATGGAGCCCAGTCCATGACTTAAGGCCTTTGAAGTTCATGCCAACCAGCACTGAGCTGCCAGCTGACTGAGGGCTCTGCTTACGTGATCACAGCACCACTGTGGGGCTTAGATTTCATTTACTTCGCTGTGGATGGTGAGTCAGGCCCCGAGCAGATGAACGCAAAGGCTCCTCCTAATGACATTGAGCTCTATTTATTATTTGTGATTGGCTTTACATGCAGATTCTACAACAGCTAGTTACTGCCTAACCACATTTTCCTCAAACTCAAAAGTTCTATCCAGAGGAGGCTGCAGTTCATGAGACAGGAAGCTAAGGAGGGGAAGGGCAGACGTCTAAATGTTCTGCTAAAAAAGTTAGAATTCTCTCATCTGCAGTTGTTTCATTTCAGCTGCCATATCCCAGATCCTCTCCTGACTCTACCCATAAAAGACAACAGCTATCTTGCACCAGAAATGTCTTCTCACTGGCAAGTTACCCCTTCAGTTTCTCTTGCAAAAACCCCAAGCAGATCCCAGTTTTGACCACAAGGAATCTTTTCCTAATTGCAGCATTAATAGTTTTTATTTCACTGTATTCTGCCTTCCAAAGGCTGCAGTTACACAACCCCATCCCACATGAGAGCAGTCATTTGCATTTACAGCACCCTCCTTCACTGAGGGTGTGGGTTTGCTGCTGGATAAAGTGAAAAGTGAAAGACTCAGAGGCTTCTAAGCCAAATAGGATAAGAAAGTGGGAACAAGAACAGAGGGCTGTTAGTAACAGTTTGAAGAACTAAGTGAAATCATTAAGATAGGTCATAAAAATCATCAGGTTGGAAGGGGCCTCAAGGATCATCTGGTCCAACTTGCTTGGCAAAAAAGACAGTCAGGACAAGATGGCCCTGTCTCCCACCAGCAGAATCTTCAGTGTGCCCAGCATTGGGGACTCCACCACTTCCCTGGGAGATCATTCCAGTGACTGATTGCTTGCATTGTGAAAAAATGCCCTTGTGTCCAATGGGAAGACCCTCAGGAGTAACTTGTACCTATCATTCCTTGTCTTCTCCATGTGATTGCTTGTCAAAAGGGAGTCTCCATCCTCTTGGTAGCCCCCCTTTCAGTACTGGCACATGCTGGCCTTCTGTGATACAGCAGCACGCTGTTCGCTCACACTGAGCTTGGTGTCCACCAGGACTCCTGGGGCCCTTTCCACAGGGCTGCTCCCCAGCCAACCAGATCCCAACCTGTGCTGCACTCCCAGTTTAAGTACTCCAGAGCCAGCAGATTATCTCAGGCTCCTCTGAAGGCAGCAAGTTAACTTCATGTGGCTTGGCTCTGGAAAATAGCACCTTTCCTGCTCCACCTGGGGAAAAGTAGCTGCTGGATCCCAGCAGAGCTAGTCCAGCACAACTGACTGCTCCCTTCCTCTCTTCACACTCCTTATGCTTTGCAGCTGGATGCTGGGCACCATTTCTTACCCACCTATTTCCTTCTTAAGTTCACTGGTTTCACATTTCTCTCAAAGCCCTGAAACAAGCTCCTAGCCTACAACTACAAACAAGGAAAGGGCCTATATGGACTGCAATACAGCAGTGCACGTTTCTGTGTTATGAGGCTACCATGGTCAGAGTTCCTGACAAAATTTACAGGGCTTGGTTTGGTCTGATCTCTGTAAAAATCCACACATGGCACAATAAAAGACAGCTCCACAGCAGCAACAGACTGAGGCAATACCTCCTTCTTCCACCCTGGACAACAGCACAACCACATGATTGATTTGCAGCATAGTATCATAGTCATAGAATCATCAGGGTTGGAAGGGACCACAAGGATCATCTAGTTCCAACCCCCCTACCATGGGCAGGGACACCTCACACTAGATCAGGCTGGACAGAGCTTCATCCAGCCTGGGCTTAAACACCTCCAGGGATGGGGCCTCAACCACCTCCCTGGACAACCCATTCCAGGGCCTCACTACTCTCATGGTGAAAACCTCTTCCTCACATCCAGCCTGAATCTCCCCACCTCCAGCTTCATTCCATTCCCCCTAGTCTATCACTACCTGAGATCCTGAGAAGTCCCTCCCCAGCCTTCTTGTAGGCCCCCTTCAGCACATGCTTGTTGTTAATGGTCTATCCTTCCACAGAAACCTCTTTTTCTTTTGGGGTAGTGAAGAGAATGCAGCATAAAATTTTCACTCTAACATGCAAGAACAAGAAAACAGAACCAATTGGACGAGGAAAAAGTGTTCACTATGAACACTTCAATACCCACTCTAGAAAAATACTAACATAGTTTTAATTACTGGCTCAAACTAATTCCAGTAACAGTTACCAGAGTTTTCAGAGTATTACCCTTCTCCCCAGCACTCTTCAGTAGAGAAAAATTAACTAAGGTAGAAAAAGGATAAAGAAAACATCAGCAAACTCATGAGAATGGAGACAGCATCTTAAACAGTGGCTGTGCAGAACAAAAAGGGAGTGTGACTTGTGTGGAAAACATTTTCCTACCAGGACAAATTTTGTTGGTGGCACCAAACTATACTTTTCCAACTGTTGTGAGGCTAAAAGGTAAATAAAGTGGGAAAAAAACCCAACCCAACCTACCTACAAATAAAACAAAACCAGCTCTCTGCTTTCAAAACATTAACTAGATTTCTGATCATGAACAAAACTGAATTGATTAAGTTTCTGCTTTTCTCTTCCCAGAGGTATTGGCAAGCTGCATATTTGCATTTAGCTGTTCCAAACACTTTAGATAAATGAATAGAATCCTCAAAACCCCTGACTTTGGGAGCTTTTTACATGGTTTGTTGCTCTTTAATCAAAAAGAGCAGCAAAATAAAAGCTAGCAGTGATTCAACTGATCTGATCACAATTGTTTACTTAGGCACCTATTTCCCACAGCAGTGAATGTGGAGTTTATCTTGAAAAATCAAATGCTCACAGGTACCTCACTGGATTTAGCAAATAGAATGTTTATACCCTGTGAAATAGTAATAAGTATCACTGCTGATCAGTATTTCTCCATGAAAAGTTGTAGCCAGGAGGGGATTGGTCTCTTGCCCAGGCAACCAGCATCAGAACAAGAGGACACAGTCCCAAGCTGCAACAAGGGACATTTAGGCTTGAGGTAAGGAGAAAATTCTTCACAGAGAGAGTTGTTACCTGTTGGAATGTGCTGCCCAGGGAGGTGGTGGAGTCACCATCCCTGGAGGTGTTCAAGAGGGGATTGGACGTGGCACTTGGTGCCATGGTTTAGTGGTCATGAGGTGTTGGGTGACAGGTTGGACTTGATGATCTTTGAGGTCTTTTCCAACTTTATTCATTCTATGATTGGAAAGAGGCTCTGCTAGCTTTGGCTGGGACAGTTATTCTTCTCCACAGCAGTTGATGTGGGGCTCTGTTTTGGACTTGTGACCAAAGCAGGGTTGATAACACACCAGCATTTGAGCACTTGCTCATACAGCTCATACATGGCTCCAAGGACATCTCTGCCTCCCTACCAGCAAGTGAGTGCAGGAGAAGGTGGGAGGGAGAGAGGTCTGAGACAGCTGGCCCCAAGGGGGTAAAGGTATATTCCAGGTCATTTACATCATGCTCTGAATATAGAAAAGCTGGGAGAAAGGAGGAGACAGAAGGTCAATGGGAGTGATGGTGTTTGTCTGCCCAAGGAACCATGACACCTGATAAAGCCCTGGAGATAGCAGAGTATCTCTGTCCTTGGGGCACAGTGTCTAGAAATGGCCCAGCAAAACAGGACCTGGAGGTGCTGGCTAACAGCAGCTGAAGATGAGCCAGCATGCATGTGCTCAGGTGGCCAAGAAGGCCACCAGAATCCTGGCCTGGATCTGCAATAGCACAGTCAGCAGGAGTACAGTGATTGTCTCCCTGTACTCAGCACTGGCAAGGTCACATATTGAGTCCTGGTGTCAGTTTTGGTTCCCTCACTCCAAGAATGACATTAAAGGGCTGAAGCAAATCCAGAAAAAGGCAAAGGTAAGGAAGCTGGTGAAGGGTCTGGAGAACAGGTATGATGAGGAGCAGCTCAGGAAACTTGGATTGTTTAGTCTGAAGAAGAGAAGGCTGAGGGCAGATGTCATGGCTCTCTACAGCTCCCTGAAAGGAGGGTGGAGTGAGGTGGGGGGGGTCGGTTCTTCTCCCTATAGCAGGTGCTAGAACAAGAGGAAATGGCCTGAAATTGTGCCAGGGGAGGTTTAGGTTGGAGATTAGAAACAATTTATTTCCTGAAAGAGTGAGCAAGCATTAGAACAGACTGTCCAGGAAGGTGGTAGAGTCATTGTCCCCAGAGGTGTTCAAGAAACACATGGACATGACACTTCAGGCCACAGTGGTGTTGGCTTGATAGTTGGACTCAATCTCTGCCAACTAAAACAATTCTGTGGTTCTATGACTCTGATTCTCCCCCTCATTCTGCTGGGGGCCAGCAAGTCAGCAGCTGGGCTGCTTGCCATGGACCCACCCCAGAAGGATGGCTATGACATTTTGGAACTAGCGAAGAGAAGACATTCCTGAACTATGGGAAAACCAGCCCTTTCCACATGGAGCTAAGCATAATGGTTCTCCTAAGCACTGTGCACACTTCTCTCAAACAATTACCCACCAAACTGGTTCACAGAGAGCTGCACCCCCGCGGCTTCACGTTTGCAAACTGGCGAGAGCGGCCGTTTCCAGGCAGCAAATTGTGGCATTACATCAATAATTGTGGCATTACATTACACACCACAGAAGGAAGATTGTTTAATACACTCTTTTATCCCTGGACTGCTAAAAACTGCAACCCAGGACTGGAAGCTGAGACTTCCCAGAAATCAGCCACAACCTGATGAAAAAGTAACACAATTTGTTAAACATCTGAGCAGAGATCACCGCAATGCATTCCCAGGCACGGCCGAGTTAGACACACTGCCAGCCTTACCTCAGACAGCTTGGTTAGATCCTATGCTGGAAGCTTTTTTAACATCTCATGTAGCTATTGTTTTTTTAATATTTATTTCAAATGGTATTTATTGGTGAAAATATAAAACCAAGGAAGCAAAACGATTTTTGTTTCCCTGACACCACAAATAATTTAATCTTTCATAGTCCAATTTCTTACACTCCCTCAATATGCCTTAAGCTCCTTAGCTCTGTACTTTTCATTTTCCTTTCCCATTTCTAAGCACTAAATCTATTGCTCTTTTCTGTAGATCTTTGTGTCTCTGCAGCCTCTTCTCTTGCATTGCAAAGTTGCCTCGCTGCAGCACATCCAAGCAGTGTTTTTGTACTCCTCAAGGCAATGTCCTATAGCTACGCTTCTCCCCAAGAAAACTAAATCCTCCTCCTTGACACTGTGTCCAGTTCTGGCCCATTCAGTTTAGGAAGGATGTTGACTTGCTGGAAGATGTCCAGAGAAGGGCAAGAAAGCTGGGGAGGGGTTTGGAGCACAGCCCTGTGAGGAGAGGCTGAGGGAGCTGGGGTTGCTTAGCCTGGAGAAGAGGAGGCTCAGGGGAGACCTTCTCGCTGTCTACAACTACCTGAAGAGAGGTTGTAGCCAGGTGGGGGGTGGTCTCTTCTCCCAGGCAACCAGCACCAGAACAAGAGGACACAGTCTCAAGCTGCACCAGGGGAGGTTTAGGCTGGATGTGAGGAAGAAGTTCTTCACAGAAAGAGTGATTCGCCATTGGAATGGACTGCCCGGGGAGGTGGTGGAGTCACCATCACTGGAGGTGTTTAGGAGGACACTTGATGGGGTGCTTAGTACCATGGTTTAGCTGAATAGATAGTGTTGGATGACAGGTTTGACTTTATGATCTCAAAGGTCTTTTCCAACCTGGTTAGTTCTATTGTATTCTTTATGGTAAACTTTGGTGCAATCACAAATTTGTGTTTCTCCTAAGGTATAAAGCACAGGAAACTGCCCAGCAGCATTAGAGAGTAAAGCCCCCAAACAATCAGGGAATGGCCTGAGTTAGAAAGGATTTCCCAAGATCATCTTGTCTAACCCCCTCTACCAAAAGCAGGGGCACCCTCAACTAGATCAGGATGCCCAGAGCCCTGTCAAGCCTCACCTTGAATATCTCCAGGGATGGGGCCTCAGCTACCTCCCTAGGTAACCTGTTCCAGTGTTCCACTACCTTCATTAGAATAAACTTTATTAGAATAAACCAAATCAGTTTGGAAGAGACCTTCAAGATCATCGTGTCCAACCCATCAACCAATCCAACCCACCCAAACAGCTAACCCATGGCACCAAGCACCCCATCAAGTCTCCTCCTGAACACCTTCAATGACGGCGACTCCACCACCTCCCCGGGCAGCCCATTCCAATGGGCAATCACTCTTTCTGTATAGAACTTCTTCCTAATATCCAACCTGAACCTCCCCTGGCACAGCCTGAGACTGTGTCCTCTTGTTCTGGCACTGGCTGCCTGGGAGAAAAGACCATCAACTGCCTGTCTACAACCTCCCTTCAGGTAGTTGTAGACAGTGATAAGGTCACCCCTGAGTCTCCTCTTCTCCAGGCTGAGCAACCTCAGCTGCCTCAGCCTCTCCTCATAGGGCTTGTGTTCCAAACCCCTCACCAACTTTGTTGCTCTTCTCTGGACTCGTTCCAGCAAGTCAACATCCTTCCTAAACTGAGGGGCCCAGAACTGGACACAGTACTCGAGGTGTGGCCTAACCAGTGCAGTGTACAGGGGCAGAATGACCTCCCTGCTCCTGCTGGCCACACTGTTCCTGATGCAGGCCAGGATGCCATTGGCCCTCCTGGCTGCCTGGGCACACTGCAGGCTCATGTTCAGCCTACCATCGACCAGTACCCCCAGGTCCCTCTCTGCCTGGCTGCTCTCCAGCCACTCTGACCCCAGCCTGTAGCACTGCATGGGGTTGCTGTGGCCAATGTGCAGAACCCGGCACTTGGATGTGTTCAATCTCATGCCGTTGGACTCTGCCCATCTGTCCAGCCTGTCGAGGTCTCTCTGCAGAGCCTCTCTACCCTCCAGCAGATCAACTCTTGCCCCTAGCTTGGTGTCGTCAGCAAATTTACTGATGATGGACTCAATGCCCTCATCCAGATCATCAATAAAGATGTTAAAGAGCACAGGGCCCAGCACTGATCCTTGGGGCACAGTATCATCACAGAGATACCTAAGAGAAACTGTTAACATGGTTCACAACCAACCTGTGCTTTCCTCATGTAAGCCAATGGCTCTTTCATGTGCTCAGGTGGTGCTGCAGGGTGACTGGGTGAAGGAAACCTTAAAGAAAGCAGAGTAGATTTTAAATGCTCAGGGTTGGATTTTGCTTATTAATGCTGTATTTGCACACCTAAGCACAGCTTTGTTCACGAAAGCACTAGCAAAACCACTGTGTATGTTGAGCAGCACTAACAAGAAACATGATTTTTCTAAGCATTCCTTCCTCAGTCTTTCCTATGGACACAAAATACTTCTATATAGATGCAACTATAGATATAAACATAAGATCTATCAAGAGAGAAGGACCCACAACATCCTGCATGAGTTGTTCTTCCCATACAAACACTGCTGCCTCAGAATGTCACCTTTGTGAAATAAAATCAACTCTAAAGAATCCAAGGGTTTCAGGGGTATATCCTCTTCACACCATGTCATCTTTATGGAGTTTTTACTATCCAGGATATCTTCTCCATGGACAATACTTTTCCTGGGGGGATGATTTCCCTTTGAAAATCAACACTGAACTTGTGCATGTCCAAAGTAATTAGAACTCTGTGGTGCTGACCTAAGCCAAGTTGAATATCTACTCACAGCTGTAATATAAAAGCTGGAACAAAGCCAATTAAAAACCCCAAACCAAACCCTTGATTTCTCTCCCAGTTGTTCAGATGATTTCCAGTGAGCTGCTGCCAAATATTTTATCCAGCTTCACTTGAACCATCTCAAATATCTTTCAAGAAACAAAATGTCCACAAAGCTTCTCTCACATTCAGCCTGAATTTTCATCTGTTTGAATGCTTTCACTCAGTTCCCATCACATGATTATGGGAAATTCTCCCCAAATTGCTTCCCATTTTTAACTGGTGAAGTCATTTTTGTACTTGCTGCTGGTTTATTCTGGACAACTCCATACTGTGTGTCAAATGGAATCAATACTGACAGACTCCAGCTCTGCTGCTGATTGGCTTTTCCACAAGCTCATGACCTTAAGGTATTCTTCAGTCCTTTCAGTTTCCCAGGACTCATTTCACTATTTTGCAGCTTATTTCTGTGAGCTTCAAGAAGCCATAAGCAACAGTCTAGAAGACAGGTCAGTATTTTCCCTTGAAAGAAAAAGTGAAGACGGCTTCTTACAAGGCACAGCATTGTGCTGCAGGAGTTCCTCACACTGCTGAGCCTCATTGTTCCAAACTGTTACCTCCAATAACTTCTTGAAATGAACAAAGATTTGCACCCACTTTGCTCATTAGGTAGCTGCATTTCTGGCTGTAGCTGTTGTGAAAGCCACCAGAATGGAAAGGCAACACATGCTTCCCAGCTGTCTGACCTAAAAATCAGCTGAACGACAGTAAAAAGGGAAGTTCACACATTTCAGCCTCTTTATAACCCTACCCCAAGCATCATCAGCACCAATCTAGTCTAAAGACCCAATATCTTAAAAGATCTGATTGTTTTTTTTCCCATCATTAATACAACATACACCAAAAACATCTGAAAGTAACTAAACTTCATTTGCAGCAACTACCTCAGCTCCATAAGATTTCTGTTGGGGCTCTTGGCACCTTTGGAAGACAAATAGCAAAAGCTGCTGAAGTAACTGAAAAATAAAAGGGTGGTGTTTGCCTCACTTTTTCTTTACAATGGGCTTGAGTGCAGCATTTTCTCTAGGATACAAAGGAAATAATGGCACTTTGAAAGAAGAAGCAGGTACTCTTGGTGTGAGAGATCCTGCAGACAATAGTAGATACACAAATGAACCTGAAGGAAACCACAGGAGTCAAAGTGAGTTTAAATAACAAACACAAACTCACACGTTGAGTTCACTGTAAACAGCATTCTGAAGCTTCTTCTCCCAGCCTGTTCAAATAAAAACACAGACACACAAAAGAGAACTTTAGGAACGATGCTAAAAGATGAATCCAGTGCTGCTCTGCAGCCACCAGAGCTTTCTGTCCTGTCTCAGTGCCTGTCTAGCTGCCAGACAGACAGCAGGCGATGAAGAGACCTTAACCTAATTAAGGCAGGACAAACTGCAAGTGGGGAGCTGCATGAAGGCTGGATATCCTTTATTTCCATCTACTGCTTACACAATAACACCACATTTTTGGTTAAATAATGATATGCTGGTTTTGCAAAGCCAACAGCTTATTTAAACAACTACCAACACTAACAGTGTTTCTATTACAAATCTTCCCTCACTTCTCCCCAAACCTTCACACAACAGCTGTTTAGCCTCCAGCTTCCAGTGGCAATGGAGGTAAAACTTTCAGGAGCCCCCCCATGGCTGTTCATTTCTCAGAGATGGCTAAACCCTTGTATCACTCAGAACTTAAGTCACCAGTCTGTAACAAAATGATAAAATCACTACTTTGCAGAGCACGGTTTTCCAAACACTGCTAGACCCCACAAGCCTTGTCCTTTTAAGTTTTCTGCATCTCCCTTAACAGTCTGGAATCACTGAATGTCTGCTTCTGGCCACCCTCAGTGACAAGACCTCAAGCTGCACGAACCACTCTCTGCCAGGTATGTCACACACGTCCTCAGTGCTCACAAGGATCTCCAAGGAATGATACAAACCTGATGTCTTCAGAAAATCCTTAATATCTTCTTTCAATGATTCAAGCTTAATTTCTGGTTTGTGTAGGCTGACCTAGGATGGAAAACAAAAATCAATCAATAATCAGCAAGCAAGCACTGAAAAAGAAGTAGGTTAAGTTTTAAAATAAGAAACACAGATGCTTAAGGTTACACACAAAGCTAACTGCTTCCTAGCTTGACAATGGTAACTGTAGCATTTGGTAGGATGCAAAATGTGTTCCCCAAGTCATGTTTCTACCCAAAACTGGCTAAACTGGCAGAAGTGCTGGCTAGGGTTCATTAGGCAAAACCCACCTTAGTGAGATTGGTACTGAGGAGTTCATTTCCTGCACAACCAAGGGCAGCACAGAGCCAGGTAGAGCCACAGGCTCTCAGGGCACACAGTCTGGGGAAGAGGCAGCTTACTTTCACGGTAAAGTACCCAGTGCTGTAAGGAGGCTGGCACAGGAGAGGGGGCAACAGAGGGGACAGCCCTAGAGGGCACAGAGGCACAGCCAAAGAAGAACTGTTCAAAGAAGAACAGACTGAGGGAGTTGGGGCTGTACAGTCTGCAGAAGAGAAGGCTCCGAGGAGACCTAATTGTCGCCTTCCAGTATCTGAAGGGGGCCTACAGGAAGGCTGGGGAAGGACTTCTCAGGATATCAGGTAGTGATAGGACTAGGGGGAATGGAATGAAGCTGGAGGTGGGGAGATTCAGGCTAGATGTGAGGAGGAGGTTCTTCACCATGAGAGTGGTGAAACCCTGGAATGGGTTGTCCAGGGAGGTGGTCGAGGCCCCGTCCCTGGGGGTGTTTAAGAGCAGGCTGGATGAGGCTCTGTCCAGCCTGATCTAGTGTGGGGTGTCCCTGCCCATGGCAGGGGGGTTGGAACTAGATGATCCTTGTGGTCCCTTCCAACCCTGAATGAAACTATGAAACTAAGAACGAAAGTCAGAACGTTCAGGGACTCAGCCAGGCCAGCACAGAGCCCTGTGAGGAGAAAAGGAGTAATGCAGCACCTCAGCAAGCAGTAACAACTCACTGTGAAGCAAAGTGAATGCCTTTTCCACATAACTGTCACTGGGCACATTCTCATGGCTAGGGCTCTGGGGGTCAGGGTGGCCATGTTCATCTGCAGCCTTGGCCAGCTTCTCAAAAATCAAGCAGCAACTCATTGTGAGATGGTCCTGCACAAAACAAGCTAGTACCACAGCACTGCTTGGCACTCTTAACCTTTAGCAGTGCAGAAGAGAGCATAGCTTGAGAGCTTTCACTATTTTGCCAAACCTTCTGGCAGGTGGCTAAGGCACCAGGAGCAATCTTCACGCACATCATCTTTGCCTTTGCTTTTGGTGAGGCATCCTGCTGAGATCTGGGCAATCAGCACTGTAAGTGACTCTCTCAGTGCTTGGATGTCAAGATGGAAGAAGTGCAGGCACTCAGCACTGCTCTGGCTGAAAGTAAGCAAAAGGGCTGCACAGGGCTGGCTAGGTGGCAGGAGCTGGTGGCTGTGCTAAAGTGATCCACAATCTGAGCACACAAACAAACCTACCTGCAAAACAGCATCTAAATTTGGGAATGGCACCCAGTCACCACGACTGGACAGCACTGCCCAGGCAGGAAGGGAGGGGAGCCCTCCAGGAGGGCAGCAAGAGGACCAGCATCACACTGCAGAGAGGAGGCTCCACAGCACAAAGTGTTCCAGCATAAATCCTGAGCTCAAGTATTTCCTTTCTCAAGAAGAATAAACACTCAGAGCAGCGCTCCGACCGCACTGCACTGTGGAGCTGCATCAGGTGAACACGTATTTTTATCTCGCTGCAGGCAGCTCTGCCAATAACTTCACACAGTCTAAATATTTTTACAAGCTACCCACCACAACCTCTCTTCCAAGTCCCTCTAGTTTAGATACACAAGTCCCTTCTCAGAGCCCGATTGCTGCTCGCTGTGGTTGTGTACAGGTGCACAAGGCTTTGAGGTTTGACTGCTCTGATTTCCCAAATGATACCAAGCACACCCCAAAACCAGTCCAACAGCAGAAAAAATTTGATGGGAAGCAATAAACATTCACCTTTCCTGGCACACTCCATCCTGCCATAACCAGATTTTATCAGGATTAAGCCAACTTGTTAACAAACCACTTCAATTGCAACATAAACACTCTCTTAAGCTCTTCAGATCCTACACATCTCAGTGATTTTGGTTTACACATTCCTGTAGCAGAAAGAGGAATAATCATTCTAGGCATAACTAACTTCAACAACTGCAAAACCCCTGCTTACACTGGCAATTTTCCAACCTTTCTACATTGCCACAATAATCACATTAAAGGGAGAAGTGAGGGTTGGTGGTTTGTTTTTTTCCCCTACAAGTAAAGATAACCTCACAGCTGAAACAGAGCTACAGTCAGCCCCACGCAGGAACAGACAGCTTCAAGTGTTATCTGCTGCAAGATATGCAGGAGGCACTTTCAATAAGCCAATGGTGATGTTTGAAGAGTTTTTCCAGGTTTGATTTGAGCATAAAATTAGTGCTGCAAATAACCATAAAATAAACACCCAGAAGGTAAAAAGACAGCATTGCTAAAAAGCAAAGTCATCTGTGGCTCAAGCTTGCATTGCTTGTGAACGCCACACTTTTCACCACGCACACAGCTGTGCTCCACTGAAAAGTCACTGGCCTGCAAGTGCTGCTGCTGAAACACTTAATGGAATGAAGCTGGAGGTGGGGAGATTCAGGCTGGATGTGAGGAGGAAGTTCTTCACCATGAGAGTGGTGAAGCCCTGGAATGGGTTGTCCAGGGAGGTGGTTGGGGTGCCATCCCCGGAGGTGTTTAAGCCCAGGCTGGACGAGGCTCTGGCCAGCCTGATCTAGTGTGGGGTGTCCCTGCCCATGGCAGGGGGGTTGGAACTAGATGATCCTTGTGGTCCCTTCCAACCCTGACTGATACTATGATACTTCCAGTGAACTGCAAGCTCTGCTGGGAGGTGATAGCAAGCCCTTTGTTAAACACAAAGCAGAAAGATTAGTCACTAGTTATCTGTGACTCAGGAGCCTGTGTTTATTTGCTAACTTTTATTAAATAAAAGCAACATTTCACAGAAACATTATCCTTCTTAATTTCATCTTTTACTTAAGCAGAGATTAGTATCAATTTTTTCTTTAACTGTTGAAGAAAAATGTCATCAAAATGATGCCCTCAGATACCCTGCAAGCCATAAAAATCACCCGGAGATGTTCCTGTACTCCCTTCAGAAGGATGCAGCCAGGCAATACCTCAGCTGCAACGTTCCCAGTGCTCCCAAAGCAAGCTCCTCTCCTTCCTTACCCCATCTGCAGTCTCACAAAGAGCCTTCCCTCCCACTTTGGTCAATATTTATGTTGAAACTTTCTGGTACTAGTCACAGGCCTGCTCCAAGAGTGACAGCAGAGTCCTCTCTTTTGGACAACCATTCTGATCAGGACATATCCTAGTACATCTCCTCTCCACACTTCACAGCTTCCTAAAAAGCACAGGATGATTTGGGTTGGAAGGGAACTTCAAGATCATCTAGTTTCAACCCCCTGCCACAGGCAAGGACACCTTCCACTAGACCAGCTTGCCCATGGCCCCAGACAATACTGCTTTCAACGCTGCCAGGCTTAGAGCTTCCACAACTTCTCTGGACAACCTGGTCCAGTGCTCTACCACCCTCATGGGCAAGAGCTTCTCCCTCATGTCTCATCTCAATCCAGCTTCTTCCAGTTTGAAGCCATCACTCCTCATCCTATCACTCCATGACTTTATCAAAAGACCTCCTACAGCTCTCCTGGAACCCCTTCAAATCCTGGAAGGCTTCTATAAAAGTCTTCCAAATGTAATTGTCAGAGTGGGGCGAGATGGGTGTAAGAGATGATTCTTACTCTCATGTTACCACTTTTAGCCTACTTGGACACCATTATCCTGCTTACCTCCAAGTCCAGTATTCAGTATCACTAAGGTTGGAAGAGACCTCAAAGATCATCGAGTCCAACCTGTCACCACAGGCCTCATGACTAGAGTAAGGACGACACTACTGGCCACTGCAGGCTTGAAATCACGACCTTCCCATTAAGGGTCTTATGCGAGTCAGTCATCAGCAAGTTTGCAGATGACACCAAGTTAGGGGCAGATGTTAGTCAGTTAGAGGGTAGAAAGGCTCTGCAGAGGGACCTCAACCGACTGGACAGATGGGCAGAATCCAATGGCATGGCATTTAACAAGTCCAAGTGCTGAGTGCTGCACTTTGGCTATGGCAATCCCGAGCCACAGTAATATGTAAGTTGTTCTCCAAGCTGTTCTACTACAGACATAGCTACAAGGAACAGACCTGAGGTGGTCTGCACTTAAAACACCTGGAGGGATTCCTTCTGAATCTTTTAGTCGATTTAAACCATCATTTAGAACCTCTCTCTTTCATTTTACTTTCACCCTCTGTTCTAGAAGAGTTCTTTAGGGATAAACTGCTGAGGCTTCTGTTGCTTGGTCGGGTTTGGATTTTAACTTCACTTATTATTTTGCTCCTGGCCATTAGAGGCTCCAGACAACACAAGCATCAGCCAGGCTTCTATCAGAGGTTTAGCAGAGGATAAAAGTTAATCTTAACTAATCTTAGCAATGAATAAAGCTTGGCTTCCTTTAGACATGGTGAGAAGAGTTTCTGAATTGCCCGCAAATGACAATATGTTTAATATGTTTCTTTCCGGTCTCTGAACCATCCCATTTTTATTGTCACTTCACTGACATCTTCAGGGAACATCTTTATGTTCCCTGAACCAAATTTCTAGCAAGATTTCATACACCACTTTGCTTTCAAACTGCATCTGATGATTGAAGATGCACATCTCTCAGTTTTTCTAACCCCCTCTAATTCCTCTCTTCAACAATACAGAAAGGGAAAAATTAAGACAAGAGCACACAAATGTTGCCACAAATCCACACAGTCTAAGCTGTGCCTGAGAAACTGAGCTCAGATGTCTCAGATGTCTCCTCTGAAACCCCAATAACCCCACCAGCAATTCCTCCTGTTGAAAAGCTGCTAGCTAATACATTGGCACTTTTTTATCCTTTCCCTTCAGACACTCTGGATAATCTGCTCAGAAGAAACCCCACAGCAAATGCCAGGCACATGTGCACTCTTTCCTGCATTAACCTCTCTGTGCTAACTGCAGGCACATTATCAATATACTAAACCTTAGCCTACAAAATCAGCGTTAAGCTTGATTTTCCAATCATCACTAACAAGCAGATGGCCTAAACTGTACTGCAGGCAAGGCAAAAACGTGATTATCTTGGAGTCCCCAGAGCTAAAGCTGAGAGCAAATCATTTGGTGTCCACTCCAAACTCATTTCACAGAGGTTGTGTGTCACAGCCCGTGACATCAGCTTAGGCTCTCAGTGACAGAGAAGCCCAGCGTGACTGTGATCAGTTCATGCCTACAGGGCTGCTCTGTCAGCTCCCACAAATAACACCAGATATTAGGTTTGCCCCAAGGCCCTGTTCACTACGAAAAGAACTGCTCATTGAGGGCCCCTTTCCGGACATTAGAAGACAACGACTCATTTACAAAACACAGCTTTTGCTAAGAGCAGGTTAAGGGAGGTGATTCGCCCCTTCAGCTCTGCTCAGACCCCACCTGCAGTCCTGTGTCCACCTGTGGAGCCCCCAACACAAGAAGGACATGGAAACGTCTCAAGCAGGTCCAGAGGAGACCACATAGACAATCTGAGGGCTGGAATAACTCTGCTGTGAAGAGACAGTTGGGGCTGTTCAGCCTGGAGAAGAGAAGGCTCCAGGAAGACATTCTAGCAGCCTTACAAAATTTGAAGGGGGCTCCAGGAGAGCTGGAGAGGGTTTTATTTGCTTGGAGTGATGGCTTCAAACTGGAAGAAGCTGGATTGAGATGAGACATGAGAAAGAAATTCTTGCCCATGAGGATGGTAGAGCACTGAACCAGGTTGTCCAGAGAAGTTATGGAGGCTGCAAGCCTGGCAGTGTTGAAAGCCAGGTTGGCTGGGGCCTTGAGCAAGCTGGTCTAGTGAAAGGTGTCCCTGCCTGTGGCAGGGGGTTGAAACTAGATGATCTTGAGGGTCCCTTCCAACCCAAACTATTGTGTGAAACACTCTATTCTAATACAGCTGGAGTTGTTTAGCCTGGAGAAGAGGAGGCTCGGGGAGACCTTATTGTTGTCCACAACTACCTGAAGGGAGGATGTAGCCAGGTGCGGGTTGGTCTCTTCTCCCAGGCAATCAGCACCAGAACAAGAGGACACAGTCTCAACCTGCGCCAGGGGAGGTTTAGGTTCAAGGTGAGGAGAAAGATCTTCCCAGAAAGATTAAGAGGCCACTGGAAGGGACTGCCCAGGGAGGTGGTAGAGTCACCATCCCTGGAGGTGTTCAAAAAGCCATTGGATGTGACACTTGAAGCCATGATTTAGTTGTCATGAGGTGTTAGGTATTAGGTAATAGGTTGGACTTGATGATCTCTGAGGTCTTTTCCAACCTGGTTGATTCTACACAACAGGACAGAAACCAAACACTAATTTAATAAAAAGAGTAGCAAAAAATCAGAAACCTTCAGAATTCTGTCCAGCTGCTGAGGGATGGATAAAGCCAAGGATCTCACTGGTGGGGCCTTTGCAGCTGCATAGTACAGCAAAGACCACACAAGCTTACAAATTAAACAAGTCTAGGCTGTACATGAAAGAACATAAATACAAGCAAAGCCAATTAAAAAACAAATACCAAGGACAACAGATTCCTGATGAAGGCATACATTTGGCCTTATTAACTGAAACTACAAGCTCCAAAAGACTCCTCTTTATGTTCAGAAGCCCTGTAGTTAATATCTTCACTCTTTCCACTTGATCGGATCACTGCACTCAACTACGGCTCTGATTTAATCCTATTACAACCTCTTCAAACACCTACCCTAAGAACCAATCTGAATAACTGCTGCCCTATTTTCCTCCCCCCGGCCCTTACCGCTTCACATGGCTAGAATAATCTTCTGACCAATATATACTCTTTTGCCCTTCTCCAAGAAATGTGCATAGCAGCGTTCTACAAAGCTAGCAGAAAGGCTGTGGCTGGGTTTTACTGACTTTACAGGTTACCACACCTCAGGTCAGTCTGTCTCTTCGGGATGCCCAACTCCCCAGCACTTGCAGAACTCTATGTCTATGCTCTTACAGAATAGAATAAGCCAGGTTGGAAGAGTCCTTCAAGACAATCACGTCCAACCCATCATCCAACACTATCTAATCAACTAAACCATGGCACCAAGCACCCCATCCATTCTCCTCCTAAACACCTCCAGTGATGGCAACTCCACCACCTCCCTGGGCAGCACATTCCAAAGGCAAATCACTCTCTCTATGAAGAATTTCTTCCTAACACCCTGTCTAAACCTCCCCTGGCACAGCTTGAGACTATGTCCTCTTGTTCTGGTGCTGATTGCCTGGGAAAAGAGACCAGCCCCCAAATGGCTACAACCTCCCTTCAGGTAGTTGTTGACAGCAAGAAGGTCTCCCCTGAGCCTCCTCCTCTCCAGGCTAAGCAGCCCCAGCTCCCTCAGCCTCTCCTCATAGGGCTTGTGCTCCAAACCCCTCCCCAGCTTTGTTGCCCTTCTCTGGACACGTTCCAGCAAGTCAACATCTTTCCTAAACTGAGGAGCCCAGAACTGGACACAGGACTCAAGGTGTGGCCTGACCACTGCTGAGTACAGGGGCAGAATGCCCTCCCTGCTCCTGCTGGCCACACTGTTCCTGATAACAATTAATTCCTGATACAGATAACTCCGGCCCACTCCAAGCCATGCACATTTGCCTGTTCACACATTTAGAGAGCAGTCTCTCAACCTCAGCAAAGCAGACATACATTGAAAAGAAACCAAAACAGTTAAGAGATCAAACTTATAAACAAACAGAAAAGGCATGTGGTGATGTCACTTGCTGTGGAAAGCTTTGTGGATACTGGGGAAAGAAAAAAACATGTTTCATCTACAAACCAAAACAAGAACAAGAGCACATAACAGACATCCTATCCTAAAAACAAGCAAACAAAAAGACAAACAAATACATTTAACAGGTGTGCAAAGGTTCGCCAAAATAAATAAACCCAAATAAAACCAACCCCAAAACATTTCACTACCCCGCAAGAACTGTTACAGCTCCACAACCCGGTTATTATGGCCATGCAGATTGACTCCATTGTAATCTGAGCCACCCTAATCGCGGCTCAGCTGAAACACACGAATCCGGCCGCAGGAGCAAACAAGTTACTAAGCAGAAAACAGCAAACGTTCTCCCAGACATGAGAATCTGCTTCCATGTGCCTTCTCTCATTTCTTTTCACTTCCTTACACCAAATCCTCGTTTCCTCAGGGGACAGTGTTTAAAGCCTCTCAAATCAGAGATTAGGTAGACAGAGTGATTAATTTCAGGAACTGTTGGAAGCAGGGAGGTTTCAAGAGGACAGCCTTCACAGCCACTGCGAAAGCTTTCAGTCCCAAGAGGAGAAACTATAAACACTGCCAAGAGACCGAGCAGACTGCTCTCCGGCCCCGCCGAACAGGGTGGGAGCGGGGGCGAGGCCGCGGGCCTCAGGGGCGGAGGCCGCGCCGGCTGGCCCGGGAACAAAGCGGCGCGGAGGGGAGCGCGGAGGGGAGGCGGGCCCGGGGGCACAGCGCCAGCTCGGGGCTCACCCGGGCCTGTCGCTCCAGCTGGGAGTGGAGGCTGGAGCCCTGCAGCCGCTGCACGATCCGCGCTATGGTGAGGGACAGCCCGCTGTCCGGATCCAGCATCGCGGCGCTGCCCGCAGCAGCCCCCGCACCGGAGCGCTTTCGCCGCCGGACCCGCCCCGCGTTACCCGGCAACCGCGGAGCGCGTGCAGGCACCCGCGCGGGGCCCGGGCGGCGAGCGAGCCGCGCGGAAAGGTTCCGGGCCGCCGCGGGGACCCGCTGCCGCCCGACCGTGACCCTCCCCGCGCAGCCTGGGCGGCCCCACGCGGAGCCCAGCGTCCGCCGCACACCCCCGCGGGACACCCGCGGCTGCCGCTTGCACCCCGCAGCTGGGCAGGCTTCCCGCGGGCCAGCGCGGGCCGGGTACCAGCTGTCCGGGGTCTGCTGAAGGGCTCACTTGTGTTTCCTAAGTAAAGGGTTGTCATATTCAGTATCACTAAGGTTGGAAGAGACCTCAAAGATCATCGAGTCCAACCTGTCACCACAGACCTCATGACTAGAGTAGGGTCATTGCCAGGAAGTGCAAAGCCTGCGAGGGGGCTTGGGCTGCCGAGTGTCAGCAGCTGGGCACGGTGCTGCTGGAGACACCCAAAGGTGCTTGCTTTGCCCTTCTCTCCACGGCTGTCCCAGGCCCACAGCCTGCACCATGTCCTGAGTGCCCAGCTGGCACAGGTGGGGTTGTGACAGCAGGCCCCCGAGGCCTGGGTGGCTGCTGCCACCCATGAGTGCCCCCCTGCCAGGCCCTAGGCATCCCAGGGCTGTCTCAATAACGAGTTACATAGTATCCTGCATCATCATTACTTAGGGCTCGCTTAACCCACGCAGCTTTGCCTTGGCAAGGACTAAGCTTCTTGATGCACCTCAGCTGAGCTGCTGCAACCAGGAGCTCTGAGGCAGCGCCTTCTAGAAAGGCTCCTCAGCTCTAGCTGTTGTCCAGCAATGCTTTGTGCATCCACTCTGATTTACATCAAATGATGTCAGCTCAGCTCCTGCAATCACTTGGGAAGGTAGGGGCAGGAGTGAGCACATTTTTATTCCCAGCATGCTGGTAGTTAATGAAATGTATTTGCATGCCTTCCCAACTGAGCAAGCATGGGAAGCGTGCTAGCTTTCTTTGCTAGTTCCTAAGCAAAGAGTTCACACGGAGGCAGTACCTCTCCTCATTCTGCTTTGGTTTGAGTTTTATCAAGGAGAATCATTTGGCTGTGCAGTAACTTTACCTGCTAAGGCAAGCATGTACAGAGAAGCCAGGCATGGCTCTAAGCTCTGCAAACTTGCTGCCTCTAAATCCAGTGTTTGACACAGCAACTGTGAGAGGAGGCTCTGCCCCCTTGGCTGGCATCCCCCTCAGCCCCTTTTTCTTTGCCAGTTTTTAGAGAACCTGTGGACTGCCACAGGGAAGGCATTTGCAAAGTGTGCCATTGATCAGCATTGCTGGATGTGCAGGCACTCAGGGGCTGAGTCTGTGTTCAGTAGCAGCACAGCAGCTGCAGGCTGTGCAGTCTGACCTGCAGGCACCGTGCTCAGCCTGCTGGCAGGGCGTGCTGTGGGACAGGAGCCAGGCCACCTTGCTGGGCAGAGCAGTGAGTTCCACTGCTGCTGGGGAGTATGGGCAAACAACACAGCAGGTGAGCTGCACTTGCAGTGCATGGGCCTCTGCAGGTCCTTATCTCTATAAGCTCAACAAAACAGGAGGAAAAGGTTATGCCAGCTGCACATCCATCAACATTTCTTCCTACCTAACCAGGGGGCCACCAGGCCCCCCGGCCTTTGTTGTCACCACCACCATCACCCAGTGTGCATCATGGGCACTCACCAGTGATGAGAAGAGGATCCCTCAGCCCAGATGGGCTCAGCTTAGGGCTTCTGTTTTTCCTGGTGGGGATTAAAAAGGGGAGTGGGTGGGGAGGGCAAAGTGGCCACACCTGGGGTGGGAGGAGACTCCAACAGAGCCTGGGTGCTCTGGGATTTGAGGGGGAAAAGGGGGGAAATGAGGCAGTTGGGGTGCAAAAGGGGCAGATATGGTGGGAAAAGGGAGGTAGTGGTGAAAGGAGGGGATTTTACAATCACTTTATTTTCCATAAATCTTCCATAATGCACAACTGCAGTTCCTGGTTTGCTTTGCCTCCATGCAAAAAGAACAATCCAATCAATACTTCATAAAATAAAGCACAGTGGTGGCTATTACAGTGAAACCTTTCCAGAAGTATCATTTTGCTTGGTGGGAAAATCTGTGATTTTCAGATCAAAATAACAAGTTTTAACAGCAACAACAAAGAAGTTCTCCAAGAGTGAATTTTCTCCCTGGATACCAGCAGTAAACACCAAGATGTTGAAGGGTCTGGAGCATGTGCCCTGTGAGGAGAGGCTGAGAGCCCTGGGGCTTTTTAGTCTGGAGAAGAGAAGAATGAGAGGGGATTCAGTAAATGTTTATAAGTATCTGAGGGCTGGGGGTCAAGAGGGAGGGGACAGGCTCTGCTCAGTTGCACCTTGTGATAGGACAAGGGGTAATGGATGTAAACTACAGCACAGGAGGTTCCACCTCGATATGAGGAGGAGCTTCTTCACTGTGAGCATCACAGATCACTGGAACAGGTTCTGGAGTCTCTTTATCTGGAGACTTTTAAGACCCATCTGGATGTGTTCCTGTGTGACCTGTGCTAGATTCTATGGTCCTGCTCTGGCAGAGGGGTTGGACTCGATGACCTTCAAAGGTCCCTTCCAACCCCTAACATCCCGTGATCCATGAGTAATTTCCTGCATTGACTACCTCTGCTCAAAACCTGGCTTTGTTTATCATCCTTGGTTTATCACCACCCATGTGCACACCTGCCACTCTTCATTCCTGGCTCTTCTAGGCTACTGCCACCCTGTGTACTGGGTTTATCTTTGGGCACTTACAGTTCCAGGATGGGCAGGAAAGCTTGCTTGTAGTAAATGCCACTCAAAGCTAAAAGGCAAGGCACTATAAAGAGACAATGGTTACAGGATCCCTCTAAGGGCTGTTAGCCCTTACCATATCCAGCTAAGAAATCTCCTGCTTAAGTGCCTGCATCTTTTCTGTTTCCTTACAAGGAGTTCACTGCACAGCAGCTGGAGAAATCCAAGGTTATTGTTAAAAAAGACCACTGGCGGTGGCAGGAATAACAACTAGCTCCTCAGCCTGTCCCCTTGCTGTCACCCAGCTGGTTTCCCTTGGTTTCAGTGTTTGCAGCTGCTGCTTTTTCATTGTGATTTACTTTGCTATTGCAAGCAAACAACTGCAGCACAGGCAGCACAGAGGGGGTCTGTGATGTCCAGCAGGGCATGCCAGAGACAGCTTGCTGATTTTGTCAGAAGGGCTGATGCAGTTGTCATTGTTTGGGGGGTTCCTTTGGTTTATCAGTAGTCTTTCCATCTCTTCAGTTCAGTCCTACACCTTGAACACAGTTCTCTTCCCCATTGTATTCCACCTCCATTATACCTGCAGCGCTTCATAGTGCTGTGCCTTCCTTCACTGCACTTCATGCCAGGTTACTGCACTTACCTATACCTGAGACTGTTGTCCCAAGGGCCTTTTATTGCAGGTCTGGAAGGCATCAAGAATTTGGCAAGGGGAGGTAAAAATTGCATAGTCAGTGTCTGAGATGCTTCACCCATATTCTCCCTCTCTTTCCTCTGGTGGGTTTTTGATGCAGGAGAGGATATGAAACAACATGTACATCATATTGTCATCTTTAAGGCCACATGAGACAAAATGCATTTGAATGCTTCCAAATTATCCTGAAGATCAGTTTATTTCCTAAAGTGTAAATGCAGTCAGTAAAAAGGGAAGACATCCAAAGGATGCACTGGGTGCCTGGCATCTTGACTTTTCTCCATACAGCTGGGTTCACTGACCTAATAAGAACTTAGGCTCTCTGCAGGTATCACCAAAGGAGGCAGCAGCCCTGAATGGCAGAGTAATGGCTAAGGGAATCCAATAAAATCCCAGCAGTGGCAATAAAATCCAACCCCAAACTCAGCCAAACCCCACACACATTCTTCCCACTCCTAAAAGCCCTCCAAATTCCTCCAGACAGGAGAACAGCCTGGTTTGAAGTCCTGTTAGGTACACTGCAGTTTCATTGCTGTTTGGGATGTTTTTAATCTAAAAAGCAACTCCTGTCCAGAACTTCATCTCTTCTTTCTCCATTTGGAACCAGTTTAAGTCATGAGGGTTGAGCATGTCCAGAGAAGGGCAACAAAGTTGGTGAGGGGCTTGGAACACAAGCCCTATGAGGAAAGACTGAGGGAGCTGGGGTTGCTTAGCCTGGAAAAGAGGAGACTCAGGGGTGACCTTATTGCTCTCTACAACTACCTGAAGGGAGGTTGTAGACAGGCAGAGGTTGGTCTCTTCTCCCAGGCAACCAGCACCAGAACAAGAGGACACAGTCTCAGGCTGTGCCAGGGGAGGTTTAGGCTGGAGGTTAGGAGGAAGTTCTACACAGAGAGAGTGATTGCCCATTGGAATGGGCTGCCCAGGGAGGTGGTGGAGTCACCATCACTGGAGGTGTTCAGGAGGAGACTTGATTGTGCTTGGTTGCATGGTTTAGTTGATTAGGTGGTGTTGGATGATAGGTTGGACACGATGATCTTCAGGGTCTCTTCCAACCTGGTTTATTCTACTCCTTCTACTCCTGATCCTCCATCTCAGGCTGTTAGCAGAGCTTCCCTTGTGAACTAAAGCATCACATTCAAAGACCTTCTCCTTGGATCTCTCATCCCAGCAGGCTCTCTCAGAGAACATCATATGCAGTTCTTCTCTCAGTGTGCCCACTCTTTTTTTTAGACTAATGTACACCAAATTTAATCTCAGCTATGGGCCAGTCCTTCAGGCTTGCCTTTATAACATCCACTGGTTCCCTTGTGCAGTCAGCACCATGATCTATTGCTTGGAGCTGATAACAGAAAGGTGGGACAAAAAGTGTCAGTGACTCACTCTCATCACTTTCAAGCTTCATTCAGATTCCTTCCCCCCAAATGACAGTGCATATGTTGGCAAGTTCCAATACTTTATTTAATACAATCAGATCTTAAGGAGTAATGAGATTTCCCCCTCCCCCCCCCCCCCCCCCCCCAGATACCACTGATGCAATCTGAAGAACATAGGAAGCTTAGCTGATGTCTCTTCACTTATCAGGACAGAAAATATCCCCTTCACAAGGAGCAATATATTCTCTCTACTGCATGGCTGAATTTGAGGGCCAGACTTTGACTCCCTGGATTATCCTGGATTATTATTAATGCTATTATTCCCTTTTGAAAATATCTAACAAACACATGGGGTGGAATTTTATCTCTACTGTTGAAAAATATCAAACCCTCAGTTTTTTCTGTCTGTTGAGCATCAGTCCACTGAAACAGAGTCTTGATCCCATATCATAGGTTTTTTTTTTGCAGCAGGGGAATTTTTCTCCGGTGGAAAATGCAATAAATGTTTTAAGGCAGTCTGTTTGACTTGTGCTCACACACAGTTTATTACAAGAGTCATGTCAGTGTGTGTTGCAAGTCTTCAACAACCAGCAGGTCACCCTGAGTACATCATTTAGTGTCTAAAGCCCAGCCTTCCTCTCCTTAGTCATTAAGAAGGAAAACCAAACACTTGGGTGACAGAACAAGGATCTCTCCTTGGAGAGCAGTTTGGGACTTTTTTATTCTTCTGATTGAGGTTGGGTGACAAAGTGGATCAACCCCTTTTCTGACCTATTCATTTTCAATATGAAGGATTAGTAGGCCAACTGGTTTCCGTGATACATTTTAAAAGTGAAGAATAAACCAAGAGGATCTAGGAACTCTCACAGGGTTTTTGCAGTCCCTTCCTGATGGTGATGTAGCTGGAAGATGACCAGAGACCACAGTATCACTAAGGTTGGAAGAGACCTCAAGGATCATCAAGTCCAACCTGTCACCACAGACCTCATGACTAGACCATGACACCAAGTGCCATGTCCAATCCGCTCTTGAACACCTCCAGGGATGATGACTCCACCACCTCCCTGGGCAGCACATTCCAATGACGAATTACTCTCTTGGTGAAGAACTTTCTCCTCGCCTCGAGTGTAAACTTCCCCTGGCAGAGCTTGCGACTGTGTCCCCTTGTTCTGGTGCTGGTTTGTGTCTCTACCCCTGTACTATTTTACAATACCAATTTACAGCTTTCATGATAAGTAAGCTGGATTTCATCAGAGAAATATCAGTCTGCACTCCCGGCTTCTTCTCAAACAGCATTCAATCCAGAAGCCCTTGGATCTTTGGTAACATGTCAGACCAGAAAAACAAGTTTCCTATCATTCTGGATCAGACAATATTTGAGATGACCTACCACCTACTCCTTCTTAAAACAGGAAGCCAAAATGTGCATAGCAGCTTATATCATCAGCTGATTTTTTACACTTTATTTGAATATTTCCCACGGAATCCAGTTTAAAATGTCCACCTCCCTCTAGATACAGCCTTGTGAGCAAGATATTCCACCCAGTAACGACCCTGTTTAAGAGCTAATGAAATAAATGGAGCTTTACTTATTATTCTGCCAGAGCATTCCCATTTGGCTGCTAATAGCAACTTTTATGACCAGCTATTAAGAATTAAGTGAAGGCTTCGGGGAGGCCTGTCTTTACAAAGCATAAAATAGCAGCTGACACTCCTGGCTTGCTAACTGAAATGTAAATAAACATCAAAGAGGTAAGAGCTCTGTAAGATTATGGTTTCTGCAAGGTTTAAACCCAGAGTGAGAGTGGAATGCAAGAGCATTTCATGAGCACATAACTACAAATATTTAAAACCCCTTTACCCACTCCAGCAACATCACTAAGCAAAGCTTGTAAACATCAAGTAACAATTGGTACTGATCTTCTTTCATGGTCTCAACAGGAATATCTCTCCTACTTCAATGTATTCATTTTCCCCACACTGCAGGATTGCAAAATGACTGCACTGGAATACAAGGAGATCAGTGGGAAGAAAGGAGGCATCCGAAATGTGCCGCAGTGGCCACCACTGGTATGATCTGTGCCTGCCTTGCACTGCTTGGTCTGTACAGAGCATGCTGAACACCAGTGCAGCTGATCACAGAAAGGGCCATGCCAGATGCACAAAATTGCAAATGTAAGAGGATGACTCCAGGCACACACGTTATGAAGAGACATCATGCCCATCACTTGCAAGAGGGGAGAGGGGAGAGGGGAGAGGGGAGAGGGGAGAGGGGAGAGGGGAGAGGGGAGAGGGGAGAGGGGAGAGGGGAGAGGGGAGAGGGGAGAGGGGAGAGGGGAGAGGGGAGAGGGGAGAGGGGAGAGGGGAGAGGGGAGAGGGGAGAGGGGAGAGGGGAGAGGGGAGAGGGGAGAGGGGAGAGGGGAGAGGGGAGAGGGGAGAGGGGAGAGGGGAGAGGGGAGAGGGGAGAGGGGGAAGGGAAGGGAAGGGAAGGGAAGGGAAGGGAAGGGAAGGGAAGGGAAGGGAAGGGAAGGGAAGGGAAGGGAAGGGAAGGGAAGGGAAGGGAAGGGAAGGGAAGGGAAGGGAAGGGAAGGGAAGGGAAGGGAAGGGAAGGGAAGGGAAGGGAAGGGAAGGGAAGGGAAGGGAATTAACCAGGTTGGAAAAGACTTTTGAGATCATAGAGTCCAACCTACCATCCAACACTACCTAATCAACTAAACCATGGCACCAAGCACCCCATCCAGCCTCTTCCTAAACACCTCCAGTGATGGTGACTCCACCACCTCCCTGGGCAGCCCATTCCAATGGGCAATCACTCTCTCTGGGAAGAACTTCTTCCTAACATCCAGCTTAAACCTCCCCTGGCACAGCTTGAGACTGTGTCCTCTTGTTCTGGTGCTGGTTGCCTGGGAGAAGAGACCAACTCCCTCCTGGCTACATCCTCCCTTCAGGTAGTTGTAGACAGCAATAAGGTGACCTCTGAGCTTCCTCTTCTCCAGGCCAAGCAACCTCAGTTCCAGTTTTCCAATGTCTATTAAAGCAGAATCAACAGTGGATCACAGACCTTCTCTGCATGCAAGGATCACATCCCAGAGAATCAACTTGGGATATGTCTGGTTTATGAGCCTCTGGATATCTGGGGACACCCCAGCATCCAGAGCCTGGCTCTATCAAAAAGTGAGCTGAGAGAATTCAGAGCACAACTTGTCCTTGAGCTTTTGTTTCTCCCTTCTTTTGTGAGCTGAGTCTTCTCCTTTGCAGGTTTAAAACAGTTCTGTAATGTAAGTGAAAGCTAAACAATGAAAATGAATTTAAAACCGAGATGCTCTCAGTCACATTAACTCCCTGCACAATGTAATGTTGTATAAACACAGGCACACAGTCCAAGCTGACTGCAGCAATTGTTCCTCAGAGCATTTTCTGAAGGGTTGTATAGACAGGAGCGTGGCAGTGAGACCAGCAACACTGTCCTTTCCCAGCCCAATTGTGCTCAGACTCTGCAAGTTATTGTTTGTATTGTTTGGAAATCATTCTGTATGGAAATGCTGTCTAATCCTCCCAGTATATTCCATTTAGCACAAGGGCTGAAGTAAATCAGAGTATTTGTTATCGCTGTGGGCCTCAGCCTCCTCTCTCTGTTTGCCATGAAGTTCCAGCTGGCAGTTCCCACATCCAGTTATTGGGCAGTGTTGTACCTGTCACAGCACTCCAGGATGCAAAGAGGACCTGGCTAATTGACAAATAAAAAGAAATGTTCCAGAAGTGTAGACCTAGAACAGAACTTCAGCCAGTGTAAATTATCTTCAGTTCTGAAGATCTCCCTGGACCTCTTCTTACTGGGTTCAATAATTACTGCAAACTGGCAGCTAGCAGAGTTCCAGTTAACTGAAAAAAACCCACAACTGGCCTGGATGTTGTCATAGCAAAAGAACAAGAGCCAGACAGTGAAGTACTGAACTGTGTACAAGGAAATGCACACCAAGGAGTCTAACTTCAAATCTTGCTTTCATTCTAGGAGCCCCAGAAGCTGAAGGAGCAAACCCATCATCTCACTGAGTACCCTTCCATGCAAGATCCTGACTATGGAAAGCCAGCAGCATTCAAGACATCACACCACCTTTTGCTTTTCTTTTAGTCAGATCAAAACCCTATCTGGGTTAAGTGCTGTCAAGGAGAGAGTCTTGTTTGTGGGAATCGCTGGGAGGGGTTTAGAGACAATAGCAGCTGTCTGTGCTGTACCAGGAGTAATGGCAGGAAGGTCTTCTAAAGGAGAGACACTGTGCAATAGCTTCTCAAATCTGGACTAGAAAAAGCTCTGGCTGGCTATGTTATAAAGAGATAGACAACTGCAAATTGTTTTCTCTTTCTTACTTCTCTTTACACTCACTTCATGGTCTGAATTGTCTCAACTGAGGTTCATACTCACAATGCTCTCTTCATTGATTTCTGTCCTGTTACGTGAGGTATTTCATTGAATCACAGGATGGTTTGGGTTGGAAGGGACCTTAAAGACCATCTAGATCCAACCCCTTGCCATGGACAGGGACAGCTGTGACAACTAGAGGATGAGGAATACTGGGAGAGGAGATGCAACTGAGCCTGGGGCCAGGCTAGTGTTGCCCAAGACAGATCATAGCATGTGCCATAAACTATGAGTGAATAATTCATCCCAGACCTCTCCAATAGTGTCTCATGGGCTGCCACAGGCCTCAGGAGGATATTGATGTGATCTCAGGTCACTCTGGGCAGGCCATTTACACTTTTTTCTTTGAGGCAGTTTTCCCTAAGTTTTACATGACTCCTGCACAGCATCTCTGGAGCCAAGCACAATTCCTGGCTGCTCTTTTACCCAGCTCATGGGAACCTTTGCATCATTGTGGACATGGCCATGAAGGTTTACAGACACAGCTTTACTCATCCTGTTCACCAGTGAGCCCTGAATATTGCGTTAAAGCCACAGCCATCTCCTGAGAGGCCTCATCTCTCTGCTAAGAATGATGGCATGCCAGGCTGTCTGGGTGCCCATGGAGCCACCAGGATCAGCTATAACACAGCTCCCAGGCAGGTCACATGGGTGATGATGCCAACACCCAAGGAGTTTAAGCACCATGAATTGGCACTTCAAGAGAAAGAAAAATGGTAATCCTCAAAATCATTTAGAAAACACCTTGAGAAGTGCCCAGATGGACACTCAAGATCTCTGGAATCTTCCAGCATTTGTTAAGCTCCATGCCACAGCACTGTGACCCCTGCAGGTGCTCTGCAGGAGCAGCTTGAGTCCTTTGATGCCTTCTTAGGTTGGTAGATGCTGTCTCAGAAATCCCTGGCAGTACAGCCTGGGACTCTGCAGTAAATTTCATCATCATGTTGCTGAGTTCAGATGAGAGGGATATAAACCAGTTTGAGCTGCAGGTGCTGCTGTGAGAGACTGACAGACTCAAGCTCATCACCTTGGAAAGGCTTAAAATAAAGGTGTCCCTGAGTTTTTCCTGTGTTCTCCAGGAGGGTCTCCTCATCCAGGTCTTGAATAGAGTAGAGCAGAGTAGAATTAACCAGGTTGAAAAAGACCTTTGAGATCATCAAGTCCAACCTATCACCCAACACCATCTAATCAACTAAACCATGGCACCAAGTACCCTATCCAGTCTCTTCCTAAACTCCTCTACCACCTCCCTGAGCAGTCCATTCCAATGGCCAATCACTCTTTCTGTGAAGAACTTCTTCCTAACATCCAGCCTAAACCTCCCCTGGTGCAGCTTGAGACTGTGTCCTCTTGTTCTGGTGCTCGTTGCCTGGGAGAAGAGACTAGCCCCACCTGGCTACATCCTCCCTTCAGGTAGTTGTAGAGAGCAATAAGGTCTGCCCTGAGCCTCCTCTTCATAGTTTGTATCTGTGTGAGAAACTCCACTGCATCAGCGGCCTAATGCCAGCGGAGCCTTGGCAAGTGGGAACAGGAGGAGACCAGGGCTTTCCATATGTATTTCTTGTAACTCATTTATTTTGTTTCACTTGCCAGGACAAGAAAGACCTGGCAATAAACACGAAATTACTTGCAGGCTGGACACCAGATAAAGATAAGCTTTTCCAGATTCATCATTTCACAAGTGGAGCTTCTATTTAAATATAAGGAAAGATCGTTGTCAAGTTAATGAAAAAAGGCAGGACAGATGTCTGCTCTTCAGGAGGAAGAATGAGGCAACCACGAGTTGATGTGGTTGGGGTTTGGACAAGAAAAGCCTCACACATGTAACACCAAACAACAGCACAGCAACAGTTGTGGCTGCACAGCCACCGTGCCCAGGGTGTGACACTGCAGGGCAGAAGAGGGATTTAGACAAAACCCAAAGAATAAACCACTGCAATGGCAGACTGTGTTGTTACCATGGATTAGCAGCCTCCACTTCTTCAGTTACAAGGGAAAAGAATTGTTTTGGGGTTGGGTTTTTTTTTTTGGTATGGTTTCCTGTAGCCTGTCTCCACAGGTACATTCTGGCACCTCAATTACTCCTTAATTAACAAAGCAAATTTTGTTAATAAATGAGCCTGGTTAATAAAGCAGCCAGGTCAAAGGAAGTCCTCGCCTAAAACTTCCCCCATCCCAAATAATGCCTGATTAAGTTCAGGGGGGACAGACATTCAGGTTTTTGTCTCTGCTCAATAACAGAATTAGATCTGTGATTAGCCAGCATTTCATTAAGACAGGATCCTTTTTTCCTTGCAGGCAGATAATGAGCTGATACTGATTTGCATGGAGAAGGATCCATCATGCCATTAGCTAAACGCAGAGGAGAGAAATGATGCTAAAAAGGCAGCTCAAAGCTGTCCAAACATCAAGATTATTGGCTGTACAGCTGAGTAAATCTATGCAAAAAAAAATGGCCTTGGAAAAAAAAAAAACCTCTTTGCTCTTAAATGTTTCATACAGAAATCCACTCCAAGGGGGGAGTCAAGAGTTCAGAGAAAATTCTTACTCATTTAGTCTGGCAATTGAACCAGCAGACACTGAATCCAGCTCAGCCCAGGACCAGATGGTGTTCAGCCAGAAATTCTAAAGGAAATAGTCAAGTTATTAAACATGACATGTCATCTCTTGCTTAGAACTATGTTGTTGCCAGAGGAAAAAAACATGTGCAGATGTGATGCCAGTGTTTGAAATGGGCTCCAGGGGAACCAAACCTTTGGTATTAGGAGCCAGTCTGTAAGCCTGGCACCTGTGGAAGGACAACAGAATAGAATAGAATAGAATAGAATAGAATAGAATAGAATAGAATAGAATAGAATAGAATAGAATAGAATAGAATAGAATAGAATAGAATAGAATAGAATAGAATAGAATAGAATAGAACACAACACAACACAACACAACACAACACAACACAACACAACAGGTTGGAAAAGACCTTTGAGGTCATCAAGTCCAACCTATCATCCAACACCATCTAATCAACTAAACCATGGCACCAAGCACCCATCAATTCTCCTCCTAAACACCTCCAGTGACAGTGACTCCACCACCTCCCTGGGCAGCCCATTCCAAAGGCCAATCACTCTTTCTGGGAAGAGCTTCTTCCTAACATCCAGCTTAAACCTCCCCTGGCACAGCTTGAGACTGTGTCCTCTTGTTCTGGTGCTGGTTGCCTGGGAGAAGAGACTAACCCCCACCTGGCTACAACCTCCCTTCAGGTAGTTGTAGAGAGTAATAAGTCTCCCCTGAGCCTCCTCTTCTCCAGGCTAAACAATCCCAGCTCCCTCAGCCTAGGGGCATGATCCACACCACTGAGCTGCTCCATCACTTCTAGGTTTGTTTCTTCATTGCTTCTCTAGGCAGAGCTTCCTAAGGCCTGGGAGGACTTAACACATGGCAATCAATCTTCATGGATAGTTCTGGAAGACCTATCCGGGCTATGAGAGTGAAGCTGGCATGGATTTGCTCGCCAGAAAGACCTTAGGGAATTGTGGAATCAGGAGGAGGGAGAATCATAGAATCAATAAGGTTGGAAAAGACCTCAAAGATCATCAAGTCCAACCTGTCACCACAGACCTCATGACTAAACCATGGCACCAAGTACCACATCCAATCCCCTCTTGAACACCTCCAGGGATGGTGACTCCACCACCTACCTGGGCAGCACATTCCAATGACGAACGACTCTCTCAGTGAAGCACTTTCTCCTCACCTCAAGTCTAAACTTCCTCTGGTGCAGCTTGAGGAAATGGGCAAGCAGACCATTGGTTTGAAATGAAACAGGGAACAGCATGATTAGAATCACAATTAGCATGACTAGAAATAAAAAGCAGGAATTAAAAGTTGGAGTGAAGGCAGGTTGAGCCCCACTCCCAGCTAAGGAGGTTTTGCTGCAGTTGTTCTCTTTCATAAATACAAATGGAAAGAGGGGTGAGGTAAAAGAGTTTCCTGCTGGTGCTGGGGAATTCAAGAAGAGAGGCAGAAACTGACTGTGACAAACTGAAGAAAGCTCTTTCTAATAAAATGCAGGAGAACAAAAATGACTGCAAAGCAGAAAATTGTTATAATTCTCCATGAAGAGTGTCAGGCTCCAAACTGGGTATAGCTATGCAGGAAAGAGACCTCTGAGCTTAGTGGCAGGATCTTCCATGAAAACCTCAGCTCAGTTCTGCAGGATCTTCCATGAAAACCTCAGCTCAGTTCTGCAGGATCTTCCATGAAAACATCAGCTCAATTCTCAGCACTCATAAAAAAAATTGGAAATGGGATGACAGGGATTATTAGGAAAGGAACAGAGGGAAAACCAACACAAAAGCTCAGTGTGTCATTATTGAAGTCCTTGGTTCATCTTTACTTGTTAGCATCTGTGGAAGACTGTAGACTGTGGAAGACTGTAGAATAACTAGGAAAGGTTTAGACCTGGGCCATGATGCTGATGTCAGGAGGCATGAAACTGCTGTTTACAAGGAATGAATGGTGGACCTGATGCTCCTCAGCCATGACAAAGCCATGGCAGGTACACAGAAATTAACTTCAGAATGATAACTCCATAATAAGGTGAGAAACTGTCATAATAAGGTGAGAAACAGCCACAGTGCAGTCTCTGACTGCAGTGATCCCAGTGATGTTCCACCCAATGGCATCCTGGTCTGCATCAAGAATAGTGTGGCCAGCAGGAGCAGGGAAGTCACTGTGCCCCTGTACTCAGCACTGGTTAGGCGACACTTGAAGGACTGTGTCCAGTTCTGGGCCTCTCAATTTAAGGACATTGAGACACTTGAATGTGTCCAGAGAAGGGCAACAAGGCTGGGGAGAGATCTCGAACCCAAGCCCTATGAGGAGAGGCTGAGGGAGCTGGGCTTATTTAGCCTGGAGAAGAGGAGGCTCAGGGGAGACCTTCTTGCTGTCTACAACTACCTGAAAGGAGGTTGTAGGCATGTGGAGGTTGGTGTCTTCTCCCAGGCAAGCAGCACCAGAACAAGAGGACACAGTCTCAAGCTTTGCCAGGGGAAGTTTAGGCTTGAGGTGAGGAGTTCTTCACAGAGAGAATGATTGGCCATTGGAATGTGCTGCCCAGGGAGGTGGTGGAGTCACCACCCCTGGAGATGTTCAAGAGGGGATTGGACATGGCACTTGGTGCCATGGTCTAGTAGTCATGAGGTGTTGGGTGACAGGTTGGACTTGATGATCCTTGATGTCTTTTCCAACCTTGTTGATTCTATGATTCTAATCCTGCTTTCCCTCATGAAAATTGTCCCCACCAGATCTCCATTCACTCTGCTGCTTCTTTTCTTTTTAACCTGGTCCTGGAGACTTCACGGAAGACCTTTGCAATTCAGTTCAGCAAATCTGGAAGCCCAGCAGGTGCTAAGTGCAGAGGCTCAGTCTGTATTTCACCACATAAATAAGAAATCATCTTTCTTTTCAGTGTAACTGTAGTTGCTGCTTCTCCTTCTAGTTGCTTCCTCCAGGTACAGGAAAACCCAAGCTGTAACTCATCAGAACACCAGCAATTAACTCCTCACCCCAAAAGTACAGGGGTATCACCAGTATAGAAACTGTAGATTAAAAATTAATCTGGAGAGATCCCACCCCCAGATAGCAGCACACCTATGGTAAATCAATAATACAGTAAATAAAACAGAACTCATGGCACCCCTTCAACACAACTGCAGCTGGAAACATCTCTGACCATTCCCCTGATGCAGATCTCACAGAAGGTGCCAGGAACCCAGAAAGGTCTCTTCCACATTAAGAATAAGCCCAGAGCAACAGTTTGACATCCTGCTTACAGAAGGATTTGAGCTCCATTACAGAACATTGAATACAGCAAAGGAATTGCTAAACATAGTTACCCAGTCTGGTTTGCAGCAGGTCGGGCTGCTACCATGATTATAAATAATCACAATAACTTCTAGTGGTGCTCAGTGCTTCTGAAAGCTCAGAGGTGTTCAAGCTGAGAGCCACTTCACAACAAAAGAAAATGCTCTGGCAGTTGAGGATTCTGTTGCAGTGAGAGTGGCATGGACATGGAGAGCATCTCAAGTGCAAAGGACACCTCAGAAACGCAGAAAGGGACTGCAACATTTGTTCTGAATTGTTTTGTCCTTGGGTTTTGTCCTACAGAGAGTAGTTTTCAAAGGAAAGAGAAGCTGTTGGCAGCTGGGCAGCTCAGACCAGCCTATGTCTAGCTGCTGTCTTTGGAGCACTAAAAAGCAACCCAAGCTCAGCAGCCCTCGCCAAAACACCCATTGCTTACCCCATGCATTACCGCTGCCAGATCAGCTCCTCTCTTGGCTGCCATTTCAGCTGCTTGGGCACTATCAGAATTCTAAACTACCAGGGAAAGTCTTAAGGAAATACTGAAATAATTACTGAAATTAATTTAAAACTCAAACAAAAAAACAAAAATTGTTTGTTTTTTTTTCTCTGTTTAATTAAATGCAAAACATTTGTGATTTAACAGAGTGGTTGATTGGTAACACCCAGCAATTCAATCATAGAAAACATTAAAAAAAACCCCAAGAACAACAAAACAACCAGAAATAAACAAACCTCGACAGGCTGGACAGATGGGCAGAGTCCAACGGCATGAGATTGAACACATCCAAGTGCCGGGTTCTGCACATTGGCCACAACAACCCCATGCAGTGCTACAGGCTGGGGTCAGAGTGGCTGGAGAGCAGCCGGGCAGAGAGGGACCTGGGGGTGCTGGTTGATGGTAGGATGAACATGAGCCTGCAGTGTGCCCAGGCAGCCAAGAGGGCCAATGGCATCCTGGCCTGCATCAGGAACAGTGTGGCCAGCAGGAGCAGGGAGGTCATTCTGCCCCTGTACAGTGCACTGGTTAGGCCACACCTCGAGTACTGTGTCCAGTTCTGGGCCCCTCAGTTTAGGAAGGAGGTTGACTTGCTGGAACGAGTCCAGAGAAGGGCAACGAAGTTGGTGAGGGGCTTGGAACACAAGTCCTATGAGGAGAGACTGAGGGAGCTGGGGCTGCTTAGCCTGGAGAGGAGGAGACTCAGGGGTGACCTTATTGCTCTCTACAACTACCTGAAGGGGGGTTGTAAACAGGCAGAGGTTGGTCTCTTCTCCCAGGCAGCCAGCACCAGAACAAGAGGACACAGTCTCAGGCTGCACCAGGGGAGGTTCAGGCCAGAGGTCAGGAGGAAGTTTTACACAGAGAGAGTGATTGCCCATTGGAATGGACTGCCCGGGGAGGTGGTGGAGTCGCCGGCACTGGAAGTGTTCAGGAGGAGACTTGACAGGGTGCATGGTTGCATGGTTTAGTTGATTAGGTGGTGTTGGGTGATAGGTTGGACACGATGATCTTGAAGGTCTCTTCCAACCTGGTTTATTCTATTCTATTCTATTCTAAAACAAAAAGCACACCCCAAAAAGAAGAGAGCCAAATTAGGCAGCTAAAAGAAAATCAATATTCAGAGAGGCTGATACCTGACGTTCAACTTACTGCTCAGTCACTTGCAGAAATGGAAAGGGTTTCACTTTTGTTTCTTCAATAAGATTTTCTCCCATTTTGAGAGTCAGGAGTGGAAAAATGAAACAGAAGGTGTCACTTGAGGCTGGTTTCCTACCAGCACATTGCACCTTCGGACTGAAGTCCTGCTGGGCTGAGTGCTTCCTTCAGCAATGGGTGACACATTGTGTTCACTGAGTGCCAGCTTGAGTTGTCGTAGCTTGGCTTGTTAACAGCTGCAAAAGCCTGTAAAAGAAATGGGGAAAGTTTGATTAATCTGCTAAGGAAAGACAAGCTAGGAAACAGAACTGTAGCTGTCACTTTTGAACCCACACCCCTCATGTATCTGCTCTCACTAATGGCACCACAAATCAAAGCTGGTGGGACTGGCAAAGAAATCCAGCAATTCCAGTCTGTGGGTATCAGCTCTGAAGGGCTGGGAGCTGTTGTCAAGAATCTGTTCATTGCTCTGCCTATTTAAGCAGAAGAGATTTTAAATGTGAAATTTGCTTCCCATTCAGTCAGAGCAGGGATTAATTTACAATATTAATTTACATTCCTGGCCACAAACAAGCTGTGTACTGGAAGTTAAAAGCCCATCACTCCTCTGTGAACACTCCAGGGAGCTTGATGCTCGTGTGTTTAAAAAGCAGAGCTCAGGAGAAAGGGTTTCTCTCAAGCAGGGAGGCTGGTGGTTGTGTTTTAGGTTAAGGCATAGCTGGTGTGTCACATGGATCAGCTCACCAGCTCTGTGTCCAAGCCACACACAAATCCTTGTGCCGAAAGAGAGAGCACACAGGCTTCTGCTTGCATTGCCTGACCCCTCTACTATCACCCTCCTTAAGGTGTGAGCCAAGACCCCTGACATCAATCATGCAGTGACTTGCCAGGGTTGGGATCAGGCACAGCACTTCTGTGGGGTTAGCACTCCACCAAAGGTGACAACTGAACAGCCCTTGTTCTCCTGAGCACACCCAGCCCTCAGACTGCTCAGGAAATGGAATGATGGAATGGTGGGGGATGGAAGAGTCCTCCAGAGATCATTGAGTCCAACCTCCTGTCAACGCAGGGTAACCAAGAGCAGACCGTTTAGGAGCACATCCAAATGGGTCTTGAAAGTCTCCAGAGGAGAGTCCACATCCTCTCTGGACAGCCTGCTCCAGGGCTCCAGCACCCTCACAGCAAGAAGTTTCTCCTCATGTTGAGGTGGAACTCCTTAAATTCCAGTTAGAGTCCATTGCCTCTTGTTCTATCACAGGACACCACTGAAAGGAGACTGGCCCCTTCTTGACACCCACCCTTCAGATATTTGTAAACATCAGTAAGATCTCCTCTCAGCCTGCTCTTCTCCAGGCAAAACATGAAATAAATATGAAGCAAATAATCATTTTTTTGTGAGAGGCACACAAAAGCTTCACTGCTTTTCTCTTCCCTGCCCTTTAATTCAGCTCCTCTCACCAATCTCAATACCACAGCTGAGAGATGGGTTTATCACTCATCGCTCCCTGGCTGTGATTTGTTGGTGATGGCAGAGCAGGCTCCTCTGAGCCACACTCCGAGAGGAGAGCAGGAGCACTCTCACGAGGGGTTAACACTGTAATCTTCTCCCAGCCTGTTTATAATCCCACAGCAGCCCAGCGAGGAGGTGGCTCTGCAGGAGAGCTCGGGGCTGGTGTGGATGTGAGCACACGTGTGAGCGTGGGGCTGCTCCTCCAGCTGCTGGGCTGCCCTGGGACAGACCTGCTCCAGCCCCAGCAGGGCTCTGTGTGCTCCTGATGGGGAGCTGGGAGAGCCTCCTTGCACAGCTCCCTCACTGCTACTGCTGCTGGAGGTTCCACTCAGAGATGTGTTTGCTCACTGGAAGTATGGGCAGGTAGGCACCAACCCACCCTCTTCTCATGCCAGCTAACCTGTGGCTGCTGAAGGATGGAAATAATTGATGCCAGCCTTCTCGGGAACGGCACCAACATCACTGCTCTCCTCTGCGACATCCTCCTGGAAAATGACACCATCTTCTGCCTGGAGGAGCCACCTTATTCCTCTAAAGGTATGTAGAGAAAACCAGATTGTTTTGCAGGGAGCTGTAGTTCTAGCTGGAAGTAGAGATCCTGCGAAAGAAACAGACACACAAAGTGCTTTGTCTTTTTCCTTTGCAAGGGAGTGCAAAATCAACTGCTTGGTAAGTCAGGATGAGAAACAGGCAGGGAAGAACTTAGTGTGTGCTGCTTTCCCAGCTGAAAAATTGAACTACAACAGAGTCTGGATATAATGGAAAACTAAACCAGCAGCACTGGTGGGCACAAAATGCTAAAGGCTTGGAGAAACACAATTTGTACTCTTTGGACAATTCAATAACAACAGAGTTATCTGATCTGATGCCGTGTCTGAAAGTGGTTGATAGGAAATTACAGCACTCTGAGGGGTGAAAAAAAAGATCCCTGTATTAAACTGCTTTTTATTACTGTAATGTTTCTTACTTCTGCATGAAGGAGAAACTCCTTCATGGTGAGTGAATGGAGCAGTGTGGGCAGAAGGCACTCCCCAGAAGTTGTGTTTGGCTCTCCAGTGTACCTGGCAGTGCTGGGTTGTGTTTTCACATTGTGTGGTTCAGAACAAGTGTAAGAATCTCAGAACTGCTGCTGGGTTTGCCCTGCTGCAAGGACATAAACCTCGGTAAAGCCACACACAGAAAGGCTCTGCCTTTTGGCTGGTGATGATACATGTAACACCAGTCTGTCAGCTGCATAACTGATTGTGCCTTGTGCCTACCTTCAGATTTCCACCAGATAATTCGGATTCTGCTCTACTGCTTGATATTCCTGCTCAGCATGCTGGGGAACACGCTGGTGATCACCGTGCTGGTGAGGAACAAGCGGATGAGGACGGTCACCAACACCTTCCTGCTGTCCCTGGCAGTCAGCGACCTGATGCTCTGCCTTTTCTGCATGCCCTTCACCCTCATTCCCAACCTGCTGAAGGATTTCATCTTTGGTAGTGCTGTCTGCAAAGCTGCTACTTACTTCATGGGTAAGCTCTGCAAGTTTACACTTCTTTTGTATTTATACTTACCAGACTAGTGAGATGGGTGAGGTGGCCATCAAAGATGAGTAAAAAGCTGGCTGTTTCCATCTGCCATAGTATCATAGTATCAGTCAGGGTTGGAAGGGACCACAAACCATGACACAGCTCTCAGAAGCACAAAGAACCAGCTTTGGAACGCAGGTCTCTGTGGTTCTGGTCTCCCCAGTCTGAGCCAGCAGAGCCCAGAGGCACCCACTCCATCCCAGGGGCACACAGAAGGGTGAGCTGGAGCGGGTGCAGTGAGCAGTCTGCTGCATGACCACGCTTGTTTACCCACCTCTGACAGAGCATCAGCAGGGTCCACATCACCCATCAGAGGGGCCAGGGTTGTGCAGTCCTCTCTGAGGGCAGATTTTGCTCACAGAGGTTTGACACCACCAATACCTGACAAAAAAAAAAGGGCCAAAGTAGGTGTGATGTCTGGAGGTGGAAGTTAGAACAAGAGCTTTTTGAGAACAGAGCAGGTGTGATCAGAGCACACCAGGAGACCACAGGTTTTAGAGGCTGACTTCAAGAAGCATCACTTTTACATCCCTTGCCATGCCCCTTTTAGTTGTGGAGCCAGGGGCTTCAAATGCCTGGATCATGCAGGGCTGTGTAAGTGATTTTGCTCACTTCCAGCACTTTCTCTGCTTTTGCTTGTTTCTTAAGGAAAAAACAAGAACATTAGGTAGAGTTGTTGCTGCCTTGGGACACCCTCAGATAGCTACACAAAGCTCAGCTCTGCTTTCAACCTGTGCCCTTGGGAGCTGTGATGTAATGTGAAAGTGCACAGGTAAGGCTGCAGGTGGGAACCCAACACCTTTCTGCAGATAAAGGCCAGAAGAGCAAAGGCCATATTTGAACAGCCAGGGGGAACTGCTGCCAGGAACACCACAGAGCTGGTTTCCTGCACACCACCTAAATTATCCCAAACCCATGGTTACAGATTTTTAAACATGAAGTTTTTTCACCAGGAAGGTTGGGGTTTTTTCGAGGAGTTAGAGGGTGGCTATTTCCCATTAGCAGTTCAGGTGAGCAGAGGCTTCAGCTGACAGCCAGACCCTGGCACCCTTCGCATCACCCATGCTCAAAGGTCCATCTTAAGATTCACAGGTTGCATCAAGTTGGAAGGGGCCCCCCCAAAGGTCATCTTGTCCAAACCCCCTGTGGTCAGCAGGGGCACCTTCAACTAGAGCAGGCTGCCCAGGGCCCCATCGAGTCTGAAGATGTGTGCAGACATTTAAAACTACAGACAATTCATATGAAGATAGCTGCAAAGATGTGGCCATTTTGCATTCTGGCCCCAGTTAGAACGTTCAAAAAGATCATTAAACAAAGGCTGGGTCACTGAAAGCAAACTTTCATAGTATCATAGTATCAGTCAGGGTTGGAAGGGACCACAAAGATCATCTAGTTCCAACTCCCCTGCTATCAGCAAGGACACTCCACACTAGATCAGGCTGGCCAGAGCCTCATAGTATCATAGTATCAGTCAGGGTTGGAAGGGACCACAAGGATTATCTAGTTCCAACCCCCTGCCATGGGCAAGGACACCCCACACTAGATCAGGCTGGCCAGAGCCTCATCCAGCCTGGGCTTAAAAATTTGTGACAAAGTGGAGGAGAAGCATTGATAACCTTGAAGTAAGTGATCAACTGGGGCATACCTCAGTAGCAGTGATACTGACTTCTGTGTCAGAGTTGATAACGTGTGAACAGGGCACTTGAAGGACAAAGATTCTGCCTCATGGCTTCATTTCTGCTGCTTTGTAACTCCATTAGCATCTAATAAATAAATTAAATAATGATTAAAAAAAAAAAAGGAAAGATAACAATATTTAATTCTCTTGAATGAGAAAATCAGATCACCAGTCAAGCAGGACAACTGAAAGAAAAACAAACAACAGAATCATAGAATCATTAAGGCTGGGAAAAAAAACCCTCTAAGATCACAAAGCCCAACCTTCTACCCAACACCTCTGTACCCACTAGACCATGAACTTCTGTGTTAAAAGAGTCACTGACAGCTTCATCCCACTGATTCCAAATGAGGTTTTGAATTCCAGTGCAGCTGCTAGAGTGGACAAAGCACAGCAGCAAAGCAAGGGGCTGGGAGGGCAAGTGCCTTCTCTCCTTGCTCTCAGAATGCCATGGGTTGGTCTTCTGGAGCTAGAGGATTGCAGAGCGGGAACATCACTCCCGCCGCCTGCGTTGTTCTTTGCTGACTTAATCAGCGTGACATTTATAAATATTTTAGCTTCTAAACAGCTCACTCTATTTTTAGCCTTCTGTATGCACCCAGAAAGGTAGCAAGGCTATCTGAGAGCAGCGTGGCCCTTCGGCACAAGGAAGTGACCCTTGCCTCTGTTTGGCTTGCACAGGTGTCTCCGTGAGCGTGTCGACGTTCAGCCTGGTTGCCATCTCCTTGGAGAGGTACAGTGCCATCTGCAAACCGCTGCAGTCCAGAGTCTGGCAGACCAAGTCCCACGCTCTGAGAGTGATTGCTGCTACCTGGTGTGTCTCCTTCACCATCATGGTACCATACCCCATCTACAGCAAGCTGGTGCCTTTCACCAAGTACAACAACACCACAGCAAACATGTGCCGGCTCCTCTGGCCTAGCGACGTCATCCAGCAGTCTTGGTAAGACACAGTCAGGATGTCCTGGTAGCCTTAAGCCTGTTGAAAACCAAGGGCTAACCTTCAGCAAACCTCTACACTTCTGTCATGCTTATTTCATAGAATCACAGAATTATTTGGGTCAGAAAAGGCCTCCAAGACAATTGAATCCAGCCACCAACCCAACACCACCATGGCCACTAAACCATGTCACAATGTGCCATGTCACAAAGTGCCATGTCCAGACGTTTCTTGAACACCTCCAGGGATGGTGACTCCACCACCTCCCTGGGCAGCCTGTTCCAATCCCTGACCGCTCTTGCAGGAAGGAAATTTCTCTTAATGTCGATCCTAAACCTCTCCTGGCACAATTTCAGGCCATTTCCTCTTGTTCTATCACCTGATACTAGAGAGAAGAGACCAACAACCACCTCACTCCAGTCTCCTTTCAGGGACTTGTAGAAAGAAGTCAAAAAACCCCCAGCAATAACAAAAAAAGCAATCTCATTTTTAAGCGGCTTACATTATGACACTTGTGACAGGAGCGATGTCCAACGTGAGGGTGATTTTCACACCATGGCCTGCTAAGCTCCTGCTGTCACTGTGCAGCCAGCATCTGTCACCCCTCAGGCAGGAGCCCTCTTTCCCTCCCTAGTGCAGCAGTGTTTCCAGAGAAGCCTTGACCAGCCTTTGAGAAATGCAGGCACACAGAAGCACCCCCTGAGCACTGCCCTGCTGGTTGCTGTGCTTCTCTGAAGGGCCCATGGAGCAAAGAAATCACACTTGGAGAGAAAAAATAGGATAGGATAGGATAGGATAGGATAGAATAGAATAGAATAGAATAGAATAGAATAGAATAGAATAGAATAGAATAGAATAGAATAGAATAGAATAGAATAGAATAGAATAGAATAGACCAGGTTAGAAAAGACCTTCGAGATCATCGAGTCCAACCTATCATCCAACACCATCTAATCAACTAAACCATGGCACCAAGCACCCCATCCAGTCTCTCCCTAAACACCTCCAGTGCTGGTGACTCCACCACCTCCCTGGGCAGCCCATTCCAATGGCCAATCACCCTCAAAAACCCTCCTTGAAAACTGAGACCTTCTGGTCATTTGCAGAGAAGAGGGGCAGGGAGTTGAGGGGAGAGGCAGAGCCCCAGGTCCTGCAGGCCAGGCAGAGCAGACAACTGGGGCAGTGTCACTCACACACAGGCGCCTTGCACAGTGACCAAAGACTTCAGCTAGCACCAAGGTGTGAGATGGCCTTGGACATTGGTGGTCAGCTGGCACTGGACCAAGGCTGAGGTGTGCACCCCCACAGTGACACGGGCACAGACAGGCTGTGTTAGAGGGCACAGGGTGGGATGCCCCTCTTTGGGCTGCTGTTGCAGATGTCCAGCTGCCTTCGGGGCTTCCACCACAGCCTCAGGATCCTGGCTGCCCTGTCCCTGTCCAGTGTGCCACAGCCTGGGGCAAGTGATGTCTCACTGAAGTGGTGGCTGTCAGCACCATGGGCTCCATGGAGAAGCAGTAGCTGCTTATTTGGCTTCTGCAGGGCAGTTTTTGCATCTTGCAAAGCCCCGTGGCATCTGCACTCACCTGGTTCCAACAGGGAGCCCCATGCAAGGGCAGAGACACCTCCTGCCCTTCTGACCACCCTGGCTGTGCCCATCTCCTTTGGACCTGCAGAAGCTGGGCAAGAGATGTTTTGCAGCCACAACAGTCTCACTCCTCCTATAGTTTTCTGAGGGAAGAAGGAGGAGAACAGGTGGAAAGCTTCTGATGTCCAGAGCTGTCAAAATGATGCTCCAGACAAATCTTGAAATCCTGCCCCCCCCCCCCCCACCCAGTTCCCACCTGGGGAAAAAGTTTTCCTGGTTGTGTGCTGATCCCTGGTCTCTGTCTTCTGATTCTTTAGGTACACCTTCCTGCTGCTCATACTCTTCCTTATCCCTGGGATTATCATGATGGTTGCCTATGGCCTGATTTCCTTGGAACTCTACAGAGGAATAAAATTTGATGCCAGTCAGAGGAAATCTTCACGAGGTAACAAAGCCTTCAGGGTTTGGGGGGGGTGGGGTCTTTAAGTTAGAGTTGAAGATACAAGCAGTCATCCTGGCTGCTAAATGCCCATTATGGTCAGTGCTGGCTCGGAACCTGCCAGATGCCTTTGTTGACTGAAGTGATTCCATTATTCACCAGCAAACAATCCCTCACCTGTAGCTCGTTTGCAAAGGCTCTGGGCAGCTGACACTAAATTTCTGATTTGCTTATTTTAGAGATGCCAGGAGCTCTTTCCTGGCCCTGGCTGAGGACCACAGCTGACAACAAGCTCCACAATAAAAAGCCTTAAAGACAGAAGCAAATAACGTTGGAAACTCTCCTAGGTGTATACTTCAGCAAAGGCTGCCCTGACATCTTCTGTACCAATCTGGGTAGAGTTAGGCAGTAGGAATACTGAGAGATGGTGGACACAGGAGTGACAGAGAAGCAGGGCAGTGCTTTCTCTGCAGCAGCTCTTCAGCCATGGGTTGTGCCATTTATTTAAGCCTAGCTTCTGTTGTTTCTCTTTGAACCAGTAGAGTGCCCAGGTGGCCAAGAAAGCCAACAGCATCCTGGTCTGGATCAGGAACAGTGTGGCCAGCAGGAGCAGGGAGATCATTGTGCCCCTGTACTCAGCACTGGTTAGGCCATGCCTTGAGTCCTGTGTCGAGTTCTGAGCCCCTCAATTTAAGAAGGACTTTGAGACTCTTGAACATGTCCAGAGAAGGGCAACGAGGCTGGTGAGAGGTCTGGAGCACAGTCCCTATGAGGAGAGGCTGAGGGAGCTGGGGTTGTTTATCCTGGAGAAGAGGAGGCTCAGGGGAGACCTTATTGCTGTCTACAATTACATGAAAGGAGGTTGTAGCTGGGAAGAGGTTGGTCTCTTCTCCCAGGCAACCAGCACCAGAACAAGAAGACCCAGTCTCAAGCTGCACCAGGGGAGGTTTAGACTGGATGTTAGGAAGAAGCTCTTCCCAGAGAGAGTGATTGGCCATTGGAATGTGCTGCCCAGGGAGGTGGTGGAGTCACCATCACTGGAGGTGTTTAGGAAGAGACTGGATGGGGTGCTTGGTGCCATGGTTTAGTTGATTAGATAGTGTTGGATGATGGGTTGGACTCGATGCTCTCTAAGGTCTTTTCCAACCTGGTTAATTCTATTCTATTCTTTACTGTGAATCACTGCTGAGGCACATTCTGTGCCCTCTGTGAGCACTGATTTCTATGTGCAGAAAGGAAAGCAAGCACCTGCAGCGCCAGGTACGAGGATGGAGACGGATGCTACCTCAACAAAACCAAAAGGAAGAGGAAGATGCCGCTGCAGCAGCTCTCTGCCACCAGCCACAGCAAAATAGACAGGGCCAGAAGCAGCAGCTCCTCTGCCAACTTGCTGGCCAAGAAGCTGGTGATCCGCATGCTGGTGGTGATCGTCATCCTGTTCTTCGTCTGCTGGACTCCCATCTTCAGCGTCAACGCCTGGCGCGCCTTCGACACCGCCTCGGCGGACCGGCGCCTCTCGGGGGCCCCCATCTCCTTCATCCACCTGCTGTCCTACACCTCTGCCTGCGTGAACCCCCTCATCTACTGCTTCATGAACAAGCGCTTCCGCACGGCCTTCCTGGCCACCTTCTCCTGCTGCGCGCGGCAGCAGCCCCCGGCCGCACGGGGAGAGGGGGGAGAGGAAGAGGAGGGGAAGACCACAGGGGCTTCGCTCTCCAAATGTTCCTACACGCACATGAATGTGTCTGTGCCCCCCTGAGCCACCCCAGCGGAGGCCAGTGGTGCCCCACAGCAATGCAGGTGTCTAACTGCTGCTCCTGGAAGGTGACTGTGGTCTCAGCTGAGTGCTGTTCCCTTCTGAGGCAAGGAAATGCTTCAGCAAATGGTCAACAGAGAGAGTTTGATGGGGACTGGATGCTGTCTCTGCCTGAGCTTTAGGTCACTTTCCCTTCAGAAGGACAGAGGAAGAGGGCTCTTGGAAGAGAAGGGGACTTCAGACAAAGCTCAGGAGATGCTTTGTGTGTCATAAACTCTCCTGCAAAAATGGGTGTCCTTTGCCTCAACAGCTTCACTCCATTTTGGGCTGCGCTCAGAGTATCTTGTAAAATGTCCACACCAGCAGTGGATCTTCCTCAGACATGAGGACAAGCACTGCAGCTTTCACCTCAGCCCCTGTGCCTCCCCCTCAGCATCTCTCAGCTACACCTGTACCAGTTTTTCCACATCACTCGAGCTGAGCTAATGTATGTTGAGATGATTTTGGTGTAACCCTCAATCAAAAGAAGAATTCTGGGGCAGGGAGAAGGGGCTTGTCCACGTGCAAATGATGCTCTGAAGTAGAAGAATTTCATCAGCTGCTTTGTTTTGTGGTTTTGTTTGGGTTTTTCTAATAAAATGAAACTCAGTATGAGTGCTTCTGTGGCTGGAATGCATCCTTCACTTTGGCACTAACCTCAGTGGACACAGCTGACACCATTGTACCAGAACAAGAGGACACAGCCTCAAGCTGCGCCAGGGGAAGTTTAGGCTCGAGATGAGGAGAAAGTTCTTCACTGAGAGTTGTTAGCCATTGGAACAGGCTGCCCAGGGAGGTGGTGGAGTCACCATCCCTGGAGGTGTTCAAGAGGGGATTGGACGTGGCACTTGGTGCCATGGTTGAGTAGTCATGAGGTGTTGGGTGACAGGTTGGACTTGATGATCTTTGAGGTCTCTTCCAACCTTATTGATTCTATGATTATCAGTGCTCCCCTTGTGAAGGACTTCCTCCTTAGGCTGGACATTAGGAGGCAATTCTTCACAATGAGGGTGGTGAAACACTGGAACAGGTTGCCCAGGGATGTGGTGGAAGCCCCATCCCTGGTGACATTCAAGATCAGACTTAAGCTCCTGGGCACCTGCATCTAGTTGGAGGTGTCCCTGCTGACTGCAGTGGGGGTTCAACAAGATGACCTTTGAGGGTCCTTTCCTACCAGATGCAGTCTGTGACTCTGTGATAATTTAATGTAGTTTTTGGTTTAAATAAACCCCACAGAACCAGCACAAAGAAGGGGCTCTCTCCTGTGCTGCTGCAATCACCCACATGAGTAAGTGGTGGGCTCTCTACCCAGCCCCAAAGGCTTGAATGGAGATTGTCACCTGGGAAGCACAGGGATAAAGGCCTGGGATGGAGACAAAGAAGGGATTTCACCAGAGATGTTGGATTGAAGGTGCAGGACGATGCCCACAGAAGTCATGGACTTGACAATCAGAGTTACTCCTGGGCTGACACTGTCCACACAGGGCAGAAGGCACAGGGCTTAGAGAGGCAGAAAGAGCAAACAGCCAGCAGAGGATGGACAATTGGGTCTGAAAATGCAGCTTTCCTGAACTTTGGAACTTCTCCACCTAGACATTTGTAAACAGCCTCAACACAGCACCCCCCTTTGGAAGCTGCAGTTGTTGGTGTCTGGCTGAGCAAGGACCTCATCTTCTGGGCAGCGCGGGGGTGGCTGAGGGTGCTCAGCTCATGCCCTTTGCTCAGTGGAGCTCAGCAGCAGAGGTTCTACAGCTCATTTTGTGTTGTGAAGATATCCTGTTGGAGCTGCTTCTATCTGCTGGCTGGATCAGCACCATTTAAAGGACTTGTTATTAGGCAGGGATTCAATCTGAGCACGGCCTGGATGCAGATGTGGATATTAAATAGGAGGGTTGTAATCAGGACAATCTGAGCTCTGCACAGAATGACTGCAAATGCACTTTGGGTTCCAGCACCCAGAGCCACGCTCTGCACTCACTTCACCTGTGTCACAGAGCACACAGCTTGGCCTGGGTTTTTGTTTTGAGTTTTGTTTCTGGGCTGGGTGGTGGTTGGGTTTTTGGCATCCACCTTGTCTACAGACAGGAAATTAAAAGCAAATTCTGACCACTATTTATGCACTATCCATAGAAACAAATTCTTGCTGCCAGGTTAATAAAGTAGCTCTGTTCCTGGCACAGTGCTGAGGCTGCTGACATTGATCTGACCCTTTGCAAGGACTCACCAAATGAAATTATGGGATTTAATTCTTCACGATGACATGGACGTTTTACTTCACTTGAGGATGCAGGATGAGGCCCTCCACAAACCTGTCCTGCCTGCTGAAAACAAAGGCACAAAAGTAGCTGCTCTTGGGTTTTTGTGTAACAGTGAGAACAGGGTGAGGGGAAAAAAATATCTGAGGGATTGTATCCCTCTGGTAAGTCTGATTTTGTTGTAGGAGATGGCTTAAAATGGGGATGCAAATACAAAATATTCCATCTGAATACCAGCCTAGATGTGAACATTGCTGACTGTGCCCTGTGGCAGCACAGCCTGCACCACAGCTCTGCATTGCATTGGAGGGTAAACTCCTTTTGTTCAGCTTTGTGAGGCTGAAAGGAGCCCAATCTGTGACTGATTCCCCAGGGATTCTACCTGCCAGGGAGCACAATTGGGAAGTGATGAAGTGACTGAAGCAGGAGAAGGTCCTGATGGAGCGGTGGTGGGGGAGCAATCAGGGAAGGGTGAGAGCCCTGCCAGAACAGACACTTTTCCCATCCAAGGCTCTTCTGTGCATGTGTCACTCCTCCCCTCCATCACCCCCTCCTCACCTTCTTTTCTTTTCAACCAACGCAGTAACCCTTTGAGCATCTCCCAAAGTCACAAGCCTCAAGTCAGATCCCAGCAAGGAGCAGAAATTGAAGTTCAAAATGCAGTATTGCAACCCGAAATTCTGCTCTGGTCTCCTAGCAGAGGAACCCTCAGCCTTTCTGCAACCTGTGTGCATCTCAGTGCCACTCTCCTGACCTGTGCAAGCACAGGACTCCCTCCTAGCTCTGAGTGGTGCTGAAGACTCCCCCCAGCAGCAGTAGTGTGGATATTGTTGTTAGTGGAACTGCATCTTCAGCGGTAAATGTGCTTGAATAAACCTAGCAAAATCCAAGAGCCTGTGAAGTCTCCGAGTTTATAGAGCTGGGGGCAGCAACCCTGTCCTCAAAGTCCTCATCTGCAATGGGCAGCACCTACAGCAAACTCCTTCCCCCACGGAGCAGAGCACTGGCAAACCAGTGTCAGGTATGTGATGGTGTGCTGGGTTTGGCTGGGGTAGGGTTAATGCTCCTCCCAGCAGCTGGTTTGGATTTGTGCTGGGAACAGTGTTGACAGCACAGGGATGCTTAGTTACTGCTGAGCAAGTCAAGACCTTTTCTGCTTCTCACACCTCACCAGCAAGCAGGCTGAGGGTTAGGGTTAGGTAGTTGGGAGGGGACACAGCTGGGACAGATGACCTCAGCTGAACAAAGGGATGCTTCAGACCATAGGACATCACATTCAGCACATAAAGGTGAGGGAAGAAAGAGGAAGGACTCTGTTCCACATGAGGGTGGCTGAACACTGCCTGCCACAGGAAGTGGGAAAGGAATTTCTTGGTTTGCTTTCTTTGTGTGCAGCTTTTGCTTTAGCTATTAAACTGTCTTGTTCTCAATCCATGACTTTCCTCACTCACTCTTCTGATTCACTCCCCCATCCCACCAGGAGGGAATGAGCAAGCGGCTGCATGGGGCCGAGCTTGCTGGCTGGGGCCAAACCATGACAAAGCCCACAAATCTCTGCAGTCTTTGCCTTCTTCTCCTTTCTTCCCTGCCTCCTGGGTTTCTTTCTCCCTCTGTCTTTTTCTTGTCATTTTCAGCCGCATCTTTTTCTTCTGTACCTTTCCAGTCTCCAGGTTACTTTTCCCTGCAATGAATGCTGGATTTCCGCCCTCCCCCCCCCCCCCCCCCCCGCCTTTGACAGGCTTATTTTCCCTCCCAGATTTACTCTCCCAGAAAGCTCTCATCTTCATTTCCCAGATCACCTCTGGCTGACAGCCTCCTGGAACACCTTGCTCCAAGCCATAAATCCTGCCCTCAACGCAGTGCTTCGGCAGCTGCCTCTCACAGCCCCACCTAGGGGCTCACACTCCTGGAGGGGCACTCCTGGACACTGGCTCAAACTAGCAGGAGCTACAGGCTCACAAAACTAAACCATGCCACTAAATAACCTCCAGGTCCTCCTCTACTACTTCTGGTATCATTACTTGCAGCCTCATTTATCCAGATGCCTAAAACATTGCACGTGTTGGGGAGCAAGCTAAGGGTACCTTTCCCTGCTCCATGGCAGCACATGGGACAGGAGCTGCAGCCCCTAAGGGCTCACACCCACCTTACACTAGTTGTGGCCTCTTCTCCAATGCAACCAAACCCTTCCTGGCAAGATAGTGAGGGTCTCCAGGGTTCCTCCTGCCTCCAAACCCATGGATGGTTCAACTCATGTTCACTGTGGTTCATCATGATGCTCTCCTGGCTTAGAACAGAAGATTTCAGAGCAGATGTTACTGAAATAACACAGCAAACAGACTCACACACAGAGAACTCCTAGCAGCATTCAGCAGATGCTTCCCCACCTCCTTCAGTGGGGTGTGGGGCAGGTCAGCAGTCTGCTAGCCCCCTGACCATGGCTCTCCTGCCCATTTTTCCACACACAGAGTTCATTCCTGTTAAACAGCTCTGGCTGTTCTGCACAACCCACCCCTGGCTTGTCTCTCCTCAGCAATATCCACATCACAGCAGCCTCTGCCTCAGACATCCCAGCATTTCTAAGTGCTTTATGGTAGGAGGCAGCCAACACTTCATCAGACAGAGCTAGAAGCGACAAAGGTTTCAGAAACCATAAAAAACATTTGCAGTCAGGTAAGCAGGAGAACAAGTACCAAAAAAGAGAGATTTCTTCAAAAAGAAAGCAAAAAAGCTCCCACGAGCAGCCCCATCCTCCTTTCAAATTGTGGCTCCTGTAGCTCACAGTGGCCACTCACGGAAACAGCCTGCTCTGCAGGGCATCCTGTGAGCACCTAGAAGGAAGAAATCACAGAATTATTGAGGCTGGAAAAGACCTCTGAGATCATCAAGTCCAGCCTGTGACCTAACACCATGACAGCAGCTACACCATGACACCAAGTGCCACCTCCAATCTTTTCTTAAAGGCCTCCAGTGATGGTGACTCCACCACCTCCCTGAGCAGTCCATCCCAGTGCCTAATCAACCTTCCTGTGAGGAAGTGCTTCCTAATGTCTAACCTGAACCTCCCCTAGTGCTTCATGCCATATCCTCTTGTCCTGTCAGTAGTTGCCTGGGAGAAGAGCCCAGCTCCCACCTGACTACAGCTTCCTTTCAGGTAGTTGTAGAGAGTGGTGGGTCCCCTCTAAGTCTCCTTTTTTTCCAGGCTGAACAACCCCAGCTCCCTCAGCCTTTCCTCATGCAAATGGGCATTGCCTCTCCTGCCCCACCTCCAGCTTGCATCTCTAAAGCTCTTTTCCACCATAGCTTCCCTGCCCTCACCTGAGGACTGACAGCAGGAGCCTGAGCTGTGCCTCAGTGCTACCAGCTGGCTTGGCTGGATGATAATGTCCACCCTGCCCACGTGTCTGCTGTGCCTGCTCCACACAAGGATTCTCCTCTCTCTAGCAAAAGCAATGTTTCTACATTAACACAAAGTGACTAAAGTGCAATTTTTAACTGATTTGTGTTGTGGCTGCATGTCCTCCACAATGAGTGTGCATAAAGTTTTCTAACTGCCTATTACATAAAACAAGCTGAAGAGCTTTGGTGTCACTCCCACGTGCCCATGGCCTCAGCTGCAGCCATGTGTGCAGCTCCAGGCTCTGCTGCAGAGCCAGCAGTGGGTATTTACTCACACTTGTCCTTGGTCCTTTCTGCAGGAACATTTGTGTAGGTGCTGTGAGAGTCTCTCCACCTGTGCTCCCACAGATAGGGGGCGGAGGGCTTTTGAAGAGGGGACACTGCAAGCACCTGCTTTTGAGGAACTTCACAGCCACTTGGGCTGAAGTTGTGCCGGGGAAGGTTCAGATTGGACATTGGGAAAAACTTTCTTACTGGGAGAGTGGTGAGGTGTTGGAAGAGGCTGCCTGGTGAGGTGGTGGAGTCACCATCCCTGGAGGTATTCAAGACGTGTAGATGCGCACTTCAGGATACAGCTTAGTGGTCAGGGTAGTTGGGTTACAGCTGGACTCAGTGATCTTAAAGACAATGTCCAACCTTAATGATCCAATGATTCTGCTGCTTCTGCATTTTGCTGCACTTCCCTGCAAACAGGCTCAGCTAAAGGTGCATTGGATCATCTCCAGTAAAACTATTCCTCTCCTTATTTCAACCCAGACGTTTTGTTGGGGTGTTACTTTCCCTCCCATCCGTGGGGGGGCGACAGAGGGGCAGTTGTGAGAGCTGGCTGTGGTAACCCAGGATAGAAGGGTTTAATGAACACGCACGAGGGGCCAACAGGACAGCAAACATAATTAGGAGACGAGTAATAAGCAAAGAATTCTCAATTCAGGTAAAGATTCACAGGCAGCTTTCCTTAGGTCCACATTCTGTGTCATCTTTGGACAAGAACCTGCAAATCAGAGGCCAGGTCTGCAGACACTTCCATTTGATGCAGCTCCTAGCACTTCAACCCTAAGCAGCTGACTTTGCTTTCTCCCCTGCCCCACAGCACACTGGCAGAACCAGCAGAGCTGAAAGCACATTCCTCTCCAAAGCTATAGTTCACCTCCCTTCACACCCACTCCTCTCCTCAATTCTGCAGCAGAACTCCCACATTCTGAGAAAAACTGCAAGCTGCCTGAGGATTCAGAAAAGCCCACACAAAAAGAAAGGCACCCGAGCAGAACACCAAAAGACACAGACAAGACAACGGCAGGCTTGTACCCATCCATTTCCATACCTGAGGCAGATGCAGAACCCGAAGGATGCCAAACTCAGAGGCTGGATCAGATCTTTTTCAGACAGCAGTTAGCTTGCAAGGTGGCTTCCACAGAGAATCAAGACTCAGGCTGATTTTCTGTAGCATGCATCATTAAAATGATCTCTGAGTACCGTGGGCCGTAAGTCTTCCTGCTTTTGGCCTCCACAAACCCCTTTGTGAGAGACTAAATCTTGTCTCTCTTGATGTGACTCAACGTTCTCTACAGGAGGGCCTTGAGCAACCTGATCTAGTGGAAGGTGTCCCTGCCCCTGGCAGGGGGTTAGAACTAGATGATTTTGCAGGTCTCTGCCAACCCAAGCCAGTTGATAGTTCTAGAGCACATTAACTGAGCACAGCCAGCTTTTCTCCATCCCTCTCAGAAGCTTGCAGCTGCAAGCTAAATCAGGCACTGAAAGTCCCAGTTCTGCAATCCTCAGCATTCTCAAATTGCTTCTTTCACATGGGATCCTCCCACTGAATCCTTTTATCTGGCCAAATAATTTCACACCATTCTCCTCTGCTCTGGATTTTAGCAGCTTTATCACTGAGACTATGGAGCTAATGGCCAAGGTTCAGATGAAGAGATGTTTTTCCTATCTGTAGCTCTTCATCCAAGACCAGCACCATCCCACACAGTTCCTTCCAGCTGTATCAGCGCTGAAGTTTAGTAAGTGACCAACCTCCTTGCCAAAACCTCAGATCTGATTTCTCTTTGTCCAGAAGAGTCAATTTATCCTCCCAAGAAGCAGACTGTAGGTCTTTCAAATAATTTAGAAACCTAACCTCTCCCTGCCTTGGGTTGCTCACTGTTTGACATGTCCCAGCAAGGCATTCCCCCTTGCAGATATCAAGAACCATTTGCAATGCTTGCTTACAGCCCAAGGATCTGCTTTTCCCAGCACAATCTCTCATGCCCTTTCCAGACCCTCTGAACAACCCCTGTAGCCCCTTCACAGCCTCACAGGCAGAGCAGCAGCCATGTGTCAGTTTAGTGCAAAAACAGCACCGGAGAGTTTTTGCCATTCCAAATTCTCTCTGCTGTGTCCATTTCCCAGCTCTTAGACCCATCTGTGCCATCTGAGCTTGCAGACCACAGAATCATAGAATCAGTAAGGTTTGAAAAGACCTCAAAGATCATCAAGTCCAACCTGTCACCCAAGACCTCGTGACTACTAGACCACAGCACCGAGTGCCACGTTTTAGCCTGGAGAAGAGAAGGCTCAGGGGTGACCTCACTGCCCTCTACAACTACCTGAAAGGAAGTTGTAGCCAGGAAGGGGTTGGTCTCTTCTCCCAGGCAACCAGCACCAGAACAAGACGACAGTCTCAAGCTGCACCAGGGGAGGTTTAGACTCGAGGTGAGGAGAAAGTTCTTCACCGAGCAAGTCGTTCGCCATTGGAATGTGCTGCCCAGAGAGGTGGTGGAGTCACCGTCCCTGGAGATGTTCCAGAGGAGATTGGACGTGGCACTTGGTGCCATGGTCTAGTCATGAGGTCTGTGGTGACAGGTTGGAATCGATGATCCTCGAGGTCTCTTCCAGCCTTAGTTATACTGTGATACTGTCCAGAGGAGGGTCTCGTTTCCAGTTGCTCCCTAGGGCCCTGCTGGGGTATTCTGCCAAAGTGAGAAAGAAGCCAGGTCAAGAAGTTTCTGTTTCTAAAGATCAACCACCTGAGAGAAATGTCTGCAACAGAGGGTAGCAGCAAGCCAGGCATGCCAGCTGCAGCAATGGAGTTGTTAAACAATTAAACACGGTTCTTCTTTTTTTTCTCTTTTCTTATTTAATAAATAATATAAAAAAGTGAACTTTTTTTTCTTCTCTTTCTTTTTTACATTATTGTAAAGACAGTTTCTGATCTAACCCCAGCAATGGTACGAGCAGTGACGAAACCCACTGAGGCTTTTGGTGGCCGTCCTGTATCCTGCAGCAGCGGAGTCCAGCGTGCGCAGCCTCGCAACTGCCGACGGCTCCTCCGCTCCTGGGGCTGCCGCTCTTCTGCGCCGCTCTGCTTCCACAGGTGACTTCACTGCTCACTTGCAGAAAAGCAAGCACCCCATAAACCCACATTCCTTGGTTCACACTGGAAACCCTGGCAGGTTTCAGCACCTGATCAAGCCATAGCTGCTTTGCTACCATCGCACAGATGTCCCGCTGTCACGTCAACAGTACCACGGCGTTTTGCCCCGAGCCTCGCGGGAAGGAGAGGAAACCCGCTGGCATCTGCACATGGACACACAGAGTACACTTGACAAGAACACTTGCATGTGGTTTACATTTCACTTTTATTTAAACCTCAGAACTGCCCATATTGCAGGGGGTTTCTGGATGAAATATGGAACTGAGCAATTCATTCTACAAAATTATGGTAAAAACTTGCTCTTTTTTTTTTTGTTTTTCTTTTCTCTTTTTCCTACCTTATTGCTAAGAAACTTTACATGTGCACAGTTTGTAAAAATAACCCTTTTAAGACTGAATGCATGAACACGCTACACGCTGGACAGAATGGCATTGGCATAGCACCTGGGAGGGGGCAGATGCAGTGCTGGGCAGACAGAACGCTGACAAGAGTTAGAGAACTGCTCCTTATTTTCAGCCTCTTGAAGGGAAGAGATTGTTCAGTCCTAAAAGGGTTAAGTAGGAACCCTAAGGTACTTCTAAGAAAGCTGCCACTCAATCCCACAGTACAGTGCTTGAAAACAAAGTCCAAAGTCTGGCACAGGAAAGCTCAGACGTTTGTTCAGTACTCATAGACACAGCTGCTTTGGAGAGAAAGGAAGAGGATTAGGAACTGAAGAGCATCTTGGCTTCAAGATGGACACCTCCACGGAGTCATTTCATCTACAAGAGGGGAGCTCACTTCCAGTAGCTAATTTGTTTCACTTGGCATTAGCATTTTGTACACGGGGAATGCACTGATTTAGATCTGGAGTTGGTGTCTTTCCAGGTGACCCTTCTGATCCTGTCAGTCTGTGCACGAAGGACAGGATCCCATCACTGACACAGGTGTGGGGTGCCCTTGGGGCACAGAGCCAGGAAAACATCAGCAGTAGGTTGAGATCAGAGAGCTTGCTAGTGTTGAATTCTGAAAAGCAGTTCCAAACAACAGAGAACAGGAAAAAGGCAGAGCTAAATCTGAGCATTTCAGGTGCTTTTTTCTTCCTAGAGCTGGAACTCACAACATTCTGAACACAGACTCGATGTCTGTGCAGACAGAGCAACCAGCAGACTGACCAGCCAGACTGGCACAACTACAACAGCTTCACACACAAACCTTCCACAAGGATCTTACCAACATCTGGAGATATGATTAATATCATGAAAACTGATTAACAGCTTACAAGGCCAAACAAATGTAACAACATCACCCCGCAGGGAGAAGTTCAGGAAGATGACCCCTCTCAAAGATCTCACCAGCAGCAAGGACCTGGAAGACCATTTCTGTGCTATGGAGCAACCACCAGCACCAAGGGAGCCACAAGCCCATGGGGAAAAGGGGTTAAGTTGGTCTTGTGAGCAGAACAGCATGGTCTCTTTTCTCACCCACCTGGCTGTAGTGTGTAGAACAGCAGAAATCAGGCTAAGTCATTCAGATCTTTACAAGGTAAGGAATATTACAGCTACTGGGCACAGTTACCGTACATAAAGAAACTGAATATAAAAAAGTATTGCATTTACATGTAAAAATGTAAAAATAATGAGTACAAAAGCAGGTGTCAAGTTCTGAGAAGCTATTTTCAACAGTCTTTGAAGGTTACAAGGCTTGGTAGTTTGCCTGCTGTGTGCGATACCATAGCTTGCTCTTGAGTACCCTCCCGGTCTGACACTAGAGATCCCTTAATTAATTCTCAGACTAATTAGTGATGCACTCTGTGGCTCGAGCCCCATGGTAGGACACTGCTGTGCTTCTAACAAAACCTTGTGAAATGATTCCTGCCACAACACAACAAAATCCCGCAGCACACACACAGGTAAACAGAGCTGCAAGTCAGTGCCAGTAAACAGTAAAACAGAGATAAGGCCACAATGAGTCCTGCCCTTGGTCACGGCACAGGGGTGAGGTGAGGCAGGGTCACCAGTGCTCAGAACCAGCACGGGGACAGTGCCAGGAAGCAGGTCTGTAACAGCACAGGACACAGGCCCATGGTGCAGCACAAGCAGGTGCAGCAGGAGAGTGGCCCTGGCTTCACCATGAGCTAAGCTGGCTTTGTAACCCATTTCTGCCCTTGTCCACATGGCTCTGACACACCCAGCGCAGCACCGAGGCAAACGAGCCAAATGGAGCTTAGAGCAAGCCCACATGGCACAGAACATGCTTCCAGAGGGTGCTGGCTGTTCAGACTGGAACCAGTGGTCAGAAACACAAACCCAATGGGCACGGCCACCAGGCAGGCTGGTGAGCAGCACACTGCAGGGAGCCACAGGTCTGGATTCACACAGTAGGGTGTACAACGGTGTGAGTTCACAGAGCAGTGTGCAGAAATGGCTGAGCACACCACGAACTCTGTGTGTTGGCTTTAGAGAGGAAGGTGACACTGTCAGAGCTCGCTCCAGGAGTCTATGCCTAGAGTCTATGCCTAGTTCTGCCACTACCAGTGAGCTACTGGGACACGCTCTCAAAGACTAACAAAGCAGGCAGGGCTATCAGGAGGGACAAAACATGGCAAAGCCAACATGGAAAACAAATGCAACAACCAACAAAGTCAAAGTGCAAATGAGCCTTGAGTTTATGATGGAGAGAAGACTTGGACGTTGCACGAACTGTTGGCAGGGAAAGAGAAACCCACAGGAAATGAGGATGGGAGGAGCTGACATCTCCATAGTGCTTCGATGACTTTCCATTTGCCCATTCCTAAGCAGCAGGATGTGCTCCCGCCTGTGACGGTGCGGTCACTGCACAGTGAGAGCACGCCCTCTGCACGCCACAGCCTGGCCTAGCTCACCCAGCAGGATGAAGGAAAACACGCTGCTGGGACCCCAGGTGAGGGAGGCCACCACGCTACCTGCCAGTCCCACCCGCAGCACGCGCTGCTCGTGGTACCGCAGCCGCACGCCGCCAAGACAGGAGACACGCTGCCAAATGAAGCCAATGGGGACATTCCACTCTGGAAATAAAACATTTAACTTACACTTCATACAAATTATGTACAAGGTTAGAAAAGGAAACCGGAACAGAACCTGAAACGTTTTCAGATGCAACAGAACTGAGCGGGGAGGCGGGGGGGTGGGGTGGGGGAGCGAGTAACCCAGTAACAACCCTTCACAAACACCAAGGGATGCCTGTGAGGTGAACGATCACCAACACAACCCGCTGCTTGAGATGCCACTGAAAAAAACAACACAACCCCAACAACCAAACAAAAAAAAAATACAAACAAAAAAAAAAAACCCAAACAAACAAAAAACCCTCATGTAATGTTAGAACCTCAGGAATTATCACTATAAATACACATGAAACAAAAAAAAGGAGGGGAGGGGGGGAAAGAACAGAAACGCTATGAACAATGACCGAAAACAGAGCACTAAAGTTAACATACATTGCATGTATTGCAGGCAAGGCAGAGGCAAGTTGTTTTTGTTTTCTTTCTTTCTTTTTTTTTTTGTGTTTTGTTTTTTTTGTTGTTTTTTTTTTAAAGCTTTTGCACAGACTTCATATCATCTTAAAAAAAATACGCTGGCCCTTTACAAGGTTCTACTCGCCGAAATAAAAAACCGGTTTTCAGTCCCATAAAAAGTCACAAGACTTCAGTCTTTTAAGAAAAGAAAAAACAAAAGAAAAGGAACAGTTCCAGCCACGGACCAAAAATATATATATTTGTTTGGTTTTCTTTTTTTTTTTTTCTTTCTTTTTTTTTCTTTTAAAACTGAAAGAGTATTGGGGTAATTCGATTATACAAGCACGGTCAGGCTCGGGACCTGAATATACTTGAGCAAAAGTATCGGCAACAGTGTGGCCAGCAGGAGCAGGGAGGTCATTCTGCCCCTGTACACTGCACTGGTTAGGCCACACCTCGAGTACTGTGTCCAGTTCTGGGCCCCTCAGTTTAGGAAGGAGGTTGACTTGCTGGAACGAGTCCAGAGAAGGGCAACGAAGTTAGTGAGGGGTTTGGAAAATAAGCCCTATGAGGAAAGACTGAGGGAGCTGGGGCTGCTTAGCCTGGACAAGAGGAGACTCAGGGGTGACCTTATCACTCTCTACAACTACCTGAAGGGAGGTTGTAGACAGGCGGATGTTGGTCTCTTCTCCCAGGCAGCCAGTACCAGAACAAGAGGACACAGTCTCAGGCTGCGCCAGGGGAGGTTCAGGTTGGATATTAGGAAGAAGTTCTATACAGAGAGAGTGATTGCCCATTGGAATAGGCTGCCCAAGGAGGTGGTGGAGTCGCCGTCATTGGAGGTGTTCAGGAGGAGACTTGATGGGGTGCTTGGTGCCATGGGTTAGCTGTTTGGGTGGGTTGGATTGGTTGATGGGTTGGACGCGATGATCTTGAAGGTCTCTTCCAACCTGGTTTGGTTTGGTTTATTCTAAAAGCTCAGAAAGGGGGGGGGGGGGGGGGGCGGGGAAAGGGAGGAGGGGAGAAAAAAAAACAACACAAACCCAACACAAACAAACAAACAAACAAAAAATAGAAACTATTTGGTAACAAAAGTGTACTATATGTTGTGATACAAAAAAAGGTATGGTGAAAATGTACCTTTTATACTAAAGCTTATACAAGTTCCTTGGTCCATAAAAACTAGGTCGCGTTCGTGTTTTTCTAGTTTGCTCAACGTGTCTATCCCAGCCACTTCTCTGCGGGGTCTTTTCTTTTTCTCTTGCCCGTTACAAAGAAAAAAAACCCAACCAACCACAAAAAAATCCAAACATAAACAAACAAACAAAAAAAAAACACCCCAGCTGAAAAATAGATCTGTTGTTTTTTTTCCTTTCTTTTCCGTAAAGTTGTTATTGTTTCGGATGGGTTTGTCGGTTCGTTTTGTTTTTTTATCGTGGCTTCGGCGTTCCGGACGGGCGCTCGCGGCTGGCGAGGCTCGCGGCAGCGTCGCCCAGGCCGGAGAGGCCTTCCCCCCCGCGAAACCACACGAGTTGTTCAGTTCTGCTGAGCGGAGCACTTCAGAGTCAGTGAAGTCCAGGCAGACAGCAGCAGTTAGGAGACCACGGTGGCTGTGGAGGAGGTGACGCTGGCGGGGTTCGTGCTGACGCTCGTGTAGCCTCCCTCGCTGCTGGCGTTCGTGTCACTGGAGGCCATCAGGCTGGAGTTGGCTCTGAGGATGGCCCCGGCCGCGCTGCAGTGCGGCCGTGGCCCCGGCTCCGGCGTGTAGGTGAAGGTCAGGCTGGTGGAGTAGATGATGCCATCGTTGCGCACCAGGGTCACCGGCACCTGCACCGGCTGCCGCACCCAGCGCCAGCCCTCGCGGAAGGCGGAGATGTCCGGCACCACGCACAGCATGCTCTCGGCACACCTGCAACACAGACAGGCTCTGGGCATGGGCACCGGCACCACACACAGGCTCTGGCACCACGCACAGCATGCTCTCGGCACACCTGCAACACAGAGAGGCTCTGGGTATGGGCACCAGCACCACACACAGGCTCTGGCACCATGCACAGCATGCTCTCGGCACACCTGCAACACAGACAGGCTCTGGGCATGGGCACCGGCACCACACACAGGCTCTGGCACCACGCGCAGCATGCTCTCGGCACACCTGCAACACAGAGAGGCTCTGGGTATGGGCACCAGCACCACACACAGGCTCTGGCACCACGCACAGCATGCTCTCGGCACACCTGCAACACAGACAGGCTCTGGGCATGGGCACCGGCACCACACACAGGCTCTGGCACCACGCGCAGCATGCTCTCGGCACACCTGCAACACAGAGAGGCTCTGGGTATGGGCACCGGCACCACACACAGGCTCTGGCACCATGCACAGCATGCTCTCGGCACACCTGCAACACAGACAGGCTCTGGGCATGGGCACCAGCACCACAGACAGGCTCTGGCACCACACACAGCATGCTCTCAGCACACCTGCAACACAGGCTCTGGGCACGGGTACCAGCACCACACACAGGCTCTGGCACCACATACAGCATGCTCTGAGCACATGTGACACAGAGAGGCTCTGGGCATGGGCACCGGCACCACACACAGGCTCTGGCACCACGCACAGCATGCTCTCAGCACACCTGACATCCAGGAGCAGTGGTTGAGCATGGACAGCTCAAAGAAGAGCAGGCTACCACAGATCATCACTGCAGAGCAGGACACCAGAACTCATCTAGAAGGGCTGGACCACCCAGTCCAGCTGCCCATCTCACTCAGTGGTGCCCAGAAACTAAAGCCTGTTACTGAGGGCATGGCTAACGTGTCTCTGAAGCACTGAGAGGCTTGAGGGATCCGCCACCTCCCTCTGAAGCCTTTTCTAGTGTCTGACCACCTTTTAGGTCAAGAAATGCCTCCTAATGTCCACTCTGAACCTTCCCTGGGGCAGCTCTGGACCATCCCCACACTTCCTGGCATCTTTCTTCATCCATTTCGCCAGCTTTGTTGCCCTCCTCTGGACACATTCAAGGACCTTCACATCCTCCTCAAACTGCTGACAGAGCTCATGGTAAGGCTGCAGCAGTGCCAAATGCAGCAGGACCATCACCTCTCTAGAGGCAGCTTGCTTTCTTGGCTGCTGACTCCTATTGAGCCCACTGTCAACCAGCACTCCCAGCCCCTCTTCTACAGAGCAAACCACAGACACACTGGAGAGCATGCCCACAAGTACACACTCTTCAAAGCACCCAGTGAGATGCAATCCCCACAAAGCAGCAGGAAACTCTGTACCTGTACATGGTTTCAGCTTCCACATCCCCAAACCAGACACGTAAATTTGGAGTGAAGTTCTGTCCTGTAAGTTCCAACATTGCTACATCCCCACCACCATTCAACTGGAGAGGCAGGGAACAGGAAAATCCACAAAAAAAGCACAGATTAATACAAATAAACAGCTATCTCCCCTTCCCTCCCTGAAAAAAAGCCCAGAACAAAGTCCTCCATGTGCACCCAGAGCTGCTCCCATCTGCTGGGGAACACTGACACACAGCCTACAGCCCTGAGCTGTAAAGAAGTGACACATCTAAACGAGCCTGCCAATTAGCGTGACTGCCTGACTGCAAATTAGTGTGATGGCCTGAGGGAGCTTTCAAGTTTTGAGAGCGGCCACTTAGAAGAGACATCGACACAGCTCTGCAAACAAAGACCAAAGAGCCCTTCCAGAGAAGGTGTCAGGAGAACTGCAAGTGTTCCCACCTGAGCAGCAGGCTCATGTTCTTAGTAAGGTTTCAGTCTGGCTTTCACCTCTACCTGGCTGTTTTAAAAGCACAAGTAACTTCCTCAATAATCAAAGAGACGTCTTAATGATATCACCATCATAATACTGTAAGAAATAAAATGTTGACTGTCTAGAACAAGGTTAAGGTCATTCCTGTGATGGGGACAGGCTCACACATCCTGACACGTGCACAAGAAAAACTACTGCCCTGTGAAGGAATTCTCCTGTTTAAGAACACAGTAAGAATGTTGTCCTACACACCTCCACAAAGGTAGCACGGAGGTTCAGTCGGCATGACAAAACCAACCCCACAGGACAGTTCACTCCAAAGCCACAAGCTTACCTGAAGACTTTCTACAACAGGCACAGGTGTTACTGGAGCATGCACCGGTCCCATCCCCTCATAAAAGGTGTATTCTGCTTTATCTGTGCTAATGATTGTCCAAGAAGCTCCATCGTTGATCATCTCTTTATTTGGTTCTTTTGGGCATGGAGTGGCCTTAGAAAGAAAGAAAGAGGTTTAGATCTGACCTGCAGACTCCTGTGCCAAGTCACACCAGCTAAACACCAGCCTGCCCAGTTGCAACCTCTGTTATTTCAGCAACAGGCTTCCTTAGGTTTTCCTTCTCACACAATGACCTGGAGAAACACCCACAGGTATTTCAGCAAAACCAAACTTGTGAGAATGCTGTAACTTTCACCTATGACACTGCCACCTCCCCAACCTTTTGATCACTGTTGGGCTTTGTTTTAGCTTCAACATCACTAACTCACAAACTACAGCACCTAGAAGTAGCTACTTGGCAATAGATCTTGTTTTATTAATGCAAAGGGACTAAAACAGCTACAGATCCAATGGAACAGTTTTCATTAGTTATAATTTACATCTTGCCAAGATGTTATTTCCCCCCCCTTTTTAGGCAGTTCTTCACCATCCACAAAACACAAACTTGTACTTCAGTGTTTGTGCAAAGCTAAGGGAGAGAAGCAAAAATGACAACCTTGGAGGCTAGTCAGAGTCTTTGTTTCCAAATGTTGCCAATGTCACTAAATTAAGGCACATACAGATAAAAAACCACAGTGACAACTGGGTCTTACGCCAAGAAAAGCCTCCCAATAATTCTAGCAACCAGTAAGGAAATTCTGTATCAGCTGAACACAGGCACAGAAAAAAATGGGACTCAAAAAGTCTCCTTTCAATACTGAAATTCTACTTTCTTCCATCAAGCTTTAAGGATAGCCAGGTGTGTAACCACAATAATATCCAGGTATGTTCAGGCTGGATGCGAGGAGGAAGTTCTTCACCATGAGAGTGGTGAAGCCCTGGAATGGGTTGCCCAGGGAGGTGGTTGGGGCGCCGTCCCTGGAGGTGTTTAAGACCAGGCTGGACGAGGCTCTGGTCAGCCTGATCTAGTGTGGGGTGTCCCTGCCCATGGCAGGGGATTGGAACTAGATGATCCTTGTGGTCCCTTCCAACCCTGACTGATACTATGATATGTAACCATAACCTTCCTTCCTCAGAGCTGTTGGACAGACTCCACTCAGCAGGAATGTACCAAAGACACAGTCTCCTGTGAACACTTCACCACACTACAATGATGCGAAACAAGCACCAAGAAGGGCTTGCAAGGGAGGTGTGCAGCAAGGGCTGTGACCATAGATCCTCCCCAAGCTCAAAACCCAAATGACACTTTGAAGCTGAACTCCAGACAAAGAGCTGCTCTACACCATTTCAAGACATCTTTCCTCTGTGCTGACTATAGTTCGTGGTGGCACAGACTGACACACTTCAACTCATGACAAACAGTGTCAAGATCCTTGACTGGCTGCTCCAGACCTGCTAAACCCCTGCCACAAAGAGGAAGAAAAATGACACAGAATCTATCATGAAAGCCCTGCCACCTCAAGAATCACATCAGGAGCACATTATTCCTCCCACAGAAGCACTTGGAAGATGCTGATTCCCCTTCTTTCCCTCCTCTTTGCTTTCCTTTTGTAACTAAACTTTCCCAACAGGTGGCACTGGAGAACTCAAAGGGCTTACCACCATGGTTAGTAGCTCCTGCACTGACTGGTTTCATATGGAGACAGGATGGGAATTGCATGACACTGGCGGATAAAGGACTGAACCCAAGGAGCACATACCTAGATTTTAAAAACCCTAACGACTGAACACTGCTAAACTATTCCCCCTGAAAAAAATCCTCAAGCAAGCTCTGTATCTAAGGGTATTTTAAAATGAAATGATAATGGATTAGAAAAAGCTGTGAGTTGGCTTTTATTTAAAACAGAAAGTTAGTTAAAGGAAATCAAACAGCAAAATGTAGAACCAAACAGTCCTCCTCCTTTCAAAATGCACAGAAGTTAGAGTGGTCCCCTCCCCAAGGTTGTCTCTAATCAGTGTCCTCATCAAGTCAAACCTTCCAACTTCTGCATGAGCCTAACTTTTTCAGGTGGTGAACCGAACAAGACCAGACCAGAACAAGACCAGACCAGACCAGGTTGAAATGCCCTTACAATTCCAGAAGGACAAGAAAATAGTCACAGAGGGCAAAAAAGTGCTAATGAACTTCAATTTAGACAAAAATGAACTTTCTAAAGAAAAATTCTGTAAACTATATGGTTAAGACCTCAGGATCCTGGAGTTACCACTGAGAGCTTTCTGAAATTACCAGCTCCAGGCACAGTGGCAGCCACAACTGGCAACAGTGCAGAAAAAATACAGGGCAGAAGGTATTTGGTAGGAGTTGGCCAGTGCCAATCCTTTGTTCACCTAGCTCTGGAGCACTGTGTGCAGCTCTGGGCTGCCCACGTAAGAAAGCCATGGTGTAAAAAAGAGAAGGTACAGGAGGGGCGACTAAAATCACCAAGGAGCTGCTGACTTTATGAGAAGAAACTGAAAAGCCTGTGACTCTCCAGCTTGAGGAGAAGAAATGAAAATGTTGGTGAGTAAGGTGAATGCAGAACTGTTGCTCACTAAATCCTACAAAACTGCAACTAAGAACCACTCAGAAACTCTGAGTTCACTCCAAAGTAAGACATCAGAAGTTTACTAGACAGAGAACAGGACACCTCTTGAACTTTCTGCCACAGAACACTGCAGAAAAAGAGCTCATCAGACACCACAAAAGATCCACACTGATGGAGAAGACATCTGCATAACAGAATTGAAGGCCAGGAGTCAGGGCTGCAGCCTCTAACAGCCCTTAACACAGGAACTGTGGGTGATGGCAGAGTACTGGACTGATGGCTGGACTGGTGGGCTTTAAGGTCTCTCAACTGGGCTACTTCTATCCACTCAAGAGAGACTTCTCACCCCAGGTTAAAGCCTGGTGTTTTTTGGTTTGTTTGGGGTTTTTTTTTTTGTGACAGTGAGCACAGCCTGTCTGGACTCCTACTGCAGGAACCGAACTCAACAAGAAATGCTTCAGAGCAGGCAGGTGAAAGGTGCTGCAGTGCCAGTTCCTCAGCTTTTGGTCTACTGGTCCAAAGGGGATAAAAAAAAAAAACAAGCAACCAAAAAAAAACAGATCAAATGGGATCTCTCTCCTGTCACTGGTGAAAAGAGTTTTTCTTCCATGGTGATTCCATGGCTCCCTATCTGCTAGGAAAACACACACCAGCAATGGGGCAGCTCCACTGGTAGAGGTCAACATGTTGCACTGCAATACCATGGGAATGCACTACAGTTGTGCAGGCAGCCATGTCTTCCATTGGAAAAATCAGAATTTGTTGTCTGGAAGACATGGAAGAAGGTACTGAGGAAAGGAAAACAGATTTGGTGAGGGACAGATGATGTTTTTGCTGCTTTCCATCCTCCCTCTTTTCCAAACAAAACACCAGCCCCATAGTGGAGCCCAACGGCAAAAGCGGGGAAAACATCTCAGCTATTGAAACAGTTTTAAACAACTCACTTGAAACTGGATTATTCTCTCCTGGGAAAGGCACAAATACATTCTCTCAGTGTCTTTAAGGTAAAATGCACATTTGTGGAGCTGCGATACCGGATCGTCTGCATCCAATAACGCTGTTTGCTTGTCTACCTTGCGAATGATCTGCGGATGAAAATTGCACACACATTTAGGACAATTTCTGTACTTCATCACACTGGAGATTACACATCTACTGTCAGCAAAGGAGGGGAAAGGTCTTTCTTTTTTCATCCCTCTGCCTCCTGTTTTAACGCCACCATCAGATTATCCTAGTTCTCAGTGCTTGTGAAACAAGAACGCAATGCTGCAGTGCCACTGGGTGCTACAGCTGCAATGTGCTGCATGCATCTGGGTTTGATCCCTTTGGCTGTGAGGGGGAACATGAAGCTGCAGCAACAGCTACTTTGATTACATTTCTTTGAGGAGAAAGTTCTTCACACAGAGCTAATTTGTCATTGGAATGGGCTGCCCAGGGAGGTGGTGGAGTCACCATCCCTGGAGGTGTTCAAGAGGGGATTGGACGTGGCACTTGGTGCCATGGTCTAGTCATGAGGTCTGTGGTGACAGGTTGGACTCGATGACCTTTGAAGTCTCTTCCAACCTTAGTGATAGTGTGGTGCAAAAGAGCAGGAGGTCAGATGTTAAGGCTTCTGCAGAAGCTTCCATCATTGACAGCATCAACCACACTGTGGCAGACTGGTTGCTGAACAAGAACAGTGGAAAATCAGGATTTGTATTAAAGGTACTGAGATGTCCTTAAGTCCAGGTTGGCAGACATAACAGCCATAGTGTTCCTTAACAACTGCCAGGCACTGAGTGTTACTTAAGACAGCTGCAAAGCACAATTGTTCCCTACAGCTGGCAGCTCAGGTGACTGCATTCAGAACTGTTGTACTGGTTTATTTTAAAAAAAATAAGTAAGTGATTCCCTCACAGACAGTGGGAATTTGTAGCTTGTAACTTTAACTCAGCCTCTAGGAAAAAAGTTGAATGCATCAGCAGCACAAGCCACCAGCCCCAGTGCTTGGAGATCTCCAAGCTGACAATCAGAAAGCCAGCCATGTCCTCTGGGATGTCTAATGATCATAATGGCACTGTTAGCAAAGTGAGTTTCAAGATGAGCTTGGCTGCTTCAAAGTCCTTGGCATTAACCTACAAATTATCTGCAAGGTACCTTCTAATCCAGTCACCTTCAACCAGCCTGGTAAGGCAGCACAGCAAACAGCGCCAGCAGCAACAAGCCACCCTTGGCCTGCTTTGCTTTAGGGCATTTCTACCTACAAAGGCAGCTTCTGGAATCACCAATAATGGCATTCCTAGTATGGAAATACTCATATGATGTCCACAAATAAAGTGGGATCCTCTCACCAAACCTGATCAGTAGTAACCAGGTCTGGATCTTTCTGTCAAATAATGTGAAAAATACTACTAAAACACACTGATCTATTTAAATGACCATTTACAGCATTTCCTCTGAGCAGCCTATCTTCTCTAAGATTTCTCTAAGCTAAGTTTGACCTAAGAAAGTAAGTCTGGGAAGGAAGCTGCCTGCAGGGAAGGCTGATTTTACACTGTCACGTTCTAAAGATTGTTTCTAGTCCCAAGTGGGATTAGTGGAGCCTTGTATGAAATTTCTAAGGTGCTGACAAGCCACAGTTCCACATCAGATGACATATGAAGCACTGTTTATTATCCCTCACATAAAATTCCACTTAGGCTGGCATTAAGCACATAACACTGGAGGAAATAAATCTCTAAGTGCCCTCAAATTTAGTTCTAAAAAAACATTACTGTGTAACTACCAAAAAATGTTTTGGTTCACAAATCTTAAGTGGTTATAATCAGATTTGTATCTGTGACAAAAGACAAGGGCTGAAATTGTCTCTTTCTGAAAACACAATTTGTAAACTCAAAGGAGTTTCCAATGCTCTGTAGGTAAAACAGACAGCATTAACACAAGTCCAAAGTGCACTTCCCAGCTGATGTGGGTGTAATTGCACACCTTCAGAAGCACACAGAAGTGCCTTTGGATTCAAAGCAGCAGAGCACTTGCAAAGCTTTGCTGAACTCAAGCAATGGAAGAGTCTTAGCTGCAAAGACTTTGCTCATCTGGTTGGTAACAATATGTAAAGTATTTTGCTACCCTGGGACCTACGTTACTGCTTTTAAACCAGGCATTTCTTAAGGACAGCTTGCAGATTGACCTACTTTGGCAGGTCTGAATTCTGGCAAACACCCTATGCTGATTTTAGAAGCTGTTATGGGCTTACAGAATTAATCTGCAGAAAATAACAATAGGCTTTCAGTAAAACGGATGCCATTTCCAGAGTAAACATCCAGTACCAGAGGCAAACACACAGTGCCAAGAATTGCACCCAGCTGTGCAATTACACTAAGTAGCCATCTACAAATTAATGACAGCATTGAAGAAATTAAACTGTACCAGTCTTGGGAGTGCCATGCCAGTGACTGAGCACACGAGCTTGACCGTCTGCCCGTAATGGATGTAGCCATCTCTCACTGTGAACTCTTCTCCTTCTGACTCATCATCATCCACTGCAGGAAACAATAATTTTCAAATTCTTTGTTTTAATCACTGCTTCCCTCGACAGGAGAGACATTTAACATCACACTATTACACCAAACACACACTCAGGAGCAAAGCACATCTGCATATGGGCAATTCATACGGAGGGACAAACGCAGGGCTATTTTTGTAGGGATGAAGGGAGGTGAAAAATACATTTCTTCAATTATTATTTTTTCTTTTTACTTACAGAGGTGAATGTAAAATGCTCCCCACTGCTGTGAACTGGCATGGAAATTGCCACCTTCCACGTGCAAATATCTGGTGCTAACTGTTTGGGATCGAAGTCTGTTAAATAGTGCCACTTTTGTCCCTGACGCAATACATACTGCAAGGAACACACACAGGCTGGAGATTATCAAAGTACTTCATGATTGCACAGAAAAGTCACACAAAGTCACAAATGCAGTAAAACAAACTGATGAAGACTGGAAATCGAGGAGTAATTATCAACTATTGGTTCATTCAGAAATGTCTGTGAGGAGACCAGAGCTAATGGCAGCATCGCAGGTGGGCTGCTCTCCAAGGCAGGCCAGCTCAGGGTGCTGCCACCAGCTATACAGGCCAGCTGAAGGCTCCTGCTCCCAGCTCTCTAACACCTGGTGGCTTATGTGGCCCTTGGGAAGCACTGAGACAACTTTCAGTGAGCGTTTGAAAGACAAAGGAAAATTACTCTTACAAATCACCATCGATTGAAAGGCAGACAGACAGAACTATGCAAAACTGTAACCATGCAACTGGAGATGTTCTCAGGTTGGAACTTACTCATCATTCAAGAGAGAGCAAGGCTAAGTCTGCTCCCCTACAAAAAACCAGCCACTAGCACTGTGCCATCAAAAGGGGCCTGCTTCTTCTAGCAGGTTGGTATCTACCCTGGCAGAACGCTTGGTGCAGATGGACTGTCCACCAGAGCTATCTGAGCACAAAGCCAGCAGTGGCACTGCAGCCCGCGGTGCAAGCTAGCGGCCTCCAGATCCACATGCCATAGGTGAGTGGGGGTCCAGCCCAATACTGATGGAAGAGCCTTTTAAAGCACTAATGAAGAGAGAGAGAAACACACAAAAAAAAAAAAAAAGAAAAAAAAAAGAGGGGATCTCTTCAGGTGCTCCAGTGGTATGCAAGCAAACACTCTGGGGGAAAAGCAAAAATGCCCCCAATGACAATGTTAGCACCAGAGATAGCTTTACTTGAAAAGCACTGTGAGCAAATAAATCTGGGGGAACGTCCCTACACAGGTTTCTTACCCAATTACTTACAAGGAACCATGCAAAACATCTAGAAAACAAGGTGAAAATGGCATGAGGCAGTGGGAAGGTGGCTGTGAGGCTAGGAAGTACACTTTGGACAGCATGCTGCTACTCACTTATCATCACCCAAAAGCTACCTCTTTGATACTGATCACCCTAAGCACCAGGTCATAGCAGCTTAGGAGAACCAATATTCTTGGGCACTCTTTATGCATCTGTCTACAAGGATTCAGCCCTCAGAATAAAGGGGGGCGCTTTTAGTGGACATTTTACATTTACTAAGTAATGAACTGTGACTGCATTAAAGTCAGCAGTGTAACCTCTGCTGGGACACTTTCAAACACACCCACGGGGACGGTGCTGAAACACAGCAGAAAAACCAGAAACGGAAAAATGTCCTTGTGTTTGCTTTGTAGTCAGACCTCAGGATACACATTAGTGGGAAGCAAAATTAATTGCTACCCCAAGAAGGAAAAAAACAAAAGAAGATGTCAAATACTTACAGTCTGCATTTTTCAGTGACTGCTTCTTTTTAGAAGGTTTGGAGATGACTTTGATCCGTTTGCTAAGGAACACACCGATGTCGTCGCTGTTGCCATAGAACATTTTCACCGACAACATGAAGTGCTTTCTCTTGTCTGAGTCTGATATGTACAAGGTTTTGGCAGTGCAATAGTTCTGTGGGGCAAAACAGGCTGCTGTTTCTTCTTGCAACTCAGTTCAGTTCAAGAAACTATGCCTAGTTAATTTGACAAACAAAACAGGAAAACCGATGCAACAGCTTCTAAAGCAGAGCGGAAACTGCTTTCTCCATCTCAGAGTGGCTTTGGTTGGAAGGCATTTAAGATCATCCACTCCAACCATTCTCTAACTTTACCAAGGCTGGGGCTAAACTACATCCCTTAGCACCACATGTCTGCCTCTTTGGAACACCTCCAGTGATGGGCATTCAACTACTTCTCTGAGGAGCTTGTTTGAGAACTGTTTCAGTTAAGAAGTTTCTTCTAACGACCAATCTAAACCTCCCCTGGTACAACTTAGAATAATAGAATCAGTCAGGGTTACAAGGGACCACAAGGATCATCTAATTCCAACTTCCCTGCCATGGGCAGGAACACCTCACACTAGATCAGGCTGGACAGAGCCTCATCCAGCCTGCTCTTAAACACCTCCAGGGACAGGGCTTCAACTACCTCCCTGGGCAACCCATTCCAGGGCTTCACCACTCTCACTGTGAAGAACAACTTCTTCATGTCCAACCTGAATCTCCCCACCTCCAGCTTCATTCCATTCCCCCTAGTCCTATCACTACCTGAGGCCATTGCCTCTTGATTCCATCACTAGATAGTTGGGAGAAGAGACCAAACCCCCCTTCACTACAACCTCCTTTCATGGAGTCAGAGAAAGTGAGGAGGTCTCCCCTCAGCCTCCTCTTCTCCAGGCTGAACAACCCCACCTGCCTGTTTTGCCTATAGATACTTTCATGACTCCTGTTTAACTTTGTGAAGCTTAGCACCTGACTATCTCTCGAAAGACCCTTACCAGAACCGGAAAGGAGATGGTTAGAGACTTTGGCTATGCAAATCTATCTCTGATTGACTAAGAGCACTACTGAGAACACCACCTGAGCAGAACTCCAGAGGCAGCACACTGGCTGTGCACAAGAGGCTGCCTGTGCAGGACGTGCTGAGTCAAACTTTTCTTGAAAGGATGGGAGATGACTGGGTTTGGAAACACTGGAAAGTAACTTTTGGCTGAAACTTTACACTAGGTGGCAAGAGAAAACCCCAAAACTACAAAAGAATTTTGATTACTCTTTTACTATTCTGCAAGATATGAAGCCTTCCTAGATGGGCTGTAGTGGGAACGCCAGCAGCTAGGTGAAACACCCAGCTAAATGAACATCCCCCTGCTGCCAGCTCTAGCCCAACTGCTTAAGTCATTAAAAATATCTTTAACAAAAAAACCCTTGTGGCAATAGATAATCTACTAAATTTCCTAAGGTGCTATTTTAATTGTATTTCAGTGCAAAGGGACTTAAAGACCACCTCCAGCAGCAGATGTCGTTCAGATATTTCCTGGCTGAGATTATCCATCCACGCAACCAGGGAGAGGGACACAGAGGAGAGTGGGGCAGAAACCTCACTCGAGTTACTGACTGGTGCCCAACCACCTCACAGTTTACTGACTCTGAACCAGCAGCCTACAAATGAAAGGCTGATATCCCTCTGAAAGCCTATGAACCACATCCACCTATTCAACTCTCCCACAGATTTTGGAGGGGTTTTTTGTTAAACCACTTGGGTAATATTCTCCTACAGTGAAAACAAGTGATCAAAAATAAGCAAAGCCATTCCTTGAAATATGCTGCAGGTAGCCCTAATCTTCTCACAGCAATCTGGGTGGTTCATTACAACTCTTCTACCTTTCCTTCCAAGTTCAGCTGCTGCATCTCCTGGTCGCTGTTCCCGATCCCGATGAAGGCACAGGGCTGTGACTCCTGCTCAGTGCAACCATCCCGCTCCATCTGCTCTTTTTTTTTCTTCCATCCACTGCCCATGAGATACACACATGGAGGAGGGCAAAAGAACCTGGAAATGACAAATGTGTGATGGGATTACACACTGCTTCACAGTATTAAGACAGAAACTTTAGTGCACCACAAGCTCTCAAGCCCCTTCTCACTTTGCATGCCAGGTTTTACATCCTTCATTTGCCTTGAAAAAAAGGGAAGAACAAGGAAGAGCAGCATTAGTTGCACTGACACCAAATATGTTTCCAGGTGTGAGAGGCAGCAGTTTTCATCTCTTTAAACAAAGCCACTTTCTGCCCTTCCAAGGAAGATATTCTTAAAGTCAAAAAGGCCTTGGCAGTGATGACAGTGCTTTGTTCTGCAGGTGCATAACATGATGCAGCAATCAACAGAGCAGTTCCACAAGCTGCAGTTCCTGAACACCCAGTGCCTCATCACCCACAAGGAGGGAGCCTATCCCATCCAAGCAGAAAAGTCTGCTCTTAAAGGGATAGATGATTTGACACCTTCATCAGCACCCGCAGAAGAGATGATCCAGTCTTTCGCAGCGCTGCCCACAAGCAGTCCAGATGCCATTTACAGCAACACACTCAGCATTAAATGCAGCAGAATAATACAGTGCACTAGTTCTGCAAATTACTAAATACAAATCCTCATCACTTTGGGGTTTGGTCAACAGCTGCAGTGCTTTTATCACCACGTAGTTCAGACCAAAGCAAAAGAAGCAGAGTAAGTACATCCAGGTGTGAGGTAGCTAAAGAGCTGTGAAGGGAAAGGATAACTGAAAATCTGAAGGGTGGTTGTGGCCAGGAGGGGGCTGGTCTCTTCTGCCAGGCAACCAGCACCAGAACAAGAGGACACAGTCCCAAGCTGCGCCAGGGGAAGTTTAGGCTCAAGATGAGGAGAAAGTTCTTCACAGAGAGAGTTGTTAGCCATTGGAATGGGCTGCCCAGGGAGGTGGTGGAGTCACCATCCCTGGAGGTGTTCAAGCGGGTATTAGACATGGCACTTGGTGCCATGGTCTACTAGTCATGAGGTGTTGGGTGACTTGATGATCTTTGAGGTCTTTTCCAACTTTGTTGATTCTATGATCCTAAAAAGTTTAATTATCTCCTTATTTCACATTGGACAGCAGTGCTTAACTCAGCATGTCTGAATCCCAAAGGGGACTTCACTTAAATTTGGCCTGGGACAAAAGAATCCATGGATTATTTCCATTAAAACCTCGATTAGTGACTCAGATTTAGGATAGAAATAAAGTCTAACACACTTCTTTATCTCATCTATGCAACAAAATTTCCTTCTTTTAAGGGATATAAAACACTTTTCTTACAGAATTCCTAACAGAAGTCTTGAGTCAATAATCACATCATAATAAAATGTGAATATTAAGGATCTCTAAAAAATCCAATGATTTTGTGCAATCATTTCAGTTGATGCACACAATATATTCTTTGTTAGAGAAACAGCCCAAGGTTTCCTGCAATTCAGAACTTCTCAGGGCTATGATAATGTGCAAAAATTATCCCCTGCAGGCAGGGGAAGAAAAAAATAATAATAACTAAAAATAATAATGATAAAAAGAAAAAAAATCACATTTTCTATTTTTCCTATAAATTCACAGTGAAAATCTGTCACTCATTTTTCCCTAGAGTGAAGACACCCCAAAATTTATGGCACAGCAATATGCTTTCAGTTTAAATATCTGTGAGCACCTCTCAAAGACAAGCAAGGGCAAGGATGATGCCACATGCTGTCGAGACCTCCCCTGTTTTGCCACCCCAGAGAAGGGACACATCATGGTGGTCCTCTCTGAGCAATGCTTTTCTAATGGCAACTATGAACTAACTCCTTGTTTAGGGGAGGCAGTTTTTGGGGGGGAAAGAAACTTCAAGCACCAGATGTATTGCTTCAAGAGTTGATCTTCTGGACTGAGCTCCCTCAGATGGCTAGAAAAAGCACACCACCCATCTGGCCAGCTTCAGAGCTCTCAAGGCGACAATACAAGGTCCTGTACCTGTTACTGGATGTGTTCCACTAATGTTCTTCTCAACAAGAGCTCTCAAGGCGACAATACAAGGTCCTGTACCTGTTACTGGATGTGTGCTACTAATGTTCCTCTCAAAAATTATCAGCTATTTCCAACAAGGCAACTATGCACAGTCTAAAAATGAACATCAACTTTTATTAACAGTGCAATGCTTTGCAGAACAGAACCCAGCCCCTTGTATCCCAGTGGGAATCATAGAGCAAATGTCATATTTAACCTTCTCCCTTGTGGACTCCTGCACTGAGCTCACTGGTGACAGCACAAGAGACAGTCCCAAACTTGTCTCACAACCTTTTGATGTCAGCTTTACTGAAGCCAAGTCCTTTGGTCCGCCATGGCCAGTAGATGGCAATGGAGGCCCGTGGGATGGAGAAAGCAACTGGAGCGCTCGTTAGACCACATCACGCAGAAAACCTTGGGAAACGGTGACTTACTGCACAAAGAACCAAACTTTGGAAGCTGAGACTGTTACATTTGGTTGAAATCACCAATCAAGAAGCCAGAGCCTACACATTCCCATTTTCTGATGGGTCAGCCTCTCACACCCTTCAGATACAGACCATAGAACTGCAAACTCACAGAACCACAGAATCCAGCTCAAGGTTTTTGCACATTTACAAACCCAGGAACTCAGCTCTAGAACAGGCTAAATAGACATTTGTTATGTAGCCCAGAGTGAGCAAAGCACAAGCCTCCTCATACTTCTGACTTTCACAGAGGGTTACAGTTACAGAAAGTGCCTTTGATGTGTATAAAATAACTGCTGCAAACAGTTTTCTCATCGATAAAACATTTCCCGTGTGAGCAGGAGTGTGAGTGCCTGTGTGAGGCTGGCTTCCAGACAGCTATACAGAAACAACCAGCGAAAACTAATCACCTCCCCAAAGTCACTTAAGCAATGGAGGTAATTTCCAGTGTTACTGATGGGAAATGAGGGAGGACAATGTTTGGTGGAACAAATGAAAATACTCTTCCTTTGACCTTTGATTTATAAGGTCTACCTCTCTTTTCTGCTTAACCACAAAACTAAAGTAAGACTGAGTAGGAGGGGGGAAAAAACCAACTTCTTAAGTATTAATCTGACCTATAAGAGGTTGGAAGGGAAGGCAGTTTTGTCTCATTCTTCTGAGCTTCAGAATTTTCAGTACAAGCAGCCATGGTGGAAGACCAAGCTGGGTGTCATTTCCTCAATAGAGTCTCTCAATACCTCTTTACCTCTTCTCAGTTTCCTGCTGAATGAGCAGCAGAACACAGGATCTTCCTCTGTGAGGTGAACACCTAACAATTTGATCTAAAAGCCACAAGATCTCTTGGGGATCAGCCCTGTGAGCTCCTTCACTGCTCAGACTCTGGAGGGAAGTGTCAGGGAATGGTCAATAAACCATAGAGGCAGCACAAGCCAAGCCACCACACTCAGCAGGACTAAACATCACCTGAATGCCTTTGAAAAAGGACAGCTATCCAACAGGAAACATAAGGCAAGAAGTCTAAATTCAGCTGAAGTCTATCCATGAGCTGCTTTCCTCCCAGCTTATTTGCTAAGCTAAACAACATTAACTTTGGCAACTGCAAGACTAAGAAGCCTTCTTTCATCACTCTCCTTTTGGAGCAAGAACATTCTCAGACAAATCCAGAAAGCCTCCATCCAGGTGGCAGCACCCTGCAGTTGTGTTTCTATGAGGCCTGTTGGAACAAGGCCACACCAGGCAAGGCCCATGTCATCTGCAGCAAGCCTTAAGCAGAGCCTTCACCATCTGCTGACCTCACCACAACACTGGGAGGTAGACTCTGTGCACGGCATAAGAAGAAGGTGAGCACAGTCTATTAGTGATAAACACTTCTCATGGCCTCAGAACAAACAAGGCTTAAAGGCTGGAACAGAAGGTGGAGTATTGCGTCCAGTTCTGGAGCCCCTATTACAAAAGGGATATGGAGGTGCTGGAACGTGTCCAGAGAAGGGCCACAAGGATGATCAGAGGGCTGGGGCACCTCTCCTATGAGGACAGACTGAAGGAGTTGGGGCTGTTCAGTCTGCAGAAGAGAAGGCTCCCAGGTGACCTAACTGTGGCCTTCCAGTATCTGAAGGGGGCCTACAGGAAGGCTGGGGAGGGACTTCTCAGGATCTCAGGTAGTGATAGGACTAGGGGGAATGGAATGAAGCTGGAGGTGGGGAGATTCAGGCTGGATGTGAGGAGGAGGTTCTTCACTGTGAGAGTGGTGAAGCCCTGGAATGGGTTGTCCAGGGAGGTGGTCGAGGCCCCATCCCTGGAGGTGTTTAAGAGCAGGCTGATGAGGCTCTGTCCAGCCTGATCTAGTGTGGGGTGTCCCTGCCCATGGCAGGGAGGTTGGAACTGGATGATCCTTGTGGTCCCTTCCAACCCTGACTGATACTGATACCATGAAGTTTGTTCAGGGCATTTTGGGGTTCTCTGCTTACTTTAAAGACACAACAATCTAAAAACAATCCCTTTTGCAACTTGAATTTTGAGCTATGGAGACAACGCAATTTAATGTATTCTCTATGGATCAAAAATGAACGAGATTACATCCACACCATAAGGAAGTGCCACGGAAAACATGCAATTTCTCCCCAAGAGCAGGTATGAAATAGGTTTCTGCTTATAAAGCAGATGTGTGCAACACAACTCAGTTTAGAAATGGTATTTAAGGTACAAATGGTGAAAACCGGACTGAGCAGCTGCACAAAGTAGCCTCAAAGCTTTACTGATTTTGCTTAGCCCAGCAACATGAAGAATCAAAAGGCACATTCTGTTAAGAATAAAACAGAATCAACCAAGTAATAATAATGAAAAAAAATCAAGAAAAGAAAAAAGGAAAGAGAAAAAAAAAAGATAAGTTAATTAATCATTGAGTTTCACTTAGTACCTTAGGGCACACATGGATTTACTGGCTGGCATGCTTCTTTAGGCTGCTAACAGGACACCATTACTGATGCCAATGCTCTGGGGATCAGCAGAGCAGTACCAGAAAGTCTCAACAGTGTGTTAAAACAGAAGAAAAACTACACTATTTCAGGTGAGAAATGAAATCACAGCATGTATTCCAAACATCCACCTCACACCCACTCTGGCATGGCAATTGTTGCCTCATCCTATTATTTTATGGCAAACTTCTCACCACCTTCATTCCCAGTTGTCTTCCACCAAGCCCTGGAATTCTCTGCACTCATCTGACACATTTAGTTTTCAGGAGGTGAAGCTGAAACACCTTTGATGAACAAATGCAGTCACACCAAGACAGACAACTCAGCTGCATCTCACAGAGTCTGCACCCAGCTCCTGTTAGCAACTGTTTCCAGCACTGAGAAACTCACCACTAGCTGAACAGCCTTCACCAGTATTACTTAAGGGCCACAGTGATCTGACCACAGTGAGAAGCACACAGAGATGTTTAAATCAAGGAAGCCTATGGCTGGGATATCAAACTGTACACAGGAGCTGTCAGCCACTGCCACAATCACAAGTTTGAAGTTTTGCTCTGAGCCCCTCAGAACCTTGTGTAGGTTTCCTGATCAGTAGCGTTACACACTACCTCTTCTCCCCTCTTTCCAAGCCATTTGCTCACCAAAGCAATGCACACAGGACAGCTTTGCAAAGCGCTCCTGCCCTCATGAGCTGCTCTAGCTAGGAGAAGAAAGTGACTGAAGCCAGAGACATTGTTTAAAAGTCCCTTTCTTATCTGCAGGCACACCCTTCATTTTTAGGGAATGATCTGCTGAAGTCATCTGCAGCCACGAGTGCAGTTCTGGAATGACAATACAATCTGAGGAGATCACAATCAGAGGTCCCTACAATGCCATGATAAATCTTTCTGGCCTCTGAGCTTGCTGCCAAGGGCTGAAGTTATCATCCACTGCTGGGAAGGCTCTGCTCTGCAACTCTACTGCACTTGGGCATGGCAGTGAGCAAGGAGCTGCCCAGGTACACAGCAGATAAACAGCACACTTGTCACCTCCTGCCCCCTCCCTCCTGCCCCTACTTCACATTTGGGGCTCATCAGGAAGTTCATCAAGATCTAAACTGCATTTTGAGTAAACAGCTCCGTGGAGCTGCAGAACCTGCACACTGCCCAAAGGACGGACTTGAGGCAGGCCACCACAGAAGGTGACGCACCGAGAGACACTCCTGCAGGCACAGAACACTGGAGAACAGCTGAAACAACCTGCATCTGATTCACAGACATCAGGGAGGGTGGTTTAGACAGGCAGCAACCATCAGAGAACCTTGCAGGCTTGATTCTAACATTCCTGATTCCTCATACTTTCACCCACAGACAAGGTAGAATCTCAAAGCTCAGAAAAATGTAAAAAGCACCAGTGATGCAGCAGGGAGGGCACAACAGTGGCAAAAAAGGGGTTAGAAGGTTGGTCTTTGGTCTTGTTATTTATTCACCACAGATTTGCTGAAAACTAACCAAATACCACACTATTTAGGGAAACTGAAGGTGGAAAAAAAAATCATTTATACTTACATAAAATTCCATGTCAGCATAAAAGGCCTAGAAATCTCCCTGTGAAGGGCTGTCCTATTTACTTCTACTGGTCATGCCAAGAAAACATCACAGAGCAGACTGCAGGAAATCCACCCCTGCCCAAAAGCATCCCTCCTCCCAGGGTGGTGTGCCTCCCATCCCTTAGGAAACTCCCCATGATTGCAGCTGGTGCTGCACTGCCTTTACCAGAGTGTTTGTCATCAATGTAGCTGTGACTGGCCTGTCATCTGCTCAAAGTTATGGCAGAGCTGAGTCAGAAATACCTCTTACTGAGGCCAGCCATGTCTCTTTCATATTTTGTTAGGTTAGACATGATGAAGAAATTCTTTCCCATGAAGGTGGTTAGGCACTGGAACAGGTTGTCCAGAGAAGCTGTGGAGGCTCCAAGCCTGGCAGTGTTGAAAGCAAGGTTGGCAGGGGCCTTGAGCAACCTGGTCTAGTGGGGGGAGGAGTCCCTGTCCATGGCACAGGGGTCAGAATTAGATGATCTTCAAGGGCCTTTCCAACTCAAACCATTTTGGGATTATGTGATATTAAACTGAAATTAGTCAGGAAAACACTCCTCCACAAATGGCCCCCATTAATCACCTTGTTTGCTCTGGATTTCAGATGGAAGGTTTAAAATTAGAGCCATGTGAGTTCAGTGGAAACAAAGCTCCACTGCAGACAGAGAAGCTGCTGGCAGAAACACCTCCCTGCACTGAGCTCCACAGGCTTGCAGCATCTCTTACAGCAGCAAAGGAGTCCTGAGCACCATTCTGGTCTGCCTTTCTCCAGACTATGGTATCAGCTGAGGAATCCTGCCATGCCCTGTGCACCAGAGGGCAGCCAGGGAAGAGCAGACTCACCTTTTCTCGTTCCCATACGATTTCTGCGCAACTTTGGCGTGGAGAATTAGCACTGTTTGATCCCCTCTCTCCTTCAGGTAATTTCGCATTGCTTCCCTGGGAAGGAAAAGACAAAATGAGCTTGGAAAGGTCTTTGGGGTTTGTTTGTAATTATAATAATCCAAATACAATCCAAATACACCTCTGGACTGAGAAACCCAGACACCTGAAATCCCACAAGGTGAGCATTAAGAGGGTCAAGGTGGGTTTGGGTTTTAAGACAATTACACAGCAAGAAGAGGCCCCAACCATGCATGAAGCTGGCAGCAGAGTTCTGTGAGCACTTACAATGACTACACTTCCCAGACAGCAAAAAAGTTTGACATGTCAAACTGTTATGCCCCTCTACTCTGCCCTGGTGATTCCACGTATCATGTTCAGTTCTGGGCCCCTCTTTTCAAGGAGGACCTCAGGGAACTCCTTGAAAGAGTCCAGCACAGAGCCACAAAGATGATTAAGGGAGTGGAATATCTCCCTTATGAGCAAAGTCTAAGGGACCTGAGACTCTGTAGCTTGGAGGGGACTGAGAGGTGACCTCCTGCATGTTTATAAGTATGTGAAGAGCAAGTGTCAGGAGGACAGAGCCAGGCTCTCTCACTGATGTCCAACGACAGGACAAGGGGCAATGGGTGCAAGCTGGAGCATAGGCAGTTCCATGTGAACTTAAGGAAAAAAATTTCCATCATGAGGGTGGCAGAACACTGGAACAGGCTGCCCAGAGAGGTTGTGGAGTCTCCTTCTCTGGAGACTGTCAAGACCCACCTGAACACATTCCTGTGTGACTTACTCTAGGTGACTCTGCTCTGGTGGATGGGTTGGACTCAATGATCTTTTGAGGTCCTTTCCAAGCACTAACATTCTGTGCTTCTGTGACCAATGCCCATCACCACACCATGTGCAAAGCTCTATCTGATAAAGCACTGCACAATAAATGTTGTTTAGAACATTTTCTTAATTCAAAATTGTCCCCTGAACTAATCTATGAGCAGGTGATGAAATTAATAGCTGAGGGGTGAGCAACTGATGTCGTTTACCTGGACCTGAGCCAAGCCTTCGACACTGTCCCGCACCACATCCTGGTCTCCAAACTGGTGACACATGGGTTTGATGGGTGGACCACTAGATGGATAAGGAACTGGCTTGATGGCTGCACCCAAAGAGTGGCTGTCAATGGCTCCATGTCCCAGTGGAGGCCAGGGACAAGCGGATTCCCTCAGGGATCAGTCCTGGGACCTGTCTTGTTCAACATCTTTGTGGGGGACATGGACAGTGGCATTGAGTGCACCCTCAGCAAGTTTGCTGATGACACCAAGCTGTGTGGTGCAGCAAACATGCTGGAGGGAAGGGAGGCCATCCAGAGGGACCTTGACAGGCTGGAGAGGTGGGCACAAGCCAACCTCATGAGGTTCAACAAGACCAAGTGCAGGGTCCTGCATCTGGGTCGAGGCAATCCCAGGCACAAATACAGGCTGGGCAGTGACTGGCTGGAAAGTAGCCCTGAAGAGAGAGACTTGGGGGTGCTGGTGGACAAGAAGCTCAACATGAGCTCTCAATGTGCACTTGCAGCCCACAAAGCCAATCAGATCCTGGGCTGCATCAGAAGTGTGGCCAGCAGGTTGAGGGAGGTGATCCTCCCCCTCTACTCAGCCCTGGTGAGACCCCACCTGGAGCACTGCATCCAGTTCTGGAGCCCCTATTACAAGAGGGATCTGGATGTGCTGGAAGGTGTCCAGAGAAGGGCCACCAGGATGATCAGAAGGCTGGAGCACCTCTCCTATGAGGACAGACTGAGGGAGTTGGGGCTGTTCAGTCTGCAGAAGAGAAGGCTCCCAGGTGACCTAATTGTGGCCTTCCAGTATCTGAAGGGGGCCTACAAGAAGGCTGGGGAGGGACTTCTCAGGATCTCAGGTAGTGATAGGACTAGGGGGAATGGAATGAAGCTGGAGGTGGGGAGATTCAGGCTGGATGTGAGGAGGAAGTTCTTCACCATGGGAGTGGTGAAGCCCTGGAATGGGTTGTCCAGGGAGGTGGTTGAGGCCCCATCCCTGGAGGTGTTTAAGGGCAGTCTGGATGAGGCTCTGGCCAGCCTGATCTAGTGTGGGGTGTCCCTGCCCATGGCAGGGGGGTTGGAACTAGATGATCTTTGTGGTCCCTTCCAACCCTGACTGATACTATGATACTATGATAATCTAGCCTCTCAGGACAATGACCAATTGTTCCACAGTTTTGTTTGCTATTAAATCAATGCAATGTTTAGATAAAGGTATTCTCCTGCTTGTGAATATCCCAAGAAAAAGTTAAACTCTTCAGCCTACTGCCTAGTCTGGTTTCCTAGAGACAGCCTCTACTGCCTGCATAAAGTCAGGGAAAAAAAATAATTCATTTTCTATCGCTCATCATCACAGTAATGAGAGACAGCACATAAAAGCTGTAATTACCTCCAAGACACCCAGAGCAATTCCTTGAGAGGAGCAGGAGAACAATGCACCCCATCATTCCCTGCACACTCACCTAACTGCTCATTAAGCAGCGTGCCAAGCTCAACACCCCAGGCTTGGCAGAAAGCTGGCAGCACCCTGCTTGGTCCCCGTCAGGAGCCCTGCAGGGTGGCTGCCGACCACTGCGCTCACCTGCAGCCATCAACCCCAGGAACAAACTGGGAATTTAACAGCAAGCTAAATGAGAGGAGGGATGGCTTTGGGTGGGTTGCACCCAGCATTTGAATGCTCCTTGGACAGGTCTAGAAAACCAAATATTCCCAGTCAGGTGACGGAAGACAGGAAGCAGACGTTTTGTTGCCCATCCCTTTCCCAAATCTCCACACACAGCTTCACAGAAGCAAGCCAGCAGATTTGGGGGGTAAGGGGGGGAAGGGCACAGGTTACACAACAAGCCCCCAACTTTGCCCACCATGCTCTGTAAAACCTTGCATTTGTCTTGTCTGCCTGAGACAGGGATCACTGGCTGCATTTGCTGTGGAAACAGCAGGGTGTGAGAGCAGAGACTTCAATCACTGCTTCCAGCGTGGACCAGCTTGATCCCTCCACAGCTGATGCTGGTATAAGTGATGTTTACCCACCAAAGCACTGATGCAAGAGCTACCTCACAGTGCACAGAGTTACTTTATTTACAGCTGTTGTTTAGGAATAGGCTTTGAAACCACAAAACATACCTCAGTGAATTATTATGATACATTTCATTAAGATATTGTATTGGCTGCATTCTAGTGGTTTAAGAACTTTATGTCTGACCATTTGAACTCCTCTAGGAAGAGCACTGCCACACTAAATTAAGAACATCTGTCAAACTAAAAACTTTTGACTGCCATTAAAAAAACCCACTCAAAGCCAGCAACCCCCACACAGAAATGCTAGGTGCTAGCTGATGTTTATTCAGCGCTGCACAAGGAGGAAATTGTGTCTTTTTACTGCTCTGTTGCTACCGTGGGCAGGGGCAAGCCAAGCTCCTACTAAGAGAACTAAGAATGTTTCCCTCTAACCTCTTCCACTGATAAGAAAACATAACCACTGCAACTCTTAGATGTCATTTTTCACTACTAAATCTTACACCTCTCCACAAAGGTGACACCATTATGGTCTAGATTTAAACCAAACCAGAAGAGCATGAAAAGAGCTGCGCTCTTCTGCTGGAACCTGCACAATGATGAGCAGGTCATCAGAGAAACAGGGCTGCCTGGACACAAAAAAAGCTGAACAACTTTCCAATGATTGAGCTAAGTGCCTTTATTTTTCTAGCATTACACAAACAAATCACACCTTTCAAAATGTGTGTGATTCCTTGTGATTTAAAACTAGACAGACAGGCTTTTTTGTTCACAGCCTTTTTTGCTTCAGAGGAAAAGACTCAGTTTGCTTGTTTTAGTGCCTTTGCTGGCACAGAAAAGGTTCACAAGCTCTGCCTCTGACAAGTGGCTGGCAGTGTCCTGATGCCTACCCTGTAGCCACAGGAAAGAGTACCTGGCATACCTAGTACCCAACATCCTGCACATGGAATTTAGTCACTACAGCTAATAGAAAACTTAGTTAAAACTATTGACATTGAATAGTCATTACTCTTGTTGTGCTTTTAAAAATCATAGAAGATAAATTCTATCAGTAGCTCCAGGGTGACACTGAGCTGTGGCACTATCCAAGGTGGAAAACAGTTCATTATTGAAACTTAGTACCTTTAAACACCGCTGAGCGCAGTCAGGCCAAGAGGGAACAGCAATACTTGTTCAACAAAGCTCAATTCTGCATTGGAATGAAACTCAAGGAGGACACAAGCTAACCTGAAGCTGCTCCAGAACGCAGCAGCAGCACAGGGTGGGAGTCCTCAGCCCAACATCAGCACACCAGAAGTAGGCCAGAGTGACAATGAGCTGCCACGCCTCTACACACACTGGCACCACACAAACTATCAAAGCCTGCACATCTTTTGTCCCTGAGCAAACAGCAGAGTTCAAACTCAGCAGCCAGTTATGATCAGCACAGACTGTGGCAGTGAATAATCAATGTTTTCCAAGCTATTGTACCACAGCCCATGCATAGAGGTGGCTACTCAAGAGCTTCCAGCACAAACCCTCTGAGGCAGAGCAGGAGCAACGCAGCACAGCGCTGCAGCCACTCTCACCACATCTCAGGAGGGACTGTGCTGGTGGCACTGCCTGCTACAGTCCCTGACTGTTCAGGTTCTCCCAGTCAGTTCAGAGTCCTTCCCAGCAGTGCAGGGCTATCCTGCTCTCACCTGCTGCAGAACAGCAGCTGTGCTGAGCTCTGGCAGGGAAAGTGTTACTTGGCATCACTTCACAAGGCACCCTTACCCAAGGGATGAAATCCCACTGATTCCTAGTGATTCAGAGCTCATCAGAATGGCATCCCAGGGGACAGCCAGCAGAATCTGAGGTGTGAAGTCAACACCATTTCTAACCATGTGCACTACAGCAAGAGACTGTTTGACACTGTCCTTCTGGCTAGCTGCTGCCTGCAGGCAGTAACTGAAAAGTGCTGACGTTTCTAATTCCACAACTGCCAAACCATAGGGCTTTCACTTCGAAATCCTTCTGGAAACACAAAAAAGTAGCTTTAGGGAACTGTTAAAAGCAGAATTTCTTCAGAGCTTACCTAGTGAGCCGCTTGGGTTGAGGTCGCTCTCCAAATTTCCTGGAAAAAGAAGAAGTTGTTAATTTAACACAAAGGTGTTTGGCCAGTTTCACAGGGAACTATTAGCCCAATTGATGCAACTGTATTGGAATTCAGTGTCTTCCTAGGCAGGTTACTATTCAAGTCTCACCCACCTCCTTGAAGCAGCTTTTCCCATGCCAGCTTTCATTTGATTGGGAACACAAGACTTTCTTTGCTACAGTGGCATTGACTCTGTCTCTGAATCCCAGCTGAGAAAGTTTACATCCCACAATCATGAAACAACCAGGAGTGCTTTGCCATAGCATTGGTCAAAGGTGCCAACAAAACCCAGCTATTATCAGCCTCCAGAAATTTGCAGACTCAGCTTTGAAGCAGCAAAACCCAGTGAACACTCCCCAGGTTCTCAGAAAGCTGCTTTTCCTTCGTAACTCTTAAAAAAAGGATGTTGAAGTATTTACCACGTGCCAGGGACAATCTCCCCGGTGGAATGTAGCCAGGCATGACCCAGAAGTGCCCTGCTGTGCACCTGAACAGTTTTAGCCATGCACTGTTTGCTGTGCTGCTTTCAGTGTTTTAAGAGTGTTCTTAAGAGAGGGTTTGCTCTTGACACCAGGTTAAGGCTTCCCACAAAAATCTGTATTTACACAAGACACCATATTTACACAGGAACATCTTCCTTACCAAGCCCCCCCTCAAGATTCACCTACAAAAGGCAGTGCCCAGCTGCTCACCCTGCTAAGGCAGCAGAACCACAAGCTACAGTGAGGAAAAAGCAAAAACAGAAAAGGAGAAAAAAACCCCAACCCAACAACCAACAACCCAGGCTCAACTTAACACCTTTGTAGCTAAAAATAAACTGAGGCATCAGAGACTGTGCTGCTGTTGCCAGTGCCCACGAATATCTCTATTACTGGCCCTACTCATGATGCTTTCCGGAGAGTCAAAACCCCTCTCCTAATATGGCCCCCCAAGAGTGCTGGAGGCTCCTGAGGACAAGAACCTTCTCATTCACTGATGTGACAAGGAATCCTCCTGTCTGTGCAGTGGGCCTGTCCTGAGCTCCACAGTAACAGACCAGGCTGGATGAGGCTCTGGCCAGCCTGATCTAGTGTGGGGTGTCCCTGCCCATGGCAGGGGGGTTGGAACTAGATGATCCTTGTGGTCCCTTCCAACCCTGACTGATACTACTATGGTATCTGGTGGTGGCACCATTTGACCCATTCCAGTTTTATGTCAGCAGTTCTAAAGATGCACAAATGCTCAGCTCTTGCCATTTGCATAGCAGAACACAGCAGTACTCATGAAACAAGGGAACTGAGATTCTTGCTCTAAGATTTGGCTTTGTGCATTTTAAATGCTGAGCTCTACTAGACACAGGATTTGTATTTTCTCTGCGGTAGACATCATTGCACTGACACATCTGCAAGGCAGAAAACCCAAACAGCTCTGCAGCAGCAAAGTTCTATCCTGATGCCTTTCAGAGCAGCTCCTGAGCACAGCCTGTGCCTCAGTACGAGTGGGTGTGCATGTCCCACTTTTGGGGTGCGCCCTGTGCAGCTCCTCTCTCCCCTGAAGATCCTCTGGCAGAGGCCTCAGCCTCTGGCTCACTGACTACACAGGATTACCCTTCATCAACACTCTACAAACAGTGACTATAGATCAGCTGCCTGATGTTGAGTACAGCGGCAGCCTGTGCTTCAACTCTTCTGCACATCTCAGTCCACCATGAGAAAATGAAGAGCTGCCTACTTTGGAGCAAAGGAAGCATCACACACCACACTTTGCTGGTGGCCAGCAGATGGAACAGAGAAGGACACTGGTACCTCCTACAAGCCACCCCCCCAGTCAAAACCCTGCTCTCTCCCCCAGATGGCACTCCCCCTGAGCACAGCAGCATAGGGGAGGGTCTGTTTTCAAACAGTTTTGAGGAGGCTATGTTCTGTCCTTGAGTTAGGAATGTGTATCTTCCCACAGCACACACACTTGCTGCTGCCCAAAAGCTTTATTAACCAGGAATCTACAGAGCACAGCTGCAGCTACTCACAGAAACCAGCCCCACCTTCTCCTCGAGTCAAATTCTGCATACACAGCACAGGAAAAAGCACCCAAATCCCCACTCCTCAGGGGTACAGCTCAACCTCTGAGCCACTCTGGAGAAGCACAGGGTGCCCAGGGGCAAACTGACCATCTGATGCTCACCACAGAAGCTTCATCAATCCCAGGCCATCTTCCCCTTGCTGCCTGCACCCTGAATGAAGCCAATGATGCCACTGCAATCAGCTTATGCACATGGAACAACACTGTCCTTAGCTGCATGAACCTCCTACACACACACACACACTACGTTTGGGAGATCTTGTATTATTCTTTCAAGCAGACGTTAGTGGGAGAGGTAGAATAGAAAGAAATCATATATTCATACTCATTTAAAGTTAGTTTTTTACTGTCTCTAAATTAAATCCAGTTCCTTTTCTGTCAATCATGTCATCCTGGTGGGTGACTGAAGCTTGTGTACCCTAGCCTGGGTGCACTTGCCTCTACCACCTCCAATGCATTTCAAAGAGCCCATAAATGCCCTTCAGAACTCCAAGACTTGACCTACAAACCACTTGGATTGTAAACATTTCCACAGGGATAACTGCATTTTATGGAAAATCTCTGCAACCTGTAGAGATCAAATCAAAGAAGTGGCCAGAATGCACAGAACTAAGGCTGACTGGAAAACGAACCTCCCTAGCTCACCAAAAGTAGAATTCAGGAATGATTAAGAATGGATCTGGGAACACAAACACTACCACATCATAGCATTATTCTGCCAGATGCCTGAGGCTCACTGAAAACATGGTGGGGAAAAGTGATCCTTGAGTAACAGAAGATATCAGAAATGTCAGTGTGGATGACCAGCAGCTTTCATGTGCAGTCAGCAGGAGCAGAGCAACAAACAGAGGTAAAGATCCAGCAGACTGAGGTGCCGAATGGGACATGGAAACAGTGATTCTTACAGGATCTGGGAAACAGATCTAGTCACTTTAGACTGAAACAAGTGTTCCTTGCTCCACAAACACTGCTATAGCTAAGATGTGCAACATACTGCTGGAGGAGCTTGTTGGGGCCAGAAGCTCAAAGAGACTCAGAAATTGAACACATTTGGCATGGTTCTTCAGCTTGTTGAGTATAATGATCTATTTCCTACAACTTATTCTCAGGAAAACCTAAACCATGTTCCACCAGCAGCAAAGAAGTGATCCTGAGGGAAAAACTCAGTCTGAATGGACCCTGTATTTCCTCCCTTGCCCTTCATCATCCCTGCTGCTGACCAGCAGGAACACCCCAGCATGTGCACTCCTATCAACCGGGTCTGTTCCACAGCAGCAGCTGCCTCCAGGATGCCAGGCTTTCAGTCACATTGCAACACTCAAGATACACAGTCAAGACATGAAAACTACAAAGAGAAAGCATCACATGCACTTTATTTAATGGTTCATCTGGTTTCTTCTTCCCATGTATTCGCAACGTGATACTGGTATCCACATCAACAAGGCACCTGGAGTAAAAAAACTATCAGTAACTTCCAGGCAGATGACAACACTCAGAGGGTTTTTCATTGTTCTGATACTGAGACAGCTCACCTCTAGTACAAGAAATATAGTAGCTCTTGTTCTGTACCAAACAACAGCCACTGAACAAGCCCTGACTGCTGCTATTGCAAACCATGGTGTCCAACTGGCGTGTTGCAAAGTGAGCTCAGACACTGCAGGGTTACCTGCCAGAGGCAACAGAGACTGCAATGTTCTTCTTGAATAGGTTCTCCCTGGATTTCACTCTTCTAGAACTCCTTTGATAGTCAATGGTTCTATTTCTCTGCTTTGTTTACATGAAAACATGCAGATTGATGGGTAACAAAAACATCCAGAAGAGGAAACTAAAGATGTATCATAGCTCTATTCCTAGAGCAGTTATTCAGCAAGCTAATTGCATGTATCACTTGAAGTCCTAATTAGAAGCTATCTATCATTACATCTGAGTGCTCACCAAGTACCTTCCCTGTTTTTTATGTCACTCCCCAGGACTGTGCTGTGTTGGCACTCTGGTCACCTAGTCAGGCTGTCATTTCAACCCACAGCACCAACCCAGTGCCAACTGGGGTTTATTAGCATCTCCCCCACTCACACCTGGGGTTGCAGTGCAGTCTGTACCAGTCACCCCCCTCCCCCCTTGCTTCTGCAGCAACTTAGACATGCTCCAACCGTTCTTTTCCCAGTCTTGCATTCTCCAGCAGCTAGTTTGCAGTCTATCACTTCATGTTTTGTCTTCCGACGCTTTGCACAAATCAATCTCGCTTCCCCATTCCGCAGTGTAGGCACAACTTCTGTGCCACATCATGTCCCAAACCGTTCTCCTTTTCAAGGCTGTCCTTTTCACTGAGCTAGTCCCAGTTTGCCATTCAAACTGTTATTCAAACTCCTTTGCCCCATTCACAGAGTAGGAAGTGAACTTTCCCTCTTTACCTCTTCCCTGCCCCTCCAGTAACTATGGAAATGCACAAGTACCCCGACAGTCATCTCACCAGCACACCAGGATAGCTCTGCTCAGACTTTTAACATTCCCAGGTGAGGAAAAAAACAGGACACAAGCTCTAGGTTAAGTTTCAGATGTTTTCAGAAAACACCAGAATGCTAAATCCTGTCTGGAATTCCCAGCTCAGATACAACAGACAGCAGTTTTCTATGGCTGCAGGAGTAGGAATTTTCACTCTTGCCAACACCCACAAAAGAGCACAACAAAAAAATCTATCAGTTACATGCATCTCCTACAAGAACCACATTCTGTTTTCTGCTATACACTCTTACTGTCTGGAGATAAACTGTTTGGGCTGATTTTCTTTTCTTTGTTCTACATGTCAGATTTGGAAGGGAAAATAAACACATACAAATTAACCAAGGCAGTTTGGCCAATCTGCAGGAACAAAATCCCTAACAAAAAAAAAGAAAAGGAAATAAGAAAAGGTTTCAAACTTTTCTTTCAAATCCCATGCTCTTCCATGATGAGTTCTGACAGAAAATCTGTGGTCACTAAGCTGCTCCAGCATCCTCCTGTCCGGAATATGAGCTGCCAATGTTCCCAGTGCTGGCCCCCAGCCAAGGACATCCTTTCTGCAGCCCCTGAGAAAGGCCATTCACCTTTCTTCACCCAGCACAGCATCCAGATCCAGGCAAACTTCAGCAATCAACCCTAAGAATCCTGTCTTTACTTGGCCACAGACAGACACAGCTCTTGGCACTCAGCAGGAATCCCATGGACCTTTCTGTAAATACCGCTCTCCGAAGAGGCAAAACCGAAAGGGAGTTGTCCAATTTGCAAACAGTAAGAGCAGCAGCTGAGCAGAAAAGAAGGAACACTGGGGAGGCCACCATGGAGACAGCAGAAGAGTGAGGAAGAAAAAGGGAAGACAGGAGTGACAAACAGAGGCTTGCTAGGTGAGAGAGGTGAGGCAGCAGAAAAGCCTGAGGCAAGGCAAGATAGCCACATTCCACTCCAGACTAGTAAAAGTTCGCTACAATTACTGCCTTCTCTGCTGACTCTTTTGACAACAGATGCTTTCATGGTGTCTCAGAAATTTCAAACCTGAAAATAAAAGCAGGATACTTGCCATTCCCAGTAGAGTCCAAACCCATAGCAGATATCCATGTGTGGAGATCTTTTTAGCTTCTTTCCACCTCCCGCAAGCACGAAGAGCTCCCTGTGGGTTCTGGGGGCTAAGCCCTTAGGCAGTGAAGCACCACACAGTCGCACACCCTGCTGCCATTGAGCGAGTGGAAAGCTTAAGTGAAGGGAAAGAAAACTTGCAGGGAGAGATAAGAATTGTTTACCAAGGCAAGGAGAAGTTGCAGAAGAGCCCAACCAAACAAGCCATCGCTGCCCATCTCCCACAGATAGGCCAGCGGGCAGCCAGCACCCAAGCAAAGCTGGGTAACCCCTCTAAAGCTCCTCCTCCCAACTTTATTGCTGGGTACAGGACACAGCAGGGAACAACTCTGCATTTAGTTCAGGTCACCTGCCTGTCTGTGTCCTCTCCAGCATCACACCCCAGCTCACTTAGAGGGGACAGAGCAAGAAGCAGAAGGCCTTGAGGCTGTGCAAACACAGTTAGGAGGAGCTGGGGCACTGCTGTGTTATCAGCACTGTTTTGGTCACAGCACACAGCACCATTCCAGCTGCTATTGAGAACATTAACCCCATGCCAGCCAGCCCCAGCCCAAGCAGAAGACTCTGGAAAAAGAGGTGCTTTTGCAAGCAAGCACCAGATGTCAAGAGGCACTGTGTGCCTGACACCAGCAACATCCACTGCCCAGTGTCCCACTCTCAAATCACTTCCAACTACACCCATACACTCCTCGGTGCTTCTGGCTGATCTAGCAAGGGGCTAGCACTGCTCTGAGCAGCAAGACAGACCTATCCTTTATTAACTCAGTTACAAGACAGCATCTCTCAGCAAGTGCTGCAGAAGTCTTTACTGAGCTATGAGAGAGGACTGTAATGCCTCAGCATGGCTTCTGGAAACCATCCCCAGCCAAGGGCTCAGGACACATCCCTGGAAGGAAGCTGATCCGTAACTGCTCAGTGTCATTGTTCCAGCTCCTCAGCACCATCAGAAATGACATCTGGCAACCACTAATCCAGCCAGGGTAAGACCCAAAGGCTGGCTGAGTGGCAAGTGCCACCTGCCTCCAACAAAGCTGTCAAGCACATGGGGCTTGAGACAAACACAGTGCACTCCACACAGGATTACTGGGGATAGAGATGATTAACAACACTAAATTAAAGGCAGAATGGAGTGACTAAAGAAAGTTTTTACTTCACCAGAGAAGGTCTGAGGGAAACAATGCTTGAAACAGGAGGAGTCCAATGAAAAGAATTTCAGCTTTTTTTATGGTCTCCAGAGAAGTTTCAGAACACTCCATGCAAGTCAGAAAGAAAGAACACGAGAAGTTCCACCTCTGCTCTCCAACAAGATGAAGTGACAATGAAGTTTGGTGAGAGGCTGAAGTTACATCCCAACTTTTCCAATAGCTACCAGACAGATGGTATTCCCAAAGCCATTAAAGTGTGGCAGGATGGGAAGGAAGCAATACTGTATATCAGCTACAGCAGGGTTATGGCAGTTGTGAGCACAAATAATGAAAGCTCTGAGCTTTGCCTTACCAGGGCTCTACAAACACAGACAATGGGCAGATGCAGCCTTCTCCTAGAGCTCCTATAAAAACATGAAAGCTGTGACAGGATGCAAAGAGTCTGGGGTTGGACAGTGAGAGAAAAGCCTTTTGAAGGAGGAAATTAAAAATAGAAGATATTGAAAGGTATTTTTGACCATTCCCTCTCAATTTAAAACAAGTGCTATGGAAAGTTAGAAAGCCTTTCAGATGGGCACAGGCTGGCCCTGGTCAGAAGAGGGTCTACTGCTTCTACCACAGGAAACAAAAGCACTGCTCAAAGCCTTCATCTCCAGCTGCTCTGTGATCAGCTACCACAAACCTATTCCCATGGTGTGCTACAGACTCAGCAGTGTGTGACCTCACTGGGTCTACCCATGGTATTTAAGATCCAGAAAAGTGAAATCCTAGGCTTTGTAAGTTCTAGATTTAACTTGTGAGGATGACTATAAATCTTCCTCTTCAGCATTATCAGAGACATCTTCTGAGTCAAGCTGACAGAGATAAATTCAGTAACATCCTGGGATTCTGTTTTCTCTCTCCCTTCTCTATCCTCTATCCATTTCTAGCTTTAGTTTGGTCACCACAAAAAAACCATCAACGAAATGGAGCAGCATTGAGAGAAGTTCACACTCATGGTTTAACCAGGCTGAAAACTCTCAAAGGCAGCACACATACACCAGGGCCATGGTGTGCAGGGCAGGCTGAACTGCTGTCAGGAGCTGCTCCTTAACTTGCCACTTGCTACAGACCCTTCAGACAGCTTAAGCTGTTCTCTGCAGCCTGCAGGGCGAGGCTCAGCTATTCCCCTCAGCCTTGTTTGGGTTTGGCAGAGCTCTGCATCTAGAACAACATGTTACAGCAACAGCCAAAGCAAAGCTGCAACCACAGGCATTGTCTGTTCATGTGAGCATCTCCTCCACAGCACAGAGGCAAACACTGGCAGCGCGTTTGTGCACTGACCTACACAGCCACATTCTTTTACAAACACCTTAGAACACGGCTGCCAAGGGAACAGATCCTCTATCACTAGCAAACACCATCCCACCTGCTGGTTTCAGACACAAAGAGGATTCCTACATAGTAAAAAAAAAAAGGCCACTTCTGATGCAGCATGAGCTGACAGATACAAAAGCCCACAACATTTCAAAGAGTGTTTCTGCCACGACTGGCCTATGAAAGATGCATCCAACCTAGCTGTTGATTCCCATCACTAAACACTGGCTCCCTGCTGGAGAGAACTGATGTATTTAAGTGCACCTTCTTCAAGTTTGCTACTATTTCATTTCACTTATCAGAAGCAGAAGTGGTTGCTGTGCCACTTTCTCAATGAAGAGACTCTTGTGGCCATTCTCAGCTCCATGCCAGGTACAGAACACACTGCAGTCTGCACAGACCCATTACTGTGCAGGGAGGTGTCTGAGGAGTGCTCCTGGGGGCTCTTTTGTTTGTGTGTTTGGGTTTGGGGTTTTTGTCTTTTTTTTTTTGCTGGTTTTGTGTTCTGAACATCCTCAGTTTTCTGCAGTCTGACATACACAACTAAACACACAGATAAAGGACAAATTCCAGAGCCTCCTCTAAGCATCGTGCACCAGCGGCACGGGGACTGCTGCAGCAATGACACCCACCTTCCCTGTGGCTCCCTCCAGGTGACCTGTGCTGGTAGATCCTCTGGAGTTGAGAAAACCAGCCAAGTAACAGCTTCCAGATCACCATCATGCCCCAGGCTGGCTCATCCCTCAGCATGAGCACAGGCACCAGAGGCTCACTCTCACTGCCACCTGCCAGCAGCACCTGGGCCCTGGCTCTCACTGGAGCATCTCCTGTAGCCACTATTGCCATAGAGCCTGCAGGCCAGGAGCTGAACTACAAGCTAACTCATTTCTAATAAAAAATTCAATCCAGTTTTCATTCCCACATGTAGGGTACCAAAAGCCCAGCCCAGCCAGACTGCTTTGCCACACTACTGACCCAACATACCCTGCTTCTGAGCCAGCAGCAGATAACATTCATAAAAGCGTCACCAATCAAGACTGTCTAAGGGACATGAACAATGCCAGCATTTCTTCTACTCCCCAAGTCCTTTTATCCTCTGTAAAGAGCAAGTGATGGGTGGTCCAACTGCACTGTGGCTCTTTGGAAGCAGGGGGCACAGCAGCCCCTGCAGGAACAAAACCAGAAAGTTTCTGATGGATACACAAAACATTCCCTCAGAGAAAACAAAACCAGACCCACCTGCTGCAGGGTGACTGCCACCAGCCATGCACTACCACATCTCTGTACTGCATGCTCCTGCTCCGCTCCAGCCTGCACTCAGAGAATGCAGGTCCTGCAGCACAGGGAGCATGTCAGGTGTTGGAGACAAGTCTTCTGCTGCCCAGCACTGTGTACACTTCTGGCAGGGTACCAAACAATGCTGACACCAACACAATGAAAAGGCTCCTTCAGCTCGTCACGCCCTCGCACTGGAAGTCACTGCCTCAGTCAGAAACTCCCTTCTCCCTTTGCTGACCCACTTTCATCCTCCCACCTTGCTCTCCTCATTGTCCTCTCTCCTTTCCAATTCCCATAAAAAGAAAATCACAGCATCACAACTGCAATTTAAGTACAGCTTGCACTCTCAAATGGGCTCAGTTCTAAACAAAATCACTTCTTTATAGCATGCTGCCTACACTGGGAACAAAGCTTTCTCCAGTAGAGCGCTGTACTTGTACACAAGTCTGAAAATCAAAGGTCTGGGCCAAAAAGGACATCATTTTAATTGAACTCGAATTCATACAATTCTGCCACATGAAGTAAGGCCAGAAAGTCAGTGATGACAGCTTATTTAAGAATCAGAAAGTGCCTAAGCACATGGCTGGAGATGTTTTCCCTGCTTTTGCATTGTGCTGGAGGTACCTGCTGCAAGAAACTACAGCAGCCCAAAGATCTCAAGCATACTAAACTCAGATATTACTCAGATGTTACCAACTTCAAGGATGCCACAATGGTGTACAACAACAGAAACATAACCAAAAAACCCCCAAATTAAGATCTCTTCATATTTACAATTAGTTCTTTTTGATTGACTTCCCGATAAGGCTGGCTCAAATGTTCAGAGTAAACTGCAGATCTGCACACACTTACCTTAGCAACCAAGAGAGTTCTCAGCTTGATAAAGCAGCATGATAAATCCGAAGCTTAACCCCTACCACACAGCACAATGTCACTCAGCTACTGTTACTGCACAGGGAATGTTTAGTACAAGGGTCATTAGTTTTAACTCCATCTACTCACACCAAAACCAGACAAACTGTCAGGAAAAAGGAGAACAACTCCACAGTTCACCAACTGGCTACTCAAACAGTAAGAAGTGTGCTACCACACCTAACATCACAGTTGTCCAGGGAGGTGGTCGAGGCCCCGGCCCTGGGGGTGTTTAAGACCAGGCTGGATGAGGTTCTGGCCAGCCTGATCTAGTGTGGGGTGTCCCTGCCCATGGCAGGGGGGTTGGAACTGGATGATCCTTGTGGTCCCTTCCAACCCTGAATGATACTATGATACTATGATACATCCACAGCCTTCAGTGACAGGCACGTTGCTCAGTGGGCAGTTGGCAGCATTCTTCTTATCCATCTAAGCACAACAAATCTTCCCTGGCTTCTCACCCTGCACAGGGATTGCAATATTAACCTGACTACTACTTGCCAAAGAAGTGGCCCTATGTCCACTAATAAAGCAGAATTTAAGTGCCAGTGAGCCTCTAAAAGCCAAGCAGCTCCCTTTTCCTTTAGAAAATTGAATTTCTCAGGGTAGTATGAAGAGATCTCCTGAGTAATAAAGCAGAGCTTCTTACAGTTACCAACTGTCCATTGCTGCCAACAAGATTTAGTCTCAAGCAGGATTTAATTTTTTTTTATAATGCATGAAGAATCCATTTCAATAACCCTGCTGTAACCTCTTGATAGAAGTCACAAATTTGACACAAGATGAGACTTTAGAGCATTCTCCTGCCAGCACAGGAACCTTTCTGCTAGACTACGGCAGCCTTGATCTCGGTGACCGCATGCAGCAGGCAGGGAACAGCTTCCCCTCTGCAAATGAAGCTGCCATCCCCTGCTGTGCCAAAGGTGTGTAAAACAGAAACACAAAAACTTCAGGTTCATGGTTTTCTTGGAATTGCCACCCTTCTCTGCAATGCCCACAACACAGAACAGAAGCAGAAACTGTGAATGGTTTTGCAAGGAAGTGGTCAGGAGCCACCCTGAACTTGCAAAGGAGAAAGCCTCAAGCAGCCAGCCTAACCTCATTGACCAGCAAGGCAAATACCTGCTTCTGTCGAACCCTTCAAAGAGATAACAGTTTCCTGCCAGGGAGAGTCACTGCTCAACTCCACACCTCTAATCACTACTCTGCTGCAGCGACAGGTTACTCAGTCTCCAAGTACCCACACAACCACAGCAGCTCCATTGCTACAGCCACTGCTTCCCATCAGCAAGACAAACAAGGCACTAATCTGTCCCTAAGGGGCTTACTGTCCTGCTCAAGCTCCTCAGCCAGCTTCCCCATGCCACCTGCAGAGCTCAGATGCTCAGAGGGAGCCAGCAGCCTATCAATCTGTCACACCACTGACACGCTGGGAAGGAGCTGATAGTGGTTCTGGTTGCAGAAAGCTGTTCAGTCACCTCAGCAAATTCAGCTTTAACTGAAGCCAAGAGAGATGACACAGGAGGAGCAGCTCAGCTTGTTTGCTCTGACATTCTAGCAAGCACGGAACTCTCCTGGGAAGGAGCTACACATAAGAAAAAGCCCACACAAGAATCCTGTAAGGAAAGGGACTTGCAAAATGCAAGGCTTCAGCGTCATTAGGAGCTCCTACCAGCAGCCTAATGTCCTGAGTCAAAGTTTAGCTCAGGAGAGCTGTAAGACTCTCACCCCAAATGCAGATAAAACCTCATGTAAGCTGGCAGCTTAGCACACAAACGTCTCTGAGGTTTAAGCAGAGCAGCTCTGACAAGCCTTGCAGTGACAGTGCAGTCACCGCAGCCTCAAACACCTTCACCACCTCTCTGCTGGGTCAGGGTGAGCAGGTGTGTAGCAGCTGGACTGTGGCTGCCCAGACAGCTGAGCTGATGTGCCACCACTCAGTGCAGGTCCTGCTGCCAGCTTCCCCCGTGCACCCACCTGCCCCTACAAACCCAGCACCTCTCAGACTCTTCCAGAGAGACCCAAACCAGCAGCCTGGGACAAAAAGTGTCTTTGGGGGAGGAGGGGATGAAAGGACAGGAGAGAAGTGAACCTTATTGGTTCAGTCAGGAGCACACTGAGTGCCAGGGACACCACAATGCTCCAAGAGGAACACCCAGGGGGTCATCTCCCCTTCACTGCAGCAGTGCTATCAGGCACAGCCTGCACCCCCAGCTTCAGCTTGGATTCTCTTCACTATGTTTTTAATTGTGTGCCACAAAACTCAAACTGATTCAGACATTCCCTTTCCTGACTTTTTTAGGCACTGTAAGCTCTGACAGCTATAGCAGATGAAGTGCTTAGCCCACCAAAGCCATTTCAAAAATCTTTACTATATTTTTATACTTCTAAAAATACTTTTAGGAAATGGGAACAATTCCTGTCATCTCCTCCCTTCAGCAGTCACTCACTTGAGTCAACGTTTCAGACTGCAGAAGTACTTGTTTAAAACACACTGTGATCAGCCTGCTCCCTTTCCTCTCACTCCTTTTCTCCCCCCAGCTTCCAGCCTGCTGTCACCTTCAAAATGCCAGAAGGAAGCAGCTCCTGACACCCGTTCAAAGGACACCACTGGTGCTGTGAGATTGCTGCTGTGCAGCCCTGCCATGTCCACTGACTCCAGATGTGCAAAACTATTCACAGTGCTAGTGTTATGCCAGCTCAGGACAGGCTACCAGCCCTCACTGCTGTGCAGCTGTGGCTCATACACTGCCTCCAGATGTGCAAAACTATTCACACACAGTGCCTGTGTTACCAGCTCAGGACAGGCTATCAGCCCTCACTGCTGTGCAGCTGTGGCTCACCCGCTGGCTCCAGACGTGCAAAACTATTCACACACAGTGCCAGTGTTACCAGCTCAGGACAGGCTACCAGCCCTCACTGCTGTGCAGCTGTGGCTCATACACTGGCTCCAGATGTGCAAAACTATTCACACACAGTGCCTGTGTTACCAGCTCAGGACAGGCTACCAGCCCTCACTGCTGTGCAGCTGTGGCTCATACACTGGCTCCAGATGTGCAAAACTATTCACACACAGTGCCTGTGTTACCAGCTCAGGACAGGCTACCAGCCCTCACTGCTGTGCAGCTGTGGCTCATACACTGGCTCCAGATGTGCAAAATTATTCACACACAGTGCCAGTGTTACCAGCTCAGGACAGGCTACCAGCCCTCACTGCTGTGCAGCTGTGGCTCATACACTGCCTCCAGATGTGCAAAATTATTCACACACAGTGCCAGTGTTACCAGCTCAGGACAGGCTACCAGCCCACAAGCAGCTCTCCGTGCCAACAGTGATTTCTGAACTAGCAAACACAACTCTTCTCTGCAGAGGATGAAGATGATGACACAAACCTGTGACTACACACACTCTGTAAGCAAGCTGTGTGTGGCACCAACCTGTTTGACAAAATGACAGGGTTTCCTAGATTTCAGCTGTTTTCCTATTGCATCACCCAGGAATGAGGTGGTGACACTGGCATTAGCTGGGCGCCGTTGCAAAAGGAGCTGTCAGTGTCCCAGAATTAATCCATCTCAAGCACATTGTGTTGTAATTAAGCTGATGAATACACCAGCCCATGAATATAAAACCAGCAGCAATAAACACAGCCCAGAAAAGAGGGAGAATTAGAAGGCTCCTTTTCAACTTTCTAGGACAACTACAGCAGTCAGAGGCCATTCTTCACCACCCATCTTTCTCACTGGGGTTGTGCTGAAGGTCTCCAGCTGGGGAGCACTCGATGTAAGCAAATCACTGTTAAGCCTTTAAAGTCAAATAACTAGACAGCAAAATGAAGTGTTGCTCCCTCTGCAGTTTCCAAGCCTGTGCTTTCATAGAAACATACATGCTGTAAAAGATTTAAAAGCCTGGGGGGTTGTTGTCGTTGAACTGATTCACAGGTAAATCACTTCTACATTTCTAAGAGGGTCATTTATACTTCAGCCCCTGCATGAACTCATAGAGCACTCCTACAGAGGAAAGAGACAGATATTCCCATTCCTACCTAACAAGTATTTGCCTGTTGAAAGAGCGAGACAGGGTATGTGTAACAGCAACCATGCCTCTGTCCCAATCACAGAAGCTAGAAGCTGTTTGCAAATGCTGCTAGTTTTAATTGCAAAGCTCAAATATTTAGAGGCAAAAGGCTAGAGAAACACAATCTCCACACTGCCTATCACCAGCTGCGATAGCACTTTGAATATCTGCTGTGGTAAATGGGGCAATGAGCCCTGAATGAGGTAATTAAATAGCTACTCCAAAACTACACTTTTACTCCTTATCAGAGCACATTTACGACAGCCATAGGCAGAGATTAGATTAGGTGTCTGGGATGTCAGCAGCCCAACACCTTATCATCCTTTCTCTGACACTGGAACACTGCAGGTCTCTTGGTCAGTGACACATGCTCCTGGGGTGCCCCGACAGCTTGCAGAGGGCTTTTTGGTCAGGAAAACTAAACCTGTAAAGCACAAATGCAAAGCTGCTGTTATTGTCCATTTTTGAACATGGAAATGGTGTGAATCACGCTGGATTCAAGGAGGCCTGCTTTTCAGGTTTGGCAAGTTTAAACTCCACACAGATGCAAATCACTGGCAAAACTTCTCCCTGCATCTTAATGAGGTGTGCTAGAAACTAGGAAGCCAATGTGAAAACAAGAATGCTGCTGAGACAAAATTTACTAGCCCTGGGTATTCCAAGTGCTTCAGGAACTAGGATTTTGGAGGCAAGTTTTACCCAACTGCACTTCACTTCTGTATGAACTCGCCCCGTGACAGCCACAGCACTTATTTCCCAGAATGGTGTCTGTCCTGGCACAGGTTGGTGTGAGGATCTTGCTGCGTGGCACACGTGCCAAGGCAGTGCTGCAGAGACTCCAACTGCTGAGCTCCAGCCCCAGCCTCTTCTCAAAACATTGCCTCATCCTCTCAAGCACGCTCAGGCAGAAGGGAAAGCAGGCTGTCAGAACTGTTCTGAAGCACTCAACAACCACATTTAGGAAGTCATTTCAGTCACCAGCCACCACTGTCCCAAGGGTACCTTAGCTGGTTTGAAAAGGATGTCCACAGAGCCCTGCCAGGTTTGCAGGATGAGGAACACATTCACCAATGGGGAGATTTCCCTCCAGAAATTTCTGCCTACTGCTGCTTCCAAAAAGGCAGGCTGAGATCTCCCAGAAAAATGGGAAAAACATGGGAAAATGCAATTACTTTGGCTCAGCAAACAGAGAGATGAGCTCTTGAATTAAAACACACAGAAGCCTGTGCAGCCAAAATAAAGGAACAAAGAAAGTGTCATTCTACAGGAAATCAGGGGGTGACCTATATTTGAAGCTGCAGTTTAGAATCCAGCCTTTGAGAGAGATGGCATCTTTCCTTTCAAAGCATGAATGCAGGCTGGAAAACATGGACACAGTAATGCATCCCTAGAGCTGGCTCACAATGCTGCTGACAACTCATGCTCCTCCACTGCTTTGGGCTCCCCCAGCACTACAGAATGAAGCCTGTGCTGTAAAATCAATTGGCTATCCTTGCAGGAACTCTGGAATCCACCCACAAGTTCCAGCTCAGCTGGAACTGGGGCTGGCTGTCTAGTCTGGAGAAGAGAAGGCTGAGGGAAGACTTCATTGCTCCCTACAACTCCCTGAGAGAAGGTTGGAGTGAGGTGGAAGTTGGTCTCTTCTCCCTAGTATCAGGTAATAGAAAGAGAGAGAATGGCCTGAAATTGTGCCAGGCAGGGCGTAGATTGGAGATCAAGAACAATTTCTTCCCTGCAAGAGCAGTCAGGCATTGGAACAGGCTGCCCAGGGAGGCAGGCATGTGGACATGGCACTTTCAGACACAGTTTAATGGCCATGGTGGTGTTAGGTCTAGATGCAACAACCTTAGAGGGGTTTTCCAACCAAAGCAACTCTGACTCTGTGGGCAGATGACTCCAGAACACTGATGTCACCGGCAAGACAAGCAGTCCCTGGGAGTGACTCAGGGCTGGTCACCATCTGTGCCATGCGGACACAGGAAGCAGATGCCTGAGCCATGCTACAGCTACACTCTGCCCATCAGGGTGAAGGAGCTGAAGGGACTGTCCCACAAGCTTTCCTCGTGATCCAGGCCACAAATGCATAGGGAACACCAGCTCTTCATTTCAGTTGCTTGCAGAACAACTTGAGAGACCAGCAAACCCCGTTACTTGACAACAGCATATGCAAAGTGTAGGCTAAACAAAGGAAGAAAACTGGGAGTGCCAATCCTGTGGTAATTCAATTATCTATATGGTTATGGGAAAGTTTCAGTACTGTCCAAATGGCACTCAGGCAGACATGACACCACAGCAGCATCTCAGCTTCCAAGTCTTGCAATTTGTTCCCTGCATGCTGCTCAGCCAGGCATAAGGAATACAGAAACCAACTGTTTGCTGCAGACAGAGGGGCTCAGGAACTCCTAACACCAAATGACAAACTGCAGCCTAACTGCTGACTTACAACTTATGGGGCCCTGCCTTAAGTGGATTTTTAAATAACCCCCTCCCCAAGTTGCATACTAAATGTATTGATGACAATAATCCTCTTGGAGCAGGTATCGGACTCTGTTTACTAGCCTGAAGAAAGCCTGGCAATTTAAAGCTAAACACCAGAAAAGTTTAGCACTGCATATCTGAATTTTTTTCTCTGCCCACTGGTTGCTGTCACAACCCTGTGCCCAGTAACCTGCCATATCAGCTATGATGGCCTCAGATGGCATTGCTGTGGAGACAGAGGCAGAACTGTGAGCCTCTTGCTATGACAAGAAGGGCAGTGGGAGAAGTGAAATGTGAGGAGCAGGTTTGGAAGCCTGAGGTATTTTTCACTTCTGTTTTGTATTTCTTCCATACACACAGGAAAATCCCCTGGGGGCAGAAAGCCCAACTTCCCTACAGCTAGAGACAAGAACACATGGAAACCAGAGAAGCCTTCCAATGTTACCAGACCTTCACCCAGAAAAACAAACCAAACAGACAAGAATCTAACAAAAACTTCAAAAGTGAGATAGGAAAAAAATCTAATGTTCCCATCTCCAAAACGTTTTCAGACACTAAAGTCTCTGCAGTAGTAGAAAATCCAAGAGTGAATTCCTCCACACAAGAGCTCACTCTTCTTCCCAAGCCCAACCCACAACCCATCCGTTCCCCCCAGCCCCTTTCTGCTGCACAGCACTGAGACCATGGTGAGGAAGAAGAGCAGAACCAAGGCAGTCCCCCCAGAGGCACAGGGCCTTCTGCTTCCATTGCCACTGGATGCATTCATACTGGGGCCAAGGCTCCAGCAATCCTTCTGTCCATCTCCAACAGCAAGATTCACTGACAGCTGACACTGACAGTAAGAACCAGACAAGCCCAACTGGTGCTTCCCCTGAACATTTTGTCCATGACTCTCTTCAGCTCAGGGGATTTCTGAGCCCAATGCTGATGCCAGGAATGATCACAGCTTTCATTAGTCACTGGACCCCAGATGGTCCCATCATGCTCTAGGCAGGAAAGGACATGTACTCTGTGCTTTGGAGACCAGTGGAGCAGAGAAGAAACCAAGGGAGAATTCTGCTATACAACAGGGCTATGCAAGGCATCATAGCACTGTGATCAGCCTGGAAAGATCATCCCAGCCCAAAACTCAAATGCAATTGTAACAGATCAGCAAAGCCAGCTCCATCTTGAAGTCACACTTGAAGAGGCTGCAAATGACATGTCTCAAACAGCACAACTGTCTGAAGGTGTGTGCAGAAAGCCAGCTGTCAAGTGTGGCTTGTTAATACAAATGCTTGTTAATGGAATTAACTACAAGCCACAAGGGAAAGGAAGGTGAGCCTCTGCTCCTCATCTGCTTGCTTTTCAGAAAGCTCATCTAAATGAGTTAGAAGGCAGATCATCCACACATGAGGGTCTGAAGCAGTTGTGCTTTGGTGTTGTGCTGCCAGAGGTTCTAACTTCTGAGAACAAAAGAAAAACAAAACCACCAAACCAACAAACACAAATAAAAAGCAGTTGCAGATCCTGGTGATGCCCTCTACCTTTTTTTTTCCTTCCTCTCTTTTCAGGGGAAAGGGTGGATTTTTTTTGTTGTTTGGGTTATTTAATATTCCTCCTCACCAGTGATTTTCCAGTCTTCCCCAGAGCCTGGCAACTCCAAAGCAGTGTCCTTTAGGAAACACACCTTGGTTACCCACATGAGCAATGCCATGAGAGGCACACAACAGCTGTTCAGCTGTGCTGCTTTCAATCATTACAAGGTCTGGCTGACCATGGCAGCAAACCCTGGGACACAGTGTACCCCAGGCATGCTCACCACCAGGGCACCACTCTTCACAACACAAAAGGTGTATAGAGAGGTCCCAACAGCTCTAATTACCCTAACTGGTTTTGTGATGAAAAGCAACACAGCCCATCCTTTCAGGCACACCACAACCTCCATCAAAAGGGCTCCCTCAGCCTGCAGGACACCCAAAAGCTGAAGCCTGCAAGCTGTGCGAGTCAGAGGTGAACAGAGGCTACTTACAGGAATGATAGTGCTAGGACCTAAAGCACTTGGAACTCAGAGTCCTCAAGAAGACACTTCTAAGAGCTACAACTGCAGACACTGTAGGAATCAAGAGGACTGAGACAGAAAGGGAAAAGCAAACAGGCACCACAGAAGAAAGTGTTGTGCATTCCACTGCAGATTATTTAATAAAGGAGAAGTTGATAAATGACTCAACTCTTACGAGAACAGCATGAAGTTACTTTTGGCTTCCAAGACAGAAATGAAGAAAGCAGCTGAAAAAAAGGAAGAGGCCACAGACAGAAGGAGCAATGAAGATCTGGGACAAAGCATAAGTGTTTGCTTCCTGTTTCTACAACTACAGTCCAGTGTTGTGAGACTGAATGTTTGAAGGCTTCATTCACGAAAGGAGAAAGGTTGCACACATCAAGCCTCGCTGACTGAAACCACTATTCAGCTCTGACATCCAAAGGACATGCCTGTTGGACTTGTTAAATTCTGTTGTAAAATGCAGGGAGATGAAGGCTTCAGCCAAAAGGCTCCAGGAGCTGCTTAAGCACCAAGTCAGCTGAGGCTGAACTGTGGAAGAGGTGCACCAGAGCTCCACGTCTGCTCCAGGCACAGCCTGATGCTAACCTATCACATACATTTATGTGATGCAACAACAGCAGATAAGTTCATGACAAGTGTATCACAAAACCTACAAACTACTGAAGATGCCTTCTCTGATGAGAACAATGTAGGCAATAACTACTTCAACCAAACTGTAGGGTTTAACCTACATCACACCACCCCAGTGTGATCACTACTGCTCTAAGGCTCTGAGAAGCTATCAAGCAAAGCAAAACTGGTGTCTGTATTCAGCCACTGAACCAGGCAAGAACAGTTACAGTTGTAAGCACCATTACTCACACTTTTAACCCATCTGCTGTCAGGAGAAGCTTTCTGCACAGCAAACCTTCACTCCAGTTGTCCAGCAAAACTGCACACCCAACAGCCTGGAGTGTGGCTGCACACACAGAGCCCTTTGGAGCAACCCTTGTTTAGAAAATCCAGTTTTCCAAACCTGCTCACAGCCTTCCTTTGTCTCCCTTCATCACTGCAGAAACAATCCTTCCTCCCAGCTCTGCTGCTCCAGAAATGAGCTGTGCTCGTAAGCAGTGTCCTGTTTCTTCACAGCTTTCACTGTACTCCCTGCAAAGCCACTAGCAACAGACTGCAGTCTCTGGATTCATTCAGAGTTGTCTTTTATCCATCCCTCAATGATAACAAAATAGTAACAGCTTCCCATCCACTTCTAAGATGATGATGAAGGGGAACAGCCTCTAATGTACTGTGAAACGTGACAAAAGAGAGAAGGATAGTGAAAGGAAACAATGAAACTCTTGCAAAGTCACCTTCCACCAGGTCTTCTTCCTACCCCTCCCAAAACACAGTTCCTGTCTCCACAATATTAACATGTGGGACCTTTCTTTGGCTTTCTCCAGAGAAGTTAATTTTCTTCACCTCTCTGCATCAATGCTCTGGCTTTTGTTACACAAGATATCTGGGGGTTTTGAATTCTTCAGGTCCTATTTTCTCTCCAATCCTCCCCCCAACTCTAGTTAAGAGACAAGCAGCTGGTTAGACATCCTCTCTCACAATCAAAGACATTGACCTGGCCACAGTCCAAGCTCCAAAAAGCAAGGAACAAGGTTTGGACTTGACTTCAAGCATGCAGTTGCTAGATTATCACATTGACTGAGTGGTGACTTCCCCAGTGTGCAGATATTGGTGGTGGTGCTCTAAGAATATCACAAGCCTTACAGGGTGAGTGACAGCCAAATTTAGGGGAGAAAAAGGCACATGAGAGATCTAGAGCAAGGAGCAACACTGCTGGGAAGTGCTCTGGAAGTACTACTCTGGACAAAGGTGAGTGAAGAGAGTGCTCAGGAACAGGGAAAACAGGGATTATACAGAGGCTTCCCAGGGAAAAGGGAGAGGGATTCCTCTGCTGTACTGTTCCACAACATCAAAGAGGTGTACAAGAGAAACTAATTGAGTCACAAAACTCAGGAGAGAACATGGCTGAAAGCAACCAAGGAAAAGGAAGCCCCCAACATTATTTCACTCTGTTGTATATATAACAAGGGGAAGCAGAACTGACCAGATCTCAACTGGCAGCAGAGGAAAGGAAAGTCAAGCAGGGGCTATAGACATTTTTCAGCTCACCTCCAGACAATATTAGTTAGGATGGCAATTGGTCACTGGTAGAATAGTATCTTCCATCTTAAAAAGATAAAAAATATAAAGTACCACTCCTGAAGGAAATTGCCTGGGATGAGGACATGAAGCAGAACACTGCATAGGACACAGAAAGTACCTAAAGTGCCACCAGGAAAATCTCTGCTAAGGAAGTACCTTAAACACCAACATCCACAACTTGGATCCTGCACACCAGCAGCACAGAGGGAACTCTTCAGTGAGGAAAGGAGACTTTCATCTTGGCAGATGCAGCACTCATCGCTGCCTGACAGCTTCTGGCAAGCAGAAGGCAGCTGCTCCAGGGCTTTTCTGAAGAGCTGTCCTAACCCAAGAGCTCACCTTTCAGATCTGAACTGAGGCAGGAAGTGCCATGCCTCTGCTCACTGGTGGCTCTCACCCCAAGTGCCACACAGCAGTGAGGCCAAACAGCTTCACTGACTGCTTGCTAAGTACTGAACAATGGAATAAAACACTGAGCTGTTGCCCAGAGAAGTTGTCTGGATGGAACACTGGAAAACCCTGGCTACGTGCAGAGAGTTCTTTCTTATGTACCTTCTTGTCACATGGCAATTCAGCCTAGGCTCAGGAAACACTCTCACAAGGGCTAGCTTCAAACTCTCTTGACAGGTACCTTCAGTACATCACCTAAGGTCACCTTTTATTTACTAAGTGTCAAGAGCTACATCAAGTCCCTGGTGACTGGAAAAAGGGAAACACACCTATTGTTAAAAAGGGCAGAATGAAGGCTCCTGGAAACCACTGACCTTCAGCCTCACCTCTGTGCCTGAGAAAACAATGGAACAGAGCTTCCTAGAAGATGTGCTGTGGCACATGGAGGACAGGGAGGTGATTTGACATGGCCAGCACGGCTTCACCAAGGGCAAGTCCTGCCTGACCATTCTACAATGGAATGACTGCAGCAACAGACAACGGAAGAGCTCCAAACATCAACTGCTTGGACTGTTGTAAGGCCTTGTATGGCCTCTCCCCATAATAGCCTTCTCTCTAAACTGGAGAGACATGGATTTGGTGAAAGGACTGTTTACTGATGAGAAATTGGTTAGATAGTCACATCCAGAGAGAAGCAGTCAATGGCTCAACGTCTAGGTGGAGATCAGTGACCAGTGGTGTCCCCCAGGTCCCATATTGGGACCAGCGCTGTTCACTGTCTTCCTTAATGGCACACCCAGCAAGATTCAGCACGTCCTCAGTGAGCCTGCAGGTGACACCAGGCTGAATGGTGGGGTTGACACACACGTTGAAGCAGCAGCTAGAGAATGATCCTCACAGCTGAAGGGGTCCAGTGAAGAGCTGGCAGACACTTTGTCTGGAGTGGCCATCCCTGGAGGTGTTCAAGAAGTGCGTAGATCTGGCACTACAGGATATAGTTTAGTGGTCATGGTGGTTGGGTTACAGTTGGACTCAGTCTTGAAGGTCTTTTCCAACCTTCTATGATTTGCAAGTGCTTGTAAAAGCCTGGTCCACCTTTCCTCTGCTATGATTTGAGGCGTGATTTATCACTTCAGGAAGTTAACTGTGAATAAAATTCCTCAAAAAGGCCTTTTTAAAGGCTGTTTCACAACAGCTCCTCTGTTTTGCCTGCTGACTATTGTGAAATGCAGGTGTTTTGCCCACTGCAAACAGAAATGAAGAAGCTCTGACATTTGCTTTAGCACAACTCTCGTGTTTGCTCTGACAGAGGTCTCAGTACTCCGGAGTGCTGCTATCTAAACGTAAGCACTGCAAGCGTAGATCTTATTTACTGGGTTATCAAACTGAGCATGAACCTGGCCAATGTCAGTGTTTGAATTAATAACAGCTATTAGAGACAGTTCTCATGCCTTAACTTTCCTTTCTGATGGCCTTTACAGCAAAAACGTCTCTACAGAATGCCCTCTTCTCTATCTCCACGCCGTACATTCTTCTATCACGCTTGCAGATGGAGGCACATTCACCTCCATCACCTCAGCAGAGCAATCAGCATGGGAAGCCACTCTTGTACATTTAGTATTCACACAAAGGGCTCTCAGACTTTTGCCTCATGAGGATTCAAGGTTAGTACCATCTGTGCTGAGTTTGCCCCAACACATCAAGCACCCTACAAGCCTCTTCAAAAGAGGGCTGATCGCAAATGTTTATTTTGAGTTAACTACTCTGCACAGCTCATTAAGGAGAGATTTGTAATGCACATGTGAACAAAACAGACACCAACCAGGCAATACTTTTAAAAAAATAAAGATATATTTTATTTTTATATATGTATATATAAAAAAAGAAAAGAGAACACTAACCAAACCAAGAACACCATCCCAGGACTCAGTGCTGGCACAGAAGTGCTGAACAGCAGAAGAAGAAAACAAAAAAACCATTGGCCAGAAATATACTTGGCCAGAAAAGCCACATCCAGAATACTTTTGTTCAATCCCCCTTCCTTCTGGAAGCCATTACACTACAAAGGATTTTGCTGCTCATCGCTGTGTTATCTACTAGCAAGCGAAGAAAGCGTGAAGAGAAACACAGCCATGCAGAGTAACGTCAGCTTTGCAAGATAGCTTGTGCTTCTCCGAGTCCTGCCACTCACTGCTGCAGCCAGAGCTGGCAGCTTTGGGAAGTAGTAAAATGCTCTGATTTTTAAAAATAAACACATACCCAGGTTAGTTTCTCCAGCAGCACAGAGGCATGGCGACAGCACGGAGCAGCACCACTTTGTTTGCCTTTGTGCCACATGAACCCACCGCTCAGACCCCCTCTACTGCTCTTCTGTCCTGGTTATGCAGGAGCAGCATCTCCCTAGAGTCTGCTTGAATGCTCCTCACTGTTACCAAAACACAGCAATTATGAACACTGTCACTCTTACTCTTCCTGACCCCACCTTTCTGCCAGGCAGATTAAAAACCGAAGGAAGCCTGGTGTCTCCTGACCACCTCTCAGTGGCAGCAGGGAGTGAAGACAGGATGGTGCCTGTGAAAACCCAGCAAGGTCTGAGCAGCCCAGGACCCACAACCACAGAGAGCAACAGGAACCCAATCCAAGGCAGCAACTCTGCTCCCATCTCCCCACAGGCTCAGTGTCTGAAGAATGGCACGAAGGGCTTTCACACAGTGACTAGAACAGCAGCATCACGGTAACCAAAGGGGTTCCATTGGCATTGATTCTGTAAAGCCGGGCCCTGGAACTCCTCTCCTCTGCAGTGGCACATGTTCAGAGTGGGCACAAGCACCTGGGCGTCTCCAGACCTTCATCCTGAAGCCCCCTTTACATAAGAGGACTGGTGAAAGCAGTAACCCATATCAGAGACACCCCCAGGCACCATCAACAACTGACAAAAGCTTGGTGTCACAAATTCCCCCACTAAACAACAAGTTTAGCTGTGTTTTTTTACACTGGGAGTTCCTGATCCACACTTGCAAAAGAAACCCTGCCTGCAAGGCCCTCTGCCACTGCTCTTAGACAAAGCTAAGCTAAGAGTTCAAGTACAAGCTGCCAGGAAAGGGGAAGTAGGACGTTGCCTAGAGAGTATTTTCTACTCTGTGCCATTTCTTTGCTCCAGCAAAGATTTAGGTGCAGTATTGTACACAATTCACTTCCCTCTCTTAGGCTGTAAAAACTCCCAATCTCATGGCTGCCTGATCAAGTTTCATTTTGATACCAAGTTTCCTGGTAATCTCCCCAAGCACCAGACTGGAAACATGCCACCAAGCATAGCTCTGAAAAAAAGCAAGTGCAAGTGAGAAGCTCTACAGACTGTGCACAGTTATCAAGAACACCAGCAGAAAGACTTCTTTCTGGCACATACAGAAAAATGTCTACCCTTGCCTGCACTCATAAAGGGAAAATGATGTATGGTTGTTCTGCTATCAAACCACTACAGATAACTAGATTAACTAGAGACTGAGGAGGAGCCACTACAAGATGTACCTTTGAATGGCACCTACATAAACAGAGAAATGAAGCAGCAGGTGTCACCTCCTGCAGAGCAGCCAGAAGTGACCACCTGCCAATACAGCTCATTGTCTGTCACAAGCAGTGTTCTAGATTGAGTACACAATGAAATGGCACCTCAGACAAGTTATCCATGCAGTTACAGTAGAAATGACAGAGTTCTTGCTCCTGAATGAAAAGCAAATAAGGGAAAAGTATACCATAACAACCACCTTAGTGTCTTCATGTTTTCCAAGTGAAGCAATGAAATCAACTTTACTTAAAGAATTACAGAAGTGTATGCCTCACAAACTCATGTGCTGCTGAATGCAAAGTTCAGACTGCTTTAGAAAGAACAACTCAAGCCCCAGAAGCATGGCATTTATCAAATAACCTAACTGACCAAAGTAGCAAAACACTGCAATTACATCTTACAGTGAAATTGCACTCATGGGTTGGGTTTCTCTGAAAGTACAAAAACTACTGAATGGAACACCAAAACAGTGATTATCTTTGTGAAGTCCTAGCCCCTGCCTATTCAAAGGATGTAAAACTGCAGCATGCAGATACTGAAGCCCCCAACTTCTTTCTTGGTAGCAAAGTTTATCCCTGTACACAGGTAGCCGATGCACTGGCAAACAAAAAGAGCATGAAGAGACAAGGTCATTTATCGCCATCTGGACAGTTGAACTCCAGCTGAAGAGTATGAGGTGTTTCCAGAAAATTCAATTATTTTAAACGGCATGCACAGGCTCTGGAGAGGGGCCTGTGATGTCACATAGCAACAGGCCAGGAAAGAGTTTCTTTAGGCTGCAAAGGGCACTTCACGTTGGTTTGTTGTGTGTTTTTAGTAGCAACCACAAAACACACAGAGGCGTGAAGTATGAGTAGAGAGCACCACAATATAAGTGGAACCCCAGGAAATGAGATAAATTCAACCTCTAAGTTTAGCACTCACTTTTCCAGGACTCAGTCTGAACATAATGATATGGAAATTGCTACCTTCTATTAATTATCTCCTCTTCTAAGAAACGTACTGGCTCTTTCCTTTTGAGTCTTTACATCAGAAAGAGACAACCACGATGCCTTATTGCTTCCTTGCCTCGTACCATCTGAGTTGTTACTGTGATTGTGTTCAAGACAAGCATGAGAAGTGCACAACATGAGAACATGGTAAGCATTTCCACAAAAATAATTGAAGTTCAGTAAGGTGAAGGATAACATTTCACACCTTGAAACACTACAGACTCAGAAGGCAGATCCAGTTTTGCCAGCAGAATGAAGACTTCCTGTGACAAAGCTGGTGATGTTCACCTTTTTGTCTTCAGCACCTAACTCCACCGGAAAAGCTACACAACTCTTTAGAGGCAGGCAGAGGTTGCAACTGCTCCGTGTTTTAGAAACACTGCAACAGTGTAAATGAAAATAAACCAAAATCCACTTCCTTGTGCAACAATCTTGGGAGGCAGTGATTCAGCACACTCTAGTCCATACAGGCCAGTCAACAAACAGTGTGCTTGCAGCTAACATCCAAAGGATTTAGGGTGGCAAGGATCACAAACAGAGCAAAGATGTCCTGAGACTTGAACCTCCTGCTGGTGTGATTAGCTCTCCAAATGTGAAAGCAATGTTTTGCAGAAACTGCATTCTTCATTCCCAGGAGAGGTTCAAATGCACTGTGGAAAGCAGATGACTTGTTTGTATTAAAGATATGTGATACAAATCTCAAATGACAGTTTCTCAGTGTTGCAAAACTCCTCACACCGTACAGCAGGAATTTACTGCACCTTAGCTGGACCCTTCACCAAAAATGACTAATGAGCTATAAAGACTTGACCGCTGAAGGCACTGTAGGTTTTCTAAGCATTAGGGCCAGCTATCAGCTACCTCAGCTTCTTTTCACATTCTTCTTAAACACAGTCCAGAATAACGAAAAACCACCCCAGAATGAATTCTTGCTGCAGAACGAAGATTAGCAAGCCAGCAGAAAGAAACCGTCTGCCCCTCACCAGCCCGCTGCTGCATGCTGAGAGTGGGGCAGCACACCTGAAGGAGCGTTATCTCTGCAGAGACAGCAGCCAAGGACATTGCCTTTCAACCAGCAGTAAAAGCACACACGTGTTAAGCCTAATAAAACTGCTCACAGATTAGTTCTAGAGAAATCAGACTGTAAAACAATTGCTTTCAAAGTTTCTTTGTGCTCTCTATCTGTGATTTCTGGCTTTATAGTCACTAAGAGCTACTTCATACAATGCAAGCAAATGAAACCTGAATCAAGAGTTAACTTCACAGAATTGCTCCTACTGAAACCACTGTAGGTTACAAGAGATCTGCCAGCAGCTCAGGAGACTCCCTCCACAATACAGTGCTGACAAAGATTTCCCAACAGCCAGGCTTGAGACACTGACATGCTCCTTGATACTGATTTGTTAGTCACACAAACCCATCTACTCACTGGGCTGCAAACGAGTTTCTCCAACCTGTAACACTCACCAAGTGCACACACACAAAATACAACAGCCACAGTTATGCTGTTACTCAAATCTTAACCAGGACGTTGTTAAAAGCTCCAATGACAGCAAAAACTGGAGCCTGAAGATCCCATCCTTGAATTCTCCTCCTGTGGTCTGTACTATCTTTTCTACCCCTGGAGCTTCCCTGAAACCATTCTCACTAACAGCCCAACCACACAGTGAGGTTCAGAACTCTTGTGCAGCTCTTGCCCCCCACAGACCCATCCATTACCAGGGCTTCCAGCAGCGCTTCTTTTCTGGACACGTTCTCCCTGGTGTCCTTGGCATTGCTGCTCTCCTGATTCATCCCTTATCACTAATTGTCCTGTCCACGTGTCCTCCCAATAGAGCCTCCTCATTCACCTGCTTCCATTGCATCATTTAATAGGTTTCTGTCCCGCACCCTTTTCCATTTCCCTTCACTTTATCCAGGGCCAGGATGCCAATTCAAGCATTAACTCCCTGCCATCAATCACAGTTTCTATCTGGTATCTATCACCCCTGTCTGTCCCCAGCATGTTCCTCTCTCCACACAGATGCCTCACTATCAGCTCAGCCTCAGCACGGACAAAACACAGGTCTTACTCTATTGTTGCTTCAGTCTCCTTTCCACTACTGCAAGCCATTAACTTCAGTAGTTCTGTGATCTTAAACAATGAGTCTCCCTAAATCATTCACAAGCAAAACCAAAAATACTCCACAAAACCCCAAAATACTATCCTATTATCCCAGCCATAAATTATCCACTTCATTTTAAATAGCAGCTCAAACAGCAACTCATTTTCAGATCTCTGTGTACGTCCTCATCACATCCAGTTCTGCCCCTGTGCGGCTGAGGGTCAGCCACACTGCACACACAAACAGCTCTGATCCACATCTTCCTTGGGATGCCAGCAGTAAGAGTGTGCCACATGCTGCCAGCAAGAAACTGGGCACATACCCTGACTGTCCCCAAACCTGCTGCAGGGAGCTCCTGCTGTTCCACTCCAACAAAGCATAACCCTCTGCACCCCCATTTACTGTTGTCTCAGGGAAAAGAGCTGTGCTGTCACACTCAGCTTACACTGGCTGCAGGAAAGCCCCAGGCTTCAGCTCCAAGTTGAAGCACCACAAGGACTGCAAGCTGCCCTCAGAACACAGCATGGTGCTGGGGTACAACACCCCTCAGACACACCTTTTTTTTATTCCAAGCACTTTCCTCCTGTCCAAGACAGCTTTTACAGAACAGCTGATGAAGCAAATTACTTTTACTGAGCATTTGGGGGTAGGGGGGAATCAGATACTGTAGATCCATCAGTTTTTCATCCTAATACAGACAATGCAACAATGGAACACTCCAAAACCAGGCCACATAAAGGTAGGCTCCTAAACATAATCATCCTAAATACAAACATTAACCATAGTTAACAGACTTCATTTTAGCAATGCCAAAAATGTTTAGAAGAATTAGAGATCAAGACCACTTCTTCAGAGAGTTATTTGACTTACAGCTTTTGAAGAATAAATTCAGCATTAGACTCCTTCCAATGAATTGACCATTTGTTTTTTAACAAACAAATAACCTGCAGTTGCCTCTGTCAACATTTTAACAGATCTCCAGGAAGGATAAAAGTCACGTCACAAGCATGAGAACACTTCTGACAAAGCTGCAATAATCAATAAACAAAAGGAAACAGAGCCCAAATGCTCAGATGAGTAAACAGAAACGTGGAAAAGCTGGAGTGCAGACTGCTGCCCGTATCAAACTTTAAAAGCCTTTGTTCCCTTCTTTAAACTCTAACCTCTAAAACAGTACACTCCAGGAACCATAACAAACAAGACAAGCTTCCCTAAAGAACATTTAATTGGGAAAATGTGCACGAGCCACGAGATTGCCTTTATCAGGAGAGAAATCAAGCAAAAGCTTCGATTTAGTTCTCAGCAAACAAGAGTGAGGAATTGGGAACACCACTGCAGCCAAACAAAACAACAAAATAGCATAGTGCTACCTTCTTCATGAGAACAAAAGCATCAACCACCAACTCCACCCCACCCCCAAGCAGGCTGTTGCTCTCTAACCACAGAGCCCATGCTGCAGACAATGTAATCCCACGGGGAAGACAGAAGGTCACAGACACGCTGTGAAATCATAAAACAAGGTTCAGGCTTCAGAAAGACACAGCAGTACCTCCACCAGGCAGGACTGCCCTAGGAGCAAGCAGGTGGAGCACACAAATGGCCCGTTCTGCCTGTTCTCGGCTGTGCCCTCCACACAGAGGGGGGGCCGCCTGTGCTCAGTGTCCGAAATGAAGGGCAAGGCACTTACAAGAGGCAGCAGACTCCAAGCCGTGGCGAGGGTGGCGATGGGCACTGCAGCGCTGCAGGTGAGCCTGCGTGCTGTGTGCCAGCGGTGGAGCTGCTGCTCCTCATCAGCTGTTAGGTGGCCAGGAGGTTGTCAGTCGCTGCGGTGACACACGCTGCAGCTGGCTGGCTAGCCGTGACTAAGTGTGCCCAGCGAGGCCAAAGGGATGACACCTCTTCCCTATCATTCACTGTGCTCCAGCGGGGCTTACTGGGGCACGGGGGCTGCCACCCTGAAGCGCAGCACCTGGAGGAGGGCAGCTGAGGCTCAGACGAGCTCTGGGTACGGTGTGCAGGGAGGGGAGCAGGGAATCCCCAGTCCCCCAGTCTGAGAGAACGGTGCCCTGCCAGCAGGGCTTGGAGAGCCCGGGGACGGCCGCGGTCCGGCGCAGCGTGCAGAGACGGAGCCGCTCCGCTCGCACCGCGCACCGGGCGCTCCGGATGGCCCCAGCCGTGCCAGGCGGGCTGAGGCTGGGCAAAAGCGCTGCGCTCAAAGCCCCCCCAGCCACAAGAGCAAAAGCCTTTGTCCGGGCGATCCCGGTCTGCGGGCAAAGCAGCCCAGGGGTCCTGCTCCTACTGCGAAGTGACCGGAGGCGACTGAGAGAGGAACCGTCCAGCGCCAGCCACGCGTCCCCTCCAGGCTGGGCTCCGCGGCTCTCCGGGAAGCCCACAGAGAGGGACCCTCCCGCAGCAGCCGGGATGAACACGGACCCTACACCGAGTCCCGGCCCCTCAGCCCGTGCCAGGCAGAAAGGGAGCAAAGGAAGCGCCCTACCCTAGCGGTACCTCCGCGTCGGGGGAGCCGCCGCAAAGCCCGGCCGCTCGCCGCCCGTCACCCGGTGCTCGGGGGCCTCCTCCCGTGTGCCCAACCCGGGGGGACCCCAGCCCCCCGGGGCTTGCGTCCCGGGGCGTGCCGCCGGGCTGTCTGGAGGCCAGCCTCCGCTTCCCCGACGCGGCGACAGAGGCGCCGAGGGGCAGGAGGCGCTGGGCCGGCGACCCGGGGCAGGCGGCCGGCGGCGCGGCGGCGCGCACCCCCCGCACTTACCCTGTCACAACAGGCGCCATCTTCCACAAACTCTCGCCAAACTCCAACTCTCGCGAGAGCGGTGGCAGCGGCGCCCGCCCCGCGCCTGCGCGCCCGGACACGCGCCCCGCAGACACAACAGCCCGGGCGTGGGAACCGCGCGGCACTCGCGAGAGCCGGGCCCCGACGGGCGGCAGGGGGCAGCTCTCGCGAGAGCGGCGCCGGGGACTCCCTGCGCCCGGGACTCCCTTCGCCCGGTCGCACCTTCCTCCGGCGCTGGCGGTGGGGCAGGGCCAGCCGCAAGTGCTGATCAGGGGAACCGGCGGCCGCTGCCGCCCCTCCCTCCGTACAGCTCTGAGCCTTCCCCGCGGGAAGCGTGCGTGGGGCCGCCCGCCTCGTGCTACCCGCGGGCCCGGCACGCGCTGCCGCCACCGCCTCCGGGACCTGGCTGCGGCCCCGTGGCCTGTCCGCCCCACACGTGGCCTCGATAGTCGCCGGGACTGCAGCGCGGACAGGGCAGGGATTGGCAGGGCCTTCGAGTCCTGGGGTTAGGTTTGGGGCTCACATGCTGGGAATGACATTAAGGGGCTGGAGTATGGCCAGAGAAGGGCAACAAACGTGGGGAAGGGTCTGGGGACTGGGTGGAGGGAAGTGGGGTTTAGTCTGGAGCAAAGGAGCCTGCTCTCAACAAATCCCTGAAAGGAGCTTGGAGTGAGGTGGGGGTTGGTCTTCCTAGGATCAAGAGATAGGGAAGTTGGGGAGGTTTAAGGTTGGACATGAGAAGAATCTTCTTCCCTGAAAAGGTTCTCAAAGTCTGGAACAGGCTGCCCATGGAGGTGGTTGAATCCCCATCCCTGGAGCTGTTAAACAGAGAGATGTGCTGAGGCACACAGTGTAGCCCCAGCCTTGGCAGAGTTGGAGAATGGTTTGAGTCAATGAGCTTTTCCAACCAAAACAATTCTGTGATCCTATGAAGTTAATGTCCTCTTAGGAGTTGAGAGCTTTTGTGGAAGGTTTGTCAGTACGTGTTGTACCTGCTCTGTCCAAAGTACCTAATTCATGCAAAAAAAAACCCAACCAAATCAAGCTGACAGCTGTTGAGCAACTTGAGTTTCCTCCCAGAGCTGTAAGGAACACCACACCTGGAGGTAGCATTTGTCATCGCTTGCAGTGGCTCTGTCAGGCAGCACAGACCAAGCACTCTTTTGGACCATTCCTGTTTGGCCAGTTGAAAGATTAATTCACACAGAAGCCAATGGGAAATGGGAAAGACATTATTTTTCATGCATTGAGTAAAAACTAACAGTAGAAGAGTGGAATCTGGAGGTATATCTACTAGATCTGCAGTCCTCCTAACAGTAGAAGTCTGGCATCCAGAGGCACAGACTGAAGTGTTTCTGACACAGGAGTGTTAACATCCTTTGGAAAAAGAAATAAATGAAAAGCCTATTTACATAATTTTCTTGTCATTTGCAAGGAAAATGCATAAGATAACAGCTGTTTAGCAAAGAGAAATTGTTGAGTCTGCTGAGACTCCAACCAGGAAAGCAAACCTTGCAACAGCTCAGACAGAGGGGGCTGAATGGGAACAGAAGGTACCTGCAAAATGACATCACCTGGATGTGCTCCAACATTTTGATGTAATGAAAGTAAAACAGAAGACTCTAATTTTGGATTCATTTGAGAGCACTGCCATTTAAAGGTGAGGGTCTGATTGTCTAGCAGAAGTGTGTTTGAAAAGTAATCCTTTCATGTGGAGGGCTTTGCCCTGTTTGTTCAGCCTCCATGCCTTTGGTGTAACATGTCAGTCTCATTCCAAGCGCGAATGCAACACGATGTAAAGATCTGGTGAGATTCCAAACCCCACATCATTTTTATTCCTTCCCTCTGTACTTCAGCTGTCCCCTAAATCAGGACTAAAGATGCCTTTTCAGTAATCCCCTGAGGATGGCTTTGGGTTTCTCTGCCACATACACTCTCTGTTGCTCGTCCTCACTCAATGAACAATGTCTCAGCTGAGTAAAATCATGTTATAAGAGACTGCCTGACGACAAAGTTTGCTGTAGTTCCACTGACTGTACAAGCAGCTATTGTTTGCTGCCATGGAGGGACTTTCCCTGTGGCCATTTCCCCTTCTCTGTTAGATGTGAGTGGCCTTTGGTTGGCTCCCTCGTGGGCACAGTTCTCGGCAGAGCACAATCACACTGGAAATCCTCTGCATTGTTTGCAGAGCGCAGCTCCTAATCCCTTCGGAAATCTCTTCCTAAAGCCATCTTCTCTCTCTTGCCCTCTCAAGGCTGAAGGATGAGCTCAGCCGCTGCTAGCTCTGTGCTGTTAAGAACTGGCTCTGGATGTCTGCCATGGGCTGCCTTGAGGTGGTCATTTTCTGGGGCCCCTCTTCTGGTGTGCTTTGAGTCAAGCTGGAAAAGCTAAAAATACAGCACACGGTAACCTGCAGGGCCTGGGCTCAGTACTTTGGAGCAAAGGCATTCTGATTCATAACCAGATTAATCTGGTGCTGGAGCAGGTATATCCATTCAAAGAATTAATAATTACAGAAGCTATTGTAGTCCTTTCCATCACTGACAGAGGTACCTTATCAAACAAATAGCCATTGAATGTTTTTTTCCTCTCTCTGATGATAAACACTCTGCAGTTCAAAAGGGCAGGGATGCCATTCAAGTCAAAAACAATAGCCTGGACTGATGTGAGCAGCTGGTGGAAGGAAAGAGAATAAAACCACAGAAGGGTTTTTAATACTGTTCACGCTTTGGATTTTCTTCTTGCTGCTCAAAGTTTGTGTTTCACAGAGTGAGGATTCCTGTTGGCTTTACTGGACACTGAAAGCCTCCAGCACCTGGGGACACTGGGCCCCACTTTCTGGTCTGTAATGAATGTGATGGCCTCCAGAGCAGAGGTGGACAAGCAAATGTGAGTACAAGGTGGTGTGTTTGCTATCAACATCTTGAGAGCTGGATTTGAGCCCTGATGAGCCTGGGGGAAGGTCTCTGAGCCAGTCCCAGTGCTTCAGAGGTGATGTGAGAAGCTTGACTTGGAGGCACCGTTGAAGGGCATGAGTTCAACAAGCATTGGGCTTCTCTCTTCTCCAGGAGGATGCTCTGCTGGGTGGCTCCAGCCAGACCCTCAGAACCATCAGCCACCTTTGCAAATGGAAGGCTCTTGGAAAAGGAAGTGCATTTTGCTGACACTGATAATCAGGGGCACAGAACCACCTGCTTACAACCTACCCACACCAGTGGACGTGGACAGAGCCAGGTCTGCATGCCCATGCCATGTGGGTGCCAGCAGCTTCATTGGGGAATTCATGGGACTCCTGTGTCCTCCCAGGATCTTACTTGGGGTGGAGAGAGGAGAAAAGACAGGAAGTCTAACAAGAGTCCATGAAGTAATTTGGGACTAGACCCTTGATCTAAACAGGAAATCTTTTGGCACTGAAGGAGCTGCTGGCCAGCAGTGCTCAGGCAGCCAGCTCTGGAGCAGAAGGGTATCTGTGAACAGGGAACACTGAATGCAAGTTGTGATAACCAGGTTGAAGGTTTCAACAGCTTGTTCAACCAGTCTAGAGCAAGCTGTCTCCTCAACTCTGGGCTCTGCCTAAGCTCACTCCTTTGGGCACATCACTAGCTGACCTGCTGGCTGGCTTCTGGTTTGGCAGATGCCTCACAGCTTGGAGAGAGGCAAAAAAAGACAGTAGCCCTACATCCATTTGTGCAGGAGCATTCCACATCTCTTATGTGCTTAGTGTGAGCATGTTAGGGACAGGCAAGGAGTCCCCTTCTGAGCTGAGTGCCTCACAGTGTCTCTTGGAAAATCCTGGCTCTTTGTGAAACCCAGCACCCTTGAGAAGCACAGTAGGTAGCAGAACCACAGAGCTATCCGCATCTCTATCAGAGGCAGCAGGTTTGTCTGGAGGTGTTGCAGTTTGTATCTGCTGGTGTAAATCACACATTCTCACAGCAGGCACTGTGAGACAGCCCAGCTGGAATGTTATCAGCACAGGATGTTCAGTGTGGTTTAACCACAGGTCTAGGAAAGAAAATAAGCAGGCAGTTGCCCACAGAAGGTATCTCACATTTGACGCTGGGTGCATGTGCCAGCTAGAGTTGTCACTCCGGCTTCTGACTGGACAGCTGGCTGTCAAAAGTGCCTCTGCTGCTTGACGTGGAAGCAGCGAAAAGGAAGACTTGAATCTGCATCTTTGTGGCAGTTAGGGCTCAGGTATGCCTTGGTGTGGTGGTTCCCAACAGCTGGAGCTGTGCTGAGGTCTCATCCCAGTGTGCCTGGCACACCAGCACAGTTTCTCCACAGAGCATTTTCATGGTGTAGAGGCGAGATGCGGGCAGTGAGTGCAGCAAATAGGAAGGAAGAGGGGGAGGGAAGATGAGGTTAACAGCAATAGCATCGTGGTTATGTAGGTTAACAGTGTGAAGGGCCTGATGACTGATTTCTGTAAGCTCTCATTTTTAAATGCTTTTCTAGAACACACTGCCAAGACACTTTGCTCTTCACCTAATCCCTGAAAGTGATTTTCCATGAGGCGAGGCTTTCCTACTGTCTGCATGCAAACTGTCCTTCGCTGTACTGGGCTCTAAAAAGAGCCTGGCATAGCCCCCTGCACAGCCCTGCTCCCCACACCTCCACACAGTGCCTGTCCAACCCTGCTCTCCACATGCAGCCTTCTTCTGCAGTGGTGCTGGTGCCATTAGCCTCCTCATCCTCAGGGTACCACCAGCCTTCAGTGAGCCTGTGAATCAGCTGGGGAGTGAGATGCCCTGGACAAACCTACCCACCACCCAGCAGGCACCTCCAGTCCCTGCACCCCATGTTCACCACTGCAGACACCAGTGAAGTGGAGGCTCAGCAGGCTGCCTTCATGCTCCCATGCTGCCCTGACCTTGTGCCATGGTCAGCATGAGTACCCACCAAACCAGTTCCAAGTCAAACCACAGGATGCAGGATTGCAGAGCCACTGCTGACAGGGAGCACAGCAGGATAAACTCTGTCAAAATCGTTTCCAAACGTGCTAGAGAAGACACAGCTCCTCATCAGCCTGTCTGCTCCCTGTAGGACTGCCTCTGAGCAGAGCATACCAATGGAAATCAGTGGAATCAAGAGGGCAGGAAAGACTGAAGTCAGACTGTGAATTATCACGAGTTACTAACAAAGCAAAAGGAAGAGTTAAAGATTATGATCTGGCTCTAGATGCTTTCATGGAGTCATAGAATGGTTTGGGTTGGAAGGGATTTTAAAGATCATGTAGTTCCAGCCCCTCCACCATGGGCAGGGACACCTTGTATTTGACTAAAATCATGTATGATTTAATTCATAGCTACATACAGATTGAATGTGCAGCACCACAGTTCTGAAGCAGTGTGAGCACAGCTGTCTTTGTGCAGTTCATCAGTTCACCATCCACACTGCTGAGATGTGCTCACACCCAAGCTGTGGTGCAGTGACTGAGTCAGAGCTGGCTTTTTCAGCTTTTTCTGCTCTCCCATCCAGGAGGCTCGTTGAGCAAACACGTGCTGACATACTTCACCTTTGCTGGCAAGTAAAATGTGGGTTTGGAAAAGCCCCCAAAGAATGAGAACTCCTTTGGTTCAACAAAACACAGGAGAATCCCAGACTCTGGATTATAGACATTTTTCTGCTGGATATAGTGCTTAAGGAATTCCAGACTAACTGCAACAAGGTACAAGAACGCTCAGCAGCCAACTCTGAAGACCACAACCCCCTTGATAAAACTACCACTGAAATCCTGTTTGACATAAACCAACTCACTTTACTGTGTGCTAGAAGAGCCCAGGTGCCAGTCACAACTGCTCATGATGTCGAATGGGAGGACACATAGACAGAAGTTCTACATTCAGGTAGTGCCCACGGGAATTTCCCTAGCTGTGGCCAGAGAGAGGAGTCAGGAAATCAATGGCTTCCCATCAGGTAGAAAGCTAGGCACCATGTCAAGACTGCTGGGAGAATTCAGCACCAGCCAAACCTTGTGTCGGTCCTGCACAAAGAAGTTAAACTGATTTTGTGTCACTTACAGAGACTGCCCCTGGCCTCAGGCTGCAGATAATGCTTGGTTTGGGGCTGTTGCTTTAGTACAAACATGGAGGAAGTTACACAGTTCTGAAACAGAATGTTTTTTAGTCCCCCCAAAATGATTACTTTGTAATGCTGCCATGTTGATAGCTATTGGGATTAGTCCTTTTGTCAAGAACAGTTGCACAAATGTCACTTGACTTAGTCTAACTTTCACACCACTCTCATTTTGAACCTCTGCTGTTCTCTGCCCATTTTCCTTAACCCTCATCCTGAAAGAAAGACTATTTCTGGCAGTAATTAATGAAAATAAATTCCATCCACATTGCCTGAGAACATTTTGTTGCTCAGATCCAGGGTGGCTGACACCTGTGATTAAAATAACCTCCTGATTTTGTTTTTCCTTTTAGAGAATTACAGGTGACCTTTTAATGCTAAAGTTCATTAGTGCTTGGCTATCATATTGATGAGCTTTGTATAAATGAATGGATCAACAGATAAGTCATAACTAAGGTAATGAGCCTACAACTGTATGGGAAGTAACTGCAGACGAGTCAGGGATGGTAATTAATTACAGATTTATCATCAGCCCTGGTTCAGACTTCACACTCTCTTCTTTAATCCCAGCCATCAGCATCTCATTTCTCATGTTCCAGACAGGTGTATCTTGTTTTGAGAACTCCAGATAGCAGCCACTCTTGGCACTCCTGGCTTCACTCTCTGTGTTTCTGCTCATTATTGGCACTGACCTTGCCAGGAGCTAAGCACATGCATAATTTTACTCATGCGATTAGACTCATTAAAACTGATGGGATTAGTCAGGAAAGTGAAGCTGCTTCTGTGTAAGTGTTTGTCCTTCGAGGTAGTGCGAGTAGGAACGAGAGCAGCAAGGTCTGGAAAGAATGCAGACTGAGCAGTAAGTTTCATGGAATGTCACATAAAGAGCAATTCAAATGTTTTGCACTTGGCCCAGCCCTGGTGGGTGATGAACGCGAGGTGGTTTCACACCAGAGGGGAACAGGCATTTCCTAGCATTGTCTTTTCTTCCAGAGATGGGAGCTTGTTAAAACTGAAGCTGGTCTCAGCAAATGACATGAGCTCATTTCTCAGGTCTGGGATGAAATTTCTGAATGTCAGATTACGAGAAATAGGCATCTCAGGCAACAGCCCAGGGCAGAGGCTGGCTGTGACCTGACAGCAATCTTGTGGTGAGACCTGGGAAACTTCAGCACCCCACACCCCAGAATATTTCACTGATATGGAGAGTTTGAGAGGGGCAAAGCCAGGACGAGTTTCCCCTGCACAGAAAGAGGGAGATTGCTCTGAAGGAAGCAAGGTAAAGGCATACCCAGTCTGTCTGGTACTCTGACCATTTGAATAAACCAAACCTTTATTTAGAATAAACCAAACCAGGTTGGAAGAGACCTTCAAGATCATCGCGTCCAACCCATCAACCAATCCAACCCACCCAAACAGCTAACCCATGGCACCAAGCACCACATCAAGTCTCCTCCTGAACACCTCCAATGATGGTGACTCTACCACCTCCCTGGGCAGCCCATTCCAATGGGCAATCACTCTCTCTGTATAGAACTTCTTCCTAATATCCAACCTGAACCTCCCCTGGCGCAGCCTGAGACTGTGTGCACACAGGCTTGTAGGCTAGGGGCTTGTGTGTGAAATCCTCAAGAGCTGATTGTGCTGGGATAGAGTGGGGGGAAAGGCCAAAGGGAAAAAAACAATGCATTTAGGTTAGATTTAGATTGGACATTAGGAAGAAGGCTTTTACTATGAGGGTTGCCCAGAGAAGCTGTTGACACCTCATCCCTGGAAGTGTTTCAGACCAGTCTGGATGAGGTTTTGAGCAACCTGGTCTGGTGGAAAGTGTCCCTGCCCATGGCAGAGGGGTTGGAGCTAGACGATCTTGAAGGTCCCTTCCAACACAAACCACTCTATGATTTTATGATTTCCTTGCCATCATTCCTGCCCCTCCCTTGTTCTTCATTTCAGGCTCTACAGGTCAGACTTTCTTTGTCCTGTGGCTGAAGGTCCTGCAGCAGCACTTCAGCAGCCAGCAACGCAACAGCTGGAGCGCAGCTGGCTTGCAGCCCCTCTCTCTGACAGCCATGTCCAGGGCTGGGGGAGGAGGGCAGGAAGCAACTACTCCATCCATCCATCCCAAAGAGGTTCCCTTCTGGACTGTCAGGGCAATGTTACGGTGATTGGGAAAATCAGCAGCCACAGAGTGGATAATTATTAACCCAAACATGCTATAAGTTGTTGTTTTGACCTCTGGTGAGACACCTCATATCCAATGAATTACGAAAATCTGGCCTCTCCCTTACAAAACCCAGTACCAACTTCTCCACCGTCATTCTGAAGCAAGAAATCTCCCGTGCCCTTCGGGAAAAGCCATCAGCTGGGGACCTTCCCCCATTGTATGCCTCCCTTTCAGAACAAACACTTCTTTTGGAGCCCGGTAAAAAAACAAATACCAAAACAAAATACAAAACTTATTTGAGCTACAGTAGAGGCTATTTGCACTGTGGAAGTGAAAACCTCTCAGCTCATTCTGACTCCTGCAGCCCGGCTTTTTCTGCGCAGAGGTTAAAACCCGGCAGATCCACCGCCGAGCCTCATCCTGGGGGGGGGTGGGGGATATTTTTAACTCTTCCTCGCTTTTCTCTAGGAAGGCAGCTGCTCTGCGCTCCAAGGCGCAGAGTTTTGTCAGCACTGGAAGGAACCATGTGTTGTTCACCCACTGTTTGGTGTCAGCGGAGTCTCAGCACCCAAGGTTCGGGGTTGGTGGCCAGGGGGAGGGCTGGGTGACAGTTAGGGACTCGGCGTTGGCGCTGCCCATCCAGCTGTTGCGGCGCAGGGGAGGGCAGGCGGGGGCTGGCTGTCTGTGCCAGACAAAAGGAAATGGCACATGCTATTACTTCCAGATCAGTGCAGCCCCTGCACCACCATCTGCTGGGGGTCAGAGCAGTTGTCCGGGTCGGCGTCAGTCATGCACGAACTCAACGCCCTGCGCCGCGCTGCGCCCAGCAGTGCAGAGCCACAGGGACAATGCAGCCAACCTGCTCCAGGACACAGGGACACAGTGCTCCTCAGCTGGGGACAAAGGGGCACAACCACCGCTGATCTGCATGACAAAGGGGGTCTGGGACCACAGCTTCGTCACTGCAGGCTGCAGCACCAACTGAAGGGAAGAAAAACTAACCAGTAAGCCCAAACAGAGCGATTTCTATGTCTGTAATGGGCACAGCACTGCTGAGAGGAGCTTGGCTCTGTGCTTCCCCTCTGCCTAGGTACGAAGACAATTACATGGGAGAAGCTTTAACAGAGTCACAGAATGGTAGGGGCTGGAAGGGACCTCAGGACAGCATCTAGTCCAAGCCCCCTGCCAAGGCAGGATCACCTAGAGAAAGTCACAAAGAAACAGGTCCAGGTGAGTTTGGAATGTCTCCAGAGACAGACTCCACCACCTCTCTGGGCAGCCTGCTCCAGAACCCTCAAAGTAAGAGGAGGTTGCTCCTCATGTTTGAATGGAACTTCCTGTATTCAAGTTTGTGCCTGTTACCCCTTGTCCCTGTCACTGGGCATCACTGAAAAAAGACTGGTCACATCTTCCTGACACCCATCCTTGATCAGCATCAATGACATCTTCCCTCAGTCATCTTCTCCAAGCCAAGAAGCCCCAAGTCACAGATTCACAGATTGCATTGGATTGGAGGGGACCCTCAAAGTCCCTCAGCCTTTCTTCGTAAGAGAGATGTTCTAGTCCCCAGACAGACAGTCTGGTACCCAACAACTAGATGTTGAACCCTGGGCTCTAACGCTGTCACAGCAGCAGGATGGTCTCTGTCACCTGTGCTCTCCTGCACCCCTGGATGAACACCAGTATGCAGATGGGACACTACTGGTGCCCAGAGCTGGAGCTGGGTCCCCATGCTGCATGTTACAGTTCAGAGGTAGAGCAGAGCTTTTCTCCTGGGTCTGAGCTGGCCTATTGCAGGGCTGAGCCCAGCATTTCACCACTGCATCAGAGCAGTGAAGCTCAGTCCAGAGACATCTGCATGGCTTGGGACAAGCTCTGCAGTACTCTGCTGAGTTTATGCATTTGGTGTCAGCATCAGCACTGTTAGAACCAGCATCAGTGTCAGTGTGGTGGGAAAGGAATGGGCAGCAACCCTCAAAAGCTGTTGAATGAGCAGGGGGAGCTAGACCCAGATCACCTTTTAAAGTGAGGATCATTGCCAAATAACTAGAAACTGTACCAGCAAATGTACACAAAGGACTGCTGTGCTCCCCACTTCACATAACTGCAGTATCTCTCACAGGACTAACACATACATCTTCTTTGACAACTCATTTGATAATTAGTGGGTTTGGCACAGGCAAACCCAGCCTTGTTGGGTGGTATCCCCAGTTGCTTTTTGCTCCAAACTGGACACTTTTGCATAAAGCCTCTCCAGGTAACCTCTGTCAGCCTTCTGGGACATATAGCCTGAAACAGTGTGGAAGAAGCTGGTTAGCTTCTCAGTCAATTCCTGTGTGTGTATGAGTTTTGCATTTGTTCTCCACAAAGGATCAGGCAGGGCTGGAGTCAATGCTTGTATCCAGAAAGTCAACAGAGAGGAATGTAAAGAGAAAGGGGATAAAGCATTTGACTGCTAAACAAGAGGATTCCTATGGCAATTAGGAATAGAATAGAATAGAATAGAATAGAATAGAATAGAATAGAATAGAATAGAATAGAATAGAATAGAATAGAATAGAATAGAATAGAAATTAACCAGGTTGGAAAAGACCTTTGAGATCATCAAGTCCAACCTATCATCCAACACTATCTAATCAACCAAACCATAGCACCAAGGGCCTCATCCATTCTCCTCTTAAACACCTCCAGGGATGGTGACTCCACCACCTCCCTGGGCAGCACATTCCAATGGCCAATCACTCTTTCTGTGAAGAACTTCTTCCTAACATCCAGCCTAAACCTCCCCTGGTGCAGCTTGAGAATGTGTCCTCTTGTTCTGGTGCTGGTTGCCTGGGAGAAGAGACCAACCCCCACCTGGCTACAACCTCCCTTCAGGTAGTTATAGAGAGCAAGAAGGTCTCCTCTGAGCCTCCTCTTCTCCAGGCTAGGCAACCCCAGCTCCCTCAGCCTCTCCTCACAGGGATTGTGCTCCAAACCCCTCCCCAGCTTTGTTGCCCTTCACTGGACACGTTCCAGTAACTCAACATCTTTCCTAAACTGAGGGGCCCAGAACTGGACACAGCACTCAAAGTGTGACCTAACCAGTGCTGAGTACTGGTTGACACTGGTACTCTGGAGTGTCTTCCACTGAGGGCTGACCCCTAAAGGGATTTGGTCACTTAAAAAAGCACCTCAAGTTCATGCTGTGTGCTGTTAGAACTTCCATCCAGCTTCTGTTTAAGCTTAAGAGAAAGCACCCATGTTTGCACCATGGATCATAGCCATGATCTGCCTTCCAGGCTGCTTTGTTGGTTGCCAAGGGAATGGTGGCACCTAAAGTTGTAGGCACCACAGGATATTTGGACAAATGCTGCCATTTAAGTGCCTGAGCTCCCTGAGAGCCTCCTCACTGTGACCTGGAGGCTCTCTGGGCACCTGTTGCTGTGCATTTGTACATACTCAGAACTGTCTGCCAGCTTGCTGCCCTCAAGGCATGGCCAGCATGCCAGCTTTGGTGGCACAGCACCGGAGCTCTCATTTGGAATGAGCAGCTGGAGCAGGAAAGATTTCTCTTTGCAAAGGGCTGCCATCCACCTCTGTGTGCTGCCTGGTTTGGTCCAACTTCCACTAATCATGTGTGGAATTTTCCTGCAATTTTCCTATCTCCAGATGACATTTTTCCCAGAGAGCTGGAAGCTGCTGCTTCCCAGGGAATTATAATGTCAGTTAGCTGTGGCTCCAAACCCCTGCCATGTCAGATGCTCAGCAAAACCTGCTTCTAGAACACCTCTTGCACTTGGGCCTTGAAATATCATTCCAGCTTAGGAACCTTAAGGGACAGCCCTGCTCAGCTCCTTCCTGAGTCTGAGATTTTCCTCCTCCTGGGAGCTCTCTACCTTATCTCCTTTTCTACTTCTGGCCCTGGATCAGCACAAGTGGATTTGTTTCCTGATCAGAAGACGTGTTTGCAAAGTTTTCCACCTCTTTTTTTGCAAAACTAGAAGTTTCCTCATAGTCAGACACTACAGATAGCTTCAGATGCAGTTTTTAACCTGGGCTGGAGGTCGTCAAGGGTAAAGTCTCAGTTGAGTCTGATAAAACACCGGGAGCTGTTTGTGAAACTTATACCCTGCTTTTTAGCATCTCCTTGTTGTTTCTGATTTTTTTTCCTCTCAATTTCACACAAAGTGTCAAGTAGCTTCCCTCTCATGCCAGGTTTACAACAAGCCTAGAGATGCAGGAGTTAGAACAACTGCACCTCTCAGACAGGTGTTTGGGGGGGTTAAAATTTTATCAGGCTTTAAAAATTTACACTTGGTCAGCCTTTTGACATTTGATCTCTAATGGAGGCTTGCAGAACTCCTGACTAGTTGTTAATGGGTCGCCTGGTAAGTCATGGAGATCAGTACTCCTTATCCTCACCACCTCATCCCTATCACCAGTGAGCACGCAACGAGACAGCTAAGGCTTTGCTTTAGCATAGTCCATACAGATGGATTAAAAAACAGACCTGGTGCAGATGATGCCAAAAGAAAAAGTCCAAAGCATGAAAAACAAAACCAAAAAAACCCAACCCAAACAACAATAACAATAACAACAACAAATGAATTACATCATTTCCTTGTATCTTCCCCAAGGACAAGGGATTGGAGAATATGAGTCAGCCTGAAGAAATGAAATGAAAACAGCCTGGCTTTGAGTGACTTTTCCTTCTTCTTACTCCAGGAGCAGAGCCAGCCAGCGAGAGCTGCAGCAGCAATCAGCCTGTTTGATCAGTTGTGAAGCAGGGCTGGAGGGGTGTGTGTGGGCAGCTTGGCTGGAAGACGCGCCACAAAGACATGGAAAAGTGGATTTGAATGTGGGGCTGCAAGACCCTTGTGGGCACCACCTTTTTACTGCTGCCTACAGTCAGCTGCAGAGTGGGTGCTGGGTGAAACATTTCCAAAGGTCCTTAGAGACAGCACGTTGCATGTCCTTTGGGGTGGTCAAGCCTCCTCTTTGTGCCTCTGTTTTCAAGTCTGCAGCACAGAGGTGCTGGGAGGGCTAAGAGCTGGGTGACCCATACACTGCTTTTGTGGTGCAGGGTTAATACCTTTTGCCTTGACTTGTGGCTTGCCTGTCACTGCCATGTGCTCACTGTGCTCTGCCCGACATCACGGGGGCAAATGTTCTGGCTAATGACATTTAGCGAGGCAACATCTTTTTGTGCTTAGCAATTCCCTGAGTGAGGATCAGCTGGGTGCTAATGAACTTCTTACTGTGTCAAAATGCTTTGTTAATTTCTGGTTAAAGCACCCTCAAGATAATGAAGCACAGGCTGTTTGAGCCAGGGGTTCACCTCACAGCATCATTCACAATTCTCTTACTATCAAGGATACCAAAGCAGGTTGGATGAGGCCTTAAGCAATGAGGTCTAGTGGAAGGTGTTCTTCCATGGCAGAGGGGTTGGAGATAGTCTTGAAGGTCTCTTCCAACCCAAACCATTCTCTGATTCTCTGAAATTCACCACATCAGTGTCTCTAAGAACACTCCAATAGACATCATTCTGTGTTGTTTACCTTGGTGGAGAAAACAAAAAAGCCAACACAAGGTAGTTTTGCTCACACTCTCCAGTGCTAGTGAAGTCTTTCAGGAATCAAATCTGTTCAGTTCCCTGACTACCCTGGAGCCTCCCAGATGAGAGCTTACAGGGCAGAAGGCTTAATGGCCCAATTCAAGTTTTATTGTCCCTTGATGCCTGAGATTTCATTTCAGAAGGAGAGGATCTGAGGTGTCCTTTTGCCCATAGTTTTTACAACTTTTTATTCTTGCCTGGCTTTCACCAATAATTTCTATAGTTCCTTCTGTCTTTTTTACATCATGTTCCTTCCCTGCTCCAAACAGCTGGTCTGGCTAGAGCAAAGACATGTAAAGGACTTTAACCAAGTTAAGAGTGTCTGCAGAACTGGTGGAGGATTAAGGATGAGAAGGTGAGAAAGACCCACCTGGCACTATACATATCATTTCTTTTAATAGTTTAGAGCCAGAACCTGCTGAGATTCAGCTGACTGTGTCACAGCCTCAGCTTTCATTTTAAAGCACTTCCCTCTGAAGAAACATTGATGCCCACAGAGATGCCTGCATGTGGAGCCTGAAAAAATAGCTGTGAGCAACGCTGATCTACATCATGAAGTTCAGTAGCTTTCAGTAGCTTCAGGACTCCCTGACAACACCTTTGCCAAGTGACTCCATGTTCCAGAAGGAGAAAAATGTGAAGAGCCTACAAAACCCTTCTGAACCTTGGCTTTTGCAGCAGTGACCTCTCTGCCACAGCCAGCCTGCGAGGGGCAAATGGGAATGAACCCCAAGCCAGGTGTGAGGAGCCAGAACCACGCAATCTACATGTCATGCTGTGCCTTGGACAGAGGCTTGCCACCATCTGACCCTGCTTCCCCGAAGTGCAAACAGTTCCCTAGGCTGGTGCTCTGTGGGTGCTCTGTCCCATGGCAGCAGGGCCCTGCCTGCGCTGGGGCTGATTTCGCCATCCCCTGTCGCCTGTGTGCTGAGTTCCTGCGTAAGCCCCCACGAGCCTCTGAGGTGTGCTACTGACTGTTGACATCTCTTATCAGAGGGGGAAAACAGGGAAGCAAGGCTGGCAGCTTGCACTGCCAAGAGACCTGGCAGGGGCTAGAATCACATGGAGAGCATTTCCAGTCAGTAGGCTTTGTTTTCAGTTGAAAAACCCCTTCCTAGAAAGTTGTCGCACTGTTCTTTGTTCTCCACTACAGTCAGGATCCTTGCAATGCCTCCTGTCCTTACAGCTAAAGCAGGAGACATCAGGGGATGCCTCCAGACATAGTGTGGAAGGTGTGGTAAGACACTGTGCTCCACACAAGTCCAAAACACGCAGTGCTGCTCTGTGTGATAAAGGCCTTTGCATGGCAACACAGCCAGGGACTTCTGATGCAAACAGAAACTGATGTCAAGAGAAGTTTAGGACCTAGTCCTGTTTCTCATCCTCAGGTCAAGCTCTGCAATGGGGCTAAAAAAGATGAGCAGTGGATCTGCCTGCACCTAAGGGTGGCCTACAACAGAGAGGATGTTCCATGGTCAGCCAAGCCAGAAGAGTTCATGGCTCCTCTGGAAACAAGTGTTGGAGGGAAATTGTCACCAAAGTAAGATTATGTAGAGTCTGACTGAGATTCTCTCAGATGTGTTTGTGCCTGTGTCCTGTCAGCTGCTCTGTACCCACTGACATGCATAGGAAGCGCTGGAAACCTTCTTAAGGTGCAACAAAATGTGCAAACTGACATCAACTCCTACAGCCCCAGTGAGCCCAGGCTCAAGCCTCAGAGCCCTTGGCCATCAGCACAAAACTCTTCTCATGGGTAAGCATTTGGGGCCGCAAGACTGCAGTTTCTGAAAGCACTGACTCATTTTCCACTGACAGCATTAATGTGAACTGTGCCTGGAGAGATACAGCATAAGCAAAACCAAAATGTGAAATCTAATATCAGCACAAGTATCAGACACTCATATGAGCATCATCCAGAGAGAAAGAAAAGGCAGTTCAAGTGCAAGGACAGAGTGACAAAGAGCTCTAGCAGGAGCTCTGTGTGAGCAGATGCAGTGTTATTAGCAGCACACTTTTAACATCTTGGTGACCAGGAGCATGGGGGTGGCAGCTGCAGAGCTGCAGTAGAATTAGGGCAGGGATAAATTCCCTTCACATCCAGCTTCAGACTCCAGATGTAGACTCACAAGAAAGGATTATTTTCTGTCATTGCAAGCAAGGGGAAAAGTGACAAAAGCTATCTGCTTTGACATCCAAGTAAGGTACACTGAGGAGGATAAAGCTAGAGTCCTAGTTTCACTGTGTCATACTTAGGTAGGGGAAGACAAAAGATCTCCTATTAGATGTTGCAGCTGCCTACAGGTTCCAGTACACCCTGCTTCCCTTCACACCCACCAGAGTCATGTCAGGGATCCTGACCCATCACATGCTCCAGGGCACGGATGCAAGACAAACTCTGTTGTCAGTGATACAGGAAAAACAAACTGATGGCTGTAGGCTGAGATGTCAGAGAGGTGACAAAAAACAGAGCTGAGAAGGAGAGCAAATAAGTTCAATTCCGTCAGAACTCGGTGGAAACTACCAACTTCTGCTGTGTTTTTCTTGTGAGAGAGACTCCTGGTGACAATGGTGGGACACTGACCTGTGGAGATTTCATATCTGGAAGTATTCCAGACCAACAGAAGTGGAAAAGAAAACAATCTTGAAATAAATGAACTTTGATGCTGGATGTTAGGAAGAAATCCTTCACACAAAGAGTCATTTGCCATTGGAATGGGCTGCCCAGGGAGGTGGTGGAGTCACCAGCACTGGAGGTGTTTAAGAGGAGACTGGATGGGGTGCTTGGTGCCATGGTTTAGTTGATTAGGTAGTGTTGAATGATAGGCTGGACTCAATGATCTCAAAGGTCTTTTCCAACCTATTCTATTCTATTCTATTCTATTCTATTCTATTCTATTCTATTCTATTCTATTCTATTCTATTCTATTCTATTCTATTCTATCTTCATCCAGAAGAACCTAACCCTGATATAAGCTACTTCAGGTGGCAACAGTCATTAGTGTCAGACCCCAAAACATAGCTCCATCTATGAACCTTTTATACATTTGGGAGCCTGGGACAAGGCTGGATGAGCTAATGTTGGCTGAGGATATCCTGGTTCCCTGTTGCAGGCTGACAGGAATATTTCTGGGTTTAGATCTTCTGCAAGAACTGACTCCTTTCTGTGAGGAGAATGAAAGTGGACTAGCACTGTTAATCACCTTACAGAAAAGCCATCATCCACTTTCATACTCATGTGAAATGCAAGTGCTGGACAGGCTCAGAGCCAGCATGTGTCAGTGGCAACAAGAAATCTTCCATGAGTTTCTCTAATTCATTCTTTCCCTTACAGATCTGAAAAGAGAGGAATCAAAAATAATTGCTTGCTTTAAAAGTCATACTGCCTTGTTATTCAGCCTTCTTGGGGCACTGGGTGCAGGCACTTGAATGATCTGGAAAGTATGAAAAGAACTTGTCTGGGGAACAAAACCAGAGCTGATAGGTGGTAATGGCAAAAACAGAAGCAGGAGCTATAATAATGCAGGCAAATTCCCTATTGAATGCCTCTTTGTCTTGCTTTAAAGAAATACAGAGAAGCACTCGAGATGTGCAGATAACCAGCCAGTGTTCCTGACTGCAGAGCCTGAGGAGAGAAGGAAATGCTCCAAGGGTTAGTTCCTGGCTACATGGGATACCGTCTGGGCTGCGGGCAGTCAGCTGGAGTTCATCCTGATAGTCCTGCAAACAGTTTTATCACAAAAATGTGCAGCGATCAGTGAGCAGCAGCCACGGTATTTTCCCACCACTTTGTGCTTTATAGGCACGTGGGGCTCACGCTGAGTGTGAACAATGAGCTTGGTCCATTGGTAAAAGAATTTATCTTGTGCAATGGGAAAGAGAGGAACTCCAATTGCATGTGAACTGCAGCACTTCCTCTTGTCTACTGATGGTTTGTTCTGTTTGCTCAGGCAATGCTCCCCATGTACTGCACCAGGGCGGATGAAGAGGAGGCACTCCAGCGATGGGTGCTGCATTCTGGAGTGGCATCTGCTGCACTGCTACACTGCCTGCTGGGGAAGGGCTCTGGAGTCACCAGCCCTGCTTCACAGACTAAACACCACCTCCCTGAAGACAGAATTTCTCCTATTTACAGAAGTATTAAATTAGAAGCAGCAGAGAAAACAATACCTTCAGAGAAACTGATATTGGCTGCTGTCAGAGATAAGAGCATTGGCTCAGTCTCCAGCCAAGCTCCAGAAGAATGCAGTTTTAGCATGTTTGTTGTTTGTGCCAGTCTGGATCTGTAATGGAATCATTACCTCTCAGCAGGACAGAATCACAGAATTATTGAGGCTGGAAAAGACCTCTGACATCATCAAGTCCAGCCTGTGACCTAACACCATGAGATCAGCTAAACCATGCCACCAAGTGCCACCTCCAATCTTTTCCCAAAGGCCTCCAGTGATGGCAACTCCACTGCCTCCCTGAGCAGTCCATTCCAGTGCCTAATCAGCCTTCCTGTGAGGAAGTGCTTCCTAATATCCAACCTAAACCTCCCCTGGTGCAGCTTCATACCATGCCCTCTTGTCCTGTCCCTAGTTGCCTGGGAGACATTCCACAATGGTTTGGGTGTACAGCTTTGTCGCAGTGCAAGGACACGACTCTACCACCTTACAAACCTCCATGTGTTGTGCACCAGCTTACTTGACAGTTTAGACTGAGGACTGCCATGGTTCCTCAGTTTGCAGACCTGCTTTAATTGGGTCCTTTGAACACTGACCTTGAAAAAAAAATTAATTATAGTGGTATTGAAGTCAAATGCAAAATGACCCCTTGAGGTTTGGGCAAGTTCTTACACTGTTCTCCTTCTACTAGCTCACTTCCAGGTGACACATCATGTACAGAGAGTTGTTAATGTGCTGTAACCCAGTTATTAGAAAGAAAATACCAGTCTTGGCCTGAGCAAGATAATTAAGATGAATAGGAAGAGGTTTTATCCTCTTTTGAAGGGCTAAGAGCCATAGGATGGATGGCATGATAGCAAATGCCTCTTCTGGCTTTGTAGAGAAGCATCTACGGAGTCTGTGAAATGCTGATCCAGGCTTTGCTCATTCTGAGGCCCTTTCACACTGTATCCCTGTGGCCAGGATGGAAGCACTGCTTCAGAGCTCAGCTCCCTTGTTTCCAAAGAAATAAGGTACAAAATTATTCTGCTTGTCTGTTAAACCTACAGTGCTGTCTCCTGGCCATGGTGGGCTGCAGTGGCATTGCTCTGAGGTTTCTGTCTAGGAGCCCAAGGTCCCAAAGCCCACAGCTTCAGAACAAAATCCTCTACAAAAGCAGTCCTGGGGCAACGGGGGGTTGAGGAACATGCTGAAACTGAGAGCAGGGAAGCCTTGGAGGCTCTGGCTTTATTTTGGCCTCCGTCGCTATAGCAGTCAGCATGCAACCCCAGCTCCAGCCAAAACCTGCCTGCCTGCCAGGCCTCCTGCCATGGAGAAGGCTGCAGAGGTTCATTGCTTACTCAAACTGGCTTAGGCTGAGGGTTCCAGTGTCTCCAGGCTCTCTGTCCAGCTGGCTTTCTGGGCTCCCCAAGCCTGTCTGGACTCTCAAAGCCATGGCAGCTGCTGATTTCACTTCTTACCCTGACTAGCAGCTGCTTTCTGAACACTGCTGCTGTGATCCCTGGAGAGCACCTTTCATTTTGGAAATTACATGTGTTGGGATTTCCACAATGATTTCTGTCACTTTGCCTGCTCAGTGGGAAATTTCACACAGGCTGGTTTCCCAAACCCTCCCCCCCTGCTCCTAATCTGCACATAAACAAAGTTCAAAAACCCAAAATTTCATCCCTTCAGATATTCTGGGATTTAGCCACCTCCAGTGTAATGTCAAGAAAGGCTTGATAGGTTCAAATGATGAGACTCCCTCAAAAAGTGGCAGGGTTACAGAGGGAGGAGAGAAGCTCTGCTGACAAGGTCCATCTTCTCTGTGTTCAAGATTTGAGAAGGTTCATCCCATGAAGGGGTAGCAGCCAGATTCTCTGGGTTTCCATATTCTTCGTGCTGAACAAAGATGCTGAACAAAGCTGAGCAAGAACTAGAAATTCAGAAAAGTAAATCTCACTTCCTCTTCAACTCCAGTGAAGCCTCTGCCCAACAACTTGTAATGGTTTCCTTTGCAGGTTGTTATGTCAAATATCCTCTGAAAGGCTGACAAGGCAGATGTCTCATGAAAGAAGTTAACACTGGTGTATAAGGAAGAATCCCTAGCTTCCTAATTCCTAAACTTCCTGTGTTCCTGCAGCTGAACAATATAGAATTGTGTTGGGAAGGAAAGCATGTTCCCACTGGTACCTGCTTGAGCTTGGGATCACACCACCATCCAAGGACGCACCTAAATGCAGTGTTAGAAGGCTTCAAAGCTGGCACTTGCCTGATCACCCAGTGCTGCCTTAGCCTTAATGCTGGTTTCTCCTGCTGACAGTGTCTATTTGCAGACAGTCCTGGGGAGCTATGTTTTCCAAACCAGGGAGCCACTGCAGCCTTTGTGCTGGGTCAGATGAGCTCACAGAATCAACCAGGTTGGAAGAGACTTCTAAGATTATCAAGTCCAACTGGTCACCCAACCCTATCTAATCAGCTAGACTATGGCACTAAGTGCCTCATCCAGTCTCTTCTTAAACACCTCCAGGCACATTGACACCACAACCTGCTTGGGCAGCCCATTCCAATGGGCAATCCCTCTTTCTGGGAAGAACTTCTTTCTCAGATCAAGCCTAAACCTCCCCTGGCACAGCTTCAGACTCTGTCCTCTTGTTCTGTTGCAGGTTGTATGGGAGAAGATACCACCCCCACCTGGCTACAACCTCCATTCAGGTAGCTGTAGACAGCAATAAGTTCTCCCTTGAGCCTCTTCTCCAGGCTAAGCAACCCCAGCTCCCTCAGCCTCTCCTCACAGGGCTGTGCTCCAGACTCCTTACCAGCTTTGTTGCCCTTCTCTGGACATGTTGAAGAAATAGAGCAAAGCCTTTCTGCTTTGTAGCTGTCATGTCTCTTTGCAGGGCTTCTGAAAATAAATACCTTCATAAAAGCAGCTTCCTGCATTAGGTAGAAGAGAAGAGTGTGGTATGGTAGAATGGGATTTGGCACAGTGGGTTAAACATTAGGAAACTTTTAATTTTTTTCTGCCTCTTTAATATTTTAATTGTCTTGGTAAGTCTGTCTTCATTACAGAGGGTGCCTCCCACCCCTGTATCATCAGCAGAATAAAGGCTCTCACAGTGTTTGGAGTAGCAGGACAGAAAGCATAGAGTATTCTTCCAGGAAAGCAATTCTGCTGAATTTGCCAATGTGCAAGCATGGGAAGGGGCACTTTGCCCCCAGGAGCAGCTTTATTGGACAGGTATGGATCCAAGGAATCCAGAACCTCAGGAAACAGCAACCAGCAGGTATCTGTGCTGTGTCTTTTTAGAGGATGAAGGTACAAACCCAAACCAAAACGTTGTGCTTGGTCTGTAGGGCCACCGTAAGAGATTTGCTTGTACAGCTGTGTACAGGTTCCCATCATTTTAAAAGATAAGAAGAGGAGTATCAAATGATCTGCACAAACATTGTTTCCTGCAAAAGCCTCAGTGTCCTCTGGTCCCTCTCCATTGGCAGCAGTGGATGGAACAAATCTTTCCAGCTTCCAGAGGTGCAGTAGGCTTTTCTGCAGAATGTTTTCATTACCTCTCCCCAACTGTTTTGGCTTTTGAGGTAAAACTCATTTGGTTTTTCAGATCTGCTCGGATTTGGCCTGCAGGTTTTGTTTTGCTTTTCCTGGGTATGGCAGACTTGTGCCCTTCTTGCTTGCTTCTTTGATTGGCAGCCAGATAATGACACTCAAGAACTGGCTTTTTTAGCCAGTTGGGTTGGGGTTTTTTAAGGAGTATTTTTTTTTCCCCTGTGGTAGAAACACCAAAGGCAGTGAAATTGAGTTTAAAAGTTTAGCATTCACCAGTTTTCCCACTTCGAAATACAAACAGCCAGAACTGTTATAACAGCAATGGTGTCATAACAAGTCCCAGATTTGTTCTCTGTTGTCCAGCCTGCTTTTAATTGTCTGGGCCTTATAAGAGCAAATTTCAAAAGTTTTGAACTAGCAGCATTTAAAAATCTGCAGCAATCTGGAACTCATAAGTGAAAGGCTTGTGCTGAGTGTCAGCTCTAGAAAGTGAGCTCATTCACTTGTGGCCACTGCAGGCTCAGCTCCTGGCCCCAGCTGCCTTTGTGCGGAACTGAGGAACGCTCTGTGTGATGCTGAGCGAGAAGCCAAGCCCAGAGCTCCAGAGGACAGACAATGCTAGATGTCAGAGGCACCTGACAGTGTAAACACAGTGAAGAAATTGCATCCACATTGCTGTAAAACAACACACAAACAAAGGCAGCAAACAGATGGGGCAGATGCACTGCGGAGGATTGGGGAAGGGAGGGAGTACCACTGATTGGGAGTGCGGAAGCGATGGGCCACAACCCAGATGAATCTGCACAGCCACCTGCCATTAACCAGCCTAAAGTCAAGTGACAGCCACTGCATGGCCAGGCAAGCAGAAAGGAAGAGTCCTGAAAGTATTCAAATGAAACAGCCTGCTACAGCCACAGCTATGTGGAGTAAAGTGAAAGAGTAAGCAGGGAGAATTGGAACCTAGGAACCATTAGATCAATAAAAAAGAATTTGTTTGGGACAACTGGGAACTTAAGAATGTGAAAGCAAGCACAAAAGTGATGTTTTGGCCAGGAAAGTCTGGACAGGGAAAATATTATTATTTTTTTTTTTTTCTAATGTCAGCAGAAAACTTTGTCTAAATGTCAACAGCCAGAAGAAAATGTGAAATTGTCAGCAAAAAGAAACATTTATCATTCCTGAACCTCCATGTCACCTATGGCAACTTCTGGGAAGAAGCTTTTCTGCGGGGAATATTGTGAATATTTACTGGCAATGGGCTTCAAATATTTTTTTTAAACATCTCCCTGAAAACAAAATATGTCATTGGATGTCCACTCCAGAATGGCCTCCTGTATCTGAGAGGAGAGAAGCGAGCAGTACACCTACTGTGCAGCAAGATCCAGAAAGGTTATCCGAAAAGCAAAGGCTGAGGGGAGTAAGGGGCTGTGGGTTTGCTGGGCGGACACAGATGATCCTGAACTGCTGGACAAATAAGCCAAATGCAGCCCTATAAATCACAGTGAAATCCATCACAGTGAAGCAGCTATGTAGGAGCCCTTTCAAAGACCCTAAATTCAGGAGGAATGAGTAGACAGAACTTGCGGTGGGGTTATTAGCAGAGAAATGTGAAACTCCTCCCCAGTAAGCACAGCCATGCTCTGGTGTGTATCTAGCCCAACACTGTGTCCCAGGTCCCACAGCCCCACCTGGCTTCTAGCACTGAGGGCTGGAAAACGGCAGCAGGGTCTGGGAGATGAGGCCACCAGGATGCCAACCACTCAGTCTGCAAGGCAGCATGCACACCAGCAGCAGAAGACTGGGTGTTCCCCTCTCAACCAAGCTGGCCATAAGAGCCCCTCTCGGGCTGTGAAATGATCTTGCAGCCAGTTCAGGGCTTGTGTTCCCTGCTCTCCCTTCCCCACTGACTGCTGGTGGTGAGGTGTCCAAGCTGGTGCTGGGAGATCTTCCTGGGTGTAATAACACCCACTCCTCATTCTGTGAGATCAGAGCTCTGGGTTGAGGCTGACAGGGGCTGCCTGTGTTGTTGGATGGAGGGCTGGCTGTGAGGGTGGGGTGGAGGAAGAGGTCCTATCTTTGTTTGTCCTAAACCCAGATCAAGTCACTCCTAACAAAGAAAAGATAGCTGACCTGCAGGTGAAGACTGCAGTGGTGTGAATTGTGACACTAACCACGTGAAATGTATGTCCTACCACAGGCTATGGGTCAGAGCTATGAAACCCAAACGTTAAAGCATAGCAGAGCCTAGAGACCACAATAACACACCATTTCTGGAAGAAGTAGACCTATCCTCTGAGTGTTCATCAGTAAACAAAATGAATACTTATTTTTGCTGTGTAGAAGACCTGAAGGACTCTCAGAATACCTAAAAAGGCCGTGCCGTTTTTGCACTGCTGTACCAAGTTCCCACTCTGCCACATGCTCGGTTTGGTATCTGGGCATCAGGCTGTGGGATGAGACTGTATCATCCACCAGGTTATTAGAATAAACCTTTATTAGAATAAACCTTTATTAGAATAAACCAAACCAGGTTGGAAGAGACCTTCAAGATCATCGTGTCCAACCCATCAACCAATCCAACCCACCCAAACAGCTAACCCATGGCACCAAGCACCCCATCAAGTCTCCTTTATAGGGAGAGTACTTCAGCAAAGCTAAGTGAAGCTAACACACTTTGCATTCATGTTGTCATAATCAGAGCATTGCTGTTTACAACAGCCCCACCCTGAGCTTTAAGAAGGTAGTGAGAATAGGGCATGGTCCCCTGTGGCATCCAGGAGGACCCTGTGACACACTCAGTGAAGGTGAGCCAGGGCTCTCTGTGGTGTGAGTTCAGACATTGCTCTGAAGCAATGCAGAAGCACAAACAGGAGCTGCTGCAATGCTTTAGGGGCTGCCTTGGGCACTGAGGTGGTGGCAGGGAGGAGAAGGCAGCACCGTCTGCACGCAGCACCATGCATAACTGGAATTGGTAGCAAACAGGCACGTAGGGCTTATTTTAGGAGTTTACACTGGGGCTTACAATCACTTCCAGCCACTTCAGCCTCGAGCTAGGAAACCAGAAATCCCAAATCTAAAGAAAAAAGTATAGCAGCAGCCTGTGAGTGCTAGCCTGTTAAAAATCAGCTTACACTATGGCTCCAGGAATTTAGAGGCTAAGAAAATAAATCCAGTTTTCCCCTTCCAGTCTGAGCAAGTCTCCATCCTTCCCGCAGCGGGCTGCCCAAGCTAGAGAGTGGCACGCAGGAATATTTAAAGGACATCTGGACAATGCTACTTAGAACACAGATTGTGACCCAGAACTTTCCAAAGCGCAGCTCCCACTTACTGAGGCTGCTGAAGCTTAGTTGCAAACTTGGCTTTGTGCCACATAGCTTTACCTGCCTGCATGCTACCTCTGGGGTGTCTACAGAAGGGAGCCCAGACTCTGAAATCTAATCCTTGACTGGAATTGTGAATGTCTCTTGCTAAGAGAGATAAACATTTGCATTTCCTCTTCTGGTTTTGCATTGTTCTGGACGTATGAAAGAAAATTCTGGAGTATTTGACAGCTTCTGTTAAAGAAATATTGTAAATAAGAGGTTCAGTAACTCCTATGCAGCAATTCAATGGATTTATGATTATAAAATCAAACCCAAGGAATTTTGAACCCAACACAATTTATCTCTTGCTGGGTTGGCAGAGCAGACATTTGATCAGCACACAGGAGATAGAATAGAATAGAATAGAATAGAATAGAATAGAATAGAATAGAATAGAATAGAATAGAATAGAATAGAATAGAATAGAATAGAATTAACCAGGTTGGAAAAGACCTTTGAGATCGTCAAGTCCAACATATCACACAACACTAATCAACTAAACCATGGCAACAAGCACCCCATGAAGTCTACCGTGAAACACCTCCAGTGATGGTGACTCCACCACCTCCCTGGGCAGCCCATTCCAATGGCCAATCACTGTTCTGTGAAGAACTTCTTCCTAACATCCAGCCAAAACCTCCCCTGGCATAGCTTGAGACTGTGTCCTCTTGTTCTAGTGCTGGTTGCCTGGGAGAAGAGACCAATCCCCACCTGGCTACAACCTCCCTTCAGGTAGGTGTAGAGAGCAAAAAGGTCTCCTCTGAGCCTCCTCTTCTCCAGGCTAGCAACCCCAGCTCCCTCAGCCTCTCCTCAAGGGGTTGTGATCCAAACCCCTCCCCAGATTTGTTGCCCTCCTCTGGACACATTCAAGTGTCTCAATGTCCTTGTTAAATTGAGAGGCCCAGAGCTGGACACAGTACGCAAGGTGTAGCCTAACCAGTGCTGAGTACAGGGCAGAATGACCTCCCTGCTCCTGCTGGCCACACTGTTCCTGATGCAGGCCAGGATGCCACTGGCTTTCTTGGCCACCTGGGCGCACTGCTGGCTCATGTTCAGCCTACTATCAACCAGTACCCACAGGTTCCCTTCTGCCTGGCCGCTCTCCAGCCATTCTGACCCCAGCCTGTAGCACTGCATGGGGTTGCTGTGGCCAATGTGCAGAACCCGGCACTTGGATGTGTTAAATCTCATGCCATTGGACTCTGCCCATCTGTCCAGCCTGTCGAGGTCCCTCTGTAAATTTCATTCAATCAAACTGCTTAGTTATTTTTTCTAAAGAAAAATCCAAGTGCTGCTCTTCATAGGAGATTGTAAAGTCCCTCTTTGTGCACACAGATCACACACACACGTGCCCACGTGCACGCACGCACGCTCTCTGGGCTGCCATTTCACCATCAGGCTCTGCACAAACCCCGTGGAGGCTCTCTGGGTAGTTTCTGATGGCTCAGAGTCCCCGCTGAGGCTGAGCGTGAGCCAGAGTTTCTGGAAATCTAAATCCTCTCATTTTAATAGTTTTGAAAATCCTTGGCATTTAGCTTTGAACTTTAACCAAGAAAAGTCCTATCTTCTAAACAATGGCATCTGTTGATTGGACGAAGAACTAGATCAATATTGATTTTGGCAACTTGTTTTGGCTGGGTTTGCCTGAAGAAATATGCTGGTTGTGGTGTTAAAAAGTTGTGTCAGTTCCTCAACGTGTGCCTCTTTTTCTTGGAGCGTTGCCCGAAAATTAGTTTCCAGAGCTACTTCCAGAAGTTAAGCTAGAGGCTGGCCTCCTCAGCAAAGGAAGCTACACACAAAAAAAAGCACTGGAATATCATCTGCTGCCGTGAGCTAACAACAGCCCTCTGCTCAGCCATCAACATGTATGAAATGAAGCCGCTGAAGAAGACAGAGTAAAGACACAGCAAACAATGGATTTTGGTTTCACAGAAGGGCTAAGGCGTAGGACCTAATTTTTATTCCCCTTGAGTCTGATTTACAGCCCTCTTGCAGTTTGGAAGGAGCTGTAGAGTAAATAAGTGGAGTGGCAGCACAGGACTTGAGGCACTGTGGGAATTCTCTAGTGGACAGGGTAAGAGACAAGCCAAACGACCTCCATGAATCAGTTCCTGATTCACGAGCAGCACTGCATGAACACAATCCCCTCCTAGAGAAAACATGCTGTTTTCATCTCAGAGTTTCCACTGAAACAGAACCTACTACAAACTGATAAGCTGCTACAATTTAAGTTTTCACCTTGTTTTGCTTTGAATTTTCCTTGTTTCAGCTTCCAACCATGGGAGCCTCTGATGCAACTGCTGCAGGAAGGAGTCCCTCTGAAAGGGACTATCTATCTATCTATCCATCCATCTATCCATCCATCCATCCGTCTACCTGCCCAGCTGCCAGTTCCTGTCTATGCTGTTGGGTCACATATCTTTCTCCTCCCGTGGTGCTCATCCCTCTGATGTATTTCCAGAGGCAATCCTGTCACATCCCAGCCTTTCCTTCACCAGGAAAAACAAGACAAGCTCCTTCATGCCTGCTTTGCAGGAGCAATGTTCCCCATTTCATCCAGGTACTTGCTCTACCCATGCACGAGGCTGAATTCTCAAACGTGAGTGAACAGAGCATCCAGATTACATTTTACCAATAGTCTGGGCAAACAGCATGACAGTTGTTCCATTTTAAGAAAGAACTTCCCTCACCTGATTCATTCTGAGACTCCTTGTCCCTTTCTGCACTCAGGTCCCTTTGTTCCTCTGACTGCCTCCTGTGGATCAGTGCCTTTTTCATTTGGATTTTGTGTCATGCCCTGATGAGGAATGCCACTTTGCAAGAGAAATCCAAGTTCTTTGACCCTCCATCCCAGAGGATGGAATTCATCTCCTCTGTCTTTAGGCACTTTAAGAAAGTTTAGTTCTGAGAGAGGAGTCCAAGCTAAAAGAGCTCCTATGGACTGGGACAGAGGCACTGTCACTGCAGAAAGGTTTCAGGGTCTGTTTGAATGTCATGAGAAGCACTTGTAAGAATTCTGTTGTGTCTGGTTTACAGCATTAGGAGGTCATGTTCTTGCACCACTTTGACCTCCTGGGCCACAGGATTCACAGTCTCCCCGTTTATCCCCATCCCTCTGTATCCCTCTGGCTTTTGGACCGGGCTTCTGCTATTTTTAGCCTGAAGGGGAAAAAAGAAGTTGTTCATCTCTTTAATCTGAAATTCATTAACTCTACATAGAAGAGCAGACTTCCTGGCTGGTCTATGGAGCAGGTCATATTCCTCTTTCACTATGAGTGTTTGATCTGTGATAGAGCCTTCACAAACCCACTGCAGAGAAATGCAGACAGATTTTAGAGAAGTCGCTAGCTTTTGCTAAATATAAAAGGGCAGGGACTTGCTCTTTTAAAGGCTGAAATGTTGCTTTAAAAGTGATCTTAGTAAGAGAAGGAAAATGAGTCAGTGCCACGTGGAACATACATTGAGTGTGAGGCATCTTGCCCATACAAGGAGGTACAGAGAGGAGTTGTTCCTGCACTTCTAAGCCTCAGCAAGTTTTTCTCCTCACCTTGCAGGACAGCACATTTCTTTGCTCGTGTACAAACCCAGGCACTATGAGTGTCTAGTCTTCTAACAGAGCAGGCTACTCAGTGACATGATTGTCTGTATGACTGCTTTGAGAGGCACTGCCAATGGGATCTATGAATAGGAAATCATAAAGAATAGAATAGAATAAACCAAGTTGGAAGAGACCTTCGAGATCATAGTGTCCAACCTATCATCCAACACCACCTAATCAACTAACCCATGCAACCAAGCACCCTATCAAGTCTCCTCCTAAACACCTCCAGTGATGGTGACTCCACCACCTCCCCAGGCAGCACATTCCAATGGGCAATCACTCTCTCTGTCTAGAACTTCTTTCTAACCTCCAGCCTAAATCTCCCCTGGCACAACTTCAAAGTGGTCAAGGGAGAATCATCTGCAGTTCAGGGTAGGTCCTGACGTAGGCTGCCTCCTGTCTCACATCCTGCTGTGGTAACAGCAGAAAAGGGAAGTGGCTGGAAAGCTTCTGATCCAGCCACCTCTCCACTGCATTTGAGGTCTTCTGTAACTCACAGGCCCCCAGCATCAGCTCTGCCTTTCCCATTTCTCACCATCCCTCTGGACTGTTGCACTCTTCAAGCATGGATGTGACTAACAGGAGGGAAGCAGGATAATAGTAGGGCTGTAGATAAAAGCATAAAATCATATGGCTGGTTGGCATCCAACAGACCCAAAGCTCCCAAAGTTGTCATAAGGAGAGATCTGACATGCTGGACAAGTCTAGTGTCTTCACAAGAAACACCCACACGCTTCTGGCTTCTAACATTTTCCTGTTTACATGCATGCAAGGCAGGAGGAGGATGTTACTGCTTCCATACTACATCCAGAGAGCCTGAGACTCAGTGGTTGCAATGAAGCAGCCAAGTGCAGGGACACACAAATCTGCCCAACTTCACCATGAAACAGCAAAGTAAGCCCTGGGAAATCCACAGCCATGTCTGCTTGCCTGAAAGTCCTGCCTGAAAGCAACCTGTGCCTTGTTGATGAGATTATCTTGCCTCCAGAAACCAGGTCTGCTCATCCAGGGACCTGAAATTCATCTCTAGAAGTTGTCTTGGTATGAAAAGGTTGAGGGTTGGCTGGGTCACCCCTGAATGGAAAGGTACCCAAGAGAAGCAAGTGAATCATCCTAGAAGCACTGCAGACTTTCAGAGGAAGCAGCTGTGCCCACATCTGTGTGCCCAGCTCAGCACCACGCCAGCGAGACACATGCCGCTCTGTTCATGGCCACGGAGGCTCATGCTCATTTCAGAACACTTTGACTTAGCCTTCTGGGTATGTCCACAGTTTCACTGAAACTGTACTGCTGTTTTCACAAGCTGTTTATTTCCTGTGAATACCCCTGGAACAATTCTTAGAAGAGGCTAAAATCAAGACAGAATTGTCACTTGGCAAGTTCATTTCAAACTTCATTAGTGCTCATTTTCTGCTTCCTTTGTGGAGCTCTGCTGCCTGTCGTCAGTGGTCAAAGGCAGAGCTGGGGGCTGGGGCTCTTGTTCTGATTCTACAGAGGAAAATCCTGTTGGCTTCAGGGTTTGTCCCTAAAAAAAAAATACTGAGCTTCCCCTAGGAAGCTGCAACTCCAAAATATTCTCCGTTGATGTTTTTTTAAGTCTGCCCAGATGTAAAATGTTTACATGAATTAACTTCACTTTTTGAGTACCTGAGAGAGAAAGCTGCCCTCATTAAGGAAGATTGTCTTCTGTTCTGGTCTTTTCTATCTGTTGTGATTCAATCCATATGACCAATCCATTTTCCTCGTGTCACGGACAGCGGCGCTCATCCAGCCATGGTGATTGAGCATCGTGCCACGCCGTGTTTGTACAGAAACGCTGCACAAGGGAGATTCCAGAGGGATTTCAGCAGCCCCCCAGCTAGCACAGGAATGTTGAATAGCACTACTTGGCCATAGGGAAAAGAATTTCCTTTTGGCAGTTTTTCTCTCCAAAGAAAATACAACAAGTGGAAGTTAGATAGCACTGTTTTAGGAGCTTTGTGGCAACAGCAGAGAAAGTGGTGTTCATAACAGCACAGATACAGCAGCAGCCGAGAGACAGTTCCTCTGCTGGACCTCCCTTTCCTCAGACTCTCCTGGATTCAGGTCTTCATGGGGATGATGACTCTCTTGGACCATGCCTGCACGTCCAGCTTGCTCTTCATAGAATCCTCTATATCACCAGGAGTTTTGGAGGGCAGAGAGCAAGCAATGTATTGAGAGCAAGTCTGAGTGTTCCTTTGGCTGCCAGTTGTCACCTGTGCCTAATGGCCCCGAGTGTGGTCTTGTTTCCATTTGGTTGTCCGAGGCTGAGGAAGCTGGGGTTGCTTAGCCTGGAGAAGAGGAGGCTCAGGGGAGACCTTATTGCTGTCTACAACTACCTGAAGGGAGGTTGTAGCCAGATGGGGGCTGATCTCTTCTCCCAGGCAACCAGCACCAGAACAAGAGGACACAGTCTCAAGCTGCACCAGGGGAGGTTTAGGCTGGATGTTAGGAAGAAGTTCTTCACAGAAAGAGTGATTGGCCATTAGAATGTGCTGCCCAGGGAGGTGGTGGCGTCACTGTCACTGGAGGTGTTTAAGAGGAAACTGGATAGGGTGCTTGCTGCTATGGTTTAGTTGATAGTGTTGGGTGATGGGTTGGACTTGATGATCTCAAAGGTCTTTTCCAACCTGGTTAATTCTATTCTATTCTGCTGTGTATGGAAAAGCAGCCAGTTCAACAGTTCCCATGTTCCTAAGTAACCATGCCCATGGTTGCTTTAGGCTTTAGAGAACTGGCTTACTCTCTTCCTTCAAGCCTTTCATTCCATATTCTTTTTGCATAAGGCAACAAAACCATAGAGCACTCCTCTTCCTCCATTAGACTGAGCTACAGTTTGAAGTCATCACCCCATGGGTGCAAGGCTTGCTGCATTTTACATTGGCTCTAGTTTGGCATCAGATACCTAGCAAATCCAAACTGAAGTCACACAAGGTTTTTTTCCTTTTCCTTAATACTGCCAAAGAGATGTCCCAGGCAGCTGCATGAACTGGCCAGGTGGTCTGTACAAAGCAGCCCCGGGCTCCTCTTGCATGATTTCACAAGTGAGAGCCATATGGGCAGTTAGGGCTTGGTGCTCACCAGACCAGTGTGCAGCACCTCCTCACACCATTCCACCAGCCCTGACACAGATGCTCACAGTCTGGTCATGAGACCCACCTCATGACATTGCAGCCACTCCTTTTAGATTCTGTTAGTGGTACCCATGGTAGCACTCAGCAGAGAAGAAAGTTAGCCTCAGAATAAAATAGAATAAATAGAATAGAATAGAATAGAATAGAATAGAATAGAATAGAATAGAATAGAATAGAATAGAATAGAATAGAATAGAATAGAATAGAATAGAATAGAACCGAACCAGACCAGGTTGGAAAAGACCTTCAACACCACCTAATCAACTAACCCATGCAACCAAGCACCCTGTCAAGTCTCCTCCTGAACATCTCTAGTGATGGCGACTCCACCACCTCCCTGGGCAGCCCATTCCAATGGGCAATCACTCTCTCTGTGTAAAACTTCCTCCTGACATCCAGCCTGAACCTCCCCTGGCACAGCCTGAGACTGTGTCCTCTTGTTCTGGTGCTGGCTGCCTGGGAGAAGAGACCAACCTCTGCCCATCTACAACTCCCCTTCAGGTAGTTGTAGACAGCAATAAGGTCACCCCTGAGTTTCCTCTTCTCCAGGCTAAGCAGCCCCAGCTCCCTCAGCCTCTCCTCATAGGGCTTGAGAAATGTGATTTAACATGAGTAACTGACCTGCAGAATGATGCAGAGAAGGACAATGCAGGCGTGACTCAGAGTCACAAGACCCTGAAAAGTTCTGGCATGTAAAACTAAATAAATGTCCATCTCCTTATTTTGTCTTTCTTTGAGACATTTTTTGTGGTAGCTTCTCCATCACCTACATGGAACACCAGCTGAACTACAAAACATGCAAAACACTGGTGTCCTGCCTCTTGGAGTCAAATGCCATTTGCAACAGGGCAGTCCTTTGCTCCATGGAGAGGCCATACATAGTCTACAGAGTGGTTCTTCCATTTCAGAGCTGATGGTGTTACTGGGGCAAACAGTGTAATAAAACCCCAGCAATGCATTTTGAAGAGCTTGGGACATCTTTGGGAAAAAAATGAATTCCTAACAGAAGACTTTCTGGTCTATGTCTGGGCTACCATTGAAATGGCTGCTAAAAACTCAGCCATAAGACTACTTCCCTCCTCCTCTTCTTCCCTATTCTCCTAGTGCTGTAGTTCACAGGAAAAAAAAGAAGAGGAGGAACTCTGATGATGACATTCTTCCTGCTGTAGAACAATCTTTGCTCAGCGCTCCCTGCAGTGTGCCTTGCATAGTGATCTCCTTCCTTGCTCCCTATGTACAGGACACAATGCAGAAGTGTTTGCTGCAAGATTGGGTTTGCCCACACCAGATTTCCTTCAGAGAGCAAGGCCAGCCCTGAAAGCTGAGAACACAACTGCACGGCTTTAACCAGGGTCTCAGGTAGTTTCTGGTGCCCAGGCTGAACTCTGCTACACCTTTCACTTTTGTGAACATGGCTGTGCTGCCTGGGGCATAGCTGGCTTCTCAGAACTGATTCTGTTGAAACTCCTGCCTGGATAGATTCTGCTGTTATTTCTGCTTGCTGTGGATCTTACAGCAGACAGGCACAGGCAGTGACATCTCACAGTGATTTCCCATCAGGAGGATATTTTACAAGGTACATTTGTGAGAGGTACATTTGTGCACCTTTACAAAGTGTCAGTCAACTGTCCCAGAAGCCCTAGGACTGATGGCATAGCAATATTCAGCAGCCCTTTCTGACAGCAGACAATTCCAGATGTTTTAGAAGACAATGAAAAAAAAAAATCCTTGCAAAATGATAGCTTCTGTGTTTTGAAAGGAAACTCACAGCAACTAAGTCGCTGGACCAAAACCACTAATCCAAAACTAACAAGACATGTTGCATGTACACATCAGTGTCCAAATAGCAAAAGCCTCCCTCTGCCTGGTAGACAAAAGTGTTTAGAAAGTCAGGAAAGGTTATGGACAGAAAGGCATGGGAAGTTCAGAGAGAAATGCTTGCTGAAGGAAGTGCCCAGGGAGACTACATGTGAGAAATGAGGAATGACCCAAAACTCTTGAGCAAGAAATTTGGCTTACTTGGCAAACAGTGAAGAGTGAATCCTTCTTTGCCCTTTTGAGTCCATAATTTGATGCCAAGAGGGATGAAAGGAGTGGGATTTACCTTCATGACACAAAATGCTCACCATTTGCTGGGACTTGAGGGCTCTATACGGCAATACTGGACCTTAATTGTCCTAATGCTAAGAGATGCCATGGGCAGACAGAGTCAATAGGATGGATCCAAAAGGCATCCCCATTTCTAGCTTCTTTTTTGATTTCTGAATGACACCCAGCATGTGCCTCTCCCTGATTCCTCCTTTTCTTTCTTCAGTTCTTGCCCTTGCTTGGAGAGTCTGTCCTGAACTCTTTCTTTTGCAACTGCTGCAAGATAACCAAGAGCACTGCCTTTGACAGCCCAACACTAGCATCAACATGCCAGGTCTCAGGCTTCCTGCTACTTTTTCCTTTCTCTAGCAGCAAGCTTGGAAGAAACAGAAAAAGGGCTGTGCTGTCCTGTTCTCCCTCTCACTTTGGGTTTTTTCTCTTGTGTTGTCCTCAAGAAACTAGGAGTCAGTTTTAAGTAAGAATAACACAACCACCTTTTTCTGTTCTACCAAATGGACAGGTGACACCATAAAAGATTAAGAACAAGGATGTGAAGGAACCTTTGCAAGAATTTGTTGCAGCTAAAGGAAAGGGGAAAAGATGTGGGGTTACCACCCTTTCCTTCTTTGCCCACGTCTCAAAAATGTCCAACTGACTGGGGGAATGTCCATAGGACTAGGGGGAATGGAGCAAAACTAGAAATGGGTAGATTCAGATTGGATGTTAGGAAGGAGTTTTTCACCATGAGGCTGGTGAGACACTGGAACAGGTTGCCTGGGGAGGTGGTGGAAGCCTCATCCCTGGAGGTTTTTAAGGCCAGGCTGGATGTGGCTCTGAGCAACCTGATCTAATGAGAGGTGGCCTTACCCATGGCAGGGGGATTTGAACTAGATGATCCTTGAGGTCCCTTCCAGCCCTAACAATTCTATCATTCTATGACTGCTAATGGTGACTGCCGATGCCATAAGAGACAAGATGATGTTAACAGCTGTGAAGCTCAGTGCCCAACAGTTTCACAGGAAAGAGCTTGGAGCAAATGTGGCTCCTCTGCCTGCTGTGCTGCCTGCCTGTTGGTGCCACCACTGTGCTCATCACAAAGGGCACCACAAAAACCTCAGCCTCAGCGTGAGCTTTGGAGGCAGTCAAACGCTCTGGCAGCTGTGTAAGAACATTTCCAGCCTTCGGATTGCCCATGATGAAGGAGACAGAACTTCACAGCCACTAAGTTCTTCTCCTTCATCATTTTATAGCAATGGAAATTTGGTATTTATAGCTTTTTATTTCCTTTTTTTCACTGAGCTCAGATGATGAAAAAGCACAGTGAGGAAGGGGCTGGAAAACCGGGATTCCAGCTGGTTTCCAGCTCTGCTCTGCATGCAGGCAAGCACAGCCCATGACCTTTCCACTGGAACCAGAGCACAGCACTGTGACAGAGCACCAGAGAAGGTCCACAGTGCTGTGCTCCTCCGAAAAGGGCAAGAGCCCTCTTGAGAGCATTCGCTAGCTAGCCTGGGCTTGGAATGTCGGCTTTCCACACCTGAGAGAAAGCCAAGGCCTTTCTCTTAGCTTCAGCTCTCTCCTTCCCTCCATCTATCATCTGGAGCAGCTATTCTGCCAGATTTTGGTGAACTGACATTTCGGTATTTGAATGCTGCAACAGCATGACATTTTCTGACCAAAAAAGGTTTGCCAGAAGACTCCTGATGTTCTGTAGCTGCGAGCCCAAGTAACATTCTCTGTACAATTCCTTATTGCATAATCTTTTTTTGAAAATAAGCAGCCTTCTATTTTTTTTCCCCCCTCAGCTGTTGCACTGAACACAGCGCTCCAGCCTCGACCCTTAAGGATCCAATCTTTTATCCCACGATTCTGATGACAGCACAACTGTGGAAAAGCAAATTAACAGCACAACTTTAAAGAAGGCTGCACTGTACAACATACCCAGCTCATCAACAAAAATTAGACTCGCTTTCTTCTGAACCCTTTGACTTTTCTGCAGCGTTGCTTAGAATCGCAGAATTGTTTGGGTTGGAAAAGGCCTCTAAGACCTCACCCACCACCACCATGGCCATTAAACCATGGCCCCAAGCCCCATGCCTACACATTTCTTGAACACTTCCAAGGATGGTGACTCCACCACCTCCCTGGGCAGCTTGTTCCAATGCCTGACCACTCTTGCAGGAAAGAAATAGCTCCTAATCTCCAACCTAAACCTTCCCTGGCACAACTTCCATGCCATTTCCTCCCTTCCTAATCATTCTAATGTTCTATCTACTTGTAGGCTTTCACACTCATTACTTAGCATGGAAAAATAGAAAATGTTGCAAACTGAGCTGTAGGTGAAGCTTGAGCTAAAGAACATAAAACAAGCTCTTATTGCAAAATAGGCTACTGACCTCTGAAAGCTGAACCCCAAGAACACAACCTCAAGTATGCTGTGACAAACCTTAACCAGCATGAAAGGGAATTGTCACTGCATCCCGGGTGCAGTTCATACTTTCCTTCCTCACCTTCATGTCTTCTATGTGTAGTCCTTTCCCACACAAACAACAGGATAGCTTTAGCCAAGCTTCTCCTTTGATCTTATTTACCCAAAGTTTGCCCAAGCATCTGTGACAGGAAAAAGGGGTGGAGCAGAACTGAGAATGAAAGAGCAAAGCTGGAGGAGAACAGAGCAAGATTTTGTTATTCCAATGGCAGTGCCAGTTTAGGCAGGGTTATGGCATTTGCTGCTACCTACTCATTTCTCCACATAAAGTCACAGGATCAGAGAATCATAGAATCAGTAAGGCTGGAAGAGACCTCAAAGACCATCAAGTCCAACCTGTCACCCAACACCTCATGACTACTAAACCATGGCACCAAGTGCCACGTCCAATCCCCTCTTGAACACCTCCAGGGATAGTGACTCCACCACCTCCCTGGGCAGCACATTCCAATGGTTAACAACTCTCTCTGTGAAGAACTTTCTCCTCGCCTCGAGTCTAAACTTCCCCTGGCACAGCTTGAGACTGTGTCCTCTTGTTCTGGTGCTGGTTGCCTGGGAAAAGAGACCAACCCCCACCCAGCTACAACCTCCCTTCAGGAAGTTGTAGACAGCAATAAGAATCATAGAGAATCATAGAGCAGTCTGGGTTGGAAGGGACCTTCAAGGTCATCCAGTTCCAACCCTGCTGCCTTGGGCAGGGACACCTCCTACTAGACCATCTTGCTCAAGGTCCCATCCAACCTGGCTTTGAACACTGCCAGGGTTGCAGCCTCCACAGCTTCTCTGGACACCAGAAGCTGTGAACTTCCCTCTAAAAGCTGGGTCATGGGACACCTTTTTTTTATGTCAGTTGTCACTCTGTTTCCAGTACAACAGAAAGGAGCAGCATAGACCCATCCAGAGAAAAACCATTTTCCTGAAGCACAGCAGGTGGCAACAAACTCTCTGATAGGTGCCTGGCACCCCCCTAGGTCAGGCTGGCTTCTACCACAGGTAACCTGCTTGGCACACACAACAGCAGTGTGATGTGCAGCACCACCCTGTGTTTCACTCTCCCATCAGAATGTTGAAGATTCATGTACCTGTTATTTCTCCAGCTATTAGGATTGGGAGTCACACATTTGTATTCCTTAGCTGAAAAACATCCAGGCTGTTTTATTGACCAAACAGCATTGTTCCTTTACAAACACACACACAAGACATAAAGGCAGATGAGCTTTTAGGTCACAGAATCACAGAAACATTCAGGTTGGAAAAGACCCTCAGGATCACCAAGTCCAACCGACAACCCTACTCTGCAAGGTTCACCCCTAGACCATATCCCCAAGCATCACATCCAAACCACCTTTAAATACATGCAGGGTAGGTGACTCAACCACCTCCTTGGGCAGCCCATTCCAATGCCTGACCACTCTTGCTGTGAAAATATTTTTCCTGATGTCTAAACCTACCCAGTCTTAGCTTGAGACCATTTCCTCATGTTAATTACCTGTGAGAAGAGACCAGAACCAGCCTCTCCACAACACGTTGTCAGGTAGTTGTGCAGAGCAATGAGGTCCCCCTTCAGCCTCCTCTTTTCCAAACTAAACAGCCCCAGCTCCTTCAGTTGCTCTTCATAAGAGTTATTCTCCAGGCCCTTCCCCAGCTTCATTGCCCTCCTCTGCACTGGCTCCAGCACCTCCACTCCTGTATTGAGGTGCCCCAAACTGGACACAATACCCAAGGTGTGGCCTCACCAGAGCTGAGTACAAGGGGATAATCACCTCTCTACTCCTACAGTAATTTCCAGTAGTCTGAAATGCTCATGGTCCTGCCATGCTTGTGCACTCTTCTTCACCAGAATGCATTTTGCACTCACTAACAAAGATGCTATTCCATTTAAGTCAGCTGTTGTATCTTAGAAGAGAGCTGGAGCCAAGATATGTATCTTACTCAGTTCATTAGACTCTCCAGCGCTGTAGATTAAATAAGCAACTATGTCACTAAATCTGTTCAGCATTAAAATGATACAAAATATATTTTTCTTCTTCCAGCTAAATAGTTTTCTTCAAATCTGAACCAGATGGAAATAGAGTGACTTATCTGAGATGAGCTCATCTGGACTTCTGAGTGGAATGTCCAACATTTGGTCACACATCTTGAGATGTGAGTTAGGGTCTAAATGGGGAAAATTTTATCATCTTGTGTTTACTCCCGCGGATAGGCTCATCAGCTTTAATGGACCAGTACAATAAGGGACACACACACACACACAGAGAGATGAAACTGAAGAGAGTGTGGGGTAGGTTTCTGTACAAAATCTCCCAAAACTGGTTCACATCCTCAAAGACAGCCATCCCCCAAAGTCCAGCAAACACAGTAAGTGGAAACTCAACATCAAAAATAGTGAAGAAACCCAGAGCAGCTCTGGTGTTGTGTCTCCCCTTAAATCTCCTCTTGCTATGTTTGTCTAGGAGATTAATATTTCTAGGGGCACACTGACTTGCAAGTCTTTCACGGAGCCAAGAATTCTGTTGCTATTTGACTAATTAAAAAAAGCAGGCATCTAAAATATTCCTTTTTATACTCATGGAAAGACTACAAGGGGAGTTTACAGCTGCAAAGTGGCAGACACGAAATCCCCTCCTTCGCAGAACTGAAACCCAGGGGTGCCAACACGAATTCACTCCCACGTGGCAGTGCTACCAGGAGCTACAGAGCTACAGCTGCAGAGCCACCCTCTGCTGCCAGGCATGCTGAGTGCTGCAGTGAAACCCTTCTGGTGCTGAAGGATTTGTCTTTTGCTAGCCCAGTCAAGCTAACCTTGCCTGCCTGAATTCAGGGGAGCTTTGCCCTTCGTTGATGCTGAAATTTTACCTTTACACAAGAGCATGAGTAAGAAATGTGTGGAGCTCCCAGACTCCACACAAAGTGAAGGAGATCTGAGAGCATTTAGCACCTTCTCTACCTTATGCACATGCCAGTTTTTGACAGTCTGGTGGAGGCTGTTTCAGGCTAATTTACCAAGCTTCTTGATAAGGTCAGTTAGCATAGGTGGAACCCTTCACTGTGAAAATGAAGCTGCTTCTAATATTTAAACTGAACAGGTTTGGTTCTTTACCCTGCACTGGATTCTTTACCCTGCACTGGGGCCAGCATACTTTCAGCGTGCAGCTCTCCTGTCTCCCATGAGTAAGCTGGAAGAGTCTGCTCTATGGCAATGAATGCACACATCCAAGAGAGGCTTAGTACCCTGCTGCCTAGAAGTTTCTCCAAACTCTACTACAGGTTTTTGTTCTTGGGGTTTTGCTTGGTTTTTGCTTTGGCTTGGGATTTTGGGGGGATTAGTTTGGTTTTCAGACACTTTTTATCACAGTCCTAGAATCAGGACTCGCTCAGGACACCACAGAACATCAAACATCAGAGAAATTGAAGGATTTCTAATGGGAATGGCCTGGCTTTATTCCTCCTGGGACTCCACTGTCGTACAAGAAGTATTTTGTATTTCTTCACCCTCTCTTTTGGAAGGCAGGCAGTGAAAAGGGCTGCATTCAAACAAACTTCGTGCTAAGACAGCTTTCTGTCCCGAAGAACTCGGAGTTTTTGTGGCTTGTTGTTTTTTAATCAGAATCAGAGACATGAGATCTGATTTGTATTGGCTGAATTCCCATTTAGTTCTCTTTCCTAATATTTCCTGCTGGCCGGCCCTGCTTTTGCAGCCATGCGTAGCCAAGAGGAATCTCCAGGCATGAGGAACGTTAGTGGAATTTAAACTGATTAAATCTGGACCTTGGTTACCTTCATTTTGTGACTTTCCTTTCTGAGATCCCTGAAATGTTTGACAGAGGCTGAAGAGTTTGTGGACCAAGATCTCGACCGTTACTCGAGCAGCAAAAGACGAAACGAAACCCTGTGGAACGTAAATGAATTTTCACTCAGAGCTGAATCTATCCAGCAGAAACGCCTCTGTAGAGCTTAATGGACACCAGAAAGAATGAAAAATAGTGGGATTTAAACTAAACTAAAATAAAATCATGCTTACTGGAGCTGTGGACATTCGCAGGATAATTAGTTACATATGTTTTGGTTGTGCCCTTGGGTAAAATAAGTTCTGAGATGAGGTAATAAATAAATTAAATGTGGTTTTGGAAATAGTTATCCCTAACTACCCAAAATGTCCACTGCTAAAAGAATTTGGATGCAGCCAACTTTGGAAAGCTTAAAGGACCACAGAAACTTTTATGTATATATATATATGAGCAGCAATACTGCAAAGAAGACACCACAAACCCCCAAATCAGCTCAATCTTGAATGTTGCTGATGGATGCATTGAGTTAATCTAATTGATAGACTCTTGGAAGGATTTCTCTGAATAAGCTGGGTAATTTGGAAGTGAGGTTCACAACCATGTGTCCCCCACATAAAGTCATCCATTATTCCAGTCCAGTTCTGGGCCCCTCAGTTTAAGAAGGACATCGAAACACTTGAGCGTGTCCAGAGAAGGGCAACAAGGCTGGGGAGAGGCCTTGAACACAAGCCCTATGAGGAGAGGCTGAAGGAGCTGGGATTATTTAGCCTGGAGAAGAGGAGGCTCAGGGGTGACCTCACTGCTCCCTACAACTACCTGAAAGGTGGTTGTAGCCAGGAAGGGGTTGGTCTCTTCTCCCAGGCAACCAGCACCAGAACAAGAGGACACAGTCTCAAGCTGCGCCAGGGGAGGTTTAGACTCGAGGTGAGGAGGAAGTTCTTCACCGAGCGAGTCATTCGGCATTGGAATGGGTTGCCCAGGGAGGTGGTTGAGTCATCGACCCTGGAGGCGTTCAAGGGGAGATTGGACGTGGCACTTGGTGCCATGGTCTAGTCATGGGGTCTGTGTTGATAGGTTGGACTCGATGATCCTTGAGGTCCTTTCCAACTTAAGTGATACTGTGATACTGTGATATTGTAACAGCAGCTGAAATATTAGCTGCATCTTTGGTTCAGAAGGACAAGTTCTACAAATACTGAATTGCTTGCTGCTGCTTCTACACAGACACACCAACACCACCCCCTTTTCTTCTTCCCCCTTTTTCACTTTTTAGAGTGGAAAATGTAAATACATCTCAGCTTCACTTACATTCTGTGTTTGTTGACTGATGTTATTCAGCCTTGCTTGCAGCACCTCTACAGCAAACTTCAACCGTTATGGGTCAGATCCAGGTTAGATCCTGTCCTATCCCTGTGATGAAATACAGAGCCTGCTTGACCCAGCCACTCCTAGAAGAGAGATTTTAAGTCCCTGACTAATCACTAGGCCTGTACTTAGGGCTAATTTCCATTTTTAGTGGAAAATAAAGACTTCAAGGGTTTGACAATACGCTGAGGCTTATTTGGTCTTGTGGGGGCAAGGAGCTATCAGTAAATTTACTCACGTCTCCTGAGGCTTTAATAAATTGCCTGATTTCCTTCTCACAGCATGGCTGATTAGCCTCACAGCTTGTTCATCAAATTCCCCAGAGAACTTCACAGGGATTTCATAATTTTATTCATCTCCTTGAGTTGGCCAACAAACATTAAGACTTAGGCTACAGGAACACTCTCATTTCTACATGCCCTTGCTCCAAAGTCAGCTCTTCAGTTGTCTGTCTCCATCTTAGCTCTTTGCACTCCTCCTTCGTTAGCTGCAGGACGATTCTGGGCTCCCTAAGAAGAGCCTCCAAAGTAAGGACTCTGGTAGTGGGAAGTAGGAAGCAGCAAACCCCAAAGCTAGTGTATGTCTAGTTCTGGGCCCCTCAGTTTAAGAAGGGCATCGAGACACTTGAACGTGTCCAGAGAAGGGCAACAAGGCTGGGGAGAGGCCTTGAGCACAGCCCTATGAGGAGAGGCTGAGGGAGCTGGGATTGTTTAGCCTGGAGAAGAGGAGGCTCAGGGGTGACCTTATTGCCCTCTACAACTACCTGAAAGGTGGTTGTAGCCGGGAAGCGGTTGGTCTCTTCTCCCAGGCAACCAGAACAAGAAGACACAGTCTCAAGCTGCACCAGGGGAAGTTTAGGCTCGAGGTGAGGAGAAAGTTCCTCACTGAGAGAGTAATACGTCATTGGAATGTGCTGCCCAGGGAGGTGGTGGGGTCACCATCACTGGAGGTGTTCAAGAGGAGATTGGACGTGGCACTTGGTGCCATGGTCTAGTCATGAGGTCTGTGGTGACAGGTTGGACTCAATGATCCTCGAGGTCTCTACCAACCTTAGTGATACTATGATACTGTTCCCAATTCCTCTTCAGGACTATTCAAGGCCTGGCCAGCTTTACCACTCCTGCCCTTTTGCACCACTTTAAGCCTCAGCCCAGTCGGAGGTAACACAAAATCCAAATTGCTCCAATATCCTAAGGACTGTACTTAAGGACTTTACACCTCTGTCAAGTGCTAAGGAGTATAGGAGGAAGCCAGATATTCCCTGTTTGAAAAAGAAAAAGAGATTTAAAAAATCTGGAATGTCATAAGCTGCTTTTTCCTGAAAAATTAAACCCAACTATAATACTGATTTTTAAAACCCAAACAAACCAAAACACAACAACACATCTGTCTTCTTAAAGGAATTACTCTCAAGAATATATTGGGATTTTCCAGATAGCCCTCTCAAGGATGTAACCTGAGAGGGCTATCTGGAAAATCCCACTTGCCACTGCCCCTGCCTTATCTCCTACATCTGCATGTGAGGCAGTGTTAGAAATTAGCTATTCAACGGAAATCTTGAAGGCAACAAGTAGCTCTGCATGCAAAAGCTGTAGTGGAAATGATCAAAGAGAGTTCAGAGCCATCAAAATAGCAACAGAAGAGATGATTACTGCTGTACAAGACTAGCAAAAGTAGAGTGACCAGAGACAAAATACCTGCATTTCAAAGATGACCTTAACCAGTCTCTGCTTGGCTGCTTCATCTGAAGCAACCAAGCAACCATGCTTCATCATGGTTTAGCTATGGTAGGGCTCTGCTTCACACTAACTCTAACCATAGCATCTCTCCCCTTCTGGTCATGAAATCAAACAATACAATTTTACCTTGAATTATTTACCAGGGTTAGTCAAACTTCATGAGCACACAGCCAAAAGAGGAGCAAGAGAACCCTAAGAACACACTTCTGATGCTCATTATCAACAACAGATAATAATACCCTCATGGACTGGGAATCCAGCACTGCATCCATTCTTATCAACAGGACTTTCTAGATCCTCCTTAAGGACAGGTTACAGGTGGGAAATACTTGTCACTTTTATGATGACCAAAGCATTCAATGCAAATCTGATCGTTTGCAAGTTCCAGTTTCATTTCTCTTGTGCCTTTATTAGTCAACTCTCTAGCAGAGCTTGAAAGGAACAGGGACTCCCCTAGCACTGCCTCTAAGCAACAACATAGCATGACAAAGTTGCTCTAGGACACAAATTCTTTCCCCAACTTTGCTGACCTAGACTGGACACCCATGCAATCATGCTGGTAGCCCTTTAAGCACTGACCATTATTTTTCTGTTTGGTATTTGTTCCATGCACCTCATGATTACTTCTCTTGCTATGTCTCTTTGCTGACAGCCTCCCTTACCAAGCAAACCCTTTTACCCTTTTTCTCTGGTCCTCTGTTCCTTTGCATTCAAGTACTCATGGTAAGAAATCTCAAGCAGGTGACTAATGAATCAAAAATGAAGAAACTGTCCACTTAACATCACCCTGATTGGATGCCTCACTGCTGAGTTCCTCAGCTCTTTTTCTTAGATGTGAAATTATTTGGGGTAAGCAGTGGGAATGAAAGCTAACAAAGGGTGCTTGTGAAAGCACCTTACCCCTAATTGACATGAAGCATCAACTTACTGCAGAGACTATCAAGTCAGAGTTTATTGACACAGCAGAACTTCTGAAGAAAAAGTGGTCTTTATTTTCTATTAGAAAGTTCCCTTCAGAAGATCTTATCATAGAATCACCCATATTGGAAGGGACCTCTAAAGGTCATCTAGTCCAGCCCCCCTGCAGTGAGAAGGGACATCCTCAACTAGATCAGGTCACTCAGAGCCTCACTGAGCCTTAACTTGAATACCAGGCATGGGGCCTCAACCACCACTCTGGGCAACCTATTACAGTGCTCAACCACCCTCATTGTGAAAAACTTTTTCCTAACATCCAATCTAAATCTACTCTTCTCCAATTTAAACCCACTGCCCTTCATCCTATCACTACAGGCCTTCATAAACAGTTCCTCTGCACCTTTCTTGTAGGTCCCCTTCAGGTACTGGGAAGTGGCAGTTAGGTCTCCCTGGAGTCTTCTCTAGGCTGAACAACTCCAGCTCCCTCATCCTGTCCAGAATCAGGCTTACAGTAATACTCACACCTAAATCCACATCCCACTAAATGCCTTCAGAATTACCTTCACCTGACAGCAGTGTTAAGAAAGCTCACCGTATTCGAAGGAGAAAGCTACAGACCAGTGGGTGTGCGTGAAGGTAAGCTGGGAAACACTGCTGGTTGCCTGTCCTGCTCCTGTACTCCTCCCAGAGTCCCTGAAGCTGATCACTCTTGCTAGTGGATTTTCCTCCAAAATTGCCAGGCCTTACGCAAAGCTTAGGCACAGCCTCTCAGCAGAGCACTGATAAACTTTTCCATTTTCTGCTTAATTCCCTAGGGAACACTGCACACACACACACACAAAAATACAATGCAGTGTTTATCTAGGTAGAATTCTATCAGAATAATGCTTATGCATTCCTTTCAACACCTTGTGTCTAAAACACATGAAAAAAAATTCAAAGCAGAGCATCATCAAAGATTATTTGCATGAGAAAGGAAGGCTCGTACGAGGAAGTAACCCCACAAAACTTTGTCTCCTTCAACAGCCTTTGCCAGTGGTGGAAGCACTGTCAAAGACATGCCCAGAGTGAAATTCAGATACACTAGAGACGAAAGTGTAGGTCATTTGATAGGTAGGAAAGATCAGTAGAGTATAGCAATCCCTAATTTGGGACTTCTGATTAAAAATAATGCTCTGGTTGCTTCTTAAATACATGGGAGCAGCTCTTTTCGTGGCAGATGTGGGGAATGGGGAGGCAAAGAGTGAGGGATGATGTATGATTGCACAACTGCTCCACATGGAGTGAATCTGCTCTAGCACTGAGGAGCCATTTGAGGAAGCTGGGGAAAGCAGAAGGGTGTGGCTGGTGAAACCATGCCTCTCAGAGCCATAACCACGCGTTCAAAATAGCAGTGAAAAAATACACTCTGGATCATCTCTGGTGGGTTTGAGTGCAGTGAGCTCGCTACACAGCTCCTTCAAAACAAGCATGCATGCAGAAGGAAAAAAACAGGAGCTCTCAGTGGCATGTGCTGACTTTCCACACTTCTCTTAGTTTTGGGCAAGAAGGAGCTCTGACAGCCAAGACACTGTGTAGTCATTGTCTAGCAGAAGTATCCTCTCTAGTGATGCACAGTGACAGAAAATGCTTATTATTGATTCCATAAAAAGTGAAGGAGCAGAAAAAACAAGGGAAAACACTAGTTCTAATCCATGGCACAAAGAAATGTGATGTATGGGCTTATGCATCATGAGTATAGATAGGTCATGGTCAGGAGGAACAGAGTATTCTGGTAAAACAATTTCCACTTTAATTTTATCGGAAAAAAAACACACCACATTTCTTGCATGCAGGGTAAGAGATTTTTCAGTGCTAAGGAAATAACAAAGCAAGCCACATGACTCAAAGCAATCCCTTCACTGAAGGTCGGTCTCTAACCAGTTATTTACAGGGAGTGGAAGCAGACATGGAACTGACACAGTCCCAGCTACCGTATGCATCTGGCAGAAACTTTCAAGGGACAGTAAAATGACAAAACAAAACCAAAAGAGTCCCATCTGTCTCAGCCTTTCCTCACAGGAGAGATGCTCCCATCCCTTCAGTGGAATGGAATGGAATGGAATGGAATGGAATGGAATGGAATGGAATGGAATGGAATGGAATGGAATGGAATGGAATGGAATGGAATGGAATGGAATGGAATGGAATGGAATGGAATGGAATGGAATGAACAAGGTTGGAAGAGACCTCAGAGATCATTAAGTCCAACCTATCACCCAACACTATCTAATCAACTAAACCATGGCACCAAGTGCCTCTCCTCTTAAACACCTCCAGGGATGGTGACTCCACCACCTCCCTGGGCAGCACATTCCAATGGCCAATCACTCTTTCTTTGAAGAACTTTCTCCTAACATCCAGCCTAAATCTCCCCTGGTGCAGCTTGAGACTGTGTCCTCTTGTTCTGGTGCTGGTTGCCTGGGAGAAGAGATCAGCCCCCACCTGGCTACAACCTGCCTTCAGGTAGTTGTAGACAGCCATAAGGTCTCCCCTGAGCCTCCTCTTCTCCAGGCTAAGCAACCCCAGCTCCCTCAGCCTCTCCTCCTAGGGCTTGTGCTCCAAACCCCTCCCCAGCCTTGTTGCCCTTCTCTGGACACGTTTCAGCAACTCAACATCTTTCCTCAACTGAGGGGCCCAGAACAGAATTCATGGTCCCTCACTGGATTCTCTCCAGCTGAGCTTTTAGAATAAAGCTCCTCACAACTGGCCAAGCTGAGGAAGGACTGTGTTTATTTCTTGCTTTCCAAGAAAGAAGCATTGGCTACCACAAGCCTTATCTAAGGAAGTGTCATAACTTTGTTCATGTAACGAGTCACTCTCTCAGTCTCCTGCCTTCCAGCTTTGCACACTCTGCGATGCTTTGTGGAGGCGAAATGAGCAAACTTCAGAGCTGAAAGGAGCTCCTTGTCATCAAAAAGCTTTGCTGAGCTTGCAGATACTTTGGCAAACTTAATTTGGCTAATTGACCTTGCTTCCATGTGAGGCCCTGGCATGCCACGCAGCAGGGCAGGCCCCAGCTTTGCCCACCCATGCAGGGGCAGCTCGTGCTGGGTGGTTGCTATGCCATGCCAGGGCACCAGCACAGTGAGGTCCCTTCCCACCAGCAGCACAAACCACTGTGTTCCACAATTCACTGCTCAGGGTTCACAGGAGCCAGGGGTGTGCAGCTGTTTGGGATCTGCTCTCTTGGCAGATGTCCACCCCTGGGGAGAAGGGAGGAGATCAGATCCAGCCTCCTCCTCTTGCTGTCCTGGTCCACATCTCTGCCAGCCACGGGGAATAATGCAGCATGCTCCAGGTGAGAATCCAGTGAGGGGCAAGGGCTGGGCAGTGACTGCCTCAGACACCCAGTGCTGTTCTGCTGCAGTTGCACCCTGTGGGGTCAAAGCTGCCAAGCAGAGCTTTCAACTGGAGGTGTGAAAGACTGATAATCTCCTGGATAAAATGCAAAACCTCCTTCACTTGAGGTTAATAATGACAAGTTTAAAATGACCTGCCAAGGTGTACAGACACCTGATCCTGCACCAGTGCTGAACTGTTTCATGTCCCATTTTTCCATCCTGCTGTTTTTCCAGTACCTAGCTAAGAGGTTCCTTTCCCTGGGAATCACTCCTTAGGATGAAGTTCTCCATCCACAGCTTCCTTATTGCACAGCCATGCTCAGGCCAGCTGAGCCTGGAATAAAAACATTATCATTTTCAGCACTAGTACTTCTACTTAGTTCTGACTCATCTCATGTGGGCAGCACATCATGACGGCATGGAGCCCCCAGGAGCATACAGCAATCCCCAGACTGCCAACACTACCTCGGTGATGTTGCTTGAACCTACACTCTTGTTATACAGAGAATCACCTTAAAGAGACCATTTCACCCCTCCTGCACCGCTTTCATGCTTGCTCTGGTTTATTGATCACACATCCAAGTGCAGGAAGGAAATATTTTCATACTACTTTGCAAATCTTTTCATGTCACCTGGGAAGTTTCTTTGTGTTCCTACAGAAAACAGAGCTCTTGCTTGGGGAGCTCACAACTGCTCCTGGCCTGGTACCGATAAGACTATTGCAGGAAGGAGAGTCCACCAGATGCTCCAGAAGACTTTGAAGACTGATTGCAAGCACATTTTTCTGTTTGTTTAGGTTGACCTGACTTCAGATTAATTAGAACTGCTGTTAATAAACAGTGAATGACTTTCTGCTGGATGCTGCAGCCAGTTACTTAGTTTAACTGTGCTTACATTGAGAGCATTTAAAACAGATCTTATGGGAATCACTACATGCCTTCACTGGAGGAGGAGTTCTTCTTGTCTACCTTATAAACTCTTACTGCTGGTTCAGGCATTCAGTTTTTAAAGGTTCTCCAAAACTTTCTTGGCTGGAGACTGCCAGTTCTTGGCCACTGTCACCACCCTGTTACCCAAACAGTGTAGAAAGGCTCTCCAGAACGCTGCCTTTTTGTTAGTTAAGTGGAATGCCACAGTCACTGCTGCAGTGCTAAGGCAGCCGTCCCGCTGTGTACCACAACAGCAACGTTTCTGATAAGCAAATACAGCTAAATTAATATGGCCACCTCAAGTGATTGCAGCATTTCCCTCTGATCCCAGGATTAATGCTCAAACCCCAGGCAGTGACATCTGCATTCTCTCACTTATGCTGCCTTGGGCTTGTCTGCAAACATCTGTGTCCTTCAGCTTCATCGTTTGTGGAACAGAGACAATGACATCTGTGTAGACTTTCTTTATAATGTTTGTGAAAAGCTTTGGAATACTGGCTTTAAAAGATGCTAGCAGAACCCAAAGTAAAGTCAGGAGTTTCATTTGTTTGATGGTGTGTTACCTAGAATCTACATGACTAACAGGTCCCACTCTAAACATCCTGGTGTCAGAGGACTCAAAACTCCAGACTGTAGACATGATAAAAGATTGGAAACAGAAGATGTCTGAAATAGCTTTGATACCCAGCATTCACTGGGTCCTTGTTTAGTTGTCCCTGAGATCTCCTAGACTTGTGCCCAGGGTGACCTAAGCCCATCCTACACATGCACCAGCCTGGCCAGATGTGAGCCAGCTATGGTCTGCAAACCAGGTAACCATGTCCAGCCTGAGACACCCTGTGTGAGCACAGGTCAGGGCTTTCAGATCAGAGTTTGACCATGTTCAGTTACCTCAGAGGGCTCTTGGGCTGTCTGCACTAGCACTGTCTGCACCTGGCCCTGTGCAGTATACTTCACATCTCCAGACAGGTGCAGTTATTGTCAGCCCTCTCGCTGTAATAAATTTACATATCTCAAATGCCAGATTCACCTCTGCTCACAAACTTCCTCCCCCACAGTCCCCATTCTTTAGGAGATGGAAGTACAGGTTGCTGCATCAGAAGGGGTTCATGGTTTCTCACCAGAGCAGAAAATAACACATCTTGCCTCCTTGCGGATGAGAGGCCAGATCCCTTCTGTCACTGGAGCAAAGGGCAAAAGGCAGAGGTGAGACAATGGCTGAGGCAAGAGCCTTCATTAATTCATCCTGCCATTGGAAGAGGCCCTAAGCTCAGCAGCTCCTGCTCTCCTGCTTCTCCCTGCCAAAGACCTTGGTGACAAGGTGCGGAGCAGGGCCTCCACCAGGCACAGTCTGCTGCCACAGACATCTGCCAGCCTCAGCAATGCTCTGCTCTGCCTGACCAGCAGCTGGCCCCGACTGAAGCCCACCTCTCCAAACCACTCTCCATCTCCAGTCCCATCAGCTCTCACCATCAGCCTGGTCCCCGGGGCACCGGCAGCCACGGCTGTGGGAGTGCAGGAGCTGCTGCTGTCTCTGTGGGCTCAGCCTTTGTCTCTGACAGGACTTCGTGCCAGCTTCATTTGAGAAGGGCTCTAGAAAATCTGTGCAAGCAATTAGGGGATGAGCCGCCTCCAAGGAAACTTTCTCTCTACCCCTTGTTAGCAGTTAGGGGTTGGCCGCAGAGCAGGGAGCTTTACATTCTCAGACTTGCAGACACCACCGCGGTGGACGCTCCGACGGGAGCCAGCTCGCAGCAGCCCAGCGGCGCTGCGGTGCGTGAGGTGCTGCGGCGGCGGCGGCATTGACGGGGCTTTATCTGCGCTAAGCATCGGTCTTTAAGGGATTAAAACAGACATCCTTTTAATCTAAAGCCAAAATAACTCGATTCTGACAAGACTCCAGATCTCCCTGAAACCAAACCCAGACAATCTATAAACCTTTACAAATTAAATTAAAAGTCATTTATTTTTTTAGTTGTTTGGTTTTGTTTCAAACCACTGTCACTGACATCTGAGGCAGCGGGGTGGCAATGCTGCCTCACAGGACGTGTGATGTTGGAGGGCTGGAGCACCTCTCCTACGAGGACAGACTGAAGGAGTTGGGGCTGTTCAGTCTGGAGAAAAGAAGGCTCTGAGGTGACCTAATTGTGGCCTTCCAGTATCTGAAGGGAGCCTACAAGAAGGCTGAGGAGGGGCTTCTCAGTATATCAGGTGGGAGATAGGACTAGGGGGAATGGAATGAAGCTGGAGGTGGGGAGATTCAGACTGGACATGAGGAAGAAGTTCTTCCCCGTGAGAGTGGTGAAGCCCTGGAATGGGTTGTCCAGGGAGGTGGTTGAGGCCCCATCCCTGGAGGTGTTTAAGAGCAGGCTGGATGAGGCTCTGGCCAGCCTGATCTAGTGTGAGGTGTCCCTGCCCATGGCAGGGGGGTTGGAACTAGATGATCCTTGTGGTCCCTTCCAACCCTGACTGATTCTATGATATTCTGTGAGCTAATTCTCCTGTTTTATTTTATATATGGGCAGCTGCATTTTAGTCAAGGCAGAAACTCTTGGTTTATGGACTGGGAGGTCTTCTGTTTGGGATGTGACACATTTTTTAACAGAATATTTTGATGGAATTTCCATTCCACAGGAAGTTTCAGACTGTTTTCATTCTGAAAGAAAGCAATTTGCAGAGTGACAATATTTTCCACGACATGGAAATCCCAGTTTTTAACTCATTCCTATCCCAAAGCAAGGAGCTGTGTGGGTGACTCCTTCCATCGCATTCACAGCTCCAATGCCAATCCTGTCACTCCCTGCCTTACTTACTGCAGCTTTTCAGCTCAAGATTCCTTGCCTACAAGGTTTGGAGGTGTGACTCTTGAGTACAGGACTGGGAAGAAGCTCACTTCGTTAAATGAGCATGCCATTTCTTTTGAGGTGTCCCTCTTCAGATCAGAATCACACTCTACAGCCAAAGTCACAGCCCCAAATTAAATATACATTGTGTGTGGCCAAGCCCTGCATTTTCCAGCTCACAAGTTATTATGACCAGCTCTTGAAAGGAGTTGAGTCCTGAGTTGTGCAACTATACTGCAGATCCTTTTATTTGCATGAGCAGCTTCATCTGTAATGATGCATGCACCATATGCAAAGCCCTGTTTGCAATTCACATAAATTATTAATTCACAGCTTAAGCTACACATTTCCTCTATTAGTCACATTTCTTAGAGGCTTCTCATTACTGCAGCATATGGAAGTCCTCTTCCCCTTTGGTGCTGTGCTGTGAGTAATTGTGGGAACCAAAAGGTATGTAAAAGACATAATTTAGGACCAAACTTGACATAGAAATTTCCCTAGCACAAACCTCAAGCAAGCAGCAGAGGTACTGCAAGTTTACATCACTGCAAGCTTTTTCAGTGCTTGAAGACAGTGTGTTTTCAGCTTGTCCAGTACCAAACAGACAAGGGGAGTCTGAGAGCTGTTTGTAGGGATTAATGACTAGCTGGGAGGAGCTGGTGGCTCCAACGCAGTCGAGGGCCATTAATCGTGGCCGGTCATTAATTCTCAGGCCACACCCCGTGTCAGAGTCGTTGCTCTTATGAACTGTTGTTTGAAATCATCTGTATGAATGTTTGTAGGGTTAGGTCGTCCCAGCCAGCTCGTATGGGGCACTGCCTGCTCTGTTAGGCAGATTGCTGGTGTCAGCGCTCCCTGTGGCTCTCTCTCGCTCAGGTAGCCTGATTTGGATGAGGGATTGTGGTTTGTGTTCTCACACACTCCCAGGACAGGAGATTTAAGTGACATCTATTGATTTTTCAGCAGCTTCCCTGTCTGTTTGTGTGTGTGTGTGTCTCCCTCCCTTTCAAGATAGTGTATTGCAGAAGACAAACTCCATGCTGATACCTCTGGCATGACACATAAAAATCAAAGGGAACCACTTTAGGTAAATCCCAAATGAAAGGAAAAACCTCCCAGGATGTTGCAGGTTATGTAAGTATGCAAGAAGAAGATAAAGGAAAGCAGAGCAAACTGCTGACAGCAGCCATACCTGCAAGGCATTTTTAAGTCAACGGCAAACACGCAGACACATGCCTGTTGGACACAAATGCAAACTTCTCCACAGTGGGTACAGGACTTGTAAAAATGTGCAAGTTCAAAGAATTATGAGAAGCTCAGGAAAATGATGCTGGCATATGAACCAGTTTTCTTATCAGGCTTCCCATTAAAACCTTGCCAACGACAACCTGTATCTATTTTTATGGCTTGTGCGAGGTGAGGTTTCTCTTCCACTCTCAGCAAAGGCCTATTTGCACCACATAAGTCATCATCAGAGAAGATGTTAATATGACTTCCTTGTTGAGGAAGCCAAGACCTAAGGGTCTGTGGAAAATGAAGCTTCCTTTTCCTGTCAGAGTTGTTTTCTCCAGCCTGAGTTGGAAAGATGTTGGTAGCGAAACATAAAATAATATTCCTGCCCCATGCATGTCTCCCAGGTGGCTCAGCAGGCCTAGTTTATACCTTTCACAAGTGCCATACCCCTTTTTAATAGCCATTTTAAGGAAAGAAAAATCTACTGTTTTCTTGAATGTGACTATTAAAGCCAGCAAGCAGACATATAAAACAGAGAGCAGCTGCAGATGTCATCCAGGCAGCCAAAAGACTAGTGTGAGCATATTCTTCTAGACCTCAAAGCCTGCCAGAGTACAACCATCCTCTCTTCCCTTTCAAAGCCCTCTTTGCCATCTTGAAGACCTTTTTATTCTCCCTACAAACCTCTAGGTTCTAATGCATTTTCCTGAAACAAGGAAATACAACCTAAGTTGCTGGTGGGAGAGCTTAGCAGTCCTGTTGAGACCTGGTTCCAACCTGGTTTGGTTTATTCTAATAAAGGTTTATTCTAATACTTCTCTTTCTGTTACGGCAGTCCATGGGAGTGGAAAGGACTCTGTATGCATACAGACAGCCTCAGATGCACACAACTCAGAATCTGACCAATTCCTCTTTAAGTTCTCCTTTCATAGTTTCATAGTTTCATTCAGGGTTGGAAGGGACCACAAGGATCATCTAGTTCCAACCCCCCTGCCATGGGCAGGGACACCCCACACTAGATCAGGCTGGACAGAGCCTCATCCAGCCTGCTCTTAAACACCCCCAGGGACGGGGCCTCGACCACCTCCCTGGACAACGCATTCCAGGGTCTCACCACTCTCATGGTGAAGAACCTCCTCCTCACATCTAGCCTGAATCTCCCCACCTCCAGCTTCATTCCATTCCATTCATTCATTCCATCCCCCCTAGTCCTATCACTACCTTTGAGGAAGAAAGAGGAAAGAATTAAAAATCTAAAGGAGTTGATGGATAAAAAAACAAGTGTGATCAAAGATCCCTTCCAGTTCCCAAAGGGAGGCCTACAAGAAAGCTGGGGAGAGGCCCCATCCCTGGAGGTGTTTAAGACCAGGCTGGATGAGGCTCTGGCCAGCCCGATCTGGAGTGGGGTGTCCCTGCCCATGGCAGGGGGGTTGGAACTAGATGATCCTTGTGGTCCCTTCCAACCCTGACTGATACTATGATACTATGATACTATGAAGGTTCTCTAAGATCGTACCAGTCATCAATACGAGTTTGCTACTAATCTTGCTTCACACTGTCCTGTCTCAGAGGGAATTTTAGAAGCCTCAGATTGTTCTGCAGGGAGAATTTGTGTCTTCTGCACATGGAAAACAGAAGGGTCAGGGAAAGAAGTAAGGCAAGAGTTTAATTCTTAGATCAAACTGGATACTTAAATCACCCTTATAAAATGTAGAGACACCCATGCAAATCTGAGAGCTGTGTATTTCCGTGGTGGGAAAAGTGCCTCCTGTGCAGAAGCAGCAGTGTGCTTTGTGCACACCTGTTTGACTGCACAACAGCTCAGATTCTTGGTCTTGCCATGAACTCTCCACAGGTCCCTCTGCGTAAGTGCTTATTTTTTGATAATGCAGCCTCCAAGTCTCTCTTCAGAACAGTTTTAAGGTTTCCATGAACTTTGCTCAAAAATGTGCCAAAAGACTTCCAAGTAACAAACATGCTTTTGCAATTTACTGAAACTTTCCCCATGTGTTCCAGAGAAGCAACCTCCCCATTACTCACCAGAGAGACACATGAGCCAAGGAGGAAGGAAAGGGAATCAGCTAGTAAAAACAGGCAATTCCCTTCTTTAGTGTCTACACTTAGTCATTAAATAAAAAATAGAACTGGAATCCAAACTTCTTTTTTTTTTTTTCCCTTCTCCAAATGGGTCATCACCTCAGAGAAGACTGACTAGATGAGGACTCTTTGTATCTTGGGTTGATCAAAACTTTTGGTAATCAGCTGCCTTTACAAAATCATCCTCCTGCACACCGTGCCGCAAGCAGGGCCTGCTGTGCATTCAAGGTGCTGCTCTGCATCCTTCCAGAGGGATGCAGCCTCCCCAAGCAGATCTTTTTTTCCCAACCTTATTGGTTCTATGATTCTAGTTTACCTGTCTCTAAAAAACTACTGAACCTTATTACCCAATAAGCAAGAGGGCTGGGCTATTTTTGCTAGATATTAATTTTACTTGGGAAAAAAATGATCATAGAATCATAGTATCGTAGTATCAATCAGGGTCGGAAGGGACCACAAGGATCATCTACTTCCAACACCCCTGCCATGGGCAGGGACACCCCACATTAGATCAGGCTGGACAGAGCCTCATCCAGCCTGCTCTTAAACACCTCCAGGGATGGGGCCTCAACCACCTCCCTGGACAACCTATTCCAGGGCTTCACCACTCTCATGGTGAAGAACCTCTTCCTCACATCCAGCCTGAATCTCCCCACCTCCAGCTCCATTCCATTCCCCCTAGTCCTATCACTACCTGAGATCCTGAGAAGTCCCTCCCCAGCCTTCTTGTAGGTCCCCTTCAGATACTGGAAGGCCACAATTAGGTCACCTGGGAGCCTTCTCTTCTGCAGACTGAACAGCCCCAACTCCTTCAGTCTGTCCTCATAGGAGAGGTGCTCCAGCCCTCTGATCATCCTTGTGGCCCTTCTCTGGACACATTCCAGCACCTCCACATCCCTCTTGTAATAGGGGCTCCAGAACTGGACGCAGTACTCCAGGTGGGTCAAGACCAAAGCACACGGTTCACATCTAAATCAAATTCTCTTTCCTCTGAAATCAAAGCGTGTTGCCACCTGAGCTTTCCAACTGACCCTTCTTACAAATGGACTTTTACAAACTTGCAGTGTTGAGCTTGCTTGGCTTCTAGGCTTGGCTCAACTGAGTAATGTATAATTAGTTTTTCCAAGCAGCGTCACGTGGAAGGCCAGGCCCAGGAGATCACCATGTTCCTTCTAGTCTTAAGAATATGGCAGTCAAGTAGAAGCTGAATTTTCAAGGGAGAATGTCAGCTGATCTGTGCTAATTCCTGCTCATTTCTCATCACAGTGCATTCGAGGCCCAAGAGTGACATTCAAACCTTACTTCCCACAAGACAGTACTGCACACCTTGTGTAGCATGAGCTGTGCACTTGCTGCTCGTGAATCCACCCCTACAGTTTCTGAAGAGGAGTCAGTGTTTGTTAGCAAAAACCAAGCACATGACTTCTTGAGTTATTCTCTGAAATCCTTCTCCACAAGACCATTGGAAAGATTTTTTGGGGGCTACCTCCCATGTGATTGCCACATCCATAAAACAACCAGCGTGACATCATCAGGAAAGCATTCTTTCCACGCATCCTGGCCAGAGCAAATGCTGAAAAGCTTTCAAACTGCCAAAGCAGTTGAATTACATTTAAAAATGGTTATATTTAGCCACCCCTCCAGATTTCAGTTTCTGCATATCGTCTGGCTGCAGAGGAACGTGCAGAAGGACTCACAACCGTGCATTAAGTTATGGTAAATCAGCTGAGCCTCAGGAAATACCTGGCTGTACACTTGTAATTTGGCCAAACACAGGGGAGCGTGGCTTGCTTTAGCCATCTTTCCCTGCCGGCAAAGCCACCTCCAATCACCTTACATCCTCCATGAGCTAAAAGAACTCACGTTGGATTTACCATGTCTGACACGGTCACTCATTAAACATCAGTATGCTGATAAAGTTATTGAGCCCAGAGAATTTCTGAGGCTTTGAAGAGAAATTATTCCTGAAGTATGCTACACAACTTCCACCTCCACTGCCAGCTGCACATTCGCAAGTGCTTTGGGGACAGAAGGTGCTGTACTTGCAGAGCCAAGCAGACGTGGCACTCCAGCCCCCCTCTCTCCTGTGCTCACAAATTACCATCCCATTGCAGCAAGCCTGGCACAGCTCTGAGTGTGGCTACACAGCAGAGCCAAAAAAAGCAGCTCTCCCAAACCCAAACCGCAGATTACGTCCAGTTTTAGATGATAATACATTCAGTAGTGACAATGAGGATCATGCCATGTGAAGGAATAACTCTCTGACTCCTCTGCTAACAATAATTGTGTTTTAAAAGCTCATATGTAAATATTTCAACACACAACAAAATCAAGGGCAACAGTTGAGATGGCATTTTCCACTGGTATCTTTTCCCCTACATCTACAAGCCCACTCCGGAGGTAAGCAAACTGGTTTGTACTGGACAAATCTTCTCTAAGGAAAGAGCTGGCTCTAGAAGCAGCACTGGCAACACTTTGTTTATAGGCACAAAAAGGGGACAGAAGAAAGAAAAGCAAGAGGAGACATAGGCCTTGAAGTTCTTCTGGAAGAGTCAGAAACGTGCATCTACAGAGTCTGAAGAAGCCTTTGCTGGCCCAAAACTCCATCTCACTCTTTCCTAAGGCACACATATGTTAGAGGCAGAGGCACAGCCACATCCCTCTGCTTGTGGGTACTGAGTAACAACTCTGTGGAGATTCTTGGGAGGTGTAACATTATTTTTATCATATCATTTCTAAAACACTTCTCACTACTGCCTTTGCCAGCAGATGAAATGAGTCAGAAATGAACAGGCTGACTGTCAGAAAAGCTGCCTACGTGGGACTTCTGAAGTGTGGAGCCACACAACCAGCAAGGGGTTCTTCACCACTCATATTTGCTTTTTACCTTTGCATTGTCATAATTAATGAGGCCAAGAATGAAGATTAAAAGTTGTGTGCTTTGTAAATTGGAACAACAATGAGAACAAATGTGACATGCTTTAGAAGGAGCTGGAGTTGCTTAGCCTGGAGAAGAGGAGGCTCAAGGGAGATCTTATTGCTCTCTACAACTAGTTGAAGGGAGGATGTAGCCAGGAGGGGGTTGGTCTCTTCTCCCAGGCAACCAGCACCAGAACAAGAGGACACAGTCTCAAGCTGCACCAGGGGAGGTTTAGGCTGGATGTTAGGAAGAAGTTCTTCCCAGAAAGAGTGATTGACCATTGGAATGGGCTGCCCGGGGAGGTGGTGGAGTCACCATCACTGGAGGTGTTTAGGAAGAGACTGGATGGGGTGCTTGTTGCCATGGTTTACTTGATTAGATAGTGTTGGGTGATAGGTTGGACTTGATGATCTCAAAGGTCTTTTCCAACCTGGTTAATTCTATTCTATTCTAAACTTGAATAGAAGAGTAGTTGACAACACCATCAGTGAAGAAAACAAGAGCTTTCAGATGCTATAAGTTGCAATATTCACAGGCTTCAACACAGTGTTGCACGTGTCTGGAGCTTCTGGTCCTACTATCTGTATTTATTTGTCAGTCCCAGTGGCTGATGTAGGAAAAAAACAACTGTGCAGCTACCATCCTTGATAGAATCAGAACTGATTATGAACAATGAGAAAGAGAAATGACTTTCAGACATTCTAGGAACAGAGTCATAGCTCTCATTAAAAAACAAAACAACACACCAGTAACCAGCAATAAAACCAACAAATATAGCAATCCACTCCCCCTACTTAAAGCTAAGTTGCAGTATATGAAGCACAAGAACTAATTTCTTATTGTTGCACTAACAGTTGCCTGTGGTATGTTGGCAAGTTGAGTGCAGCGTAAAGATTGTCCAGGACACAACTGATGTCTCTCAAGACTACAGAACTGTAAGAACAAATGGCAAATAGAGGGTGGCTGCATAGCCATTTTAGACCAGAATCTTCTACTGGACAGGAGAATAGGAAAGCAGTATCTGTAAGGTTTGCACTGGAAGTGGTCAGGCAGCAAGAGCACAAGCCCTAGGAGGAGAGGCTGAGGGAGCTGGGGTTGCTGGAGAGGAGGAGGCTCAGGGGAGACCTTATTGCTCTCTACAACTACCTGAAAGGAGGTTGTAGACAGGTGGGGGCTGGTCTCTTCTCCCAGGTGGCCAGCACCAGAACAAGAAAACACAGTCTCAATCTGCACCAGGGGAGGATTAGACTGGATGTTAGGAAGAAATTCTTGAGAGAGAAAGTGATTACCCATTGGAATGTGCTGCCCAGGGAGGTGGTGGAGTCACCATCACTGGAGGTGTTCAGAAGGAGACTTGATGGGGTGCTTGTTGGCATGGTTTAGCTGATTAGATGGTGTTGGATGATAGGTTGGATACGATCTTGAAGGTCTCTTCCAGCCTGGTCTGGTCTATTCTATTCTATTTTATTCACACTGCTGAAGAAGGTACACTGCCCTACAGATCCTGTGTATAGAGTTGAACACTTAGGAGTGGCTGATGGAATGAAACCAGCATATCACTTTTCTGGTTTGATCAGGACATTATCAAGCTCAGGTTCCTCCTTTCACCACTGCTCTCTCAGTGTGCTGGGGCTTTCTCACCAAACAGGTCTGCTTCTAAAAAGAACCTCCTCTCTGGACAGTTCACTCACCCTGGAAGTTCAGAAACACTCATTAATGCCTTAACCAGCAGGCCAACCACCTAATGTTGTCATCAACATCTAGATTCCAAATGGCCCACACTGATAGGAAGTTCATCATGGTTCAGAGATGGCTCAAGAGCAATGAATTGGAGAGAAATTCCTCTTTAGAAAGTATAGCACAAGTACAGTCAGAATATTTAGCTCATGATGTAAAACATCTCATCAACCCAGGCAGTTTAATTAAGATCACAGAATCATAGAATCAATAAGGTTGGAAAAGGCCTCAAAGAGCATCTAGTCCAACCTGTCACCACAGACCTCATGACTACCAAACCATGGCACCAAGGGCCACATACAATCCCTTCTTGAACACCTCCAGGGATAGTGATTCCACCACCTCCCTGGGCAGCCCATTCCAATGGCTAACAACTCTCTCTGTGAAGAAATGTCTCCTCACCTCGAGCCTAAACTTCTCCTAGCACAGCTTGAGACTGTGTCCTCTTGTTCTGGTGCTGGTTGCCGTTGCTTGGGAGAAGAGATCAACCCCCTCCTGGCTACAACCACCTTTCAGGTAGTTGTAGACAGCAACTAACCAGATGTTAGACTGAAGCCCTGAAATCAGTGAAAAGTCATCAATATACAGGATTGATAAGACCATGTAAACCCACACAGGAGAAAAAGCACCAGATACCATTACCTGTCCTGTCACTTCTGGATGATCCCACCCCATGGCCATATGGCAAAACTCAAGAAAAGTGATAAAATATCAGAGCCACAAAATATGAAACAGCTCTGTGGCTTCCTGTATTGGTAGCAGCACAGGAGTTTGCCTGCCATGGATGGAAATAGCCAGTGCCTCAGCTGGAGAGATTCACCTATCAAGGTCCTTGAAAAATAAGTAGTTTTTCCACTCCCCTGGAGAGCTCTGCAACTGCCATCCTTCATTTCTGGGCAAAAATATTAAAAACAGAGTAAGCAAAATGTGCCAGCAGCACAAGCGCCAGCTCTGTGGAGGAGTTGCAGTCAGAGTTCACATCAGGACACAGAACAGAGACTGCATTGCCACCCAGGCCATCACTCAGAGAAAGCAGCCTGATGCTCCCACACAGAGCCTTATACAGGGGTGCAATAACCACAAAGGGTTGGATACAGAAAGAAGTGACCCTGCCAGGGGCACTTCCAATGTCTTGTTTGAAGCAGAGCTTAGAATGATACAGAACTGTATCTTCTGGAGCACAAGCCCTATGAGGAGAGGCTAAGGGAGCTGGGGTTGCTTAGCCTGGAGAGGAGGAGGCTCAGGGGAGACCTTGTTGCTGTCTACAACTACCTGAAGGGAGGTTGTAGCCAGGTGGGGATTGGTCTCTTTTCCCAGGCAACCAGCACCAGAACAAGAGGACACAGTCTCAAGCTGTGCTAGGAGAAGTTTAGCCTGGATGTTAGGAAGAAATTCTTCATAGAAAGAATGATTTACCACTGGAATGGGCTGCCCGGGGTGGTGGTGGAGTCCCCATCACTGGAGGTGTTTGAGGAGAGACTGGATGAGGCACTTGGTGCCGTGGTTTAGTTGATTAGGTAGTGCTGAATGATAGGTTGGACTCAATGATCTCAAAGGTCTTTTCCAGCCTGGTTAACTCTGTTCTATTCTATCCAGTCCTGCAGCTGCAGGACCACACACATGTTATCCTTTGTCTTTAACAGCTACACAAGGTCACTGGTGGATACTCCAAGGTGGCAGAGGAATAGCTGGTGATACTGCCAGGACACTTACTCCCAACAGCTACAGCTATCACTGAAAAGACAGGACAGTACAGGAATTCAGCTTGTTCAACTTGTTCCTAATTTCTACAGCAGTGATGGTCTAAACCCCAGAAACTAAAATTAATTCTGAGCAGCCAGCCCCCACTGCCACTTCATCCTCTGGGGCAACACAATCACACTGCAGCAAAGCTTTCCATCATGACCCTTGCCTCAAGTAAAACCCAAACAACTCTTTTTTTTTCCCCAAAGTGAGTATGGGCAAGGTACCAGAAACATCATGAAATCTACCAGGAACTTAGCTAGTTTTTAGGGACAGCATTTGGACATCCTATTAGATAAGTTCAGTACTGAGGAGGAATAAAACCAGGAACACAGGTAGTCAGATAAAAGAGTGATAGCAAGGAAAACAGGAAAACAGACATGGGAGAAGCTGAAGGAAAAGGAAGGCTTTTTACAGTGTTGTGGGGAATAAAAGGTGGTCAAGAAGAGGCAGGCAGAAGCACAAGCTGATAAAGATGAGTTTCTCAGCTAAGGACTCTAAACACTGCTCTTTTTTGTTTCTTTTTGGTGATTGTCATGAAACTTAGTATCATAGAATCAGTCAGGGTTGGAAGGGACCACAAGGATCAGCTAGTTCCAACCCCCCTACCATGGGCAGGGACACCCCACACTAGATCAGGCTGGCCAGAGCCTCATCCAGCCTGCTCTTAAACACCTCCAGGGATGGGGCCTCAACCACCTCCCTGGACAACCCATTCCAGGGCTTCACCACTCTCATGGTGAAGAGCTTCCTCCTCACATCCAGCCTCAATCTCCCCACCTCCAATTTCATTCCATTCCTTCTAGTCCTATCCTAACTTGATGTTCCCTAGTTTTGGATAGTACCCTATCACTTTTAACGTGGACCATCCTAAGAATGAAAACACAAGATTATCAGCTTATATATCTGGGTCAGGTGAATGGGGACATTCTTGTGCCATTCTGGTGACACAGAACATCTGGAATGGACCTTGGCTGTGTGTCCATGATTTGACAACCTGAAATCTAAACTGCCTTTTCTCCTTCTCCTTCTGTTTTCTTCTAAACAGTCCCCCAGCAGTTCAGCAGAGGTTTCTCCTCTTGCACACTGTGTACTAATCCCCATTTGTGAGCTCCTCAGAATTAAGCACTGACTTCATTGCATGGAAAGTCTTTTAAAAAATGTGGAGGTGTGTGTGTGGGAAGTCATTTCCAAGTGACATTCCAAGCCCCTCCTTCTCCTTGGCTCTGAGGAGTAATTACTCAGCTGGAAAATGAAACAACGCTGCTATTTTAGTGTGGTTTAGGACCTCAGGCCTGGTTTCATGTTTCAGATTAATGTTTTCTGTGCCTTTTGGAAGTTCAGACTAGCAGAAAAGCCACCCTTCAGAGGGCTGCATCCTATAGATGCAAGGCATTCTGCAGACACGTATGACTTGCTGCCCCTATCCTATTTTGCTGTGTCCCATTGAGACACATAGCTATTTTCCCTCCCACTTGAATGAACTTCTAACCTGCATCTACAAAGCCACATCTGTTCTTCCTGACCCTCTGTCCTGGTCTCTGGTTGCTCTGTGATGAACACTCAGCATACTTTGTTACAACACACTAATACAACAAAACAGACTAAACCAAACTGTTTAAAAATGAAGTACCAACATTAGCCACTCCAGTTGACTACAATCTCGAGTCTTATGATGTCGTCTAGCTCCACATCTAGCAGGACATAGCTGCCTAGAATCCCAGATCTTTAAACAAAGAGCTGAAATACTTTCTTCAGCACACGCTTCAGAACTTCAACAAGCAACACCTAAGTGATGCTTCTACCACGACTTATGTCCCTGTGTGGTGTTTGTGCCAAGAACAGGGACAGAGATGTCACACCAGGGGAACCTCCCCGTACCCTATCAGCCTGAGGAGCAAATCCAAGCAAGGTACTGCTTCGCAGAAACCAAAGCTTGGAAACTAAGAATGACTTCCAGATTGTGTGAATAAAGAAGAAAAGGTTCCAAAAGCAACATGGTCAAGGAATTATCAACAGCTAAGGAAAAAATGATTAGAATACTGACTCGGTGACTTGTCTTCCCAACAGAATAACAGCTCAGAATGAAATAAACTATGGACTCTGTGAATATCCGTGTCCTCAGCTCCACATCTTTGAAGGATTATGGAAAGAAATGGATACCATTTAATAGCATTCTATAAACTACCTACTCTTTTATTTGTATATTCTATAAATGGCTTAACATTTCAGGCAGGAATTGCCAGATCCACTCAGACACGAGGCCCATTAAGGCCAGAACGGTTCCATTTAAGTGTCCAGCAGGAAATGTTTCCACAAAGGGTACAAGAAGCTCTCTAAAAAGAAGAAAAGCCAGATGTGGTATACTTCAACCTTAGTTTCCACACACTTTCTTCTTCATCATTTAATACAAGACAAGGGTCCTTTTCAAGTCAGCAGTTCTTCAATGTACCAACAATCCATGCTGCTATAAATTCTCCCAGCAAATGCAAGGCAGTTTGCTAACAAAGCACGAGAAGCATGACTTCCCAACATGGTGGATAGGACACTCACCTATAAATTCCCCTCACACAGTTGCCAGCAGTCACAGTTCATAGCTAGTAGACTGTGCAGCATCAGATCCCACCATTTGCCCTCTGCTGAGCTCATTATTGACCAGGTGATTGCCTCCACATCTGAAGTCTGGGAATGTTTTCCATAGTGCAAAAGCAGACACACAGACTCACCTCAGGTCTACCATATGTGTAGAAACAAATAACTGCTTTAGTCTGTAAAGGTCACAGCTCTTCGAAATACTGGCAACATGCATTTCACCTCTGCTTTGCTAAGGTGAGCATAAGTACAAAAGTGAAATATCACTGCTTCCAATAATTCCTTCATAGTTCAGAAATTCTAGTCATTCAAAATGATTGGTCTCTAGCAGGATGCCTACAGATGATCACAGAGATTCCCACACAGCTTTGCATATTGTCACATTCTTCCTCCTGGTGATAAAACACCCAGAGATGGAAACTGCTATCCCTTAGCTCATTAACAAGCTCCAAAACCCAAATTGCCACTCTTTCTTCATAAAGAAAAGCCATAATAAGTCACTCACAACAATAAAGGGACTAGCTCACAATGCAGATATATAAACACCTCCCTGCTCTTTTTGATGTCTTGCATCCAAGTGACTCTTTCAAATCCCCCAGCAATGCAGCCCTAGCTGACAGCAGTCACAAGAGAAAGGGAAAAGCTGTGCATCCTCAGCTGAGCTCTGATTTTCCCTCCCGCAGGTGCCACAAAGTTGTTCTCGTTCTGGGAGTGACACAGGTCACCACTGCCACCAATGTGGTGCCTTCACTCTCTCCTATGCGTTGCAGAGTCCCCACAGACATTGCATGAAAACTTGTTTCATTCAGAGCTATCTTGCAAGAACTTCAGCAGCAGCTTGTGCCCAGGTGGCCAAGAAAGCCAGTGGCATCCTGGCTTGCATTAGAAACACCGTGGCCAGCAGGAACAGAAAGGTGATCATCCTCTGTACTCAGCACTGGTGAGGCCACACTTCAAGTATTGTGTTCAGTTCTGGGCCCTTCACTGAAGTGCTGGAGGGTGTCCAGAGAAGAGCAATGAGGCTCATGAAGGGCCTGGAGCCCCTGGCCTGTGAGGAGTATCTGAGGGAGCTGGGGCTGTTCCATCTGGAATGTAGGAAGCTGAGGGGAGACCTTATCACTCTCTACACCTACCTGAAGGGAGGTTGGAGAGAGGAGGGGACAGCCTCCTCTCCTTGATGACAAGTGACAGAACTAGAGGAAATGGTTCCAGGCTGTGCCAGGGGAGGTCTAGGATGGATGTCAGGAAATATTTCTTCACTGAAAGGGCTCTCAAACATTGGAATGGTCTGCCCAGGGCAGTGGTGGAGTCACCATCCCTGGAGGAGTTCAAGCAGCATGTGGACCTGGTTTAGTGTTGACCCTTCAGCGCTGGGTCAAAGGCTGGACCGGATGAGCTTCAAGATCTCTTCCAATCAGATATATTCTGTGATTCTGTCAACACTGAACTTGAGGTTTAGCCTTTGTACAGTGAAAAAACTCCAGAAATGTTATTACACTCTGCCTACCCCCAGAAAATGGTGTGATTTTGAACTTTATTGTATTTCCTGACATCTTCTGGGACCTACTATAAACTGCTGCTTCAGGGAGCTGTTCCAAGAACTATGAACCAGGTATCTAGAGAATAATGCAGCATAGCAGCAAAGTGGCTGGTGCAAGGACATAAAGCACTGAGACAGCTGAATGAAGATGGCTGTTGTTCATTCTTGTTCCTTTGCACTCAGAGTATGAATTCATATCTCTAGCCAAAGCCACAACACCTACTGGGCTTCTTTTTCAACACAAAGTTCACTTGGGCAGAGAATATGTCAATATTTTCTACAAAGCATAGAACTATACTCCAGAAAAAAACCACCATGTTCTTCCTTCCCTGAAGCCTGAGAGATTTCCCTGAGAGACTGCATGAGAATCTCCAGCCCCATGCCCTAGCTTAGCAAGCTCAGAAACACACACAAAAAAATCCAACAAAATATTTCAAATTGAATTTAGTTTGCTCCTTTGTTCATTTCACCCTACTGTGGAATGCAACAAGTTTAGAAGAGTTAGGGGTTTGTTCCTCACTTTACTGTTTTCATGTCTATCATTTCACTTACTCAAACAACCCTCCTTCCAAATGGGACTTGCCCTCTCTCAGGGCACTTCTTTCAATACAAGGAACATTCCCTAGTGCTAGCACTAGTTATCCATGCTCAACACACCTACAGAAAAACATAACTGAGTTTCTCCCTGTGTGCTGGCTTTGAAATGCAGAAGAGCCCAGAGAGTGGTGGTGAATGGTGCCACATCCAGCTGGCAGCCAGTCAGTAGTGGAGTCCCCCAGGGATCAGTGCTGGGCCCCATCCTCTTTAACATCTTTATTGATGATCTGGATGAGGGCATCAGTAAATTTGCTGATGACACCAAGCTGGGGGCAGGAGTTGATCTGCTGAAGGGTTGAGAGGCTCTGCAGAGAGACCTTGACAGGCTGGACAGATGGGCAGAGTCCAACAGCATGAGATTTAACACATCCAGGTGCCGGGTTCTGCACATTGGCCACAACAACCCCATGCAGTGCTACAGGCTGGGGTCAGAGTGGCTGGAGAGCAGAGCAGAGAGGGACCTGGGGGTGCTGGTTGATGGTAGGCTGGACATGAGCCTGCAGTGTGCCCAGGCAGCCAGGAAGGCCAATGGCATCCTGGCCTGCATCAGGAACAGTGTGGCCAGCAGGAGCAGGGAGGTCATTCTGCCCCTGTACACTGCACTGGTTAGGCCACACCTCGAGTACTGTGTCCAGTTCTGGGCCCCTCAGTTTAGGAAGGAGGTTGACTTGCGGGAGTGTGTCCAGAGAAGGGCAACAAAATTGGTGAGGGACTTGGAACACAGCCCTGTGAGGAGAGGCTGAGGGAGCTGGGGTTGCTTAGCCTGGAGAAGAGGAGGCTCAAGGGTGACCTTATTGCTCTCTACAACTACCTGAAGGGGGGTTGACAGGCAGAGGTTGGTCTCTTCTCCCAGGCAGCCAGTACCAGAACAAGAGGACACAGTCTCAGGCTGCACCAGGGGAAGTTCAGGCTGGAGGTCAGGAGGAAGTTTTACACAGAGAGAGTGATTGCCCATTGGAATGGGCTGCCTGGGGAGGTGGTGGAGTCACCATCACTGGAGGTGTTCAAGAGGAGACTTGACAGGGTGCTTGGTTGCATGGGTTAGTTGATTAGATGGTGTTGGATGGTAGGTTGGATGTGAGGATCTTGAAGGTCTCTTCCAACCTGGTCTATTCTATTCTATTCTAATATTCCTCCCGAGGCACACAGCCCAAGTTCTCAGTGCTACTGCCTTTTTTCTTTTTTAATTCACCTCAATTCTTAGGAATTCTACCTTTAAAAAGAAAATAAATAAATAAAATCCCTTGCCTGTGTCTTCTTATTTCTCTCCAAAAGGGAAATAACTTATTTCAAGAGACCAAAGATTCCTCATGGCCAAGGAGTCATGACAAATTCAGCCCCGGGGAAGAACAGCGGCCCTGTGTTAGCCAAAGTATACACTGAAATGCTGTTCTGGTACTTATGGTTTCCAAACAAGAGTCATGCAGCAAAGATGTCACTTGGTACTTGATAGCTTAATCAAACCCTTAGGGGCAGCAGACATTAATTATCTTGCAGTCCAAACCCATTATTCCCTTCCCAAAGTGACATCATTTCAGTATGACAAATGCATCTCCTTTCACTTTTCTGACCGGAAAGCTAATGCCAAACAATTTGTCAGCGGTAGCATTTGCTCTTTAACAGAGATTATTGCTTGGGTGGAAAACATTGCTCAAAGGAAGAGTATGGCCATGAGCACAGAGGCAAGAGTCAGGTCTCTGAGGTAGATGGAACCCTCTCCCAGCGTTAGTTCGTTTCCCAAGTGGTTGTTAAGCATCAGGTTATTCTCACCTCCTACTTGTCTTTTGGAAACTAATCTTGACACTGGGATCCTTTTACCCACTTACAGATGCTACCTCTCTGTGGAGTGACTTAAAATGCTGAGTGCTTGATGTTCTCCTTGGGTTCCCGTTTAAAAGTGCTCTGCTGAGGAAACTTCCTCCAATTTCAATCCAAATGGGCATAAACATTCTGACTGTAATTGGAAGGCCAGGCTAGTGCTGAGGTTTTGCACTCACCTTTAGCAAATGGCTTTGTCTACTGCCTGGCCAGATGATCTTTTTGTCTGGCTAAGCCCAGGAGACGTCAGCATTTCTAAAGCATCTTGCACTAACCAGGAAAGAAGCCAGACTCCAGCAGTCACCCTCTTCTGGCAGAAGCATTAAAATCTGGGATTGGATTATGTTTCAGTGTCACTGAAATCAGGAATAAAACTCCTTAACACAAGTTTAGCTTTAAGGAGCAGGCATTACTTTATCACAAAGCTGTGCAACTCTGGGTGCTGGTGGCATTCCCACAAGCCTCCAACACCAGCCAAAAATGTGTTAGCTCTGCCTCATGGCAACACCTGCTAATGACCCGTTGGTCAGTCTCTTGCTGGCTTCCCAAGGAAGCTCCTGCCTCTCTTAAACTCACTTTAAATCACAGGGTCAAGGGTTTATTTCAGGCAGGGGTCTTCCAGCTAGGAGCTGTGGTCTGTAGCATGATAATGAGGCTGGTTTAGCCTAGGACATGATTTTCTAGCCAAAATCTGACTGCACTGTCTAGTAGCACTTTTTACATCCATGTCTAGGATCTTTCATGTCTCAAAGCCATCCCAATTAGAAGTCCCTTTCTTCATTATTCCAGTTTGTCCTCCAAAAGAACACCTTAGCCCTGAAGGTGCAGCTTCTTTAGTGTCACCAGGTTGATGTCTTGCAAAGGCTCTTGGGGGAGGTTTAGGCATGGAGCAGGCACGTGCCGTTTTCCTGAGGCCCATGGCCTGCATGTGCTGCTGTGGGTGCTGGGAAGCCAAAGCAGCCCTCAGATCCCTGCCAGCCCCCCAATACTGGCAGCACCACAACACTGTTTGTCTCCAGCTCCCGACAGTGATGCCCTGCCATGAGCCTCACATCCTGGCTTACCCTCAGCCCATCCCTGATGCCTGGACATGGGGCTGCCCAGTACCCCCCAGCTGCCTGCTTCAGGCTGGAGTGATGGAACATGGCTATCAGAGTGCCACAAGCAGACATAGCCAGAAGAAGGCTCTTGCCAGCAGCTGTCAGGCAAGAAAAGCATCCTGGCACTGTTCTAGCTGAGGAGAGCAGAAAGAACTCTTAGAGCTGCTGTGAAGTGGTGATGGCTACCAGCAAGGCTTTCAGGTATTTCTGTGAATATTGCTGTGCATGGGGCACAGTTCACTGAAGAAAGTTCCATTTGGGCTTTCAGCTGGAGATTTGTTGGATGGCAAAGGCAGTTTCAGAGTGGCTGGCTGGAAATGGCCTCTCCAGTGGCCATGGTCCACCATGCCTGCACAAGCATCCCTGCACAAGATCAGCAGACATCATCCCATGCTCAAGAGCAACAGGGATCTGCTGGAGAGAGTCCAGTGGAGGGCTACCAGGATGATTAAGGGACTGGAGCACTGCCCTATGAGGAGAGGCTGAGAGACCTGGGGCTTTTCAGTCTGGAGAAGAGAAGACTGAGAGGGGATTTAGTAAATGTTTATAAGTATCTGAGGGCTGGGGGTCAAGAGGGAGGGGACAGGCTCTGCTCAGTTGCACCTTGTGATAGGACCAGGGGTAATGGATGTAAACTACAGCACAGGCGGTTCCACCTCAACCTGAGGAGGAACTTCTTCACTGTGAGGGTCACCAAGCACTGGAACAGGCTGCCCAGAGAGGTTGTGGAGTCTCCTTCTCTAGAGATCTTCAAGACCCATCTGAAAGCATTCCTGTGTGACCTGTGCTAGATCCTATGGCCCTGCTCTGGCAGGGGGGCTGGACTCGATGATCTTTGGAGGTCCCTTCCAACTCCTAACATCCTTTGATCCTGTGACCCCAGTGGAGACTTTGAATAAAGGTCACTTTGGAAGTAACACTCTTGGGGTGACTGCACCCTTGACATGTAGTGAGACTGAGAGAACGCCTGACTCCCCAGAGCAATGCAAAGCTCTTCACACACACACCCCTGCAAAGCCAGGCCCTTGGCACACACACAGCCACCTATAGCAGGTGCAGGATGGGCTCAGATGATGTTAACAGATGGCTGTGTGCAGAGCAGGCAGGCAAGAGAGACACAGCACCCGCTCCAAGAAGTACTGCAGCTCCCAGCAGGGGTGTGCAGATTCTGCACAGCTCCTCAGTGGGATGCATGGGAAGGAGAAATGAAGTGCGAGACAGAGGAAGCAGGAGACACAAGACAGTCACAGAACCACAGAATGTTAGGGGCTGGAAGGGATCTTGAGAGATCATCTAGTCCAACCCCCCTGCCAGAGCAGGATCACCTGTACCAGATCACACAGGAACACATCCAGGCAGGTCTTGAATATCTCCAGAGAAGGAGACTCCACAACCCCCCCTGGGCAGCCTGTTTCAGTGTTCTGTTACCCTCACAGCTGATGCTGTGGTGTTAGGTCAGAGGCTGGACTTGATGATCTCAGAGGTCTTTTCCAGCCTCAGTAATTCTGTGACTCTGTGATAGGGAAGTCACACAGCTGTAGCTATTGGTATAAAGAAGTGACTAATAGCAAGGGGTGGGGGGGAACCACATAAAATTTTTGCTGGAACCAAGACACACAATGTTTTACTTTGCTGTAGAGTATAAAGTTCAAAGATGGCAACTTCCATTTCATGCAACACAGCAATGAGGAAGTAAACATATATCACCATAATAAGGTTATTAATCATAGCTGGATCAAAGGTCCTGTTTAAAATGAACTGGATAAGGTAATAAAGCCTGTCTGGGGAAAGTGAAACATCACAAAGATGCACGCCAAAGAACTGATTTTTGGGTAACACTTTGATCTGCATTGGGAGGGGAGAGGGAGGAAAGTGGGGTTTGACAGTAGCACTTGTAGGTCAAAATGGTCTGAAGTTCATCGTTTTATGAGGTTGGGTCAAATGATGTGCCACAAGGCTCAGATATGGAGAAAATTCCAGTGCCAGAGGACAGCAGTGCAAAGCATCCTCTGAGGCCTTAAAGTCTACTACCATGCTGCTGAGTCCTCAAAGCATCACTAGCAATTTGTCAAGGACAGGCATCTGCTGGAGAGAGTCCAATGGAGAGCTACCAGGATGATTAAGGGACTGGAGCACTGCCCTATGAGGGGAGGCTGAGAGACCTGGGGCTGTTTACTCTGGAGAAGACTGAGAAGGGATTTAATAAATGTTTATAAATATCTGAGGGCTGGGGGTCAAGAGGGAGGGGACAGGCTCTGCTCAGTTGCACCCTGTGATAGGACAAGGGGTAATGGATATAAACTACAGCACAGGAGGTTCCACCTCAATTTGAGGAGGAGCTTCTTCACTGTGAGGGTCACAGAGCACTGGAACAGGCTCCCCAGAGGCAGCCTGATGTCTTTCGAGACCCATCTGGATGCATTCCTGTGCAACCTGTGCTAGATTCTATGGACCTGCTCTGGCAGGGGGGTTTGACTTGATCTTCAGAGGTCCCTTCTAACTCCTAACATCCTGTGATCCTGTGATATTCCTCCACTCTTCTTCCCTCTCATGCTTCGCAGCGTTTGGTGCGGTCATTACTGACTAGGATATCTTTTAACCTTCAAGTGACCTAACACCACGGGTTGAGTTGAATCTGATGATGATATTCAACACCATGCCAGCTTCAAAATGAAAGTGCTGAATGGAGCAAAGCACGATGGGGCTTGACGTTCAGACTTGCTGGGAGAGGCTTCCTGTTCTGGTTGCTGCTTCCAGTTTCTGGGTTTGGGGTGTTGGTCTTTTCCTCGGGGCTGCCTTTTGCATGCTTAGGGGAGGGGAACTGTTTTTATTGCTGGCTTCTGCTGCTGCTGCTGCATTTTGCTGCTCTTTTCTGCAAATAGGCTCAGGTAATTGTGCATTGTATTATCCCAGTACATTTGTTATCCCAATCCATTTTCGTGTGTTACTTTCCCTCCTGTCTGAATAGGGAGTGGGGGAGCTTGTGAGAGCAGGCTGTGTTAACCCAGGACACCTAAGCTCCTCCTTCATGGCTGGTAGCCACCTCCTTCCCACCCTCAGCTAATAGACAGACTCAAACTTACCTCATTCTGTCCTAGGGAAGGAATAGAAGACTAACATGTGCTTGGCACTGTCCAAAGATTTAATTAGTCCTCAACTGTTCAGGTCCCTCATCACCTGGAAGAGGAAGGGTAGTCTGCCTGCCTTCCGTGTCCTGACTTTGTCTTGTAGAATCAAGGCTGATGCTTTTAAATCTTAAATTCCTTTTCTCCTCATTTTCTTACCAAGGTTCCCTTTCCACTTGCAGGCTTACCTGCAACGCACATCAGGAAGTGGTGGTAAGCCCACAAGTCTCAACAATTGAATTACTAGCCAGGCATCTGCAAGTGTCTGCCTACACACAAGTACACATCTGCAGGAAGGAAGGGTAAAACCATCTTAGGCTGAAGTGACAACCTGCACAGCTGTAGCTCACTGTGGTATAAGTAAAAAGGCAAAAGATAAACAGAACTTGCCAAGAAAAGTCTCTGTCTTACCATTTAGTTGTACATGGCAACTACAGGAGCCCACACACAGTAAAACTCAGCTTACTGAAGGAAGTCTCTACCATGTAGTGTGCTGCCTTTGTGTTTTCCTGTGTACTTGAAGCCGATGCATCTGGGATGGTTCCACACTTTCAGTGTACAAAACTTAATTTTGCTTTTACTTGTCAACAGAAGACAAATTAATTCAGTGTCCTACATCAAGAACATGCCTTGATAATCAGATTCCCCATTTAAGGCTAGCCCATAGAATAAGAGCTGTGACAGGTCCTGATCCAGCCCCATGCTTCCCCCTCTCAGGTCATAGTGAAGCCCATGGCCTCATTCTGACTTGGGTTAGGCTTGAAAAGCTGCACACAGCAAAATGGGGTGTGCAGAGAGGACAGGGGGCTGCAGCCTGCATGCTGGGCTGGGCAGCTAACACAGCTGAAGGCTTTCAGGGCACAACATCACAGTGTCTTGAAGGTGTCATAAAGTGAGACCATGGTCAGTAAGGTCACTAAATGGGATTCATCCACCTGGACAGTCTCAGCTCTCCACAGCTGAAGGGAAGGACACTAAGCATCAGTGGCATGGAACACATCTCTAGGTAGCATCCAATCTATTTACCCACCTCACTACTTCTAGTTTTTAACACAGGTTTGGAAATCTATATTTCTTTCTTCTTTATTGTATTTGAAGATACACATCTCTCCTCAATTTGGTCATTTGTCACAGCTACATTTGGGCTCCTACCCTCTTAAAAGCAGAACAAAGCCACCAATACATATCCTAAGCCTATACATCTCTCCTCAATTTGGTCATTTGTCATAGCTACATTTGGGATCCTACCCTCTTAAAAGCAGAACAAAGCCACCAATACATATCCTAAGTGTTACTCAGTCCTTCCTGGGGTCAGGCAGTCTCACAGAGCAAGCTGCTGCCCAGAGAGGACTCTGATGTGCAGGCTCCATCTGCCCCTGAGGTGTGTGTGCCAGCAGGGTGCTGAGCCATGGCTCCCTTCCACACAGACACTTTCCACATTTATTGTTCCTGATTGGGAAAACATTCCAAATTTTGGGACTGACATTTAAGACTTAATAAAGTCCCAGTTTGGTTTTATCAGAACTTTAAAATAGGTTCTCCATTATCCTTTGTTACTATATTTCTTTTATGAGTGTGAGTGGGAAGAGCATTACGGAAGGCTATAAATCAGATGCATACTTCTGGTGAGTGCAGGAAATCCTTTAACCTTCATGTTTCATAGCAATAGGAATAAATGTGGATTTATTCTCATTGCCTGCATTTTCCAAAACAGCACCCAAGGAGGCATTTCCAGAAGCAAAATGATTAGAAGATGAAGACAACAACAACAAAATCCCCCCCAAACAGAGCGGTGCCTGAACACCAATTACATGCCATTGCCTCCTACTCATATAAGACAGAGGAAACAACACAAACAAACCAACCCAAAAAAAACCAGCCTGCACTTTTATTTTCCTTGGGGTTTTTGGGCTGGGAATGGGGGATAAAGAAACACCACAGTGCTGAGACTCAAGGCAATTTTCTTAACACCGATGGCGTGCAAGCATGGCCATTGGAAAATAATCTGCCCTTGGTGACTAACTCCCAGCAGAAAACAGGGCGACTTGCCAAAATGTAAATATCCCTTCATGTGTGCAGGAAATCACTTTCAGCAAACCCAGAGCTGGTCTAGCAGGATGGGAGATCCTGAGCAGCGCACCCATCCATGTATCCCCGCCGGGACGGGTCAGGAGGCACTCGCAGCAGCACGTTACGGGTGACACCAGGAGGAGTTTTAGCACGCATGGGCATCATGGTAAAGCCATTAATAAGAGCTGTTGCTAGCAGTTGCACAACAGAGAAGCGTTTTAAAATTCCTCTGCTCTTTAACAATCATGTGGAGGGACGCTGTGAAAGCAGGGGGGAAGCCTGGCATGGATGGGACATTCCTTCAGTTCCTCTCAAAAGTCTGAAAAACCTCTGGATAGGAAAATACTATCAAGCAGCCAATTCTTTCCACATTTGGCTAAGCCAAATGCCCAAAATACACAGAACACTACTTCACTTTGAAAGGATTGCAATACTCCTATCTGAGTCATCTGAAAGCAAATAAAATGAGACCTAAACAAATAAACCTAATTGTGCATGGAAACAAATCCAGCTCCCCAGCTTGGCCATGGTTTTGTTTTTGTTAGTTTAAAGCCTGCATATGCAGTTTTAGTGGCATCAGGAGTTATACAAATATTGACAACAAATTGCCAAATGTTGGTTTTTTCCCCTCAGTGCACAGTGTGAAGAAGCTAGGGGAATGCTTCTAGGAACCCTCCCTAGTGCACTGAACCAAATCACAGCTTGATGGGACCAGCTCCAGCCTCTTCTCTGAAGGGCAGGCACTAATGAGAGTGAGCTTGTTGATTGTTATCGTCAAAGACTTTTATTTTTCACTGGTGAACTCTGCTGAACACAAACCCAGGCTTTCGAAACGTAGCCCAAATGTTTGCACCATAGCCAGGGCATTGTCACATGCTCTGTCCTCCACCCCCTGATTTGTTGCTAGTTTGTGTCATCCTTAACCTGCTTGTGGTGGTTCTGCCAGGAAAGAAACAAATAACCGTGACAAGTGAGAAAACCAAGCTGCTCTCCGGCATCCTTCCTCTCAAATGCTCTTGCCACTCGCTGGTTGTGGAGAAGGGGCTGTCGCCTTGAGACAGAGGGTGCTCATGGAGCCCTCTTGTCATCTGTCCAAGGTAGATTTCAACCAAGCTGGTGCGAATCCCTAGCAGCTCACTAGGAGAAACGAGCATATGTCAAGTCTTGATCTGTCACAAGCCAAAGCTAGCAAAAATGTATTTACATTTGACTTTTAAATGAAGCTCAGATTTTCCCCTCACAGCAAGCCAATGAAACAACGCACTTTCTTCTTCTCCTCCTCTGCCTGATGTTCACAAGACACCTACAACTTCTATTATTCCAGCTGGCTGGGTAAGAAGGTTTCCTCCACTGTGCAAAAATAAAAACTTTCAATCCCAGGTTAGATAAATAAATAAAAGGAAGGAATCATTTCAGAATTGAATGAAGGTCCTGAGAGTTTTCACACAAAGAAACCACAGAAATCAGACTCCTGTGCCCTCTTCAGAAGCCTGATGCTTGGGACCCTTACCTACAGTCCTGGAGAGGTGAACTTGCATTCCTGTTTTTTTCCAGCTCATTCTCAGAACTTACAATTTGGTCTTGTACACCTCAGAGATCACCCAACGACCAGGTTTATTGAACACCCTGCAGTGAACTTCTCCCTTTTCTCTTTTATCAGAAGTTGCACGCTGATGTAAGAAACTCCCCTAAGAGTTTCATCACAAGTACTGAATTTCCATGAAAAGCTTCAGGTTTTAGTTTTAACGTCTCCAGCAAAGAAGTCAATGACCAATTCTGCATCTCCTAGCTATTACAACACTGACTGCTCGGTTGCTACAGCATGACATGCTCAGGGAGACCCCAGTGTAGTCGGTAACACACATGCAGAAGCACTACTTTCTGTCTTGCTTTCTATCCTGCACTTCTTATCGCGATTCAAGTGCCCCTCAGCACTTGCACAGTAAAGGGTGAATCATTAAATGAGTGGAAGGCAGGCATGGTGCAGAGGCATGAGAAGCTGTGAGTTTGAGAAAGTGGAGGGGAAAGATCCTCTCCACTTCACAAACTCTGGATCTTCATTAAAAAAACCCACCAAACAAACCCTAGCACAATGCCTGGGCCTGTTTGTGCTGCGAGCTGAAACCCAACAGGGCATCAAGGCACACTGCGTTACCCGATACTCAGGCAGCTGCTGTGAGGGCAGTCTCCATTCACCAACTGCTGCAACGAAACAAATCTGAAATGTAAAAGCTAGATTTCCACCCAAATATTTCATCAATATTACACGCATGAGAGTCAGGGAACTCAGCCTGCTAATCCCCCACAGCCAGCCCGAGTCAGCTCTGGAGGAGACGGCAGCGGCGCAGCTGCACGGGCAGTTCTCAGGAGGTATTCTAGGTTTCAGTTTGCTGGCTGGAGCATGCAAAACTTCTCTAACAATGTTTTGTTAGTCTATTTTCTTTGAAATTTGCTGAAGGGGGAGAAAAATACCCTTTGCCTTCCCGTGGGATGCAAGTATGAAATGACTGCACATCAACATACCAAGATGGCCAGATACAGCCACATTTGTACGAGCACCTACTGGGGGGAAAGTCCTGCTTGTGCAGCAGACCCCAGCAACATGCTGTAGGTCTAAAGAGGAGAAGAGACCTGAATCTTCTTGAATCCTTGATTTCAAATTGGGCACCAATGAGTTTCCATAGCTCATGTCACCCTTGAAATCTATCCTGCACAAGAACCAGCCTCATCCCTCTCTGAAGGGGGACCTGAACCAGCCAGGCTGTCAGCAGAGGAGATGGGCTGCCAAAAGCCCTCACAAGACGTACAGACCCATTGCGCACAGCACCAGAGTGCTGTTTGCCCCATCTCAGCTGAGCTACCCTTCAGGTGTTACACCATGGGGCAGAGATAATGGCTTAGCACCAGAAATCACCACCAAAGCAGGAGAATTACACACTTCATAAAATGCTAGAGCAAGCAGGAGAGAAGGTTTGGTCTGATTTATCAAAGCACCTTCTCCTCATGGAAAGCTCTACCCAAGCCACTTTCACATCTCCAGAGATTAAAGCAACAGGGAATGAGGAGTAGGAAGGAGAGCAGCACCTGAAGCTGTCCATAAAGCAGGGCAATGTATGTCTAGATAACAGATTACTGGATGCAAAAGGCTTTTCATCAGCCTACTCCCTCCCCACCTCCTCTGTCTCTCTCTTTCTTACACACTCACCCGCACTTCCTTGCCTAGGCACCTTCTTGAGCACTGAGGGAAGTCCATTAAAACCAGATAAAAACTATAAATATCAGACATAGGAAGGAGACTGCCCTCCCAACACTGATAGCTGCTACTGTCAACCTGAACTGCATAAGGGCACCAAGTGCCATCCCTCTTGACCCTCCCTCCTGCCAGCTCCTGCACCCAACAGCTCTTTACATGTGGAAACGTCAGTCTGCCAGCACAGCATGCAAACTTCTTCTGAACACCACAAGGCAAACTGCCACCTCCCACCCTGGCTGCTGTGGTGGGTGGTCATATTGGTTTCTGCTGGCATTTGCACAGCGCTGGATGCTACAGAGTGCGCTGAACAGTCCATACCACACATGGAGGGAATGTCCCACACAGAGATAGTCAGGCTAGCAACACGTGGTGAAGATGCATGCAGCAGTTACAACACCATAGAGAGCCCCTGGTCTGCCTTCCACTTGGCACAACTCAATTATTGCCAAGACAAAGGAGGAAAAGCATGCTTCTGTTAAGGAAATGCACAGAGTGGCCATGAGCAAGGCTGTGTGCTTTACCTCAGGGTTTCTACCTGTCATCCTCTGCTCATTCTCTGCCACATGTTTAACTATTTCTTGCACTCTTCATTGTTCTGTCTAAACAGCTTCTGTTGCTTCCTCATATCTTTCTAGGCCACCGACTCATTTAATATCTGATCTTCTCATGCTAATTCTTTGACTGCTATTTCTGAGACACTTTGTCAAGTTATTTACCTTGCTGAAGTGACATATCCCCCATCCACCCCCAGTCTGTCTGGTTTCCCCCCTCTCTAGTCTGGCTGAAGTGACAAACTCTCTCCCTTAGCCAAACATTTGTTTTTACAGGGTATTTTTATACCATCACCCTGCATCTCCTCCACCTACCTACTGCAAACACATTCTGTGGTGGGAGGGAGGACATTCTGATTTCACATCATTTGCTGTGTTAAGGTGACAAATTTTCCCTCCTCAAAGTGTTTTTTTTTTCTTCAGGATCTAGTTTGTAAAATGGAAATGGCAAATGGGTAGCTTCTCTGTGCCTGTTCTACCCTGTGCTCGGAGGTGTCCCGTGCTTAGAAGAAACCAGTGGAAGATAAAGCAAAAGCTGCCTGATTTATGTTATTTGAAACCTACTTGTGCTATTAAAAGAATATCGTCTAGGTTGGTAGCTTCCTTGTATTCATCCCTAGGAACACAGGAATGATGAAGATTTCCAAGAAAGTAGGCAAATGTAACCACTCTACTGACTTCACTAGTCTGTCACAATCTGTTTTTTCCTGTATTAAAACGCACATGCAGTCATAGTCACACAGTAAAAACAACCTCAAGCACCCTAAGCATCAGGCTTGGAACCATGAAAAACATGACTGTGGCCTTCCTCAACCCCAGCTAGGGGTATGTGTACTCAGCAGCAATTCTGGTGTGGTGGAGAAATGCCCAAGCCAGTTTTAAATGAGGCAGGAGCAATGTAGTTAAAACAGCACAGAGCCCAGATTGGGCTCAGCCACTCTAAATATTTACTCTACTCTGAGCTAGAGGTTGCAGGGGATGCATAGTACCATGACTGGAGAACTTCCAATACCTACATCCACCACTGCAAAGCTATGTCTGATGTGCTAAACATGCTGGACATCCTAGCAGTATACACACACAGAATGTGCCAAATTAAGACTGTTTATAAAGAGCCTGAATTTACATGGCAGGATGGTTGGAAAATGCTGTTTATAGAGACTGCATCTATTCAGCACACACCATTAGACTTTTTGAAGCAGGGCAAAATCTTACCCCCTGTCCCAGCACCAAACTGAACATTGCTCCAGGATGGCAGCTGCATTTCAATTCCCATTGTATGCAGAGCTGTCAGGGGAACACAAGACCACCAGAAAACATAGGCACCAGCAATGCATCCTTATTAACCTAATCCTGTGATTTTTGTTTCATATAAGGATGGCAAAGAAAGATAAATTTGAAATAAAAAATAGATAAAAAGAGAGGTGGGTCAACTCACTGCCAGCAGTTGGGGAGCAGAAGGGAAAGTACTAAACAGTAAAAGTTATTTATACTGTGTGCAACAGGCTCCAGAGAACAAATTATTAGCAGAAGGAGACACTCAGTTCACGCAAGGCTTCCCTCAAATCAAACAGATAGGGCCGTCTGCAGGCAGCCAAGGAGCAGAGAGAACAACAGAGAGAGGAAAAAAACACCTCTCCACAGAATGAAAACATTTAAATTAAGGGACTCAGAGAAGAACATGGGCAGTGCCTTTTGTTTCAGTTTGGTTCCAGCAAGGTCATTTGGGGAAATGCCTACAGGAAACCACCAGGAGTGAGCTAAGGAGAAGGGAACAGTGCAAGTTTCTCAGCAATAAAGTCGGCAGGCTGGAAGGACACAAGCTGATTGTCCATTCCAGAAACGTTCAGAGATTGATGTTTTTCACAACACAGAAGAGGAGTCAGTTAAAAACCACCAGACCACCACAGAGAAGCCATCCACTACAAGGATCTGGAGATATATGAGTGTAGTAGAGCCATCCCCCAGTCATACTGGAGCTATCAGACCCCAGGGCTATGCTGGAGACTCTTCAGAGCAGCAGAGTTCTGCTGGCCTAACCCAGGGCATACCCAGAACCAGGTCATGTTTGTTTGGCAGCATGTTCTTTACTAGAAAAAAACCCCATACAAAGTCCCTGCATTGCCACTCTGCTATTGGCTAAAGATCAGTGGCACACAGAAGGGGACTGTAAGAGTAACAAGTGACCTCTGGATCTCAAAATAAGCATCCAAAGAGCTCCAGAAAGTCAGTCCACACACAGGTGAAGAGACTGCTCTCTCCCTTTCAGGTCACTGGACATTTCCCTGTACTAGATATGAGCTGAAAATCACTGAGCAGGTAGACATGGCACAACCCACCCTAAGCCTGTTTTCACTGGTGATAACTTACACTTTTTCCATTTCCCTCCCTTCAGAAGCAGCAGTAGAAAAGAGAGATGTATCTTCATGAGTTGCCTTTTGTCTCCAGTCTAAGTCATGAACTTTTTGTTTAAAAAAATAGTACAGAAGTATCTTTACACCAGAGGCAGCCATGCAGTGGCCTGCTCAAGATCTGTCACCAGTGCAGCTACATCACCACCAGCTCCGCACCAGCTGCAGAAACCCTCCGCGCAGCTAAGCCAAGACTTGGTCAAGAAGCATGAGTACCATGCTCAGTGTAGACTGGATGGCAGCATACACAGCAGGCAGTGAAGACCTGGCTTGAGTGTGCCCCCAAGACTGGCATTAGCCTCTCTTTGCTAGTGCTCTCAGAACTTTCAGACATTTGGGTGAGAGATGCTGCACCGGAACAGAAGTGTTACTACAGCGCTAAACACACTTGGCTGGACCTCTGCCTTCCCTTGAGCTGCCATTGGCTTCAAGTAAATATAGACATTGAGTGCATGTTTCACCTTCTCATGGAACATCTGCTGTCTGTGAGGAGCCAAAGAGCAGACAGACTTTCTGTCCTCCTGAGACACCCCTGGCTCACAGCACTTGCAGCTTTCCTCAGAGGCCAGCGTGTCGCTGAGCAGTTGGTTCACTGTAAACCATTGCACACTGGAGGTGTTTCCAGCTGCCTCAGGCTGTGTTTGTGTCACAACCCATGTTCCTGAAGAGCCTGAGCAGTCTGACCCATGCTTTACATCTACCCCAGGAGCAGCTCATTTCTTATCAAGCAGTTCTTCCCATCCACAAAGCAGAAAAGTAAGAGAAAAAAACCTGACTCTTGAGGGAAGGTCAGGAGTGTGAAAGTAGGAGGGGTGAGAGCTAGTAACACTGCTCAGCTTACATGGAGAACATCTCATCAACAGGGAGGGATATGAGTAACAAGTAAAAAGAGAGGAAGACTATGAGAATAGGGGTGAAGTCAGAGGATTTCAGATGGTCATAACACGCACAATGAACAAAATGCAAATGCTGGCTGAAAATGCACTGAGGAATTTAGTTGTCATTCAGAACATAGTGAGCCAATGAAATCACTCAAAGGCAAAGGTAGATAGGGCAGGAGCCAAAGGAGTTTTTGCTGTAGGGTTGTCAGAGGACTGAATGGATGGCAAGGAAAGCAGGACTGAGACAGGCTGAAGGAATTTGGCTATAAGAAGTTCAGTCTGAATCAGGCCATTCATCATGGAGGAGGCAGTGCTAGAGATGAAGTCTGAGGGCCTCAGGAGGCTGTGAAAGAGGGAAAAGCTGAGGTACCCTTGAGGAAAAGGTAACATAAGTTGCTCCTTCAAAATATGGAATAGGTTAAGGTAAAGCTTAGATCCTGTCTAGTGTCCTTCAGGAGAAGGTAAGCCAGACTCTTGCCAGTTTAGATGTGTGCAGTGTAGTTACTTTCACTGTTTGCAAAGGAGCTGCTCTCAGTTTACACCAGCTTGTCCCCCTTGGGCCTCAGTACATCTTGTTTTAAACCACGTGGTGACTTCAAGCAAGAGAACAGTCAGGCTAATCCAGCCAGAAATTCCTCCATACTCCCTCCCACCAGGAGAAGTTTTGGATATCACAGATAGTAATAGATGGTGGCACACAGACCCCTCCACTAAACTAGTTAAAGCCAGCTAGCAGCCGAGGCTTTCTCCACATAGCTGAGGGACCAGGCTCGCGTCTATTTCTCTCTTTCAGTGTTTGAAAAGGACACAGCCTCAAGCTGTACCAGGGGAGGTTTAGGCTGGATGTTAGGAAGAAGTTCTTCATAGAAAGAGTGATTGGCCATTGGAATGTGCTGCCCAGGGAGGTGGTGGACTCACCATCACTGGAGGTGTTTAGGAAGAGACTGGATGGGGTGCTTGGTGCCATGGTTTAGTTGCTTAGATGGTGTTGGATGATAGGTTGGTCTTTTCCAACCTGGTTAATTCTATTCTATTCCAAAATTTGAGGAGAAAGATGTAGGGTTTGCTGGTTTGGTTGGGGGATTGTGTGGGGTGGGGGCTGTGTGTGTGTTTTTTGCAGGTTGTTTTGCTTTGGTAGCAGGGGGAGTTATTATTATTTCAAATAAATGTTTAGGCAAACTCTTTTCTTTCATTTTAACACTATGTATTGGACTGGCCTCTGCAGTTTACTGTAGCTATGGGTTTCTTCACTTCTGCACCCAACAGTCTCAAATCTCGCCTCACTCTAGAATAAGAGAGGACACACAAGTTTTACTCAAAGCTGAACAGCAAGAGCTGCTTCCACATGAGCAAGATACATCCCACTAACCAATGATCTCTTGTCTATGGAGCAAGCAGAAGCTCCCCTCTGTCACTGGATTCTACACTTGCACCTGGTTCTACTTCAGGCAAGGGCAGCTTCGCTGGAGCTGTTTGCCTCAGTACAAGGCAGCAAACGGTCCTTGCACCAGGGCCGAATCACCAGCAAACACACAGCCAGGTCCAGAACTCACACTGCCAAGCAGAGCTTCAAGGAGAGGGGACGAGGTAGAGCACAGCAAGGGAGAAAGCTTTTACTCCTGATAACAGGCAGTGTTGAGGAACTGACTTATCCCAAGAGGGTCTCTCTTTGGATAACATAACATGAGGTATGAATAGGAAGGGAGAAGAAGGGGCAGAAAGCAACTGTGGCCACTCATGTAGTCTGTACAAGCCTGGTGCACTGGAAAATGTGTAAAAGTGACAACAGCTTTTGGAGGAGAGGATTGGAGAAGATGACCTTGGAGAAGATTGGAAAAGGTGATCTTGTCATGGGTACACACTATAGGCACACAGAAGACTATCAGGGACTAAAACCTGGATCTTCTTCTCTGCCTTGGTGGGGCCACATCTGGGATATTGTGTCCAGTTCTGGGCTCCTCAGTTCAAGGAGGACCTCAGGGAACTGCTTGAGAGTCCAGCACAGAGCCACAAAACTGATTAAGGGAGTGGAACATCTTCCTTATGAGGAAAGGCTGAGGGAGCTGGGGCTCTGTAGCTTGGAGAAGAGGAGACTAAAGGTGATCTCATTCACGTTTATCAAGATGTTAAGGGTGAGTGCCAAGAGGATGGAGCCAGGCTCTTCTCAGTGATACCAATGACAGGACAAAGGGCAATGGGTGGAAGTTCCATAGAAACAGGAGGAAGAATTATTTCATTGTGAGGGAGACAGAACACTGGAACAGGCTGCCCGGGGGGTTGTGGAGTCTCCCTCTCTGGAGATAGTCAAGACCTGCCTGGATGTGTTCCTGTGTGATCTGGTCTAGGTGATCCTGCTCTGGCCGGGGGGTTGGACTAGATGATCACTCAAGGTCCCTTTCAGCCCCTAACATTCTGTGATTCTGCATCCCCATGAGTGTTGTAACCATCTAACCATTGGCTAGTTGTGGGGAGGGAACACTCCTTCCCACATCTTCACGCAACAAAGCCGTTGAAGGGCTTGGTTCCATCTCTGTGTAAAGAAAGGAACATCCTTTTAAATCTCAGGATTTCAAGGAACTGAGCAATTGTTTACGACACATGTTTGAAAAGAAAATAGTCCAGTTGCGTCAAAGTACTTAATTGACCCTTGCAGTACAAAGGTAAAGAGACTCCCACCTAGGCTATTGAACTAAGAGCCAACGAGAGCTACACTTTAACCCTGCGCTAAGGAAAGGTTGATTGTAACTGTAAGGAGGCTCACTTGCCCCATCTGCTGCTCAGTGGAAGTGGGACTGCGAAGTCACACCGCAATGAAAAGCACCAAGAGGCAGTCCAACCCTCAAGTTCCCCTTCCTAGCTTTAAATAATGTGTTAAGTGCCGCTAACGGCAGCATTTCGGTGAGCACAGAAGCGCTTTGCTGAGCTGGAGCCCGAGGCTGGTTGTTCAGCATGGCAGGAATCGGGTTCTTTGTGATCAAAGAGAAAAATGTGTCCTTCTTAAAAGAACACACTAGGACAGCCTGTTCAGCAACATTGGTTTCTGAGACACGAAAAATTGAATAAATATGCCTTCTTGTGTTCTGAAATGGGCTCAGGTCACTGGATGCTATAAAACAGCACCCACTGAACCCTTGTCACCAAGCAGCCATACGCACAGCAGCTCAGCGAGGTCATCACAAGGCTACCTTGCTGCTTGGGGATTGCTTTTGCAGGCACTTGTTCACCAAACAGCAGGTCAGATTCCCTCTGGGCCTGCTGACCTGATGTTTTCTATCCCTGCATGCAGGGCTTCCATCTTCACGAAACACATCCCTTCAGAGGACAGGCTGCAGAGCTGCAGTTTTCACTGCAGTCTACAGTGAAGACAGGAAGTTTGGGTTGGCTTGAAGAGACCTTTTAACCCTACACCAGATAGGAAAGCTTGTTGGATTCCTTTGAGCACATACCTCAGTCTCCTCCATAGCCTTTTGTGGCAGCACCTGCACTCATACTGCAACATCCCTCTACTCCACAAGCTCCCACACTGGTTGTGGGTCTGATCAGATGTGCCTAGAGAGAAGCTGCAGCCCACAGAAAGGTCACTATAAACCTTGGCAGCAAGGTGCCCACCAGGTAGCCCAATACAACTAGAAGCTGATTCATCATGAGATGTACACCCAGCCATGGCTTCTACACATGACCCCAGCAAGCCTATGACAGTTTGCTTGCACAGATACCCACTCCCAGTGTGCAAGTAACTACATCTCCTTCAAGATACACAAGTCTTGAAAAGTCTAAGCAGAGACAAGACTAAACTCTGAAAGTTCCAAGAGAAGTGATTCTCAGCAAGCAGAACCAAACATTGTCTTTGGGAAGCATAGGTGACAAAGCACAAGCATGACCATCTCTCTTAAGGAGCTATGACTCTAATGACCCAGGAAACTCTGTGAGAACAAACCAGCCACAGCAGTGAGGAGACAGCATCCCCACTGAGGCTCATTCAGCTCAGGTGGTAAACATGAGAAGCAATTATGACTGCTTTTAAATGTTATTTCTATAGCAGACAAGGAAAGAAATCACTGGCAGTAGACACAGACCTCTTGGTACACCAAGTGATGGTTTCATACATGAGAGTTCATAAAGCACATGCACTACTCTGAAGATTATCTCAAAAGGTGTATTTTGGGCTGAGTTATTTGTCTTAGAGATAAGACAACTGTTTCTGAAATCCCCAGCATCCAAGACTCCACAACAGAACCAACAGACAACAGTGCCTTGCAGCAAATGCTCACACAGCCACACAACTGCAGTGTAAGATGGGATCCAGCCTCTCTAGCTGACACCCATAGAGAGGTCACAGGAATGGCCAGGAGATTTCTCGGGTGAAGCATGTGACAGCCAGCACCTCAGTTACCCAGTGACTGGGGGAGAACCACTACCAGTGTTCAGAGGTGTCTGTAAGAGAAGTCCACTGAACAGTGGAAGAGAGGCCCTGAATTTACACCTGAAGAAAGAGGCACCAGCTGTGCCTGGGCTTGTGAATCCGTGCACAGATCCCTGCACATGGAGACCCAGCCAGAAAGACACCCAACAGTTCCAGCTCCACACCACGAGTGGCCAGAGTGCTCAGCTCCCCCCCGCAGCCACTCCAGAGCTAAGGGAACCTCCTGAGAGCAGTTGGGCACTGCTGGACAAAGAGCTGTAGCAGATGAAAGAGGTGACCCTGCTGAAGAAAGGCTGGGAAGGGGCCAGCCCCATTTCACTCGCATGTGCCAGTATCTCCATCAAAAGCAGCTCCACAGATGTCTGCCAGGAAGGACAAGGAAAGCCTGGCTCCTACGTTTCACAAGCCAAGCTCTGGCTTGTTGGTCTGGAAAACCCACTGTGGTCCCTATATGAGGCCAAATTCAGACATCTAACTGACATCGAGGGCTGCAAGCTTACTGGGTTGGTTTGAGCTGATAAATAATCCAGAAACTGGGAAAAGCCAAGGTTTGGCAAGAGCTTTGAGTGTAAACCAGACTTTAACTGAAAGCCTAGAAACCATTCAGTCTTTCTGTTACTGTTGCCACCAATGCACCTGAGACAATCCTTCTGACCCCTTGACTCTCCAACCTCTGCCCCGTCATCAGTGCTCAGAAACAATCTTCAGTTGTTATTTGAATCACACACGACAGCCTGAGGATCAAACACCCTTGTTCCTGCTGGCAAATAATTCTATAATCAATTATGTTACCTACATACATTACTTTTAGGGGGAGAAATTTTAGCATCATTCTTCTCTGAAATAATTTATTTGCTTGGTTGCCCAGCAGAAATTAAGGAAATATTTCTTCCCTTTTGCCTTTTTCCTGGGAACAAAGGTCTGCAGTCCTCAGCTGTGATCACTCAGGGTACTGGTTGGGTCTTTATTTAAACAATAATGCACAAGAAGAACACAAAGACAGAGCTCCCTAGAGTCTAAACCATGTATTTTGTATCAAAAGGCAATTTGCTCTCACTTGAAAACAAGAAGCACAGCAAACACTGAGACAGAAGCTTTGTTCTACATTCAGACAATTACCCAGTTGATTAGTCTCTGTTTTGGGTGTTCTCCTGGGGGTGAACTCTCTCTTTAGTCAGAGATATTCCAAAGCTCAAAGGAAATAGGCAAAGCAACCAGTATGCCACTTCTTGCTACCACCACAAGAATGAAGAATGTTCTTAAACTCACCAGGAAACAAACATCCGAGGCAGCTGGAAATCACTTCTTTGCCACCACTCAGCTTTGCCACTGCCACCTTCTCCCTCCTTACAGAAGCCCAGCAGCACCTTTCCAAGCAGCACCTGCGTCAGGGCACACCAACGTCCCACAGGAGGAGCTGGTTCACTCTGACATCAGCCCAGGCTCAGGTGCTGGAATCAGCCCAGGGGCTGAGTCCCAGCTGGCAAATCTAGAATTACTTCCAGCCCAAGGGAAATGGGAGAGGAGTGTTTGGAAAGAGCTTGCAGAGAGAGCTTCCCAATGGTAGTAGCCCTCCTGTAAAGAAATAGAAATGCTGCCTGGGCTGAAGATCAATAAACAGTTCAGACTGCTTGGGGTGCATTGGAAGGATGGTTCTCTCCTTGTTCTGGACCAGGCTGAGCAGCACCCATTGTCTTGCTGGTAAGTAAAAGGAGTTTGCACCAATGAGACCATGGCTGTTGCTTTGCTGGGTGGAGAGAGATGTGATTGTCACTCACGTCCCACTGCATGGCTGCCTTCCAGCTGCCAAAGCCCTCCTACCACTGAGGCTTCTAAAGGGAGCATGGCTGGCTAGGTCACCCAGAAATAGCTCCTGGCCTCTCCTAGCAGTGCAAACCCCTCTTTAGAAGACTGTTCTGTCCATACTCTCTCTAGGCAGCAACTGCTGCCTGCCCCTCCCTCATCTATGGTGGGAAAAGCAACCTAGAGCTGGGTGTTCACAACAGGCCCCTACTCAGATAAAGGTTGAGACTTCACCATGAAGGCTGAATAGAACCTCCTGGCAAGACAGATCAATCCAGACAGTGTAGATCCCAGTGCTGGTCCCCTCAAGGGTGCACAGAAGCACATTGTGGCATTCATTGGCTATGCCATCTAACTAAAGCACAGCAAAAGGGCAAAGGGGAACTCTTCCATCATGAAAATCCACTTCAATTCTCACTTCAGGGCAGGGGTGTTAAGCCTGAAGATGGTCAAGGCTATAATCACTGGTACAGTCTAATGAGCTTTGCACCAAAACACACAATGCTGCTTCCACACAGACTTCAGGCAAGTGCTGATACAGGTACTGATTCTACAGTGCTCCCAGAGGTGATGTTGTCTTGTACTGATTGATCCAAGCCTGAAGGACTGGCTACATGACAGCACAGAATCCTGAGCCAAAAGTCCTTAGCAGCTTGATCTGGCTCCAGAGTTAGCCCTGATTTGAGCAGAGGATTGGACTAGATGACCTCCAACAGTTATTTCCAGTATATAGGCTGTGGTTCTGCCATGCCACTGCTTTTGAGACAGCATATCTGTGAAGCAACAACAGAAAGACTGCTTCTACATCAGATCTGGGACTGGGGTTTCAACAAGGCTTAACACCATTCTGGCAAAGGTTCTTGGTGAACCTCATAATCTATGAAATGCAAACACAGCAGAAACACATGGGACAAAGCCCCAAAATCCAGAGCAGGTTTGGGGCTTTATCCTTCATTTTGTCTGGGGCAAGGGTGTTCCTGATCAATGGATGTCTTTGCTCCTTTCCCACACAGAATCCCTCTTCAATAACTCCCTGTCACATTTTGCAACACTAAATATATGGAGCAACGTTGTACTAGAGTAATTTCCCAGATGCCCAGTCTCTGCAAACTTAACTTTGCATACAGATTACTGTATATGAAGTATGGTTGTGGTGTTTCTTTGATGATACAAGATGCTAAATCCGTTAGAATTATGAGGAACACTTTTCACACAACAGCTGACATTCACAGAATGTTAGAGGTTGGAAGGGGCCTTGAAAGATCATCGAGTCCAACCCCCCTGCCAAAGCAGGATCACCTAGGGCAGGTCACACAGGAAAGCATTCAGGAGGGTTTTGAAAGCCTCCAGGGAGGGAGACTTCACAACCTCTCTGGGAAGCCTCTTCCAGTGCTCCATCATCCTCACTGTAAAGAAGTGTCTCCTCGTGTTGACATGGAACCTCCTGTGTTCTGGCTTGTACCTGTTGTTCCTTGTCCTATCACTGGGCACCACCAAAAAGAGACGTGTACCTTCATCTTGAGACTCCCCCCTCAGATATTTATAGATGGTGGTAAGACCCCCCTCAGCCTTCCCTTCTCAAGACTAAACAGCAATACTCACATGAAACTGACCATAAGGAATACACAGTCAGAGTATGCAGTTCCCAAAGGATGTTACAGTGCACAAATGAATCACAGAGCGGCATCAGTATCATTCCACTAGAACAGCTGGCACAGCTGGCACACTTGTCTGGGTGGGATGCTGCTGACGACACTTTGTCAGTGATCCCTGCGCACTGCACACGGTGGAACAGGAGGGGGCGCTGTTAGCCACCTGGGCGTACTGCAGCAGTTTGTGGGGTGAGGCACACCGAGCAGAGCAGCGATGGTTGCAACCCGGGCAAAAGCTGTCAGCAAAAGAAACGCGGCGACCCAGACAGTGATGCCACGCAAACAGGTAGGTGTCCAGGCCCCTGGCTGCAGGGAGTGCCAAAGCCTTTCACTCGCCATGGAGGACTGCAGAGACAGCCCCTGTGCTAGCTGTGAGCAGAGCAATGATCTCCTCAGCTTCATGGCTGAGCTGCAAGAGGAGGTTGAAAAGCTGAGGACTGCCAAGGAGCGTGAGAGGGAGATAGGCTGGGGGAGCCAGGCTCTGCTCTCCCTGCAACAGAAATGGGATCACCCTCCAGATAGCAGCCAAGATTAAAGGGGCTCCTCTATCCTGCCCCTGTCAGGTGGAAGACAGAAGTTCAAATGCAAGGGGTGAGTGGAGGCGAGTTCATGGCCATGGCAGAAGGCAATCACCCTCCATGCCTACCTCATCTCCCCCCACCAGGTGCCGCTGAGAAACGGAACCTGCTGAAAGGCAGCCAGTCCAGTGGGGATGTGGACAACAGGCAAATGGTGAATGAGCCAATGAGGGGAGGAGCACTGCTGGATCTTATAATCCCTAACAAGGAGGGGCTGGTTGAAGCACTGAGAGTTGAGGGCAGCATTGGCTGCAGTGATCATGAGATGATGGAGTTCAGCACAGCCAACTTTGGCCTTTTCAAGCAATTGCGAGTAGAATAGAATAGAATAGAATAGAATAGAATAGAATAGAATAGAATAGAATAGAATAGAATAGAATAGAATAGAATAGAATAGAATAGAATAGAATAGACCTTTGAGATCATCATGTCCAACCTACCATCCAACACCATGTAATCAACTAAACCATGGCACCAAGCACCCCATCCAGTCTCTTCCTAAACACCTCCAGTGATGGTGACTCCACCACCTCCTCGGGCAGCCCATTCCAGTGGCTAACAACTCTCTCTGTGAAGAACTTTCTCCTCACCTCAAGTCTAAACTTCCCCTGGCACAGCTTGAGACTGTGTCCTCTTGTTCTGGTGCTGGTTGCCTGGGAGAAGAGACCAGCCCCTATCTGTCTACAACCTCCCTGCAGGTAGTTGTAGAGAACGATAAGGTCACCCCTGAGTCTCCTCTTCTCCAGGCTAAGCAAGCCCAGCTCCCTCAGCCTCTCCTTATAGGGCTGTGCTCCAAACCCCTCCCCAGTTTTGTTGCCCTTCTCTGGACACCTTCCAGCAAGTCAACATCTTTCCTAAACTGAGGGGCCCAGAACTGGACACAGGACTCAAGGTGCAGCCTAATCAGTGCTGAGTACAGGGGCAGAATGACCTCCCTGCTCCTGCTGGCCACACTGTTCCTGATAGAGGCCAGAATGCCACTGGCCTTCTTGGCCACCTGGGCACACTGCTGGCTCATATTCAGTCTACTATCAACCTGTACCCCCAGGTCCCTTTCTGCCTGGCTGATCTCCAGCCACTCTGACCCCAGCCTGTAGCACTGCATGGGGTTGTTGTGGTCAATGTGTGGAATCCGGCACTTAGATATTAAGTCTCATGCCCTTGGACTCTGCCCATCTGTCCAGCCTGTCAAGGTCCCTCTGCAGAGTTCTCTTACCCTTTAACAGATCAACTCCTGCCTCCAGCTTGGTGTCGTCTGCAAATTCACTGATGATGGACTCAGTCCCCTCTCCTAGGGAAATCCCATGGGACAGGGAACTAGAAGGTAAAGAGGCCCAAGATAGTTGGTTAACATTCAAGGACCACTTCTTCCAAGCTCAAGGTCAGAGCATCCCAATGGGTAGGAAATTAGGAAAGGGAGCCAGGAGACCCACATGGTTAAACAGGAAACTGCTGGGCAGACTTCAAGCAAAAGAAGAGTCTACAGATCATGGAAGGAGGGGCTGGCCACTTGGGAGAAGAATAAGACTGTTGTCAGAGGATGTAGGGAGGCAACTAGGAAAGCTAAGGCCTCCTTGAAATTAAACTTTGCAAGAAAGGTCAAGGACAACAGAAAGGGTTTCTTCAAATACAATGTAGACAAAACTAGCACCAGAGACAATGCAGGCTCACTGCTGAATGAGGTGGGTGCCCTAGAGACAGAGAGTAAAGAGAAGGCACAGCCAGTAAATGCCTTCTTTGTTTCTGTTTATACTGCTGGTGACTGTCCTCAGGAGCCCCATACCCCTGGGGCCCCAGAGCAAGTCAGAATAAAGGAGGAGTTTGCCTTGGTTGATGTGGACTGGGTTAGGGATCAGTTAGGGAATCTGGACATCCATAAATCCATGGGTCCTGATGGGATACACATGCAAGTGCTGAGGGAGCTGGCAGAAGCCATTGCTGGGCCACTTCCCATCATCTTTGGTAAGTCGTGGAGAACAGGAGAGGTGCCTGAGGACTGGAGGAAAGCCAATATCACTTCAGTCTTCAAAAAGGGCAAGAAGTAGGACCCAGGTAACTACAGACCAGTCAGCCTCACCTCCACCCATGGGAAGGTGATGGAGCAACTTATCCTCGGCATTGTCTCTAGGCACAAGAGGGTCATTAGGAGCAGTCAACATAGTTTTACCAAGGGAAAGTCATGTCTGACCAACCTGATAGCCTTTTAGAAGGATGTAACCAGGTGGATAGATGATGGTAGAGCAGTGGATGTGGTTTATCTTAATTTCAGTAAAGCATTTGACACCATCTCCCACAGCACCCTTGCAGCTAAACTGAGGAAGTGTGGTCTGGAGGGTCAGGTAGTGACATGGACTGTAAACTGGCTGAAGGGCAGAAGTCAAAGATATGTAGTCAATGGGACAGAGTCCAGTTGGAGACCTGTATCTAATGGAGTCCTTCAGGGGTCAGTACTGGGACCAGTACTGTTCAATATATTCATCAACATCCTGGATGAGGGCACAGAGTGCACTGTCAGCAAGTTTGCTGATGACTCGAAACTGGGAGGAGTGGCCGACACACCAGAGGGTTGTGCTGCCATTCAGTGAGACCTGGACAGGCTGGAGTGCTGGATAGGGAGAAACTGGATGTAATACAACAAGGACAAGTGTTGCATCTTGGAAAGAACAACCCCATGGACTAGTATAGGTTGGGGACTGACCTGCTGGAGAGCAACACAGAGAAGAAGGACCCGATGGATAGAAGGATGCCATGAGTCAGTGATGTGCTCTTGTGGCCAAGAAGGCCAATGGCATCCTGGGGTGTATTAGAAAGGGAATACTTAGTAGGTCGAGAGAGGTTCTCCTCCTCCTCTGCCCTGGTGAGGCTGCATCTCAAATATTGTGCCCAGCTCTGTGCCACTCAGTTCAAGAAGGACCTCAGGAAACTTCTTGAATGAGTCCACTGCAGAGCCACAAAGATGACGAAGGCAGTGGAACATCTCCCTTATGAGGAAAGGCTGAGGGAGCTGGGGCTCTGTAGCTTGGAGAAGAGAGGTGAGAGGTGACCTCATTAATGTCTAAATATGTGAAGGGCAAGTGTCACGAGCCAGGCGCTTCTCAGAGCTGTCCAATGATGGGACAAGGGGCAGTGGGTACAAGCTGGAACATAAGAGGTTCCACATGAACATAAGGAAAAGTGTTTTCACTGTGAGGGTGACAGAGCCCTGGAACACATTGTCCAGAGAGGCTGTGGAGATATTCAAAGTCTACCTGGATGTGTTCCTGTGTGACCTACTCTAGGTGATCCTGCTCTGGCAGGGGCGTTGGACTGGATGATCTTTCAAGGTCCCTTCTAGCCCCTAACATTCTGTGATTCTGTAACTGCAATATTAGATTTTTACCTCTATCTGTGTCTCTTCTGTGATTCCAAGGCACTGAAGCAGAAGGAAACCTTCTTCAAAGCAGGCATTACCTGGAGGCCATACCTGCCCTGCTAGGAGCCTTTTTAAGTGATAGGCACCCAATGACCTGTGGAAACCAGCACAAGGTGTACAGTTTTTTGCAAATCCCTGAGCAGTTTTACTAAGGAATGCAAATTCTCTCAATCAATTACCTTAATCACATTTTGTCAACAAGGCTTGCTAACTGTCCTGCCTCTTCTGCAAGCTTGCTGAGGAATGGTTTTCCTGACTCATGAAGCCAGCCTTGTGCTCTTGTGCTGTTTGCAGCCTTTTTCTATCAGCTGGGCTTGGCTCTTATGAATCAGTAGTCACCCAGACAGATGAATGTAATTTTCTGAGTTCCTGAAGGGAACCCATAGCAGCAGACAGCTCTGCTTTCTGCCTGGGCTGGAGAGGCAGAACCCTCCCACAATGTTCAGGAGTTTCTAGCAGACCCAGTCTTTCATTTTCTATGAATTACATTAATTATATCCATTCAGACAGGAAGAGTATGAGGATGTCCAGGTACTTCTGGGACTTACTCTGGAAGACCTCTGCCTAGCTGTTATTCTTTCCTGAAGAGCACGTAAGAATCATGAAGAACTCTGAAATAATGATCAGTGAGGGCACAGATGGAAATTCCCAAAGTAGAACATGTCAGAGTATTCATTATGCTACCTACTCAGGTAACCAGCTTGTCAAGGGGACCAACACTCAGGAGACATACTCCTCCTGGATTTAAACAAAGCATTTGGAACTGTGTCACGTGGGAAACAATTAGTAGCTGCAAGAAGTGCAAGCCAAGAATGGAAGCAGCTAAAGCGGAAATGACAAATGGGAAGTCATTGGCCTGGAGGGAGCTTACTGGTGGTGTTCCTCAAAGAACTGTCCTGGGACAAATTGAACACGATTGCTTGGCACAAAAGCAGCAGCACACTAATGAAATGTTCTGGTTAAACGACTTGGGAGGCAATGTCTGTGCAGAAGAACAGCTGGAATGGCAGCTATGGGGCAAACTTTAACTGTGCTGAGTGCCATGAAGAGTAGCCACAAGAGCTTTTGCTATGAATCAAAAGCTTGCCAGCTGAAAACAGCTAGGAGGAGTTCTGAGACATTAGTAGGATTGCCAGACTTCATGTCTGGGAATTGCTCCCTTAGATCCTCACAGTTGCCTACAGGCTCCTTTATTTAGTGGGGTTTTGATCCAGAGGCAGAGAGAGGCAGACAGGGAGCAGGCAGCAGAGGCTACAGAATCACAGCAACCATGTTAAAGACACACAGAACATGCAGGGGGAAGTCACACCCCACAAGTTTTTAATGTGGGATTTTGCACTGAACTATGAGAAATTCTTTGTTACATGGAGCATCCAGCAAGCCTGTGTTAACCACTCACAGGGTGACCATAAGAAGGACCAGGGGAATGGAGCTTGCTTCAGAGGAAGCTACAAGCAGACAGTGAAGATTCTGTTACTAGATTACCTGCTTTCCAGGCTTCAGAGGACTCCTAATGGTGCTGTTCAGCCAGCAATGGCACAACTTAGAGTTCTTGTATGAACCTTCCTTGTATCTGTAGCCAGGAGGAGATCTGGGTCTAGAGCTGGCCTGCCACAACCACTGGCACACCAAAAGTCACAGATAATAGACTAGGGAGCAAATGCTTCTGGTTAATATCCACAGTGGTTTCTCTTCATCCAGGCTGGAAGAATAAATGCATTCCTAAACTGCCTGAGCCATCCAGCTTTGGGAGTGAATGGGTGGCTGAGGAGGACTCCTCCTACAGGAGTTTCTGCTGGAGCAATGGGAGTACCTTCCTCCTCTGTCCTGATTGGTATTGCTGATACTCACTGTAGTGAAATACAGGAAGAAGTTGATAACAAAGAGGGCACCATTCCCTGCCTCCTGGGGCCTGAAAGGTACTTTTCAGCATGAGGTCCCTTCCAACCCACCTTATTCTACGGTTTCTGACCTCTCAAGGTAGGGTAGAGTGAAGGATAGTTATACAATTTCTCCTTAGATGCCCTCCTCTCCTGATAGCCTTTGTCCTGACTAGCAACTTTCTTTAGAAATGCTTACCTCTGATCTGCTGAGGAGAAACAGAGGGTCAGAGGTATCCCAGTTTGCTCTGTGAGCAGCAGAGCCTATGAAGGCTGTATTCCAATGGATTCATGTCTTATGGCACTCATGCTCCTGCCCCCTCAACTGCCCAGTATGCTCTGTCTCCTCTTCATATCCACCACCTCACCTCCAAAATGTTCCTCCAGAGTCTCCCTGCAGTATCTCCAATTCTTCCTCACCTCCTTTAACTGCCACCCAGCCTCCCCTGCTCAGTACTTGTAGGTCACCTGGAAGAGCTTTAGCTACATTTTTTGGCATGCAAAGGTCAGAAGGGAGGATCCAGGGTTACAGAAGACAAAGGAAGTGGCAAATTAACATACAGAAGACTGCTGAGGCACCCAGGCCAGTAAGAAAATCTGACCAGTTTCTGCTTTTGTGTGTGTGTGCGTGTGTGTGTGTGCGTGTGTGTGTGCAACTGTAGGAACATTCATATTGGGTTGCAGTACTTACATGTAGAAGTTGGCACTCTGATTTGGAGACGTTCTAAAAGACCATTCATGTTGTGAAAACCAGGTGAGTTCTCTGTTTGCTTCCCCAGACATAAAATTCCATACTCAGAGCATAAGATTTCAGCAAACTACTGGGAAATCTCAAGAATTGCTACCTTTTGGAACAGATTCTTTGAAACATTTTAAGTTCCTTGGAACCAAAATATCTGGTTCCCACAACAATACAGACTTACTTTTCTTAACCACGAAGAAAACTTCTCAGATAGGAACCAATTCTAGAGCATCAAAACCCCCCACCCACAAATTTACCTTTATCATACCTTGCAAAGGAGGAGAGTACTATTATTGCTGTTTTTTGGCTGGAATCACAGAATGTTAGGGCTTAGAAAGGACTTTGAAAGGTCATCAAGTCCAGCCCTCCTGCTAGAGCAGGACCACCTAGGGCAGGTCACACAGGAACGCATCCTGGTGGGTTTTGGATGTCTCTAGTGAATGAGACTCCACAACCTCTCAGGGTAGCCTAGGAACCGAAGCTCAAAGGCTACCTGCTGCCAGACAAAAGTGTGGTGCGAGAGAAAGTTGACCACAACAGTCCTAGTTTCCAAGCCCATGTGTTTCAGACTTTGTTTTTTGCTTGCAAGGACCACACAATCTGCACTGATCACAGGCTGCTGCGTGAAAATGAGAGCTTCACTATGCCTTAACCTGCACTTCGGTTTTGCTTTCTCCTGCTGTACACTGTCCAGCTGGGAGCAGTGGTTATGTGCTGCAGCACATTCTCTGAAGCTGGAAAATAATTTCCTTTCCCTAGCAAACAGACTCTTTGAGCTGCCTGGCACCACAGAAAAAGCCAGTGCAGCTTTTCCTCTACTGCTGTGTCTGCATGTTAGCATGAAGAAGGTCAGTAGGAGTGTACACAATACTGAGAAACTGAGTGGTTAATTATTGCTAGACTGCAAGAAGGGAAAATACATTATTTATTTTGGTTCAGAAAACTGCAAATCAGGAGAATTGTATCTGTTTTTTCTGGACTGTTCCACTGGAAGGGTGTATGTACAGTAAAATTTGCAATAATCACTAGAGGGTATTCAATGTGGTTTGAGTATTCGATGGGAGAGGAATCCCATCTCATCAGTGGGAGCAATCTCAATAAACAAAGTACAATATTCGGCAATAAAAATCCCAATAAAAATCATCTGGCAGTTTTGCCATATCATTGGCCACATTTGCTCCTCCTGAGGTTTTTGGTGCATCAACAGCCTATAGTGCTTCACTGGACAGATGGGCAGAGTCCAATGGGATGGCATTTAACAAGTCCAAGTGCCGAGTGCTGCACTTTGGCTATGGCAATCCCATGCAGAGCTACAGGCTGGGGTCAGACTGGCTGGAGAGCTCCCAAACAGAAAGGGACCTGGGGGTGCTGATCAACAGCCACCTGAATATGAGCCAGCAGTGTGCCCAGGTGGCCAAGAGGGCCAATGGCATCCTGGCCTGCATTAGGAATAGTGTGGCCAGCAGGGAAAGTCATTGTGCCCCTGTACTCTGCCTTGGTTAGGCTGCACCTTGAGTACTGTGTCCAGTTCTGGGCCCCTCAGTTTAAGAAGGACATTGAAACACTTGAATGTGTCCAGAGAAGGGCAACAAGGCTGGGGAGAGGCCTTGAGCACAAGCCCTATGAGGAGAGGCTGAGGGAGCTGGGATTATTTAGCCTGGAGAAGAGGAGGCTCAGGGGTGACCTCATTGCCCTCTACAACTACCTGAAAGGTGGTTGTAGCCAGGAAGGGGTTGGTCTCTTCTCCCAGGCAACCAGCACCAGAACACCAGGACACAGTCTCAAGCTGTGCCAGGGGAGGTTTAGACTCGAGGTGAGGAGGAAGTTCTTCACCGAGCGAGTCGTTCATCATTGGAATGTGCTGCCCAGGGAGGTGGTGGAGTCACCATCCCTGGAGGCGTTCAAGAGGGGATTGGACGTGGCACTTGGTGCCATGGTCTAGTCATGAGGTCTGTGTTGATAGGTTGGACTCAATGATCCTTGAGGTCATTTCCAACCTTAGTGATACTGTGATACTGTGAAAGCCAAGCTGCCTTTAGACCCAAGTGACAGATTTGCTCTTCATGGCAAAAGTTTTAACCGTTTCCAAACTTACCATCAGGCATGAATTGAGGACATCCAGATGTTTCTGTTGGGGTGTCAAAGCACTGCTTAAAACTTTTCTCCAGTCCTCCCAAATCATAGAATCACAGAATGGTTTGGGTTGGAAGGGACCTTAAAAATAATCTAGTCCCAAATCTCCTGCCATGGGCAGGGATACCTTCCACTGGCCCAGGTTACTCCAGGCCCCATGCAATCTGGCTTTGAACGCTTGCAGGCTTGGAGCTTCCACAGCTTCTCTAAGCAACCTGTGCCTCACATCCCCCTCACCCACCCCACCCCAAGAAAAAGCTAATGTTACATTTTCTGTTCATATTCCAGCTAGAATAAATAAGCAAAATGTAACTGTTTCTAAGCATCCTAAGGAGGCATTAGCATCAAATGATTTGTCCCAACTTTTCTACCAGAACAGGTAGACCAAAACTAGCACATGGGTTCTTCTGCAAAAAGCAGACTAGTCCCTCCCAGGTGCTAATAACTACATAAAATTATCCATCATCATGAACACATCTAACATCTTTCTGTGATTGTGTTGAAAAAAACAATACCTGTTGCAGGCTACAAAGGTAACTAAAACTCTCACTTCCAGAGCAAGGTAAGGAAAAAGTCCTGAGGAGCACAATTTGCTATACTCAACTTCACCTGTTAATGGGTAGCTGGGAGAAGGGGAGACTTATGTCCAGCATCCACTAGCAGGAGAAAGCATTGTCACAAAGCCCAGAAAGGCAGCTGCAGGATTAGGACTTCCCACATGAGTCTTGAGTGAGCCTCCAGGCAACCAGCAAATGCCAGAGCAATCACAGAAAATTCCAGTGCAAGATCTGGAGAATGGTTGCAGTGTGAACCTCGGAGATTTAACAGACAGGACACCAGAGAGCTGAAGCAGACATTCACTATCCCAGCACTGTAAAGGCATGGCCAAGCAGCCTGCTTTGATAGGTGGAACACAGCAAGTGAGAAGTGGTGACCATTACAGCCACTGCAGACTGTTTTCAGACTCGCTTCAGTGGTGTCCAACAGATGTGCACTGCTGCCAATTCTGTACAGGCAGTTCCAAAACTTACCAACCCTTTTCTTTCCACGGGAATGAACCAGAGGTCATAACCAGCAGACATGTACAGCTCCAGAAACGCTAAATAACTGAGTTAACATACTCAGGTGCTTTGCAACAGGTTAAGTAGAACAAAGGCAAAAGGCTCAGCACCTGCCAGCAACAGCCACTGTTCTGAAGCCACCTAAGGCTTACTGAAGCAAGATCCAGGCTCAGCAAACTGCTCAGCTTCACACAGTGAAGCAGTAGCAGAGGTTGTCTTACCTCCTAACTCCACAATGAGTAATTTGATATCCTCTGAGTGGTTTGAAACTGTTCCACCCTACCACCATGGATGTTATTTAAACACTTGTGTCACCAAGTGACAAATGCAGCAGTACTGAACAACGCCCATCTTCTCCTAAAACTCTTGATTTTGCAGCTAGTCAGTCACAGCTGGAGCATCTGCACTAAGCAATGCTGTTTCCAGTGGAAGGGGGGTTTAGAGGAAACAGCTTTGCTGAAACTTGTCTGATGCATCATTATGTTTGGTTTGAGAAAACAAAAACCCCCAAACCCAGGCTCCCTCATTTCTGCAGTCTTCTGGGAAAAAAAAAAGGTTTAAGTGATAAACCCCTTTTTGTTCTTCAGTTTAATTGAGCCTTCTTTTCCTGGAAAACACTAAATGAGCTTTGTGACAGTGTTGCTCTCTGCTGTGTAGGGGAACTTCTGTCAGCATCCCTGCAGCAAAGAGGAGTTCACTGTGTCTTCAGCCAGCACCTGAAATCATAGTTTCATAGTTTCACTCAGGGTTGGAAGGGACCACAAGGATCATCCAGTTCCAACCCCCCTGCCATGGGCAGGGACACCCCACACTAGATCAGGCTGGACAGAGCCTCATCCAGCCTGGGCTTAAACACCCCCAGGGATGGGGCCTCGACCACCTCCCTGGACAACCCATTCCAGGGTTTCACCACTCTCATGGTGAAGAACCTCCTCCTCACATCTAGCCTGAATCTCCCCACCTCCAGCTTCATTCCATTCCCCCTAGTCCTATCACTACCTGAGATCCTGAGAAGTCCTTCCCCAGCCTTCCTGTAGGCCCCCTTCAGATACTGGAAGGCCACAATTAGGTCTCCTCGGAGCCTTCTCTTCTGCAGACTGAACAGCCCCAACTCCTTCAGTCTGTCCTCATAGGAGAGGTGCTCCAGCCCTCTGATCATCCTTGTGGCCCTTCTCTGGACACGTTCCAGCACCTCCACATCCCTCTTATAATAGGGGCTCCAGAACTGGACACAGTACTCCAGGTGGGGTCTCACCAGGGCTGAGTAGAGGGGGAGGATCATCTCCCTCGACCTGCTAGCCACACTTCTCCTGGGCTGCCTCAGGAGAAGTGTGGCTAGCAGGTCGAGGGAGGTGATCCTCCCCCTCTACTCAGCCCTGGTGAGACCCAAGAACTCCAAGGAATCAAATATGGTCACATTTTCCCAGCAATCACACCCCAAAAGTTGTCATGCTTGCAGTGATAACAGGTGACAAGGTGATGGTTTGGAAAAGAATGCTGTGAACTGCTGGGCTTCTGTCTACCTGCTTAATGATGCTGTGGTGGCTTAATGAAGCTGTGGTGCCCTCAACACAGGAGAGGGTCCAGAGGAGGGTCACAAAAATGATCAGGGGCTGGAGCACCTCTGCTACAGCAGGCTGAGGTAGCTGGGGTTGTTCAGCCTGGAGAAGAGAAGGCTCTGGGGAGACCTAATGGCAGCCTTCCGGTACCTGAAGGGGGCCTACAAGAAGGATGAGAGACACTGTTTACAATGACCTGCAGTGACAGGATGAGGGACAATGGTTTGAAATTAGTGAAAAGCACATTTAGACTGGAGGTTAGGAAATGGTTCTTTACAATGAGGGTAGTTGAGAACTGGAACAGGTTGCCTGGGGAGGTGGTTGAGGCCCCATCCCTGGAGATGTTCAAGGTGAGGCTCAGTGGAGCTCTGGGTGACCTGATCTAGCTGAGGATGTTCCTTCTCACTGCAGGGGAGCTGGACCAGATGACCTGTCGAGGTCCCTTCCAACCAGAGTCATTCTATGATTCCGGGGGGGGGGGGGGGACGACAACGGGGAATCCAACCAGCATCTGCCGACTTTGGAGTCAGTGTGCAGGCATCCTTTAAACAGTTGTGCACCACAAAGCTGCCTGGTGCGAATGGACCTGGGGGTGCTTGCTAGCAGCTGGCTAAATACGAAACAGCAGCGTCCCCAGGTGGCCAAGGCGGCCAACAGCAGCCTGGCCTGGATCAGCAATAGTGTGGCCAGCAGACACAGGGCAGTGACCATCCTCGGTACTGGTGAGGCCACCCCTTGAGTGCTGTGTTCAGTTTTGGACCCTCACTGCAGGAAAGACATTGAGGTGCTAGAGCCGGTTCTAATGATCCTTGCTCACCATGTCAAAGTACTCTTTAACAGATTCTTTAAAGCATCAATTCAGGAGGATGATAAAGGGACTTAAACATCTCTCCTTTTAAGAAAGACTGAGAGACCTGGGGCTGTTTAGCCTGGAGAAGAGAAGGCTGAGAGGGGATTCTATTAATCTCTATAAATATCTGAGGGATGGGTGTCAAGATGAAGGTGCCAGTCTCTTTCCAGTGGTGCCCAGTAATAGGACAAGGAATAACAGGTACAAGCTGGAACACAGGAAGTTCCACCTCAATATGAGGAGAAACTTCTTTACAGTGGGTGACAGAGCATTGGAACAGGCTGCCCAGGGAGGTTGTGGAGTCTCCTGCTCTGGTGACTTTCAAAACCCACCTGGATACGTTCCTGTGTGACCTGCCCTAAGTGATCCTGCTTTGGCAGGGGGTTGGACTCGATCTTTCAAGGTCCCTTCCCATTCCTAACATTCTGTGATCTGGTTTTCTACCCCAACATTTGCTGTTAACCTCCTGTATCGGGTGTACTAGGCAAAGTTTTGGCATCGAGGAAGGTAGGGTGCAGGAGTTCCCTCATGTCAGCTACGGAGTTCCCACTGCATCTGCAAAGGACCCGCTGCAAGACACAGCTCAGACCAGCAGCCATATAGGTGAAACCTTTGTGAAAACACTAGACAAGCAGAGGAATGAGGACAGAAAGGTGAGAAATAGCAGTGTGAACACGAAAGTCAGAAAAGAAGGTGGGGAAGGAGGTGATCTAGGCACTAGAGTGGATACTCCCCAGCAGCCCATGGAGAAGACAACAGTGGAGAAAATATGTACACCGTGGCCTGGGCAGGAGGCCACAGCACAGCATCTGGGCATTTCCTGAAGGAGCCACAGCTCATAAAGAGCCCACACAAGGGAGCAGGGAAAAAATGTGAGAAGGAAGGAGCAGAACTGCCACAAACTGACAGCAACCTCCATTCAGCACTCAGGAGGCTAGAGGGGGAGGAAATAGTCAGGAGTGCAGCTGATGCTGGAAAAGGGGAAACACTGGGAAGGTGTTATTTTTGTTTCTCACTACACAAAGCCATTTTAATTGGCAATAAACTGGATTAATCTTCCCCAAACTGAGTCTGCTTTCCCTGCCACAATAACTGGTAAGCCACCTCTCTGCATTTATCCAGACCCACCAGCTTTATTGTCCTGTTTTCTCCCCTGACTCGAGGAAGAGAACGGCTGTGGGCAGCTGGCCAAGGATAAGCCACCACACCTATTTGCAAAACACATAGGAAAAGTATGCTTTGATTCAAGAGGAAGACATTTTAATGTACAGATTCCCACTCACTGTTCTATTTCCTGCACTAATGTCTCTCAGTATATGCTCCTATCATATTTTCAAACTAAAACCAGAAAATGTTATTCTCAGACTTGGGAAGGAAAGCTGCACCAGGGGGAGTTTAGGCTCGAAGTGAGGAGAAAATTCTTCCCTGAGAGAGTTGTTAGCCACTGGAATGTGCTGCCCAGGGAGGTGGTGGAGTCACCATCCCTGGAGGTGCTCAAGAGGGGATTGGACGTGGCCCTTGGTGCCATGATTTAGTAATGAGGTCTGTGGTGACAGGTTGGACTTGATGATCTTTGAGGTCTCTTCCAACCTTGGTGATTCTGTGATAACACTAATATTCTGTGACACTGCAGAGATCTGAATGATTTGTTCTATTCATAATTTCCCCACAGTTGTTTATACATTAATGAAAAATATAAATCATACTTTCTCTTCCCCTTTCTCAATAAATATTTCACTTCTGAACTCAAGAATCATTCAGCTCTCTTAACAGGCTTAGCATCCTCTGTCAAAATAAGAGTATTTCTATCTCCTGGGATTACAACCAGCAGCCTTTGCTGCCCCTCATGTCCCCACACAGCACATTCAGAATTCTGCTCCAGTGGCACCCAAAAACACACTTCAGTGAAAGAAGAGACAGATGAAGACATCACAGAATGAATCACACTGGATCTGCTGGAGAGAGTCTAACAAAGAGCTACAAGGATGGTGAAGGGACTTGAACATCTCTCCTATGAAGAAAGACTGAGAGAATTGGGACTGTCTAGTACAGATAAAGAAGGCTGAGAGAGGATCTTATTAATGTCTATAAATATCTGAGGGATGGGTGTGAAGAGGAAGGGGCAGGATCTTTTCAGTGGTACCTGGTAATAGGACAAGGAATAATGAATATAAAGCTAGAACACAGGAAGTTCCACCTCAACATAAGGAGAAACTTCGTTACTGTGAGGGTGACAGAACATTGGAACAGGCTGCCCAGAGAGGTTGTGAAGTTTCCTTCTCTAGAGACTGACAAAGCCAGCCTGGATGTGTTCTTGTGCAGCCAGCCCTAGGTGATCCTGCTTTGGCAGGAGGGGTTGGACCCAATGACCTCTGGAGGTCCCTTCCAACCCCTACAGTTCTGTGATCCTGTAGTGGTAGGGGTTGGAAGGGAACTCTGGAGATCACCAAGTCCAAACCCCCCTGACAGAGGAGGATCACCACCCATCACAGTATCACTAAGGTTGGAAGAGAACTCATAGACCATCGAGTCCAACCTGTCATCACAGACCTCATGACTAGACCATGGCACCAAGTGCCATGTCCAGTCCCCTCTTGAACACCTCCAGGGATGGTGACTCCACCACCTCCCTGGGCAGCACATTCCAATGACCAATGACTCTCTCGGGAAGAACTTTCTCCTCACCTAGAGCCTAAACTCCCCCTGGTGCAGCTTGAGACTGTGTCCCCTTGTTCTGGTGCTGGTTGCCTGGGAGAAGAGACCAGCCCCTTCCTGGCTACAACCACCCTTCAGGTAGTTGTAGAGAGCAATGAGGTCACCCCTGAGCCTCCTCTCCTCCAGGCTAAACAATCCCAGCTCCCTCAGCCTCTCCTCATAGGGCTTGTGCTCAAGGCCTCTCCCCAGCCTTGTTGCCCTTCTCTGGACAACTAAACCATGGCACCATGTGCCCCATTCAGTCTCTTCCTAAACACCTCCAGTGATGGTGACTCCACCACCGCCCCAGGCAGCCCACTCCAATGGCCAATCACCCTTTCTGTGAAGAACTTCTTCCCAACATCCAGCCTAAACCTCCCCTAGTGCAGCTTAAGAAGGTGTCCTCCCAATCTGCCATCTTCAGCTTTGCTCTGCAAGACAACCAGCCACCAACATTACTGAATTCTAAATGGACCTGAGCACACTTCTGTCTCTACAAATGAAAGGTGAGAACACCGGCAGTTCATAATTAGACTGATGGAGAAAAGGAAATCAAAACACTGGTCTGCTGCTCCAGCCTTGTGCATGAAATAATGACAGAGACTAACAGTTTCTGCACTGAACTCACAGCTCTGCTTAAGCTTGCAAAAATACTTAGAAAGATACTTCAGATAAGTAGAACTGCACCTTGCACTTGCATTTGTCTAGATTTCACTCCTCACTGGTGGATCTTCTAAAATTCTCAGCAGCAGCTAAATTGAGATGAAAACATTAAACTAGGAAGAACTGGTTATCAGTTAGCTGCATCCTGGATAAATGAGCCAACCCAGCCCTCTTTAGTGTTTTAATAAACAGGCAGGTTTACCAGACTTAGGTTTTCTAACAAGCCTCCCACTGCTCTTCAGCATTTCCCCACTTTCCTGGAAAGCAGGTCCTGCACTGATGGCTTCACTGACACGGCAGGACATGGCACCCATCCTGTTTGGTTTTCCCCTGCTGCTGCTATTAGGCGTTTCTGAAATAGGAACGCGTTTTGCATACCCAGACAGAACTGTTTAATCAAGACAAGCACCCTCCTGTCTTTAAGCAAGAAATGCCAGCTTTGCATAGCAAACATCCAGCTGCACCGCCCCTGAAATGATGAACTACCGAGGGCAGGCTGCCACGCTTCAATTTTACTCTCATCGTATGTCTGTCTATGCCTCCTCTGGCAGCAGCAAGGATAAAAAGCTGTTAGCTATTCCTGTACATGGGGTGGATTTCTGCCTTACCTCTCCACCGTGAGGCTGGAAGTATCCACAGTCCTGCCGCAGCTCAGGAGGCAGCCGCGGCAGTGCCCCTGGCTCAAGGGGACGAGGTGCCCCAAGTTTCGGCTTTGTAGACCCCAAAAGGACCCAGCACGGAAGCGACGGGACGAGGCCAATACAGGGGGGAGACGGGGGCCCAAAAGGGCAGGATGAGGCCCTGCCTGTACCAGGGCAGCGCGGGGACTCATCAGCACCAGGGAGCAGCATTGCCCGGGGAGGGCCACAGGGACCCTCCCGCGCCATCAGCCCCGCTGCAGGGGCTGCGGCAGCCGCGCTGGGGCTGTCTGGGCACCCGAGCCGGCTCCAGGTCCCGCAGCCGCTCCTGCCGCGGTGCTGTCCCCCGGGGCGTTACAGCCCGGGGTCCAGCTCATCACCGCTCCGGCTCCTCGGCCGCGCTCACGCTGTGCTCTACAGCTTGAGACCGAGTCCTGCCCGAGTCCTGCCCGGCGGAGGGCAGACGGATGAGCATCCCCGCAACCCTGTAACATGCGAGGGTAGCCCCGCCAGGGCGCCACCCTCTGCCGTCTTGCAGGGCCTCTGCCATGCCGCTTCTCCTCACCCTGAGCTCGGCCCCGCACCTGCCTCTCAGGGCAGCGAGACCCGAGAAGAGGGAGACCGCTGTCCGAGCAGTATCTGTGCCCCTCGCCCATCGCTGCTGCCCCGGTCAGCCTGCCCTTAGCAATGCCCATAGCCCCGCAATGTCCCTATGCCGTCCAGGGCAGATTCTTGCCCCGGGGGTGCACCTGCCCGTGCCACGGCCCCCGGGTTGGGCGAGCTGCCCGCGCAGGGATCTCCCCGTCGCGGACTGACGGCGGCGACAAGCACCTGCAGGATGCCGCCGCTGCCGGCGGGCTCAACCCCGTGGGGTACGAGACGCTCCTGCGCCAAGCGATGCCGGGGCGGAGGAAGGCACCGCTCCACCCCCCGGTGTCCCCCGCCCCGGTAACTGTCCTCTCTGCTCGCAGGCGCTCACATCACTGGCAGAGGGAAGAAACAAAGGGCTGGAGTCGCCGCTGCCTCTGCCGTCGCAGCCAAGCGAGTATCCCAGCTCCCACCCGGTGCCCGCCCGCAGCCAGCCCAGCCCCCGACACAGAAGAGCTCACGGTACCACCACTCTCAGATGCACGAACAGCGCCGCTTGCTCCTCCACTGACACCAGAAGCATCCCACGGGACCACCCACAAGGGTGGCACAAAATACTGCCATTCTGTGTCCTTGCCACCCTCACAGGGCCAGGACTCACGTGCCCTCCCGAATGCTTCCCTGCCCCAGTGCTCGGCCCAGACTTGTCTTCCTGCTGAGGGGAAGCAGTTTGGTGCCAGTCCATGCCAGGCTCTCTCCCACACAGAGCTGGGCTGAGCTCCCACTCATGCACCCCTCCAGCCACACTGCACTAAGGCATTTCCTCACTGCACCCAGAGCTGTACCGATGGACCACTTCACACATAGGGCCCAAAGCAAGCTCCCCCCAGCACATGCTGAACTCTTCCCTCCTTACTCTCCCTCCACCTCAGCGGCAGCCTCCACTCCCTCCACTCCCTCATCTGCCTGCCCCATCCTGCAGCATCAGGACCAACACTGACTGCATGGGAGCCAGCCCGGTCTGAGCAGGCCTGGCATAGCGACTGCAGTGCCAGCTCTCCTGCAGCATCTGGCTTTGCTGCCCTGCCTGTGCCAGCCATGCTGGGCTCCACTCCTGCCCTCCTGCTTCACCCGGCCTTTATTAGCTGGCTCATAAAGGACCAACACCAGTCACACTACAGTGGGGCGGAGAACCCTCTATAAGCTCAGCACCCAGCCCTGCTCACACCCAGCCCATCCAGGGCCCTGCACAGCGCCCCCAAGAGCAGGACTCACCTTCCTGCAGCTCGGAGAGCACAAAGAGCCTGACGCGGCTGGGAACACGCTGGCTCTGCCCAGCTGGGCAGGCACAGGGCTCTTTATTTGTGTGCCGCAGGCTCAGGAGGCATATTTACAGTCCTGTCTTCACCAGGAGCCTGAACCCGCACCCAGGTCTGGGGAGGGCAGGGACTGCCTGCAGTGAGGAGCTGCCATTGGTGGGCTCCGGTCTACATAGAAGAGTGGGGTCAGCTCCCTAGGCCAGGTCTAAAGAAGGGATGAGGGGAGAGGGCTCCTTGTGCCACAAAGTGGAGGTGGGGGATCAGCAGGGCTGCTGTGCTGGCGCTGGGCTCTCTCCAGACACGGCATGGAATGGGATGGTGCAGCCCCCATCTCTCGCCGTGCCCACCTCTTCACAGCGGGTTTGCCGAGGAGGCTGCCAGCCGCTTCCCAATGTAGATCCTGGATTGGAGAGAGTGAGCATCAGGCCCCTACACAGGCACAGCCTGCAGGGCCTCTGCAAGCCACGGTGAGGGCAGAGGACAGCAGCCATGGGACTCATCAGGGCTGCTCAAGAAACGGTGCAGAACAGCATCAAGGATGAGCAATCTCAGCCCAGAGGCATTCCCCCACCCTACAGTTTCCCATGATGGGGATCTGGCTCAGGACAGGCAGAGCCCCTTGCAGAGCCCCAGACTGCAGACATCCAACAGCATGGGGCACACCCTGACATCATGCAAGGGGTCTGCTCTGGCAAAGGGTCCACAGGTTAGGCCCAAAGAAACTCACCCCAGCCCCAGGGTCAGCAGGTGGCTGAGCAGCAGCGAGGGGATGAAGAGCAGCAACAACTCTGAACTGAATAGCCTCTTCTTCCTCCCTACCACACTTCCCTGCAGGTTCCACAGCACCGGCTGGGGGGGGCACACAAAGGCAAACTCCCTGGGAAAAGGCCACGGTTAACGGGGGCACGAGGGAAGGGGCAGAGCACAGCAGGAGGGGAGAGGGACAGCAGAGCATGGTGGGCAGAGACACAGGCCTTACTTTGGAGATAGGCGCTGAGGGTGGCGGGCACAGGCCCAGCCGAGGGATGCTAGCAGGCGTCGCTCCCTCCGCTTGGCTTCCTCTGGCACATCCTGCTGGAAGAAGGCATCAGGTAGGCATATCCAGCACAGCACAACATGGCGCAGGGTGGGGGCAGCTCCCATACCTGGTGGGTGGGAGGGCAGCACAACTGGGGCTGGCCGCAGGACGGGAGCAACTCAGTCTGCCCAGGCAGCTCACTCGCCTGGCTGACTCCAGTGTCGTCCCAGGCTGGGGAGCCTAGCGCCAGCAGGGCACTGCAAATACAACCCCTGGGTCACAGCTTGCAGGGCCTGATACCCACCCTACCCAGGCAGCACTGGCTGTGCCCAGTGGTCCTCGGGACTCACCCATCACTGCTTTCTGTGTCCAGCTGGGCCTCCAGCAGCATCTGCTCCACGTCGGAGTGGCAGGAGGAGAACTGCGAGGGCTCCAGGCACGCAGGGCTACACCGCAGCTCCACCCAGGAGCCTGAGGAGCTATCAGCTCAGCACCAACCTGGCCCCCACGCTGCCCACCCACTCGACCCAGGCCCACCAGCACCTCCATCCAAGTGGCCTCCTTGGTTTGCCTTCTTCCAGGCAGGAGCACTCCCTGGTGCACCCTGCAAACACAGCCCGCTGCCCCGGGCTGCTCCTCGGAATGCCCCTCCTATAGGACGCCCACATGCCCCGACCCCCATGGGGGCACTTTTGCCCGCCTGGCCCAGCCCCATCGACAGCCCCGCATCGGTGCACATTAGCCCCCACCGGGTCCTCACCAGCCCATTCATCCCCCGGGACCCCACTGATCAGCCCACCCGGGGCACACTGACCTGTCGCCCCCCGGTGCACGCCAGCCCACCCAGGACCCATTGACCCAGGTCCCCCTGTGTTCGCCCGCCCATTCACACACACACCTCCCCCCCGCCCGAGTCCCGGTCACCCCACGGACCGTCGTCGCCGGCGCACGCCATGGTCTTGCGGGGCAGCCGCGCTCAGCCCCCGCCAGCCCCATGTAAATAAAGTCACCGGCACCGGCGGCCCGCCTCTTAAAAGGGCCGCGGTTGCGACCTGTGGGGCCCACGGGGCGGCTCGCCCGGCACAGGACGCGCCAGCCCCGCGGCGCGGCCGCTTTAAGCGGCGCCTACGTGCGGGGCGCGAGCGGCCGACGATGGCGGCGCGTGCGAAGCCGCACGGAGCCAGCAGGGCCCTGCCCTCCGCCCCACCCGGTGCCCGCCCCCGGTACCCGCCCCCCCAGTGCCCGCAGAGCCGAGCCGCGCCAGATGCTGCCGCCGTTTATTGCCGCCGCCAGGAGGCGCCCCGCCCCGCTCGGTCCCGTCCCCTCCGCGCGGGGCTCAGGCAGCCCGGTCCCGGTCCCGGTCCCGGTCCCACCGCGTCCCGCCTGCTCAGGGGCTGTCGCCGACACGCGCCGCGCCGTGCTTCTCCGTGAAGCGCCTGCGGGAGAGAACGCCGTCAGGCCCCGGTACCGGACCCCACCTCGTTAAGGAGCTGCAGTTCGGCCCAAGCCCCGGCTCCCGAACCCAGGGCAGTGTGGTAGGGCCACTCGCGACGGCCCCACACCCCGAGACCAGCGTGGCTGGACCATCCGCCGACGGTCCCACACCCCGCTGGAACCCTTCTCTCGAAGATCCCCACCCTGCAGTCTCAGAACGGGGACAGAAGGGCCGTCACATGCCACCAGGGTACCCACAGGGAGGGATTTCCACCCTCTCCTCTCTTCTGGTGGCCATACTATGCCCACGGACTCAGCAAGAGTCCTCAGCTACCTGCATGCTGGTGGGCATGCAGCATGCTGGTGACAGCAGCCCAGCATCCCCTGGGCTTCAGGGCTCTCCAAGATGCAATTCTTCTGCCCTTGAACCATCTTGCCACAAGCAGACCCACTTGGTGATCAAACACTGCCCACAGTCACCAGGGGCCGGACCTTCAGAAATGGGCACTTCAGGTTTGCCAGCCACAGACATTGTCTACTTCCAGCAGCAGGAAGCAGCTGATGTGATGTCAAAAGCCATAGGACCCCAAAAGTTCAGCTGATCCCTGGGTCTCCACAACCTCCGTGAAGCGCCTGTGTGACTCCAGATGGGTTCTCCCCTTCACAGCCAGACCCTACAGACCAAGCGGCCCTCTTGTCACTCTGGACCAAGCCAAACACTTCATCACCTTTACCATCTTCTGCAGCACCTTCTACAGAGTCTGCCAGGTTCACCAGAAGATGCTCAGGCATGAAGAAGCCACTTCTGCTGGAAGCTTTCTCCATTCATCAATCCATTTCCTTCTCAGAAATAACCACCTTGTCTACCTGTGTTAACATCCATCTGCTCTCAACCTCTAACTGCTTTCCCTCTGCCAGGTCAAAGAGATTTCCAGACTCCCATCTCCTTCACCCAGCACTCCATACAGCACAACATTCTCACAGGGACCTTCCTCCCAACTCACTCTGGATTCTCTGCATTGCTCCTAAAGCAGACCCAGATACCAGAGGCTGGACCCTTGTTCCAGTACTGGCCTCATCAAAACATGTGCAGAGGTCAACCTCACTCCCCATCCTCTGCAGTTCTCTGCTCACAGCAAGCAAGATGAGCTGCTCTGCCCTGCTGCCCAACAGCAAACACCCTTAAGTGGGTGTTCCACAGCATCAATGCTCATTCCAAATCTGGAGTCCCACAGTGACTCCTGACAGTCAAATCCTGACACTGAGGAACCAGCTGGGCTTCCTCGCTAAGCCCTGTTCCTCAGCAGCTGCTTCTGGCAAACAGCTTCCACCTTTCATGACCCCAACAGCAGAAGCCTGGTGATGATTCCAGGGAGGGAGCACCTTCCCCAAGGGATGAGGGGCTGTACGCTTGGAAGAGGTGAAGCAGATGAACATCTGCCTCCTCTCCTCCAGCTGTGGCTCGCTGCCCCAGCGTCACTGACCATGGCCAAGGCAAGGAACAGGAGGACAGAAGCCCTTGCATGGGACATGCCCAGGCAGTGCTGGGACAGGGTTTGGGGCTCTGACAGGGTGGGTGTGTGGGGACCCTCACCTGCGGGCATAGTCGTACAAGGCTCGTTTCCGCTCTTGCAAGGACAGATGCCGCTCCACCGGGGACTTGGCAAATTGCTTTGTAGCTGCCTGGAACAGCAAGGACAAGAGCCATCAGCAGTCAAGACAAAGCCAGGAGACATCCTGGGAGGCCCTGCAAGGACCTGGCATGCCAGTTCAGTCTCCAGTTTAAAACACCCCATTCCTCTGACATCATGGCTAGTCCTAAACACAGGCCATCATGCTGGGGCTGCAAGCCAACACAACAGGGAAGTTTGGTTGGAAAAGACCTTTAAGATCATCACATCTGACTGTTAACCCACCACTAACAGATCACCACTAAACCATGTCCTCCAGCACCACCTTTCCATGGATTTGAAACCCCTCCAGGATGGCCTTGGGCAGCCTGGGCCAGCCCTTGAAAACCCTTTGGGGGAAGAAATTGCTCTTTTCATTCAACCTAGATCTCCCCTGGTGCAACTTAAGGCCATTTCCTCCTGTCACAGAATCACCAAGGTTAGAAGAGACTTCAAAGATCATCAAGTCCAACCTATCACTTGTTCCTTGGGAAAAGAGACTGACTCCCACCTGGCTCCAACCTCCTTTCAAGCAGTTGTGGAGAGTAATGAGGCCTCTTCTCAACCTCCTTTTCTCCAGGCTAAACAAGCCCAGTTCCCTCAGCTACTCCTCACCAGATCTGTTTTCCAGACCCTTCACCAGCTTCATTGCCCTTCTCTGTTCAGCAGCTCAGTGACTTCTAGTGAGGCCCCCAAAACTGAACCCTTTATTCAAGGTGTGGTCTCTCCAGTGTCCAGTAGAGGGGGACAATCCCTGCCCTGGTTCTGCGGGTCACACTACTCCTGATACAGGCCAGGATGCTGCTGGCCTTCAACAGAGCCACCAGAAGTACCTTGGAAGAGGGTACAACTACAGAGCCCTGGATGCCAAAAGCAGCTGTAGGCTGGGAGGTAGACAGGGCAGGCAGGTCAGTGCCAGCCTCCTCACTTTCAGGATAAAAGGGTACTCTCCCTTCCAGCAGATTGGCAATGGTGGTATCCACACAGTTGGTTTGGGCTGTAGAGACAAAGAGGATCTGTTAGAGCTGCTACACCAGGACCCTCATGTCCTTGCTGCCACTGCACTCTGCAGTGCAGCAGGGACAACATTTCTGCTCCTGGGTGCCACAGAGCCTTGGCACAGAAGGTGACAAGATGCCCCTGCTAGAAACCCAGCCATTGCTCACCCAAGTCTATCCTGATGACCTCCAGAGGCACATGAGGCAGCACCTCCTTGACCCGCTGAGCCATCGCTGCAATTCGCACCTCCTCAGGAGCCACTGCAGCCAGGCTGGAAGGCACCCTGGGCCTGGCTGCCAGTGGCTGGCTGGAGGCTGCAAGGGAAAGGACAGTGGGCACCAGAGAGTGGCCCAAAGGCACACAGCCTTCAAGTGGCAGCAGCTCTGCTTTCTTGAGTATGAACTGGCATGGTAAGAAAACCAGCCCTCCTACACATGATCAGGTATCTGTGCTCAGGAAGGGTGGCACTCACTCTGTCAGCTTAGAGCACACAGGCTGCCTCTGCTCCCCAGGAGGTCAGAGACACCTCCTCCTCTCCCCTCACACCAAGACTGAAGCCTCCTTAAGTGGCAGTTCCACAGTCAGGATGGCGCCCAAGACACCTACCTGGGGTAAAGGAAAGCGGTGACGTATGCCTCAGCCTCTTCATGTGCTCAGCTTTGTCTGCTGCTGTGAGCCGTGTGGATACCACACCCAGCTCCATGGCCAAGAGCTGCAGGAAGGGGAGAAGAGAGTCACAGGCACAGAGGCACATGCATGACCCAGCTGTGCCCAGCAGATGCACAGGCCTGCATGGGGCCACACCGAGGGGAACAGGGCTGCAAGCTGGTTTCTCCAGGGCCTTGGTGATGCATGCCAGTGTTGCACAAAGCACAGGAAGGACCAGGAGCAGGCAATATCATCCTGCCAAAACAGGCTTATGGGGAGCTATGAAGGACCCAGCACATGAGGAAGAGGTGGAGAAACCATCACTTCATTTGACTTGTGGTATTGTGGGAAGGGAGTGGAAGGTTTGATAGTAGATGGGCAGTGCCTTGGTACCTGTCAGGAAGAGTAACTGGGGGCAGCAAACAGGCCAAGATCAAACGGACTCATATTAACGGGCACTAAATACGGGCCAGAGCCCCCATCGCACAAGTACCCCCATCCAAAATGCCCTCTGCAACTCTGCTCACACCCCGCTCTCCTCTGTGACCACCCCAAACAGCAGCAGCCCTGCACACCCCCCACCATCACCTCCTACCTCCTGAACTCGGAGTGCAAAATCCTCACTCGGCTCCTCAGCTTGCCTGGGGACAGATGGCATCCACCTGAATGGGGACAACAGCACTGGGCTGACCGTGCCACCGGCCTCTGGCACCAACCCTGCAACGAGCTGCCCCTCCTCGACTCCCCCTCTGCACCCCACAGCTCCCCACAGCACCACAACTCGACACCAGTTTGCAAAACAGCGGGCAAGGCACCACTGGGAACACAAAAGTGGCAGATGGAATCCTCACTAGCACTCAAGTGTAACAAGCGGAGCATCTCCTAGTGAAGTCCCAGAAAGCCCCAAATGAGGAGACACTACCATGTTAATGGCAGTGGAAAGCAGCAGTGAGGCTCCATACAGGTGTGGCTGAGGAAAGCTGCAGCACTTTACTGAAATACCTTGACCCCTGAACTTGAGCCCAAATCCCTTCTGCTGCCTCCAGACTCTTATTCCAGAGCTCTTCAGCCAGGCCAGGCCTTCCTGGGCCTGAGGCAGGTATCTGAGCCACCTCTGCAACTCCCAGGGAATTGCAGGAAAGGGACAGAGGCTGGAGGAAACAGCTGCCAGCCAGAAATTGCCCCTGCCACCCAAGCAATCCTAGAGTGAGTTCCAGCAGAGCAGCAAAAATGCACCCAACAGACTGAACATCTCGCCCTCAGATGCTTCTGCTCCACCAACCAAGTGCAAGAATCAAAAGCCCTCTTCACTCCAGGAGCTGGTCCAGAAGCTGGACCTAGCATGGAACAGGTAATGCTGAACAAAGCCATGCAGAGGTACCACAAGAAGACACCAAAAGATCTCTCACTGTAGCAGCAAAAACATCTTTGCCCATCCTAAAGCCTGCCCCAAATGAAAGAGAGAGGGGTAGTACCTTACTTGATAAACTGTGAAGGGAACGAAGAAGGTCCAGAGCAGCTCTGTGATCCAGGAGGAGTCAGCCACACTCTGGGAAAGAAAGCACAGTGAGAACAGGAGCCAGGCAGGTCTCCCTCAGGGAGGCAGTGGGTAGAGCACAACCAAGCCAAGGCAGCAAGGAGCAGCTGCATGGGGACAGATGTGAGAGGCTGGGAAAGGCCAAACCCCAGGACTGGAAAAGCCTAAGAATCTCCTAATGCTTCCTCAGAATCCTCAACAGACTGACTGAGAGCCCAAAGCTGAGCTAAATGCCTCCAGAGATCTCCCACAGCCACGCTTTTCAATGATTCTATGGAACTTACCATTGAGGGGTGGTGATCCAGGGACCTTCATAGTTGGTTACTCCCATCCTGCAGTGACTAAACTTTCCATAGGCTGGTGAGACACCATCTCAAGATCTGCAGTTCTCAATGTCACTGCCTTGGCTTTCATCACACCTTTGTCCTCAACCAAAGCAGCATGGCTCTGAGACAGGCCTCCCACCTACTTTATTTTAGGTGCTGTAGCTGAGAAAAGCCCAGAAGCCATGGCCACCACAGGAGCCTCATCTCCTGGATAAATGGACCTAACAAAATGTACAATCAAACAACTTCTAGTGATGCCAGTACCCAGGCTTCAGTTATGCTGTCCCCTACCACAGAAGGTCTCATCCTTCTGCAAGGCTCCAGTCCACTGAGGGTGGAGAAAACTCTTTCTTCACCCCAGATGTGGTGGTTTGCCCAACCCAGTGTCTGACATCTGTCACCTGTGTGTCTGGAAGTGCTGTTTGAACCAAAGGATCTCATCTCCAGGCCTCATAAGTTTCTGACAGTTTAACCTTACCTAAGAAATCCCTCAGGATTTACTTGGCCCACATGCATGAGGGGCAAAAGTCCTGCTCAACCTCTGAAGGTAAAACCCTGAGCCAAGACATGGCCATAACCAGTATCTTCACACAAATCTGCAAGTAGATAGGTGCATGCACAGACACAACTTGTCACACCTCTCCGAATCCCTTGGAGCAGCCAAAAGCACAAAGAGATCAAATGTTCACTACAGACAGCCAAGAACAAGCCAGCTCTGCTGCTTCTCTGCAGTAGTCATTCAAAAATCTGAAGTGTCCTTGCTGTGAAAAACTTAACCCAAGCCTGAACTGGTGCAGTGCCAACACTTAAGCATCCACACCCATGCAGACTGCTGCTGAATGCTTTCCCAGGGAAACAAGGAAGAGAGCTCCACTCGAGTGTCTTCCCCAGTGCACAGACAGCAGCTCACATCCATCTCTTGGCCTTCTCTCTGAGAAGATGATGAAGCTGAGAGCCTCCAAATGCTTTTCTCTGGGTTCTGTATCATGTTTATGGCCTCCCTGAACTCTGCCCTTTCTCAGCAGCAGGGTTACCAAAACCCCACACCGTTGAGCAGCTTTCACCACTGCACATGTTCACATAACTCCATGCTCCTCCTCCTACCAAATATTCCTTGTGATGCTCTCACAAACCACACCAGACCTGCAAGCAACAGCTGTTCACTGGCAGCTTTCAGTAGATCACTGATCAGTCAGTAACCCAGCCTCATTACTCACTGAACTGAACTGAACTTCACCAGCAGGGACCTCAGCACTGTCACCTGCAGAGCTGATCAAAGCACCAAAAGCACCAGGAAAAGAACTAAACCCTGACAGAGGCTCACTCCAAAAACACTTGCCTGTGTCTGTATGGGCAGCTGTGACCTGCTGCTAAGTACCACAAATCATCCACAGTGCCCAACTGCCTTAAGACAGATAATCAGCTACAATGTCAGACAGATATAAAATCTAAGCATCTAACCAAAATAGATCTATAAATCACACCAAGAAATCAATGTCAGCAAAACCTCACCCTAAGTAACCTGAGAACAGTTTCACTGCAATCTGTCCCACAGGGCTGGTGTTGTCATTGTGAAGGGGGCCTACAGGAAGGCTGGGGAAGGACTTCTCAGGATATCAGGTAGTGATAGGACTAGGGGGAATGGAATGAAGCTGGAGGTGGGGAGATTCAGGCTGGATGTGAGGAGGAGGTTCTTCACCATGAAAGTGGTGAAACCCTGGAATGGGTTGTCCAGGGAGGTGGTCGAGGCCCCGTCCCTGGGGGTGTTTAAGAGCAGGCTGGATGAGGCTCTGTCCAGCCTGATCTAGTGTGGGGTGTCCCTGCCCATGGCAGGGGGGTTGGAACTAGATGATCCTTGTGGTCCCTTCCAACCCTGAATGAAACTATGAAACTATGAAACTTTGCCACCCCTCTGCAGATGCTGTTACATCATGTCACAGATCTGCATTTAGGAGGTGCAAGTTCAAGAATCAACCCCAGAGAGCCTTGTACAACCTCTGCCTGTCAGCCTGATCCCAGGGTGGCTGGGTTGGGTGACTCTTCCAGAGCACTCTAAGACAAGGGAGCTCACAGAAAGAGATGCTCTGGCCATGGAAGCCAGGTGGAACATGGTTAGACAGCTGAGCCACTAAAACATTTATCAAAGCTACCAGTTTAACTAAAAGAGCATTAAGTGAGTGGTGGTTCCCTGGGAAAGGCATTTGGAGAGCAGACAGAGCACCAAGAGCTCCCTGGGGTGACAGGAAGCAGGCCCAGGATGCATGGCCCACAGCTGCAAAGCACCAGTAGAAGCAGCAGCATCACCAGCCACTTGCACAGCCCACAGTCCTCCCTGCCCCACACCTCAACTCACCACAGTGATCAGCGGCCTCTGCACCTGCAGGGCCACCGGCTGCACCACATCCAGGATGGAGAATGGCCATGAGCTGGGAAGGGAGAAGTCAGCAGTGAGGGACCCCAAAGCTCAAGCAAGAGGCCAAGGATCCCACGGCAGGGTCCCCACTCCCGGTACCTGAACCGCAGCAAGCCAGCACGGCCATTGGTGGCCGCCTCCTCCGGGAAGAGCAGCAGGGGTGGGTTTGCTCTGTGGGATGAGTACACCTTCAGGGAGTCCACCAGCTCTGCTCGGCTTCCTGTCACCCCCAGCTCCATGAATCCCCGTGACCAGCAGAGGAAGCCAGGGGCACCATTCAGTGCAGGCTGCAAGGGAAAACAAGAGTGAGGATCAAACACCATCCTGTCCTGAGAGCCTGCTTTCCAGGCTAACAGTGAAACAAAGCTCCTGCAGAGCAGCAAGAAGGCCTCTGGGGGGCTGAGGGAGCAACCTGCAGCTAAAAGTACTGAACACATCACTGCCAGGCCTCAGTACTAGCCCCACTTCCCCAGGAATGTGAATCCTAATTTTAATCCAAGTCTGTGCTCTGTCTGCTGGAGAAATATACTGTCCCCTGCTGTGGGTGACCACTGTGTTTCCTCATCTTTTCTGCAATAGTTCCTGGCAGGCTGGCAAAAGACTCACTACTTCCAAGGGTTACTTCTCTCCAGATAAGTAGCAAATCAACTGCTCCCAAGCACATTCAGAGCCTGACAATTCAGGAACTTCACACACGAGGAGTTTCACAAGAACACAGGGAAAGTTGCACAACCCAGTGCAGCAGTACCATCCCATCCTGCAGTTTCCCCCAGCACTCTGCAGCATGGCCAGGTGTCTGCACACACAGACTGGCACCCAGTGCTGGGGTGAACCCACACCCAACTCAACCCACACAACAAAGAGCACAACACTGCACCACGGGAAAAGTCGAGGCTTGTGAAATCCTAGATCAATATGTATGATCTGAAGAGGACTACACAGCACCTACGTCCTGTGCTCTTCCCCTGGAGAGCCTCAGCTCCAAGCTACTCACCGTGTTGCAGGAGGTGAGGAGGTTGATGACGTTGTGGTCGAACTGGGTGACGTGGTTGGCGATGTAGACCCTCACACTGGCATCGCGGAGCCGGGGGTCGCTTTGCCGCACAAACAAGCCCAGCACTGAGCACATCACACGCACGATAAACCTGCAGTGGGGTGGGGGGGAAATGGTTTCCTCAAGTCCTGTAGTCTGAGCCACTGCTGGCTGACACATGTACCCAGAGACCTGGGGATTTGTGTGCCTTGAGCAAGGACGCTGGTACAACGTGGCAACGACACATCTAGAACAAGAATTGTTGGGAGGCTGCAGGCTGCCTGCAGAACTGCAGCTGTAGCATTCAATACGGGGCAGGAAGCCACCACAGAATTTCTTAGCAGGACACTCAGTTGATCCAAGTGTTTCAGTCAGTCCTTGAGCACTCTAGCGGCAGTTGCCAGCGTTGGTCTTGGCAGAGTACTGGGGACAGAGTCCCAAGAGAACACCTCCCCCTAACCTCAGCCTGATCCAAATCTCCATGGCTAAGTGTCCCAAAAGTCAAGGGCAGCCCTCCTGCCCTGCACTGTCCCACCCCAACACCCCACCCCGGGCTCACATACCGTCGCAGCAAGCTGTCGGGCAGGGCACAGCTGACCAGAAAGACGTGCACACCAATGAAGAGGCGCAGGACGAGCAGGCAGAGCCCCACGGGGGCGTAGAGTAGCAGGGCCAGAAGCAGGAACCCATCAGTCGGAAATCTGTAAAGTCAAAGAGCAGCACAGAGTGCCTAAGCATGGCTGGGATGTATACGAGGCGGCTGAACCCCTAGCTGCCTCCCCGGGCCCTCCTCGGGGACCACCCTGCGCCTCCTGCTCTACAGAACCTCCCAAGTCTCCCTAACAAGATACCCAGACCGTCCCCAGGCCTCCCGGGCACATCCTGGACCCTCACTGGTCCCACCATGGGACACGCGAAGCTTCCACACTGAGCTGCCATAGGACACTCCTTGCCCAGTGGAGCCCGGGGCCGCTCCCCAGAGACATCCCAGCTTCCTGCACGGGCCTCCCGCGGGACACCCCATGAACGCCGGGCCGCCCCCGGGAACCCGCGGCCCACCCCCGCGAGACGCGGAGACAACCACACGGGCCTCCAAGGCTCTCACCGGTGCGAGTCGAAGAGCCGCTCGGGGCCCGGGGCCGCAGAAGACTCCATCCCCGCTGCAGCCGCTACCTCAGGGCCGTCCGGCACCGGCCGCCATCTTGCCCCAAGGCCGCCCGCCTCACCTCGCGGGGCAGCATGGGAGGCGCGGTGCCACTCCGGCGTGCACCCTGCCGCGCCGCCCCCCGACCGCACACGCTCGCTCTCTCCCACCACGGGCCCACAGCGGCTGGCAACGTGGGGAAGACGGACTAGGGGAACCTGTGGGTGCGGCGGGCCCGGTTTGCCGCTTGCACCATAAACCCTCTCCCTCTACGGCTACCGGAGCGTCTCGCCGTGGGACTGCAGCTCCCAATATGCTCCACGGTGGCATAGCAGCATCCGTAGCCTTGCTATTATAGACTACAGCTCCCAGCGTGTTCCGCGGCGGGGCCGCACCTCCCAGAGGGGCTGGCTTCCCTCCCGACGTGCCCCACGGGCACGCGGGCAGCATGGCGGCGCTGGCGCGCTGGGCGCGGGTCCCGCTAGGCTCGGGAGCGCTGCGCTGGGGCCGAGCGCTGAGCGGGGCCGCCGAGACACGTTCCCCGCCGCCGCCACCACTTCCTCCTCCTCCTCCTCCTCCATCTCCTCCTTCCTCTGCCGCGGGCCGGGCGCTGGCGGCGGCGCTAGGCGCTGGTGCGGCGACGCTGCTGCTGCTGTGGGCCCGGGAGGGCGAGAGCCGCCGGCCCGCTCTGCCCGCGCTGTGTGCCGCCGTGCCCGCCCCGCCGCCACCACCGTCTCCACCCGCCTCGCCCCGTGCCGCCTTCAACTTTATCGCCGACGTGGTTGAGAAGACAGCGCCCGCGCTGGTCTACGTGGAGATCGTGGGCAGGTACCGACACTAAGCGGTCGGGCCGCAGACCCGTTTCCCTCTTGATCCTGTCCCCGTCCCCTCCCGCCCTGCCCTTCCGGAAGGGTCTGGCCCCGCTCTCGCAGCCCTCACGGAAAGATCTCAGACCCTTCCCGTCCACACAGTTCACAGTCCTTCTTCCACCCCGGTACAGAGTAGCCCCCCGCCCCGGCCTCCTGCGAGCCCCTGCTGGCATCTCCTGCGGTGTCCCCATCCCGTGCCCGGGGCACGGCAGCCGGGCGAGTCCCTCAGGTGCTGCAGGAGGAACGCACCCGTCCCCTGGGCCCGCTGCCTCCGTACAGCCGGCGGCCACCTGCCTGCCCCGCAAGGGACACGTCACTGCCACCTTGCTCTCCAGATCCATTTGTGCAAAGCTCCCCTGCAGGCAGCGGCCCCAGTCTGTCCCGTGGCACAGGATTTCTTGTCCGAGGCCATGAGTCTGCCTTTACTGTTGAACTCTACAATGTTCTCACCACCCTGCACCTCCAGCTGTCAAGGCAGCTCATTAGTGGCTCTGCCGTTCAGCTTGTTGACCTCTCCCTCCAGTGTGGTGCCAGCTGCAGGCTCGCTGAGTGTGTCCAGTGTCCCCCTCTCCTGTCTCTGAACACAAAGGGTGTTAAAATCATAGAATTACCAAATTGTTTAGATTATCAAAGACCTTTAAGATCATAACATCCAACTGTTAACCCTGCACTGACAGGTCACCACTAAACCATGTCCTCCTGCACCACATTCCCATGGCTTTGAACCCCCTCCAGGGATAGGGACTCCACTGCTGCTCTGGACAGCCTGGGCCAGCCCTTGACCACCCTTTTGGGGAAGAAGTCGTTTCTCATGTCCAACCTAAACCTCACTTAGTGCCACTTGAAGCCATTTCCTTTTGTTCTGTCACTTGTTCCTTGGAAAAAGACCAACGCCCACCTCACTCCAGCCTCCATTCATGTAGTTGTAGAGGGCCAGAAAGTCTCCCCTCAGCCTTCTCTTTTCCAGATTCAACAACCCCAGTTCCCTCAGCTGTTCCTCACCAGACTGTTCTCCAGACCCTTCACCAACTCCGTTGTCCTCTGGACATGCTTCAGCCCTTCACTGTCTTTTTTGTAATGAGGGCCCCAAAACTGACCCCAGGACTCAACCTGTGGCCTCACCAGTGCCCAGTACAGAGGGATAGTCACTGTTTTCATCCTGCTAGCCACACTTGCTGATCTATTCCAGGATGCTGTTGGCCTTCTTGTCCACCTGGGCACACACTGGCTCATCTTCAGGCACTGCTGACCAGCACCCCCTGGTCATTTTCCTCCAGGCAGTTAACATCCATTCTTCTCCAAGTTTTCCCCACAGTGTGCTGTTGCCTAGACACCCTCACTATCCCCACCCTTCTTTCAAGGCCTACCAGTCTGGGGGGGACAGTCTGCCTGGCTGCTGCCTACCCTCCCCTCAGGGTCCTTGCCATCCCTCTCTGACCTGTGCCCACCTTGCAGGCACCCCTTTTCAGGCCGTGACGTGCCCATCTCCAATGGCTCGGGTTTCCTGGTGTCTCCGGACGGGCTCATCGTCACCAACGCGCACGTGGTGGCCAACCGCCGGCGCGTGAGGGTGAAGCTGGCCAGCGGTGAGCAGTACGACGCTGTGGTGCAGGACGTGGACCAGGTTGCAGATATCGCCACCATCAAGATCAAACCAAAGGTGCTCATCATGGTTGTGGAGAGGCTCTCTTCGTTCCTTCCCATCTGGTCACCATCCTCCCTCCTCTCTTCCAGCACCCACTGCCCACCCTCCCCCTGGGGCGCTCCTCTGAGGTGCGGCAGGGAGAGTTCGTGGTGGCCATGGGCAGCCCCTTTGCCCTGCAGAACACCATCACCTCGGGCATCGTCAGCTCTGCACAGCGCGGCAGCCGGGAGCTGGGCCTGGCCACCTCCGACATGGAATACATCCAGACCGACGCCGCCATCGACGTAAGGGGGGCCCGCAGCGCTTTGGGAGGGGCAGGGGGGCAAGGGCTGTTGGTGCGATGAGGACAGAGAAGGCTGGAGGATGCAGCACTGGAAGATGAAGAGGTTGTGAGGCTGTGGGGGCAGTGTGGTCAGAGCAGGGTGGAGGACACTGAGAGATGAAGAGATGATGTCCAGGCTCAGCCTGTTCTCTGGACTCTGCTGTGGGTCCTGCTGTGTGCAGGGGGTGCTTTCCTGGCCTGACCACTGCTCTCTCCTCTGCTGCAGTTTGGGAACTCCGGAGGCCCCCTCGTCAACCTGGTGAGTTCTGCCTGCACCTGCACTGCCCGGGACAGAGATGTGCCATGTACCCATCAGTCAGTGTCCCTCAGTGGGAGCACTTGTGGTGCCGCAGCTGCTGGGAGGGAGAAACTGTGCCTGCTGCCAGATCTTTGTGAGGATCAGCCCAGCATGGGAGTCCTGTGCAGCCTCTGTGCTGGGGAACCTGAGTCTATGGGGCTCTGGGGTGGCAGGGCTGAGCCCTGCCCTGATCAGGTCCTTGGCTGGTGCTAGCACATCAGAGGAGGGAGCTGGGGGTCTGCAGCCCCTAGAACCAGTCCCTGTGAGCCTCATCTGGGTCAGGCAGGCCACAGAAGCTGCAGGCCAGGAAGGGATGGACAGACAGGCAGGACAGCCCAGTGCACTTTCCTTGCAGGATGGCGAGGTGATCGGGGTGAACACCATGAAGGTGACATCTGGCATCTCATTTGCCATCCCCTCGGACCGGCTGCGGAAGTTCCTGCAGAAGGAGGAGCAGCGCAGAAGTGAGTTTGGTGCCTGCCTGCTTAGGTGTCAGGGGAAGGAGGCGAGGAGGAGGAGAGAAGGAGAAAGCTGGGGCACAGCTGGACTCTGGAACCTTCTTCTGGGAGAAGGGCAAGGAGGGCTTGAGAAAGAGCCCTTGAGGTAATAAAATTGTCCCACCTGGCGTGCTCCTCTGTGCCATGGGAAAGCTGTGCTGCTGCCTCCCTGCCCACTGGGGCCCAGTGTCTGCTGGAGGTGAAGGCTGCAGAGTGTCGTAGCAGCTCAGACTTGAGTCCCCAGGATCAGACAAGGATTTTCCTCAGCCTATTGCTACTTTCCATTAGATCTCAATATGTGGGAAAATCAGCAAACCATTTGTTGGTGTGTATAAAGGGAAAGGATGACCCCTGTGTGCCAGTGGCCACACAGGTGCCAGTGCGGATCAAAAGGGATCCTCCACATGGTGTCTGCCCTGAGGTGTGGGCTGGGTGAGGGGGCTGGCTCACCCCAGCACTGCTGTGAGTGCCTGTCTGCCTCCAGCCCTCTCATGGGTGGCCTTTCCTCCCCCAGGCTCTTGGTTTGGCAATGCAGAGACGAAGCGCCGCTACATCGGGGTGATGATGCTGACTCTTACACCAAGGTTTGTGTTCTTAGGTTGGGGGCCTACAGACTGGCCTCCTTGGGGCATGATGGCTGTGGGATGGGATCTTCCAAATTAAGTGAGGGCTCTGATTTTGGAAGCACTCACAGCTTTATATCTCATGCTTATGTCTCTCTGTGCTCGTGATCTATTTGCACTCTGGGCTGTATCAGGGTAATTATAAGCTTGTAAGTTTCCACAGTTGCAGCAGAATCTGTAAGCAGATCTAAGTCCCTCAACCTGTAGACCAGACCTGCTCATGATTGTCCTCAGGAGGAGTTTGATGCAGAGCTCTTGCTATGCAGCAGGAGTGAGAAGCCACCAGAAACACGGTGTAATAAACAGATAGGCAATGTGCCAGCTGAAAGCTGTGGTGAGGCAGCTGGGCAAGTCGTGCTCCAGGAGAAGGGCTCCACTGTGAATTGCTGCAGTGCAGGAACCCTTCCAGAAGAAGGGAATTCCAGAATAAGCAGTGGCAACTTGACTGCAGGAGAATTGATTGAGGAAGGAATAGGATAGGAGAGCTGACTCTGCTGGCTCCACTCTGGGCTGCTACGAGGCTCTTGGCTTTCAGGAGAAGGGCTGGGTACTGCCTCTGGAAGAGAAGTCACCATGGTGCTGACCAGTACAGCACTGGCAAGTGGGAAAAGGATGACTTCCTGCTGCCTCCTGCAGCTGATAACTGGCTGAGGATGAGTTGGCATGTGCCAAGGTGGCTGAGAAGGCCAACAGCATCCTGGCCTGGGTCAGCAAAGCGTGGCCATCAGGAGTGGGTAAATGATTGTCCCTCTCTACCATGCACTGGTGAGGCCACACCTTGAGTACTGGGTTCAGTTTGGGGGTCCTCTCTACAAGAAGGACATTGAGGGGCTGAAGTGTGTCCAGAGAAGGGCAGCAAAGCTGGTTAAAGGTTTGGAGAACAGGTCTGGTGAGGAGCAGCTGAGAGAACTGGGATTGTTGAATCTGGCGAAGAGGAGGCCAAGGGAAGACTTTCTGGCTTTCTACAACTACCTGAGTGGAGGCTGGAGTGAGATGGGTGTTGGTCTCCTTTTCCAAGGAACAAGTGACAGGACAAAAGGAAATGGCCTCAAGTGGCACCAGGGGAGGGCTAGGTTGGACATGAGAAACAATTTCTTCTGCAGAAGGGTTGTCAAGGGCTGGCCCAAGGCTGCCCATGGCAGAGATGGGAGGCCTGTGACCATGGCACCCTGAGGCAGGTGTCCTGCAGGCTATTGCAGCTGTGCCCTGCTGAGGGCTGGACAGCCCTGGTCAGGCCATCAGTATGCTCTATGCAGGGTTGTGAGCCTTGGGAAGAGAGGGCTGCTTCAGGAGCTGTACCTGAGCCCTGCCAGCAGCCTCGCAGATGGAGCAGATGCCTGTGTTAGGAGCATGCTGAACCTGCAGCCTCTCCTCCAGGAGCAGCGCGCTCTAGTTCCATGATTCCTGCAACCATCTTTCAGGAGGCTGTTACCTGATCTGTGGGGCTCAGCCTGTGGGGTTGGTAGCTGCAGCATGCTTCCAGAAACAGTATCACAGTTCTGTTCTGCCCTTCCTAAATCTCTCGTGGCTCCCAGGTGTTGGCTGGGTTGGTGGGCTTCCTGCTCCCCTGAACTGCACAAGCCAAAATGAGGAGCAGGTGCTCTGTGCCTCCTGAGATTCGGGGCAGGGGGGGTGAGAGCAGTCAGCATTGCTGGCATGCCCAGTAGATGCCCACTAGATGGTGCTGGTACTCCGCAAAACCTGTGGGCTGTGAAGAACTTCACTGCTTCACTGGCCAGGCACCAGGATAAATTCTGTCAGGGAAGAAGTGAGAAGTGCTGTGGATGTGGATCCTCAGAAGCTGGTCCAGCATCAGGACAGCCAGCGAGCAGTCTAGCAGCTGGTCGTGGGAAACATCTGACTGCAGGGCTTGTTTGTGTCTAGTTGCTGGGATGATCTCCCAACAAGGGATTGCTTGCCTTGGAATGGGGTGAGGACACTGTCTGAACATGCTCATTTGAAAGGCCAGAAGCTCACCCTTGGTGCAGGAAGGAGGAGGAACTCTGTGCTGGGTACAAGCTCCTCGGCATCCTGGTCCTGCTGCACAGACTGTCTGGCAGGCAGGAGCTTCCTGAAACACCAGGCCTCTGCTGACCAGAGGAATAGAGATGGGCCAACATGGTGGAGCTGAGCTGTGCTGCAGTGGAACTCAAAAAGTACCCTCACTTTGGCCTCAAGAAGTCATGGGAAAAGACAGGGCCTTGGCTAGCACAGCCCTCTGCAGCCATCTTACAGTGTGGCAGAAGGAGAGACTGAACAAAGGACTTTGCAGACAGCACAAGAAAGAGATGCTGATAATCAGGAACAGGTTCTGTGTGAAACCACTTTGGGGTGTGTTGCTGGTTAGAGATGTTACTAGAGAGACATCCTAAATGAAGTAGTTCTTCATGCAATATGGGATAGAACTTGCTAATGTCAAGCAACTAGGAAACTTTACAGAAGAAAACTCTTACTTTCACACAGAAAGGTGCAGCTTGAGTTACAGCTAAGGAGCTTCGCGAGCCAGGCAGCAGGAGGCCATAGGCCTGAGAACCATGTCATCCACAGCTGGGTTGTAGGTTGGTAGGGTGATAGGGCAGATGGGTCCCTCACCTGAGTGATCTGTGGACTCCCTCTGGCAAGGACAGAGCTGTTTTCCTCATAGCATCCCACACTGTGCCACAGGTCACATTGCTGACCAGATCTGTTGGTGACTCCGATGTTGTAGCTGTGCTGAGTAGCATTAACTCAGTGTCATAGCCTGGCCTGGTCCTCACTGGCACCCCCAGAGAGGGAGTACTCCAAGGAGGACATTGAGGTGCTGGAGCACATCCAAAGAAGAGCAACAAAGCTGGTGAAAGATCTAGAGAACAGGTCTGGTGTGGAGCAGCTGAGGGACCTGGGATTGTTCAGCCTGGAGGCTGAGGGAAGATCTCTTGCTCTCTACCATTCCCTGAAAAGTTGGACCAAGGTAGAAACAGGTCTGTTCTCCTTCGTAACGAGTGACGGGATTAGAAGAAACAGCCTCAAGTTGCACCAGGGGAGGTTTAGGTTGCATGTTAGAAGAAACTTCTTGACTGAAAGAGTTCTCAAAGACCAGAAAAGGCTTCCCAGGGAGGTGGTTGAATTCTCATTCCTGGAGGTGTTGAAAGGAGGCAGAGATCTGGTGCTGAGGGATATGGTTTAGCCCCAGCCTTAGTTGAGTTAGAGAATGGTTGAATTCAGTCTTTTTCCAACCAAAGTGATTCTATGACATCCATCTGCTTGAGACAGGTCACCAGTGAGTGCCCTTGCACCACTTGCCTGTTTTCTTTCTCCACCTGTTCAGCTGTCTTTATCTACACCTACAAGTTATCTTTTGCCCTTCAAATTCTTTTCCCCATCCTGCTGGGAGGTGGAATGACCAAGCAGCCAGATGGGGACTTGCCTGACAGCCCAGGTCAACAACCCACCACAGCTGAGTGCAGCCACCTTAGTGCTATGTAGCCTAAAGTCACAGAGCCACGTGTTGTGTGTTTGTGGAGATGACTGGACGATGTGTGGTGTCCAGCTTTAGTCACCTGGCAGAGGAGCAGACATGACTTGGCAAACATGCAGACCACATCATGTCAGCAGTTCTGTCAGTGACAAGGCACAAACTGGAGCACAACAAGATGCCATCTGAGCACAATAGATCATGGTTTTGCAGCAAGGAAAGTAGTCCAAGCCTGGCACAGGTTGCCTGGAGAGGTCCCCAGCTTTGGAGATACTCAAAACCTGACTGGACACAATCCTGGGCGATCTGCTCTGAGTAAGCCTGCTTGAACAGTGGGGTTGGGCTTCTTTCAGGGAGGAACACTGCACAGCTCATCGTCCCTCCGCTCTGGTGAGACCCAGCTGGAGTACAGTGTTCAAGATCTGGACACTTAGTAACAGTTGAAGTGTCCAGAGGAGCAGAGGGAGGTGTGGAATTTAAGCCAGGCTTAGCAAAGCTCATCTGCAAGAAGAAAGGGTGAACAGGCACTGTTCAGTGTGCAGATTCCAGAGGAGAGACACGGAGGTTCTTCTGGTGGACATGTCTGGCAGAAAGAGAGGCTTCATTGTGTCCTGCCCATCGAAGGAGGACAGAGACTGCAGCAGGAAGATGGTAGATCTGATACTGTGAAGGGCAGTTGGATGTGAGGCTGCTGCAAACAGGACTTGCAGCACCAGCAGCTGTAACCAGATGGCTGTTGCCTGAGGTTTCCAGCTCTCTCTGGCACAGTTAGGACTTCTGTCCTCTGGTGTCTGAATGCTCCTGGGCTTTGCAGCTGGTTGCTTCTGCCTAGCAGCCTGCAGGGATACAGGAGAGGTTCTGCACTGTAGTCTCATAAGCCTGTGCAGCTGTGGCGGGGTGGGAACCTTGCTCTGCCTCCCAGCTCCTTACCTGGTGCTCATTTTCCCTCTGCAGCATCCTGACTGAGCTGAAGCTGCGTGACCCCAGCTTCCCTGATGTCTCCTATGGGGTGCTGATCCACAAGGTGATCATCGGCTCTCCAGCCCACCAGTGAGTGCTGGCTGCTGCCTTAGGGGTGCCAGGGGGGTGGATTTAGCTCTCGAGTGCTTTGCTCCTGAGCATCAGGGCTTGGGCAACCTGTTGGCTTGCAGCAGAAACTAAGTGGTGATCCTTGCCTAGGCTTGGTGTCCTTTTGGCCAAAGCACCTGCATGGCTGGAGGAACACAGGTTTTTTGAGTGGATTTAGAAGAGAGTGGCCTGCAGATCAAGGGACATTGTCCTTCCCCTCTACTCTGCCCTAGTGAGGCCACACCTGGAGTACTATGTCCAGTTTTGGGCTCTCCAGTTCAAGAGACAGGGAGTTACTGAAGAGAGTCCAGCAGAGGCTACAAAGATGCTGAGCGGCCTGGAACATTCCTGTGAGGAGGAAAAGCTGAAAGACCTGGGCCATTATAGCCTGGAGAAGAGCAGCCCCACAGGGGATCTTCTCAGTGCTCAGCAAGAGCTGAAGGGTGAGGAGCAAGAGAATGGGGCCAGTGGTGTCTAGAGACAGGACATGGGGCAATGGGCACAAACTGGAACCCAGGAGGTTCCACATGAAGATGAGGAAAAACTTCTGTGCTGTGAGGATGCTGGAGCCCTGGAGCAGGCTGCACAGAGAGGTTGTGGAATCTCCTTCTATGGAGAGATTCCAAATGCACCAAGACGTTGTGATCCTGGGCAGCCTGCTATGGGTGACCCTGCTCTAGCACAGGGGTTGGACTGGATGATCCCCAGTGGTCCTTTCTGACCCCTGCCATGCTGGGACTGCAAGACTTGGTGCAGCAGCCCCAGCCTTCTGCAGTGCCCAGCCCCTTCCTTCAGAAAAGATGAAGCCGAGCTGAGCGCCCGCTTCACCTGCTGTGCGCTCCTGTTGTGGCTTTCCTCGCAGGGCAGGGCTGAAGGCAGGGGACATCGTGCTGGAGATCAACGGGCAGGCATCGCGCCGCGCCGAGGACGTCTACGAGGCGGTGCGGACGCAGCAGAGCCTGGCGCTGCTGGTGCGGCGTGGCTACGACACGCTGCTGGTGAGCGTCGTCCCCGAGGTGACGGAGTAGCGCTGCTGCTGCTGTGAGCGCTGGCTGCCAGTGCCGAGGGCATGACCGAGCCGCGTGTGTGCTGTCAGGGAGAGACTGGGCTCCTGAGGGACTGGAAGGAGCTGGGCAGAGGGGCCCAACCCAGCAGGCTGGTGGTGCAGCTGTTTCCCCCTGTACTCAATAAAGCACTTTTCTAGGGACCCGCAGCGCCGTGTAGCCTCCTTCCCACAGCAGTGGCAGTTACTGAGGGGAGTCAGGGCTGTGTGAGACCCCCCACCCCTTTTGTCTGTCCTCGCAGGAGTCCTTCAGCTGGCAAAAAGCACACTGGCTGTACCACCAGTAACCTTCTTGGTCCTCATAGAGGTGTCCTGCCACCAGTGCCTGCACAGCCTGAGATCTGACTCCTCCATCTGTGTAGTAGTCTCCTAGGGTGCATTAAAAAGAGTGTGGCCAGCACATCAAGGGAGATTCTCCTTCCCTTCTACTCTGCCCTAGTGAGGCATATTTGGAGTACTGTGTCCAGTTCAGTGCTTCCCAGTTCAAGAGAGACGGGAAGCTACTGGAGAGTGTCCAATGGAGGCTACAAAGATGCTGAGGGGCCTGGAGCATCTCTGAGGAGGAAAGGCTGAGAGACCTGAGGCTGTTAAGCCTGCACACGAGTAGCCTGACAGGGGATCTTCTCAATACTCAGCAAGAGCTAAAGGGCAGGGGGCAAGAGGATGGCGCCTAACTCTTGTCAGTGATGCCCAGAGACAGGACATGGGGCAATGGACACAAACTGGAACCCAGGAAGTTCCACCTGAAGATGAGAAACTTCTTTACTGTGAGGATGCTGGAACAAGCTGCCCAGAGAGATTGTGAAGTATCCTTCTTTGGAGAGATTCCAGACCCACCAGGACATTGTGATCCTGGGTAGCCTGCTGTGGGGTGACGCTGCTTTAGCAGGGGGGTTGGACTGGATGATCCCCAGAGGTCCCTTCTAACCCCCACCATGCTGGAATTCTGTTAATAAGTACCTGTTGAGCCATGGCTCACAAGGCCACCTCCTCTGTGAGAGAGTGGCCCTGGAGTTGCTGTGTGGCCGGCTCTGCTGGGTGACTCCTTGCCATGCAGGCCGAGCTGGTCCTTGGCCATGCTTTGCTGCTGTGGCTGTGCCTCAGAGGCTAGGGGGATGTGGTATCTGCTCACATTGCATCCGCTGGGAGTCTGCACCCATGAAGCAGCTCTGCAGGCCATGGTGAAAGGAGTGTTGATGCTGGACTCTTGAGATGTCCGGGGCAGCATCCTGCTGGCCCTGACGTTCAGTGGTAGCTTGAGTCGGGGCCATGTGTGACTTGTTGGCCGGCCCGGCCCTCCCAGCCTGCTGCCCATCCATCCTGGAGCCCTACTCTCCCACGCACATGGCCTCCTCCCTGGGGACTGCTGGGGCCCTCCCTGTGCTCTGCAGCTGGTGGCTGTGAGCCCGGCTGACCCTTCTGAGACGGGCCAGCTCTGGCTGTTCCTCGCCTCCCTGGCAGAGCCCCCGCTCGGCTCTGTCCGCCTCGGTGGCCGCGGGCAGGGGCAGCTCTGCGGGCAGGGGCAGCTCTGCGGGCAGGGGCAGCTCTGCGGGCAGGGGCAGCTCTGCGGGCAGGGGCAGCTCTGCGGGCAGGGGCAGCGCTGCGGGCAGGGGCAGCTCTGCGGGCGGAACCACCGTGGGGCAGGAAGGCTCGCAGGGAGCCAGCCGCTGCCCGTGACGGAGCTGCGGAGCCCCGTCCTGTTGTTTTAAGGAGATGAAAGCAGCACAGTTCCATGCGGTGCGGGGGTGGCTCCGGGCCGCCGCTCCCCGCCGCGCTCCCCCCGCCGCAGAACAGGCCTCTGCTTTCAGCCGCCCGGGCCCTGCCGGAGGAATTTGCTCCCGGGCCAGCCCCCGCCGGCTGCCGGCAGGGGAAATGTCGGAGCCGCGGCCGCGTTCCTCGCATAGCTGCTGCGCGGCGCTGACCGCAGGGACGGGGCCAGCCCGGCACAGCCGCCCTGGGCCCTGCCTCCTCCCCGCCGCTGTCCCCAGCAATGGGCTGGGGCAGAAGCTGCAGATCGGAACCACGCATCTGGCTGAGCTGTGAGAGCTGCAGGCCTCCCTCCCTTGGCTCTTGTGCCACGTCCTTGTTCTGTGCCCCAAGTGCCTCCTGCCCCAGCTCTGCTGGGGCTCTGTCCCCTCCTTGCCAGCCAAGACAGCCCCACCTCTGCTGTCCGTGGTGGGATCTCTGCTCAGTAACATTTGCATTGCATGGGGGGAAACAGCACTTCACCCCATCCCTGCTGCACCAGAGTGGCCCTTCTGTCCCCTCTGGTGCCATTGGGTTGCTCCAGGCCAGAGCGGCCATGCTTGGGCTGCTGATGGCCTCTTCCTCACCCACACAGGATTCTCCCAGAAGGACTAGGACTGTCTTTAGCCCTGCACTGGCTTAGGGTGGTGCAGGCAGCTGCTGGAGTATTCCACATGGATATTGGAAGTGGGTACAGAGGATGGAGGTCAGCTCCCATGCTGCTGGAGCATGTTGGCCAGCCCTGAGGCCTGAGCCACTGTGCCTCCTGGTCCTGCTAGGTTCCTTGTCCCACCCCAGAGAAGAGCCAGCAGTCATTGGGGAAATAGAACTGGCAACTTTATAGAGAAAATAAAATTATAACTAAGAGATGGGTGTGGAGGCCACTGCCAGGCAGATGGAGGCAGTCTGGAGGCAGTGCTGCCAGGGCAGGGGCAGCCACACCAGCCCCTGGGGACAAGGGGATCTATGGGCACAGCCAGGGCTGAGCAAGGCTGTGACTTCCTGTGTGGGTGGTGGGTGCTGGGCCCTGAGGAAGGTTGTGGGGGTGAGAGGAACCAGGGCAGAATGGGAGGTGGAGGTGGAGTGTAGCTAGGACGGCAGGGACTGAGACCAGAGGGAGATAGAGTGGGGGTACAGGACCTCCCAGACCATACCCACAAACACAGCCCAGGGGACAAGGGCACAGAATCTTCTGGCCAGTGGTTGGGATGCTTACCCCAGGCTGGGAGGTGCTGCTGTGTAGTGCCTTCAACACCATCTCCCAAAGTGGGAAGAGCAGCTGGTGACAGCGAGTCCTGGGCAGTGCCCAGCAGAGTATGGCACCAGCAGTGCCATGCATGAGGCCTCCTCACTGGCCCCCAGCAGCTTCTTCTACCTGTGCAGGGTGAGGTAGGGAGATGCCCTACGAAATCTGGTTGTTGAGCTGACCTGGGTACCGCTCAAACCGTCTGTTGGCCTCCTCACTGAGCGCATCGCCTGCATGGGCAGAGGGCAAGAGGCATCAGCTCTGATGCTGCATGTCACCTGCCCTGCCAGCACCTCAGCTCCCACCACAGCCACCCCCACACCTCATGCCCCTGCTCCCTGGCACCATCCCAGACATCTAGCCCTCCAGCCTCCTTGCTGCTCTCCTCCTGGGGCAACCCTGCCTGCTCACACCCTGCCTCCAGGTACCCTCTCCCTCCATGCCACATCCCAGGGTAGTTACCAATGTGGCAGCTGTGCACCCAGATGCGATGTCCATCGTACTTGCAGTTGCATTTCATGGCGTTGTTGGTGAAATCACTCTCTGCCACCTCGAAGTTTGGGTTGATCACGACCTGTGGGGCACTGGCAGTGAGGATCACAGGCCCCTGCCCCACATCTGGCAGTGCTAGCTTCTCAGCCTCAGCAGAGCTGCTGCCTGCAATACAGTCCCCAGCACACCAATCCCAGCAGGACTTTTCCCCCCAGCTGCAGAAGGATGTCCTGGATGGCTGAGGAGCCAGTGGCTGTCACTGTGATGGGTGGCCCTGGGATTGTGGGACAGTGTGGCTCAAAGCAATTAACCCTGGACTGAAGTGTGCCCAAGCACACAAGCCCTCCACATCTCCAGGCAGGAGGACAGGCACCATCCCTCACCAGCATCCTGCTTCCCAGACCCACCATGCTCCAGCTTGCCCAGAGGAGCCAGGGCCTGGGGTGCAGGGGCAGACAGTGGTGAGGTGTAGGGGCAGAGAATGGGGGTGCACAGGGGAGGGCTGCAAGAGGGTCTGGGGACAACTGGGCTGCAGCACCTGCAGGATGTAGTTGCCTGGCTTGACATCCGTAATGTCGATCCACTGGCAGTCGATGTCATGCCGGTACAGGTCCCAGCAGCCCACAGTGATGCCCTGCTCCCCAAAGTTGGCACACTCATACCGCTTGGCCACACCTGTGGGTATGAAGAGTGGCTTGTCCCTGTGCAGCCCCTGCCTAGACTGGTCCCACGTGATGGCCAGGGATGGGCAGCCCCACAGCAGGGACACAGGCAGGGACAGTGCTGCAGAGCTCCATGGTGCCCACTCACCTTCCTCACACTCGGTGTCCTCAAGGCAGAAGCTGGCCTTGTGTCCCTCTGCCACCTTGGTGCCGTTGGGGGTCAGGATGTCATAGTGGGTGAAAATGTCCATGCTGTGGTAGTGCCTGCAAGAGGGAGCCCACAGCACCCAGCTGCACCAGTGCCTGAGTGCTGGAAGACTCACGGAGCACATGGGGGACTCACCCTACTCTGCAGCAGCCACCATCACCCCCAGACCCCCACTACTGTCTGCCCAGCCCCTTGCTGTGGGGAAGGTCCTCACAACCTGCTGTACAGAGGCCACCGTGCCACAAGGTCAGGCAGAGCTTGGACCTGCCTTGTGAGGGGACACGGCTTTAGGAGGGAGCTCAGCTGCAGGGCACAGCACTGTGCCAAGCCAAAGCGGGCAAAATTGGACCCAGGGCAGCAAAAAGTGCCCCACCTGGTGTCACACTCTGCTGACGTCACCCTCACCCATCCTGTGGCAGCAGCACAGTCACCCTCTCCCCACCCCGACCCCTGCCTGCAGGCCTTTGCCCGCCCGTGCGGCGCACGCACCGGTGGCACTCGTGCCAGACCCAGGAGTGGCGGCCAGCCTTGGGGCGGAAGTCGGCGCGGCCGTTGTTGTGGATCTGGGAGGAGAAGCGCAGCAGGCGGCGGTGCCCGTAGGGCCAGTTGGCCAGGCGTGCCGAGCTGGCGAGGCAGTTCTCCTCGGCGGCACAGTACAGCATGTGCAGGGGCCGGTCCTCGATGTACGCCGTCTCCTGCACCAGCGAGGCGTGCAGCAGCAGGTCGGAGGCAGCTGGAGAGCAGGTGGCTGCTCAGGGACGGATGGTTCCCCCCTGCCGGCCGCCTCACTGTCCCCAGCAGGTAGGCAGGGATGAACCAGCCAGGGGAACGTGCACCCTCCCCGTCAGCTGGGCACAGGCTGAGCCTGCAGCCCCATCATCTGCAAACACCACTGCTCACAGCACCGTGCTCACGGTCCCCTGATCTGCAGCCCCCGGCCCCACAGCACCAGCACCCACAGACCCCATTGCCCACAGTCCCCACCACCCGCAGCCCTCGTGGCTGCTCACTCTCAGAGCAGATGACACCAGCAGCAAAGCGTGTGCCCGTGTTCCTGCAGCTCAGGCTGGTGCCATGGTGCTGGCAGTGACTCAGGGACATCTCATGGCCGGCACACTTCACCCCACTCAGCACCATTTCCGTCACGTTACTGGCATCCCAGTACCACGTCTCCTGGGGAGGGGGTGAGACAGGTTGGGTGGCAGGGCTGGCTATTGTGGGTGCCACACTGCCACACAGCCAGACTGAGCTAGCCACTCTGTGCCACAGCACAGCCCTGCCCACATAACCAGTCTGCCCACACATCCCATCCCGTGGCACAGAGAGGCCACATCCCTTTGCCTCCATACAGCCTCACAGCCATACAATGCCTGTGCTCTCCAGGGTGTCACTGGGCCCTCCCCACCAGCACCTACCGTCACTGCATGCAGGGAGTAGCCCAGGCCCAGCTGGCGGCAGGCCACCATCGCCTCCTTGGTGGTCCAGCCATCGCTGCACACTGTGCCCCACTTACTGCCTTGCTTCACCTCCACACGGCCCTCGAACATCGTCCTCCCGCCAGCCAGGCGGATCTGTGGGGAAGCCCTGGCACCATCAGCCGGTGCCCTGTGCCTGTCCATGTTTCTACCCCATCCTGTCCCCATCCCGGTCGCCATGGAGCTGTGGTGGTGGCGGCTCGCTGCCCTGGCCAAGCTGGCATTGGCACCTACTTGTAAGCCGTGGTTAGCGAATCCCAGACCCAGCTGGCGACAGGCCACCATCGCCTCGAGCGTACCCCAGCCTTCACCGCAGACCAGGCCCCAGCGGGGCTGGTCCCCGTCACCAGCCCCCAGCGCCACCTCGACCCGCCCCTCGAAGCGGCTCCGGCCCCCACTCAGCCGAATCTGCAGAGAGAGGCAGCAGCAGCAGCATCACAAGCAATGCCCACATAGCCAGGGCTGTGCGCTGGGGACCTTGGGGCACACAAGGAGGTGGCAGCCAGGACCCGAGTAGGGCACGGCACAGATATGATCAGCAGGGAACTCACCAAAAAGGCCAAGTTTTGGGCCAAGGAATTGCATGTGAGTTTGGGAGTTGTCTCACCAAAGCAGGGAAAAATGGTTCATTTTGAAATGGCATTTGCATTTCAGAAATGACAAATGCGAGAGGGTTAAATGTTATTAGAAAGCTCCAAGTGGATGAAATGACAGGCCAAAGCCAGCAGGAACACATGGTTCCATTTGCTCATCTCATCATCAGGAAAAAAAAAATCTCTCCTGGTTGGCCCATAGGGAATTTTTTTTTTTCCTGGTGCTTCTGGTGGAGATCTGGCATGGGCTGGCAGCAGGAAGCACAGCAGGAGCAGTAGCCCCATGCCCTCCCAACACCCAGAGCCACTGTGGCCTCCCTTCTACCCCTCTCCTCACAGGACAGCTTGGGACTCCCACACACAAAATCCCCAACCTCACAAGGTAGCCCTGGCCTCAGACCAGGGGGAAGTGTGTGGGCTGCAATGGGGTGCAGAGGAGGAGATGATGGACCACTCCACAGTGAGTGCCATGGGCCCTCCCCAGCACCCCACTCCAGCCAGCCCCATGGCACGCACCAGGGTCTCATAGCCCATGTAGGGGATGTTGCAGCGAACAGCGGCATCCTCTGTGTGCTTGCAGTCCTCCTGTGTGATGTTCTTGAAGGGGCAGCTCCAGAGGGACTTCTCAGTGCCCAGGCACTGCACTTCATTCAGGTGGATGGGTCCCGTCCCTGCCAGGGGAACAGCAGGACTCAGGGTTCAGTGACACAGGGATGGCCATGGCCATCCTGATCCCATGCCTGCCCTTGCTCCTCGGCATGCATCAGGAGAGCCCAGCATGCTGCTGGCCCCGCTCAACACCCTCAAGGTCAGCAGAGCCTTACACCCAGACAAATGCCTCTTCTACATGCCCAGGAGGGCAATTCTTGTCCCCCCCACATCCTCACCTTGGCCCATGCGTGCCCCAGTGAGGGCCTCCTTGGCACTGCCAAAGCCCAGCTCCCGGCACACCACACTGGCTGACAGCAGGTTCCAGCGGTCGTCACAGATGGTGCCCCACTCGCTGCTCTTGAGCACCTCCACGCGGCCCTCACCAACCTTGGCACCACCCTTCAGCCGGATTCGCTGCTGCAGGGGAGCAGGGTCAGTGTGTCTGTATAGCACAGCACATTGCAGCAGGACATCACACAGCACGGTGTGGCACAGCTCAGTGCAACACAGTAGGTGCTAGCTCTGACTGGCACACACAGGGGCTGTGCCAGGACAGGATCCCATCTCCATCTCCTGCTCTAGGAGTTGGTCACCCAGGGACTGACAGACCCGCTCTTGGTTTCAGCCTGTGGCACAGAGCCCTGCAGTGGGGCAGTGGCCAGTCATGGGACACCGCAGGGCTCGTCCCCATCTCCGCAGGGCTCACCTGGCCCTGCTGCTGCTGGCGCTGTTTCTTCTTGTGGCCATTGGCAGTGGTGAAGAGAGGCCCAGGCACACAGCTGACGACGGCGGGCATGCCAGCCCTGCAGGCAGCCGAGGCGTTGCCCCGGTAGAACTCAAAGGCACACATGGAGAGGTGCACCTCAGTGCCCGTGCAGGACACCGAGTGCAGGCGGTAGTTGAGCTGCTGCCGCTCTGAGAACAGCCTGTCAGGAGAGAGGAGTCCTGAGACACAACCAGCCTGGCCAGCCTGCAGTGAGGGGTCGATGGCCAGCCTGCCTGTGGCTGCACTCCATACCCATGCCCCTGGCATCATCCCCTAGGGAGAGACACAGTGCCTGTGGGGTGCCCACCCGTCAGCAGCTGCCTGTTCCACATCCCCAGCAGCATGGGGACACGAACTTGGGTGGGACTGAGTGAGGCTCCTGGCACTCAGGCTCTCCACTGGAGCCATTTACCTCTTCCTGGGCCCTACGTCCTCCCTGTGCTTTTGTTTAGGCTGAGACTTGGAGACCAGCCTGGAAAACAGAAAACAACCGTCAAGGAGCCCAGGGTCTCAGGCTGACTCTTCTGCCAGCTGTGGTGACACTGGGAGCACAGCCCAGCCCAGCTTCCACTGGAGACTGAACTGGGTACTTGGCCCCTAAAAGACACTCATGCATGTCTCTTTCATGCCACACGTGTTCAAGAAGCATCATCCGCTTCCAGCAGTGACACAGCTGCCTACAGCAGTGATGCAATTTCCTGCCCACATTCCACCAGGAAATGATGCTGGATGCAGCAACATCCCATGCTGCCTTGTCACACAGCAGAAGATCAAACACCACGGGCAACGATTTGATCTCGCAAGTACAAGTGAGGTGTGCTCATGCCCTCATCCAGACACCGTCACTGTGCCACACTCTGAGGGAAGCAGAATGCCCAGCAAGCACAGCACCAAGCAACCAGCACAGCCAATGGGTGTCCTCCCCAGTGCCACAAGGCACAGTGGGCTCACTGCAGGTTGGCAAGGCTTCCCTGATGTAGGTATAGTCCCAACATGCTTGCTCAGGGAGGAAGATGCCAAGGAGGGCCAAAACCCCAGAGACCACAAGGAATGGGGAGCAGAGTACCACAAAATAGGGCAGGGGACTGACACCCCCAATGGGACACAGTACAACCAAGCATGGCAACTGACTGCTGGCCAGTGGCAGGTCCATGTCAGCCCACACAGCCCAGTGAGCCCCAGGGTACAGCATAGGGCTGCCAGGAGCCAGGATTCAATTGGCTGGAGGACATCAACACCCTTCACACCGTGAAACCACATCTCCATCCTGCACCCAATTCTGGGTCCCCACTACAAGAAGTACATGAGCCAAGTGCTGCAAGCCCTGGGGAAAGCCATCAAGAGTCAGGGCTGGAGGAGAGATGAACACAATGCTCCTCCAGCCTGGGGCTGAGGTGGCTTTGAGGGCTCTGTCAGCAGTCATCCTGCCCCTGCAAGTGGCTGTCAGGGAGCCAGAGTCCAGCTCTTTCAGCCATGGGAGGGGAGAGTGCAAGAGAAACCAGGTGCCAGTGGCAACACAATGTTCAGCTTGGTGTGAGAAAAGCTTTTTCCCTGTGAGGGCTGCGTAACATTGGAGCAGAGGCCACAAGGCTGTTGGTCTCCACCCCTGGAGGTTTCTAAAAGCCAACTGGATGAAGTCCTGGGCTGACCTACAGCTGGCCCTGCTCCACACAGGGGTTGGACCAGGACTCTGCCAGGTTCCTTCCAACCTGGATTAGCCTATGACCCCACGTATGACTGCAGCCATGCAGCCCCAGATTGATCAGCCCTGGCAAACCAGATCATGACTCCCAGGAGTCAACTCCTGCTCCAGACAGAGGGAAGGGAGCAGACCACAGCATCATGGCCTTCACAAAGCATCTCACTGAGTGCTGTGGGGGAACTATCCACTCGTTGGAAAGCAGCAGTCAGCACCAAACTGCACCAGTAGCAGCATGATGGAGGGAGCAGGAGCATTGGGTGGGGATCTGAGGAGACCCCACAAGCTGAGCCTATCTGGATTTCCATCACCAGGCTGCAGGAGCTGGCGAGGATGCCAGATGGGAACACAAAGCTGCAAAGTCTCACAATGAAGGGACTGTGATGTATCCACAGTATAGGGCATCTGCAGCATCAGGGAAGGAAGTAGAACCGTGGCCATGTGCTAGGGCAAAGCAATGTTCCATGGTGGCAGTGGGTTCACGTGAGAAGTGCCATGCCACAGCCCAGAGTGGTGCACTCAAATTCCCTGCACCTATCACCAAACCCAGCAGCAAGTTTCAGGGATGAAGGCAAAGGGAAGTCAGACTATCCCTTAGGACTGGCAGAGGCAGCAAGAGCAAGGGGGCAGAGGGTGCAAGAGATCCTAAGCAGATGCAGAGCTGGGGACAGGACCTGTCACACTATGCCCATCAGAGTGGTGCCCAAGACTGCTGAGAGAGTGCTCTCATGCCCACACCAGGTCACCCTGTCAGCCCAGCTTGCAGGGAATGGAGAGGTGCACAGCCTGTCCAGGTTCCCCACTGCTGCTTTCTGCAGAAAGCAGCCCATTCCCACAGCTCCCCCTCCACCGGGAGAGGCAGCTCAGCTCTGAGGCTGCTGGTCCCCATGGGGCTGCAGCACAGGACACCACAGCCCTCTCCACATTTCCCAGGGCATCCTGTCCATGGTGGGTTGGCTCTGCAGCCCCTGACCCTGGTGTCAGGGCTCCTGCCCAGTATGCAGGATGGGGACTGCTCTGCCCAGGACATCACCAGCCTCGGCGAAAGATTGTCTCTCTCGGTGGACGGGAGACCTCAACACAACAGGCAGGTCCCACCAAGGTGGGGCTTGTTCTGCCTGCCCAGCACAGCCCAGGCCCTCAGTCTGCTCCATCAGGATCCCATTGTGCCAGGATCTAATGGCAGAGGCCAGAGAGCCCAGCTATGCCGAGGGCACAGCAGATGGGGCACCCCAGCCCCTTACCTGCCACTTGGCCTCAGGCTCCGGCCCTTCATCCTGGCTGCACGCTTCAGCCGCCTGCAGGAGCAACACCGCAGCTGCCCAGTCAGGGGCACGTGCAGTGCTGGGCACCACACCTGGCGCCACACTGGGCACCAGCATGTTTGTGCCCACATTCTGCACCCTTCACTTGGGCCATGGAGCTGCTGGAACATCCCTGCCCAGCATAGCTGCAAACCTGCACTCCACATTGGAGGAAGATGTGGAGATGCACTATTGCCAGGTAGTACACACTGCCATCCTGGAGTGGACGTTGCAGTAATGCGTGGGTCAAGTGGGCAGCCATGGCCCCCAGCCACACCACTGCTTCTGGCTGTGCCATGCTCCTCCCAGCCACACTGTGTCTCCCCAGTCCAGCTCAGTGAACGCCCATATGGTCAGCTGGGACTGGGACTGCTGAGTGGCAGGGATGGGAGGGATGTTCCCAACAGCACGGGCCTCTCCTGACCTCCAGCACTGCCTCATGTCCTTGGCTCTGTCCCCAGTCCTGCCCCACCCCATGTCCCCAGCTCTGACAGCCTGGGTCTACAGTCTGTCTAGCAGCCTCACTTACTTGTAGAAGTTCCTGTTGACCTTCTTTTCAGCAGGGAAGCCCATCATGCCACAGACCACGCGGCTGTTCCGGCTGTCCCAGCCCTCATCGCAGATCTGTGCCCAGCCATCCTTGTAGCGCACCTCCACGATGCCCTCCGACACTGGCAGCTGCCGCCGGGCCCCGGACACCACCGGCCGCAGGCGCACCTCCTCCACATGGCTCTGCTCGCTCTGCAGGGCACAGGGCAGCCTGGCTTGCACCACAGCTTGCTGCCACGGGTCCCTGCTAGCCCCTGTTCAGGGATGCCCCGAGGGTGTGGGCACAGGGACAGCTGGGTCCTGCATCCCTGTAGGTCACTTGCAACGGCCCTGGGTGGCCAAGCACCTAATCCTAGAATGTGCAGCTAGTGCCCTACATCCCCATTTCCTGGGTGTACAGCCAGGAGAGCCAGCACTGCTGTTCCATCACCTCAGGATCCTGCATCCAGGAGGACAGTGTCCAGAACACCCCACACCCAGGAACCCACCCAGCACAAGACAGCAGCAGCTGGGATAATGAGCAAAGCCAGCAGGGCATGGTCCAAGCCCCACTTGCCTCACAGGAGCCCTGCCATCCCATGCTCAGATCTGTGCCATGCACCCACTCCCAAGCCACAGCCTGAACAGGGCCTTGTCCTCGATTGTGTCTGCTGTTGTGGGAAGCAGCAGCTCAGGAGACATGGGACAGGCCATGGCAGCACTGTGCTTCTGTGCAGGGATGATGGATGGGGACAGCCTGTGTGACAGGGCTAAGGGAAGGCACCCACAGCGTCCCCTGGGCCTGCACATGGCAGTCAGCCAGCGTGTGGTGGGGAAGCTGCCTCCTGACTCTTTGGGAGGACCATGCAGGGTCCTAGTGGCAGGTCTCTGGAATCCTGGGCAGCACTGGCTGCCTATTCTGGCCAGCAGCTTCCTCACCTCGATGACATTGGAGTCCTTGAAGCCTGGGATGCGCTCATCCTTGCAGACAACACCTGCATCTTCCTCATGACTGCAGTCACTGTTCCCCCAGCCCCGGTGTTTGCAGTCCCCAATGCTCTTCTCTCCTCCAGCACAATTCACATTGTCCAGCCAGATCCGTCCTGCCAGATACCAGGGCTGGGGCGAGGGGGGCCAAAACCATGCAGCACTCCCCAAGACCAGGGATAGTGACCATGGAGCACAGCCAGGACCAAGCAGGTGTGCAGCAGGTGTGTGGATGCTGGGCAGCGTGCAGCCCTCCCGCGGCACACAGCCAAAGCCAGTGAAATGCCAAGAGCAAAGCCCTGAGCAGGGGACCTGCAGATGAGGGGTTTCCACCTGCCCAAGGGGCTGCTCTGCCAGACACAACATGTGCCCTGGACCCACACAGCATCTCACCTACAACACAGCCTGCTGCACCTCTCAGCATACACCTGCACCAGCCCAGAGCTGCAGCCACCCCACACCACCCAGGGCCACCTGCAGTCCCACAGCTGTAGCAAGTGCATGCCCACAGCCACTCCATGCTCTGGACACAGAAACACAGAGTACCTGCACACATGCACACAGGCACATGTGCACACAGGCACACATGCATGCCCACACACCCTGCCAGGCACTGGCCCTGCCTCCCACACCCCAGCACCCACTTCCAGTATATGCAAACCCGCTGCAGGATGCTCGGCACCCCACAGCAGCAGCTGGGCAGCCCCAGCCCAGCTGGCCCCAGCCCGCACAGCACAGGGCGGCTGTGCCCAGCACCCCTCTCTTACCCACGCCTTTGCCATACTTGGCGCTGTGGGCCCAGCCCACGGCGGCCACGAAGCCGAGGTGCCGGCAGAGCACGTGCGCGTTGGCCAGCGTGAAGTCGTCATCGCAGATGGTGCCCCACTCGTCGTTGTAGAAGACCTCCACACGGCCCTCGTTGTGCTTGCGTGGGTAACCGGCCAGGCGAAACTTTAGCTGGGGTCCTGGGTTGGGTGTGGGGCCCGGTGGGGTGGGCTGGGCACTGTCTGCCCACAGCCACAGGAGGCTGCTCAGCAGCACCAGCAGCTCCTGCCATGCCCACGTGCCACAGCTTCCCATGGCAGCTTGGCCCTACAAGGGCAGAAAGGGTGAGGCTGTGTGGGATACATGAGCTGTGCCAAAACCTCAGCCCTGTGCTGGTTAAACCCCTGCTCACACGCAGCCCCATCCAGCACCGGCATCCCAGCACCAGCCAGAGCCAGTCCACTCCTGCTGCCTGCCCTGTGCCGTCCACTCGCAGCCCCTTGCATCGGTCCTGGACCCCCAGGGCTGCTGTCAGCTGTCCAGTACCTTCCCAGCTCCTCACACCCCTCACGAACAGCCACTACCAACGTCCCACCACACCACGTCACTCCCACGCAAAGGGGCAGCATCGCAGCCAAAGGGTGTGCATCACCCAAGGAAAGCCAGATGGGCAGGAGGGGCATCAGTTGCACAAGCTGGAACAGGACCAGGGCCCAGGGAAAGCCCAGTTGGACCAGCCAGGAGTCTGATCCACCAGGAACTGTGTAACAGCACTGCTATGAGGAGCTGCCAGCCCAAGAGCTAGGCAGCCAGAGCCTCCCACATTCCTCCAGCCCTCCACTAACATCTGTGGCTCCGGAAAATAGTCGGGAATGCAGTGTTCCTGCACCAGCCTCATCGGTAAACAACGGTGAAAACCCTTCTCTGTGAAGCCCTTCCCTATCCTCAGGGACCCCTTTAACCCCTGAGGTGCCACTTCAGCCCAGGAACTGCCTGTCCGTATGGGTAGCGTCAGACCTGCTCCAGACATGGCTTTGAGGGCAAAGCTCTTATGCCCTGCACCCACCTGCCCACCACCACTGCAGCCTCATGCCACCCTTCCAGACAGTTCCACAGGTGGGAAAGCACACCCCAAACCTGAGAGCCCTCCAGGCAGGTTCACCAGAACCATATCCCTGCACCCCACATTCCTCACCCCGAGAGCAGCTCCTGCACCTGTGCAGCTTATGCTTGTCTTGGACACTGGGAAAGAGCAGCAGGTTTGGCTCAGTCATGGGCAGGGCTGGTTTAGACCTCCAGTGCTCAGACACAAGCCCTGCACAGGCTCCCAATGCAGGCTGCACCACAGAGACCCCATAATAGATCCTCCCCATGGTACCAATGCACTTCCCTGACAGCCTCCATCCCTGCTTTCCCCCAGCTCACTGACTGCTCACCAGTGTGGTGCAACCAAAGAGGGTATGAGGGCATCCTTGGGAACCATGGGTGCTCTTCAGGCTCCCCATTCCCTGGACTAAGGCCTGTCCCATGTTGTCCTGTTGTTTTCATCCCCTCAGTACCTGTGGGCTGATGGCAAGGTCCCTGCACCAGCTTTAGGCAGAAGGTCCTCACAGAGTGAAGGGGCCATGGAGTACCCCCTCTGAAAGTGTAGCCTCTCTGCAGCTTCACCATCTGCCTGGCCACCAGCACACAGATGGTAGCTGCTGTGGGTAACCCCCACCAGCATCCAGGGCAGGATGTTCACACAGGTTCCATTAGCAGGAATCAGATGACAGAGACCAAGACACCACTCCAACCTTTGGGAACACCTCCTAGACTCAAGGCAAGGATTAACCATGAAACCAGGATGGTGCCCCTTTACCATGCTCATTGCACCAACAAAAGCCCCTGAAGGGGCCCAGTTCTGCTGCCTGTCTTTCCCCTGGGCATGTGCCACACTGGAGCTGCCTCCAAGAGCATCAAGTCCCTGGGGATAAGCATCTAGTGCCTTCAAGGATGCTCAAGAGAGGGCAAGGAGTAACAAGGACCAATAACACTGGTCCATGACAGTGCAAGACATCTTGATGGGACATGCACCGGCTCCCTTATGGCAATCACAACAGTGTGGTCCAGCTCTCTCCTCTGTCCCAGTCTGAGGCACAAGGGACACCGTGTGCTGATGGAGACCCAGCAGCAGACAGGAACATGACAGACTCAGGGCAGCCCACAAGCCCTGGGGTTGGTGTGAGCTGGCTCTGCACTCCCCACGCTTTGGCTGCCTGCTTTGGCACTGCCAGAGCACAACAAAGCCCAGCAGGAAGCTGTTTGTAGGCAGCAGTGAAAGGCTTTGCTGAACCTTTTAATCATCATGTTGTGGCAGAAGAAAGAGGAAGGTGGGCACAAAGGACCACCCTAGCCCTGCCAGCAGCTCAGGAAAGGGATTCTCTGGTCTGGCCATGGTAGGAATGCTCCATCTCCACTCTGCCTGGGAACACTTCTCATTCCATCCATCAGTCACCACAGGAACACCCCCTGTGCAAATGAAGCTCTCTATATATCTTCAGAGCTCCACTGTGTACCACACACAAATGTGGCACTCTCAGTGCTAACATCACCAGACATGGAGAGCTACAAGTGTGTGAGACCAAAGCTTCGCCAGCTCTTGCCCCATGAATGAGCAAGACAACCTCTGCTGATGTGGGCAGCCAGCAGCTCCAGGCAGGCTTACAGCACAACACTAAGGAACAGCAGCACAATTAATGCCAATCTCCAGAGCTCTGCAGAAATAGCTCGTGTCAGAAAGCTGGTGTGGCCTTTCATGAGATCACAGGTTTGGGTAATTGGAGTAACTGTGTGGATATAACAGGCTGAGACTGGAAGGCATTAGATCCATCTGGCACCACCTTTTAATGAATAACCAGCCCTCAACAAAATCAGTGCACCTTCTACTAAGGGGATTAAAAATGGTCACCTGCTGGAATTAAAATGTGGTTACAATGGGGAAGTCACCATTTGTTGGGCTTTCTGGTGAGGATCACATGCTTTTCAAAGCAAAGTCGTGTCTGGAGGAGTAAAAAAGTCCTCTCTTGGTACAGTCTGCAAAGAGACAAATAGGCAGGAGCATGCAGATCTGGACATCATCATGTAGCCTGTATGCTTGACTGTGAGGAACATTTAAGTCCATGCATTCAGGAACAAAGCATGTAGGACCAAAGACCATATGGCACTTCAGAAAGTTCTTGGGCTTTTCATGGCAAAGCATTCCATCCCAACATACCCCAGTGCCCATGGAGTCCCAGCAGTGTGACCAGGATCTGGTATGCTCAATCTGAACAGGATCACCAAAATCACTGGTGTTAGGGAGACTTCCTGGATGACAGGTCCCAGCCTCACCTCACAGTGACAAGGGGAAGCCCCACATGTGCCCATGGTCTCATAGCCCTGCCAGACTCCCACATACAGCTGGGCACAGAAAAGCTGATGCTGGGTGGGCCTCCACATCTTGACACCACAGTGGTCAGTTTGAGAGCCGCCCAGCTGCATAAGGCCAGGCCAAAGATCCCTCAGTCCAGGACCCCAACCCCTACAGCAGCGGCAGGAAGTGCCTGGGACAGGACAGGGATGTCCTGCTGCAGCCCAGCTCTGGCACCCCCAGCTCAGCCACCTAAGCCTCTGTACTCAAAAGCCCACTGTGGATCTCTCCTCCTTACAATCCTTCAACTGCTCAAATTTCTGTCATCCATTTCTGCATTAACCTCAGCTCACTGCCACCTTTGGCACTCTTCTCACGGGTCAAAGCTTTCCTCTGCTATGGCTCCAGCATCCCTTGTCCCCACTGTGGTTCCTCTGCCCTCACAGCCTAGCCTGTTCTCAGCTCCTGCCACTCATCTCTGCACTCCCTGGTGAAAGCTCTGCTGATGGCTGCCTGGGCCAACAGCTGCCCGTGTGAGCTCCCTGGGACATGGCATAAGCCATTTCCCCGTTCCTGCGCCATGTCCTTCTTGGCATGTGCTCCAAGTCCACACGCAGGAAGATCAGGCTAACAGGGCTTTCATTGTCCAGGTCTCTTTTTCCACTTTCTGAAATGCAAGTCATGAAGTTGCTCTTCTCCAGCCTTGTGACACTGCCCAAGCTCCCCACGACACTGCCAAGCTTTGCTCTGGATCCTGCCAGCCACTCCAGGTCAGGGAGCTCAAGCTCACCCCCAGCCCCAGCAGGAATGGCAGATGGGGTTGATCTGGGCACAGCATCTCCCAGTTCCAGCCTTTCCCTCCAGCCCTGACATAGTTTCATGGGATGCTGTCCTGCCAGCTGGCACAGCAGAAGGGCATAAGATCAGTGCCATAGCTGAGGCTCTTTGGTCCCTGCACCATGGAGGGACTCCATCACCCAGCACAAGAGACCCAAGGGGCATTTCCCATCTCCTCCCCATCTTGGCCAGGGGAAGGTCCACCCATCTGCCCAGCTTCCACAGACTATTCCTGCTGGGAACAAGGGTCCCTAAGGGTGACAACTCCCAACCCCACTGGCAGAAGGGACAGCTGGTAACACCACCAGCACATCAGGAGACTGTGAACACTGGTGCTTCCAGAGAATCAGGAACCTGGAGGAGCCATGCACATCCCCTGAATGGGTAGAAGACAGAGGTGCAGACAGCCTGAGCATGGCCAGCCAGCATGTGGAGGGGCAGGGGACTGGGAATCACCTGGCACAGGGATGGTGTGTCTAGGCATGTCCCCTGGCTGCTTCCACTGCATGTCTTGGACAGGAGCCAAGCACAGTCCTGCTCCAGCCAGAGACAGGCTCCTCTTGGACAGGGGCTCCTGACAGAGCTGCCAGCCAGCCCATGCCATGCCGTGCCGTGCCGTGCTGAACGTGCCTGTCCCAGCACACGAGTGGCTCACACGGTAGCAAGTGGAAAGGGCTCTGAGGATGGGCTGGCCCAGAGCAAATGCTGGGCCCGGGAGCTGGAGAGCAGCCCAGGTCCTCACCACTGCCCAGGAAACCTCAGGAATGTCGCAGCAGGGTGTGCACAGGGCCCCGAGCCACCTCCCAGCCCACAGATGGTTGTTGGTGGGATGTCCCAGAACCCTGAAGGGCTTCCCACACCCCCTGACCTCAGTGCTGCCGAGACCAGCATGGGTACAGGGTCCTCCTGGGGCAGCGGGCAGGCTCTGTGCAGCAGCAGGAGCCATGGCACCGTTTGTATTGCTTCCACACCAGCCCCACAGGCTCTGCCTGTTCTAGTGGAAGACACAGGCTTCTGTGCCTCAGGACAGAACCCCCCAGGCAGGGCCTGCAGTCCTCCTGGCCAGGCACTGCCTCCACTATTGCTTCACTGCCCCCAACTGTGCCCTGCAGAGGATCTCAGCTGTGCCAATGAGAGGTGCCCAGAGCCCAGAAGGGCTGCTGGCTCCCAAGGGCTGTTAGAGCTTATGTGCTCTTTGGCACTCACCAAGTACACAGAGGGACTACCCCAGCAAAACCCCAGAGAAAAGCAAATGAATCTCAGGAAGGAGCAGGTCCTGAGGAACAGGCAACCCCAGCATGTCAGTGTTTGTTCAGCCAAGCATGGGGCACCCCTGCAGCATGGGGACAGCCTCCCTGACTGCAGCAGTCAGCGAGGGCCAGATCATGCCTGGCTATGCACAGGAACACATTCCCTCAGCAGTGGCCTTAGACATGAAAAGGGATACAGAGCAACCCAGGCACTAACAACCAAGAGGACTCAGAAGAGCAGCACAAGCAACTGAAAACCTGGGAAAGCTGCCAGCAGAAGGAGGAAGAAGCTCCCTCTGTTTATCTTTCCTTGGAAAGGTTAAGGGGTGATACAGTCACACTCTGCCCACACCAGGCCATCCCTGAGAGAATGGGGTCACATCCCCAGCACTCAGAGTAGGAGAAGGTCTGGTGGGTCCCATGGCTCCAAGCACTGGGTTCCATCCCCTCCTTCTCCCCCAGGGGCCCAGCACACACAGCCCAGCACTGGGCCTTTCGCAATCCCCGCTGCCTGGATGGGTTTACTTCACTCCTCCTGCTTCCCAGCAGTCCTGGTGTGCTGGGAGTATGTGACCACGAGCTGGGGGAGCCCTGACATCCCCACCCCACTCAGGCCAGGACCAGCTGGCTCTCTGCCTGCAGGAACCCTGCAAGATTTAAGCTCTGGCACAAGCACAGACAAGGTCTGGTGGGCAGCACATCTCCACAGATGAACTGGTCCCAGAAGCACCAAAGAGCAGCCCAGGGCCACCACTTGACTGTCCTGACAGGCTCGGTGACATCTCGCAACACCACCCACCTCCCACTGCCTGGTAGCCCACTGTACCTCACTGCCCAGAAGGCAGGGTGCTAACCCATGGGCGTCTCACTGCATGCCCCCACCCTGGGCAGTGACAAGGAGAGTGCTGTGGATAGCACATTCCTGTTCCAGGGGCTGTCCGGAGTGTCAGCTGGGACAGAGCATCTCCTTTTCCCTGATGCCCCTCTGTCCTGTTGTCAGTCTGTAAGCCAGGGCAGATCACAGCACAGCCCTTGGCAGTTGCTAACGCTACCCAGCTTCCCCAGGACAAAGCCAGGTCCCTAGCTCTGCGAGGGCTTGCCAGCTCCACTCCGGGCTCCCCTGGGCTCTGGGGGTAGCCCTGAGAGGAACCAACTGCAGGCGGGAGCGAAAGCCCCCGCAGGAATGTGCAGACACTGCAGCCACCAGCGACACCCCCCAGGCAGCCACGGCGGGTCTGGGGGGGGGCAGCCAGCGCGGAGAACAGAGGCAGCCTGCTTGGAGCTACCCGGCGCATCCTATGCACCCACAGCCTCCCACCCCGCGCACTGGGGCACAGCTGAGAGCACCGCACGACTCCGAGCCGCTGTCAGGACAGAGCAAGCCTCTGCAACGGGCAGCGGGCACGGCTCAGCGGCCGCGGGGAGCCGGGACCGTGCGGCCAGCACTCCACCGCCGCCCCACAGACCCCTGAGAACCGCCGGGCTTCGGAGCAGGGCAAACAACACCCGGCACACGCACCCGGCCCTCGCCTGGCGCGGCCCCGCGACGGCGGCTGCACAACCCCGCACCGAGCCATCAGCCTCCGCACTCGGCTCTGTTCGGTCCCGCTCCGCACCGCATGCCCCGAGGCATCCCGCGGCCCCGGCGGCCTCCCTCCGCGCCCCCGACGCTCCCGGACAGGCTGCACGGGTGCCGGGCACGGCTCGGCCCACCCAGCCCCGCCGCCCCGGTTCGGGGCCGGTCCGAGCGGCGCTCCCCGCCGCCTTCGGGCCGGTCCTGCTCGCCTACCCTGGGCGGTACCTCTTGTCCCCACGGGGTGCACGGCTCCGACAGCGCCAGGCGAGAGCGTCCAGCCGAGTGCCGATGGGGCCGAGCTGTGCTGTGCCGCCCCTCTCCTCCCTGACCCGCCCCGTGCCTTGCCCAAGTGGCCGGGGCCAGCCTGTGCCGAGTTGCCCCGGCCTGGCCCCGCGGCCGCTACGGCGAGGGCTGGCCCCGCGACCTTGCCCAGCAGTCCGGGATGGCGCCGGCCGCCGGACTCCCGGGATGGAACTTCGGGGGCTGCCGCTCCGGGGCCGCGGGAGCCACTGCCCGCTGCAGAGGACAGCCCTGGGCCTGTCGTCCCCTGGAGGTACCTGATCGGCACTCCACCCCGCCTCGCCTTAGGCAGTGGGTCGCAGCAGCGCGGGAGCACCGGGCTCCCCATCGCCGGTGACCTCGGGCACAGGGACGGGGCTCTCGGCACGGCAAGGGAGATAGTGCTAAGGGGCAAGGGAGGGCAGGGCTGCTCCAGTTCCCCGGCTCCTGGCTTCTCGGCCGCCCCGGCCCCAACCTCCTCCTTGGACCTGGGCCGGGACTGCCAGCTCTGGAGGCCGTGGGAGGCTTTCCATCTGCCCTGCCAGCACCGCTGCAGAAGCTGCAGCATGGCTGGCCAGACATCTTCCCTCCAGCCATGCTGTCTGTCCTGGGTGTGCAACGGTTCCCAGAACCCCAAGAAGCCATGGCCACATCCCGCCCAAGCCCGGCGGGAGGCCCATCCCAAAAGGTCGGGGTCTGCCCAGCTCCACAGGAAGTCCACCGGTAAGCACATGCTGCCAGCTTGGAGCTCCTGCCTGGAGCAGTCAAGGGGAGACCAAAGGGTGTGGAGCAGCCTGAGTGGTGGTTTTGTGGGGAGCTGCTTCACCCTGGTCACACAGGACTGGATGTAATGACAGCTGGCATGAGGTGGGAGGACAGGACTGGCTGACAAGTGAGCACAAGGATATGAGAGGGAGAGGCTTGTACTCCAACACCTTCCCGCAAGAGACAAACCATGGTGAGACCCCAGACGATGCTTTATTGCACCTCCCACAACCCCCATGCAGCAGAGATGGAGGCTGCTTTACTGTGTCCATACTGGATCAGTCCTTGGTGCTGAGAGCCAGCTCTGAGACCAGCTGACCAGCCTAAGGCCACAGAGGGAATGGACATCACTGGACAGCCCATCCTGTGGGACAGGGACACTCCCTCGGGGCTAACACTGTGCCATGCTCCAAGACTACCATTCTAAATACCACTCCTGGTGGTTGGCAGACAGCCTAGGGACATTGCTGGCTCTTTAGCAAAGGTGGAGGGTACTCAGCAGCCAGGAACAGTTGGGAAAGAAGTGGAGAGGCCCTGATGCCCAAGTCTTCTGAGATGGCAGAAATACCACTCTGTGGCCCAAGGACTCTCGCAGCCAAGTCTTCTGCACACATCCCAGTGACTTCTTGCTCACCCCAAACCATGTTCCGCACCCATTACATGTACCTGCCCCACTCGAGCTGCCCCTCTGCTCCTTGCTCTCTCAGGTTGTTGCTGTGTGGGAAGAGGGTCAGTCTGTCCCATGGCACTGCCTTCCCATGCCCACACCCAGCACAGTGTGCTCAGAGGAGACGTCCCAGGAGCCGAGCACCAGGAGAGCTGCCCCAGGCCACTGGCAGGGCGACGAAGCCCAGCTTGCTGTAGAAGCTCAGCTGCTGCCGGTCAGCATCACTGACCTGGCAAAACACGCCCCGGGACCCTGGAAGGGAGATAAGACATTGGACCCCTGGCACCAGGACCCCAGTGCTGGGGCTAGGGAGCAGTGCTTGGGACCCACCCCACAGCCTCTCCACTGCCCTTGGGTGCTGGGTGCCTGTATGATGCCCTGAGATGTGGGTCTGCATGCCAGGAGAGAGTACAGTGCCTGGGAGCTGAGGCCAGAATGCTCAGAGATGGGACAGGGGCCCCATCAAAGGCTGCTGCAGCCCCATGCTCACAGCTGGTGTGCAGGTGAGGCAGGCTCTGGGGGCAAGGGGGCTTTCAGGATGGTGTGGTGCTAGATCAGGGGGTCTCATGCCCCCAGCCCAGGGACGTCATGCTCACCGTTGGCCCTGAGTGCACTCAGCAGGCAGATGGCCAGGCTGCGGCTAGCACCCACATCCAGCACACGAGGGGCTGTGCCCAGCTGCACCAGGGAGGGGAAGCGCCGCAGCACGGGTAGGGGCACGGTGGGCGGCTCTGCATGGAAGAAGAGCAGTGCTTCCTCCAGGACATCCTGCAGAAGACAAACAAAATCAAAGGAGCTCACTCCATCCTCCCACACGTTGTTCCCTTCTGCTCCAGGTGCCCCCTCACCTGTCCTAGAGCTGAGGGAGCTGCATCCAGGTCTCGAGGGTACTTGTGCCGCAGGGCTGGCAGCCAACTGCTGTCTCGCTGCTGCAGAAAGCCTTCAGCACAGAGCGCTCCAGCTGCGTAGCCACAGGGACCATCCTCATCCTCCAGCACAAAGGTGTATTCAGGGCTCAGGCTCAGGAAGCTGCCCAGCAGCCTGCCAGTCAGAGCAAGACTGGAGCTCGCCCACTTCAGGGACAGCTCAGACCAGCCTCCTCCCTGCCCCTGTGGAACAGCACCCCAGCACCCACCCCACCACCCTTTTGTGAGCCATCCCCAGCAGAAGCCCTCAGCCAAGGGCAGCATCTGCAGCTGCAGCAGCCTAGGCAGTGGGTCCATCCCCATGGCAGCTGCCACCACCAGGCTGGACACCAGTTGAGGGACTGCCTTCCCTGCCCACTCCCATTGCCAACTGTGCAGCAGGCAGAGCAGGTCCCCACAGGGACACAAGGAGAGACCACAGCCTTACACCGCATCCCTGTGTCACCCAGCACACAGCCAGTCTTGGCACCTGCCTGGCAAGAGGGAGCTTCAGAGGGGCCACATCTCACCTGTCACCAAGGAGATCAGGGTGGGATGCAAGGATCTCTGCCACTTTGGGGTCGCAATCCAAACTCTCCCGGCACATTCGGTAAAGCTCTCCCTGGAAGATGCAGATCTACCTCAGCTCTGTGTGTGCCCAGGCCCTCTCTTGCCACGGCCCCACCATTGCTGGTGCCCCCACCACAGCCCCTGCCACAGCACCGTGTACCAGCAACTATATGAAAGGACCATAAAGAGAGACTGCAGCCAGGGCTGTGGCCTCTAGTGTGTTCTGGCACACAGGGAAGGTATGGAGGTCTAAAGGTACAGAGGTATGTGCTTCAGCCACCTAAGGGTGTGAGTGTCTGCATCCAGTGATGCACCCTGCACCACCTTCTGCTGGCCTCAGGCCCAGTCTCCACACAACAGCTCAAAAGTCACCATCATGGTCAGATTTGAGTTCACTGCTGCTCACAGGATAAGTGAAAAGCACATCCTGCTCAAAGCAGTGCCTCTCCAAGGAAAGGCTGCCCTGGCCATGGAGTCACTGGGGCAGAACAGTGCCATGCCCAGAACAGGATGAAGTGCTTTGCTGGATCTTTTTCCCAAAGTGTCACGGGACACATTCAGCTTGTTCAGATGTCTGACATCAGACAACTACAGACCATCACTTGAAGTGTGAGTCACTGGCAGCTGCAGCCTGGTGCTGCAATCTGCTCTTACATGCCTGCAGCCCCTCTGCTGTGTATGAGCTGGCTGCATGTTGCTGGGTACTGCATTTACTGGGCACATGCAGTGGTGCCCACGGTGGCTGGAGCTGCAGCACCAGCAGTCCCTCTAGATAGGAGAGAGAGCAGAGTGGGGGAGCAGGGGCTTCACTGCAGACTGTGGTACATGGGGAACACGGGGCTCTGCTGGATCTGGCAGCAATTCAACTTGTGTCTCCACCCACCTCTACATTTCTCCCTTTCCTTTTCCCTCCCCTGGAACTGTTCCCGTGGAACTGCTGGGATGTCAAGTGAAGCAAGCAGGTAATGGCTGACAGAGGCTGCTGCCTCTGCAGTAAACTGGAGGAGGTTTCAAGGGACTCATTGGAAAATGAACTTCAACAGGCTCAGACAGCACCCAGAGCTGCAGACTGATCAAAGCTGCAGAAGTCACCATGCAGATTTCTCCTGTTCTGGATCATTCCTGGCACCACTGGAGACCAGTGCTGGGGATGCTCTGAAGATCACCCTCACAACCTGGCCATCTCAAGGCTTTGCCAGTGTACCTGGGACCGTGCCTGCTGCTCACTTCTGAGATGGGTCTCCATCTCTTCCTGCTGGCTGCCAGGGTGGGCTCTGCCCTGGCACTGGTCACTGAGAGGCCATCATCTAATGGTCTGTGCTGAGGCCACTAGTCACACCATTCATTCTGCAGCCCTAGGGGCTGACATGCTGATGGGCACAGGCTGACCCGCTCTGAGTGGGGCTGGAGCCCAGAGGCCCCTTCCAAGCTCCATCCCCCCACTCTGCAAGCTCAGTTTTAGGGCAGCAGCAGAGGAGTGTGTGTCTTGTGAGTGCAGGCAGTAGAGGCCATGCGGCTCCCACCTTGTCCAGGGGCAGCAGCGGGCGCAGGACGTACAGCTGACTAGATGGGAAGAGTGGAGGGGGGTGGTAGAAGAGGTCACAGCTGTTGCCCACGGGCAGGAGTGCCTGGAAGAGACACAGTCCATCAGGGAGCAGGTTGTCCTGCCTCCAAACTTTGCCCTGCAGGCAGCAAGATGAAGGTTCCTCAGAGGTGGCCTAAACAGCCTGGCAGCTGCAGCCAAGGTGCAGAGGCCCAGGGTAACTCTGCTTTCCCAAGCTTGCAGCAACCTGTGGCAGGGCCAGGAGCACCAGCTGGGATCCTGGCTTCCCAAGGAATGGCTCCTTCAGCCCCCCCAGATTCAGGCATGCTCTCACCTGCAGCTCTCCACAGAGGCCCCCACGACGTGCCCAGGGCTCAGCATCACTGCCCAGCAGAATCGGTGCTGTGATGTTTTGGCACCCTGAGGCATCAGAAGACAGGCATGTGTGAGGTGAACAAAAACCTTCTGGGCTTTGGGAGATGAGCCTCCACTGCATAGCAGTATCACTATCCACACAGCTCACAGCTCTGTCCCTGCAGTTGTGCAGCCCAGGCAAGGGACCTCACCGGGGCACGGGACTCACCAGGGCTCATCCAGCCAGCCCGCCCCATGCACTATTGTGGCAACATACTCTCTACAACAGGGCTTGAAGTGGCCCCCATGATGCAGCTCCTGGGTGCAGACAGTGTTGCTTTGCTGTCCAGCCAGCACTGCAGTGCCTGTGGGATTTCACTCCACATGCAGCTGCCTCCCTGCAGAAATGTTCAAGGCACATGGCCATGTCTCACACTGAGCTTGGAGACCCTCTTGGGTTATCATCTGGTAATAGTTCATGGTTTGTAAGGGTGACATCATGAGACCCACAGAACAACCAGGGAACCCTAAGGCAATGGAAGAGTGACTTCTAAAGTGATACATAAACAATCAAAATCCAGTCTCACCTCTGTCACCCAGGGCATCACTGCTCCCAATGGTCCATGGATCCCTCTACAAGGAAGGCTAAGGGGACCTTGAGTGGAAAGGGCTGAGGAACCATGTCCTCAGGAATGAGGAACAGGCATTCCTTCTATACTGTGAGAGATGAAGAGCTGCTCTGAGGACTGCCCTGTCCCCAGCAGCAGTGCCTGTCCTGCCTCATGTGTCAGGGCACTCAGCTCACAGCCAGCCTTCCCATAGGTGTTCCCACTTAGCTTGGCAGGCAAGAGCATGGGCAAGGGCAGCCTGAAGGTGAGTGCTGGCTGCTGCTGCTGGACTGGAGGTGACAGAATGTGGTAGCCAGGGCCCCAATACCCAGGCAGGTGAGCCAGGTTGGCACCAGTACTTACAACCAAAGCAGCTCCCCCAGGTGCCCTTGGGGTCAGGGTCGCAGAGGAGATGGCCATCTGCAAAGGAAGTAAAAGGGTGAGCATGGGACACGAGTCAGTGTGGGCAAGGTGTCAAAGGGAGCTGCACTCTCCCAGGAGAGACTTGTCACCCCTGGCTGGGCACAGGGACCCCCCACCTCTGGGAGGGGAGTCCCAGATGCCTACACCTCCTTAGGGGGAAAACCAACAGATCACCACAAGGGCAAGGCTCAGATGCCCTGGGAGTGCCACAGTGCCTGGAGCCCTGCAGCTCAGCACATCTGGATTTGGCCAGGGTGCTGATAAACCCTGTGGGGCCACAGGGGTTGGCTCAGGGCCGGCATCAGTCACATACCCAGCCAGAGGACGAAGGCGCTGGCGGCCAGCAGCATATTGCGGATGTCCCAGAGGTAGGGGTGCAGGTCGTAGAGCAGCGCCCGCCCGGCACTGCTGACAAAGTGGCTGTGCAGGCGGCACGTCTGGGCACAGAGCAGCTGGAAGGACTGGGCTCGGCCACGCCACTGTGTGCCCTGCCATGGGACAAGCATCAGTGCCGCCGCCGCGGGCACCGTCCCACAGCACCACCCGCACCAGCCTTACCCCGCAGGCATCCGATGCTGTGGCTGGGACCCCCACGCTGAGGCTGTTTGCCCGCAGCCACCGAAAGTGCTCCAGCAGATGCTGCGCTAGTGGCCCATGATGGTAGGGCAGGTAGAAGAGCTCCACCAGCATCCGCACCTCCCCCAGAGTCAGCGGTGCCATGGGAGTGCACCCAGCCTCCTCTGGGGTCAGTGGTGCTGTGGGGCTGGACCTGGCCTCCTCGGGGGTCAGTGGTGCTGTGGGGCTGGACCTGGCCTCCTCTGGGGTCAGCGGTGCTGTGGGGCTGGACCTGGCCTCCTCTGGGGTCAGCGGTGCTGTGGGGCTGGTCCTGGCCTCCTCTGGGGTCACCTGTGCTGTGGGGCTGGACCTGGCCTCCTCTGGGGTCAGCGGTGCTGTGGGGCTGGTCCTGGCCTCCTCTGGGGTCAGCAGTGCTGTGGGGCTGGACCTGGCTTCCTCTGGTGTCAGCGGTGCTGTGGGGCTGGTCCTGGCTTCCTCTGGGGTCAGCGGTGCTGTGGGGCTGGTCTTGGCTTCCTCTGGTGTCAGCGGTGCTGTGGGGCTGGTCCTGGCTTCCTCTGGGGTCAGCGGTGCTGTGGGGCTGGTCCTGGCCTCCTCTAGGGTCACTTGTGCTTTGGGGCTGGTCCTGGCTTCCTCTAGGGTCACTTGTGCTGTGGGGCTGGTCCTGGCCTCCTCTGGGGTCAGCAGTGCTGTGGGGCTGGACCTGGCTTCCTCTGGTGTCAGCGGTGCTGTGGGGCTGGTCCTGGCCTCCTCTGGGGTCAGTGGTGCTGTGGGGCTGGACCTGGCCTCCTCTAGGGTCACTTGTGCTGTGGGGCTGGACCTGGCCTCCTCTGGGGTCAGCAGTGCTGTGGGGCTGGACCTGGCTTCCTCTGGTGTCAGCAGTGCTGTGGAGCTGGACCTGGCTTCCTCTGGTGCCAGCGGTGCTGTGGTGCTAGTCCTGGCCTCCTCTGGGATCACCGATGCTGTGGGGCTGGTCCTGGCCTCCTCTGGGGTCAGCGGTGCTGTGGGGCTGGTCCTGGCCTCCTCTGGGATCACCGATGCTGTGGGGCTGGTCCTGGCCTCCTCTGGGATCACCGATGCTGTGGCGCTGGACCTGGCCTCCTCTGGGATCACCGATGCTGTGGGGCTGGTCCTGGCCTCCTCTGGGGTCACCTGTGCTGTGGGGCTGGTCCTGGCCTCCTCTGGGGTCACCTGTGCTGTGGGGCTGGTCCTGGCCTCCTCGGGGGTCACCGATGCTGTGGGGCTGGACCTGGCCTCCTCTGGTGTCACCGATGCTGTGGGGCTGGACCTGGCCTCCTCTGGGATCACCGATGCTGTGGCGCTGGTCCTGGCCTCCTCTGGGATCACCGATGCTGTGGGGCTGGTCCTGGCCTCCTCTGGGATCACCGATGCTGTGGCGCTGGACCTGGCCTCCTCTGGTGTCACCGATGCTGTGGCGCTGGACCTGGCCTCCTCTGGTGTCACCGATGCTGTGGGGCTGGACCTGGCCTCCTCTGGTGTCACCGATGCTGTGGGGCTGGTCCTGGCCTCCTCTGGTGTCACCGATGCTGTGGGGCTGGTCCTGGCCTCCTCTGGTGTCACCGATGCTGTGGGGCTGGTCCTGGCCTCCTCTGGGATCACCGATGCTGTGGGGCTGGTCCTGGCCTCCTCTGGGGTCAGTGGTACCATGGGGCCAGATCCAGCTTTCTCCACGGTCAGCAGGGACATGGAGCTGGACACAGCTTCCTCTGGGGTCAATGGTGCCATGGGGCCAGGGATGGCACCAACCTCATTGTTGAACAGTGCCAGGGAGAAAGGGCTGTTTCCAGCCCCATCAGTTAATAGAGCTGGGGGGTCAGGGTTGGTTTGAGGCCCATCAGTGAGTGGTGCCGTGGGAAGAGGATTATTGCCAGCTCCAGCAATGGGTGGTGCCGAGGGGTCAGGATTTGTGCCAGCCCCATCAGCGAGTGGTGCTGGGGAAACAGTGCTGGTGCCAGCCCCATCAGAGGGTAGTGCTGAAGGGTTAGGGTTGGTGCCAGCCCCATCTGTGGGTGGTGCTGAGGAGACAGGATTGGTGCCAGCCCCATCAGTGGGTGGTGCTGAGGGCTCAGGGCTGGTGCCAGCCCCATCAATGAGAGGTGGGGAGGGAGCAGGGTTGGCATCAGCCCCAGGCCCTGGGGGCATCTGGAGCATGTCATCCCTGCTGGCCTCAGGCTGGGGGCAGCTTCCATCCTCTGTTCTGGCATCACCAGAACAGAGGGGAAGGTTCTGGCTCTTGTTAGCCCCATTGCTGCTGCACATGGTGGCACCTGGGCTGTGGAAGGTCTCAGTAGGCATCCAAGTTCCTGCGGACTGAGCACTCCCAGCTGTGCTGGGCAGAGCAGAGGAGGACTCGCAGCTCGCTCTGCTCCCTGTAGTGAGCTGGTCCCTGTCACCTGTGGGGCTTTGCCGACCACCAGTTGTGGTCCTGCTCCCACTGCCTTTCTCTGGCTCTGAAGTCACCATCCTCTTTCCCTCCCCTGGTGCCAGGCTGCAGGACTCAGGGCCATTCTGGTCCTTCCCACTAGGAACAGAGTCATGGGGCTGGGGTTCAGGCATGATTTCCTGTCCTCCTGCCATGCCAGGTTGCAGTCTCACTCCTCCCTTGAGGTTGACACTGGGGTGTCCTGGAGTTCTTCCTCCTGACAGAAAGGAGCAAGGTCAGCGCTCTGGCACCCCCATAGAAACTGCTGCCCATGAGGCACAACAGCTTGGGGTGGGCGGCAGCAGTGCTGGGAAGCTCTGTCTCCAGGCTGGCAGGGACTGGGGAGCTGTCAGGACCATGGGCTTTGCATCATGCTGTGCGAAACACCAAGGTTGCGTGTGGCTGGAACCCCTCCTCCAGAGCTGTGTCATAGGCTAGGATCACACACTGCCAGCCAAGGACACCCAATCTGGGCTGCAGCTAGGGCAAGAGCACCCATGGGTGGCACTATAGGATGGACACCCGTGCCCAACCACCACAACAAACACAAACCCAGCCTAGCTCCCAGCAGAGCTGGTCCAGCACACTGGAAGGGGTGAAGGAAGCTGCATGGCACAAGTTCATCACCCACCTGGCTCCATGGCCTGTCGGTGTATCTCAGCCACCCAGTCACACAGCGCCAGCTCCAAAGCCTCCTGGGGGCTGTAGCTCCCTTCCCGTGGGTCATGACTGTCACCCAGAACTGCTGCAGTCTCTGCCCCTGAGGAACTGGAGCTCATCAGCCTGGGCAGCCCTGCTCTTTGCCTGATAGAGCTGTACCATGCCACACTAAGGGTGGGCAGCCCCCCACAAGCAGATGTCCCCAGGATGGATCCCAGCCAGGTGGGACACTTCCCCCAGGCTGCCCCACAGGAAAGCCTGCAGGGCCACTGCACAGATGGGCAGCACTGGGCAGGCCCAGCCCTGGGTGCACAAGCTCAGTGCTGGCACTGGGACCCCACATCCTGAGCTGCCTGCAGCGTGCTGGGGCCACATACCTGCACAGTCAGGGTGGGCATAGCTCCCCAGCTCACTCCGAAACCAGCTGCCCAGTGTGTGTATGGGGATGAAGTTGGCCTGGAGCTCACAGTTGGGGTTAAGGAGCAGTCCATGGAGCCTGGGCATGAGTCCAGCAGCACGTCCCGTGTAGGGTCCCAGGAAGACACGTCTGCAGTCATAGTCGTTGGCATACAGGTTGTCCCAGATGACAGGACGGCGCTGCAGGACACCCTCCACCTCCTCCAGCAACGTGGCAGAGAGCTCCTGTGACACCACCTTCGGGCCTGGAGCATCAGAGACATGCACAGAACATACTGGCAGCATGGTCCCCCATGCACACTCAACAGGGGCACACATACATCTGGGTACTGAGTGTGGAGACAAGGGTAGAGTCACCACAACCCACCTCCCCAGACAGGAGAGCAGAGCCACAGCTGAACCCCCTGCCTGCCTGGCTGGAGCTGTACACCCCGGTGCCAAGCAAGGGCACCCCAGCAGGGCCATTTACTGGCACCTCTCCCAGGATGGAGCCCATGGCTGCAGGGTCTGCAGGTGTTGGCTCTTGCTAGGAAGCTGCAGAGGGCACTCACCTGTCCAGATGACACCGATCCCTGGGAGCAGCTCCTGCCCGATGGTCAGCAGGTAACAGGACCGGCTGGGACTGGGAGTGCAGAGGGAGCTGCAGTACTCTGGGGAGAGAGCACAGAGCATCCCTTGAGGGGCAGGGAGACTGGGAGAGATGATCCCTAAGAGTAGTGGGAAGGGGCCAGGGAGGTGCATGGGGCAGGGGGTACAGCATGCATGTCTTCAGCCTGGTCCTGCCCCAGTCCCAAGATCTCCAGGACTCCCAAAGGGGCACAAGGGGGCTAGGGGATGCCATGGAGGTGCCTGCATTTGCTACTGAGGGTCATGGCTGCAGGTGGTACCTGTAGGGCAGAAGAGGAAGATGGAGGGTTGGCCCAGCTGCTGGTACACCTCATTGGCCACAGAGGCCTGAGCCTTCGCCAGGGAGGGGAAGACATTTCTGTCAGCTTGGCACATGTAGGGGTCGATGTCATCAAAGAGCAGCGCGAAGGAGTGGCATCCCATGGCAGCCACCTGCAGACATGGGCACAGGCTGCTAGGATCCCTGGGCAGCAGAGAGAAAGAAGGCAGCGAGCCCTGGACCAGTCCCTGCTGCCTGGGCACCATGAGAACACCTGGATGACGGGGTGGGAGGAACAGCCCTCACCACATCCCCCTCACCTGGGAGCAGAGGGATGAAGAAGGTGGCCCACGGTACCTGCCTGAGTTTTTGCTGCAGCAGGAGCCGATCCCCAGCACTGGAAAACACCATGTCCTGGCCAGCAGAAATGGCAAAAACAAACTCCACACCCTGTTCTTGGGCAGCTTTGATGAGGGACTGCATGCAGGCTGGGGACAAAGCAGAGGAGTGCTGTGAGTACTGAGAGGAAAGGGATAGAGGGGAAGAAGGGATGGCGGGAGAGAGGAGATGGAGAGAGAGAATGGATAGAAAGAGAGAAGGAATGGAGGGAGAGAAAGGATGGAGGGAGAGAAAGGATGGAGGGAGAGAAAGGATGGAGGGAGAGAAGGGATGAAGGGAGAGAGGGAGGTGGGGAGAGAATGTATGGAGGGAAAGAAAGGATGGACAGAGAGAAAGAAAGGACAGAGGGAGAGAAAAGATAGAGGGAGAGAAGGATGGAGGAACAGAAGGGGTGGATGGACAGAAGGGATGGAGGGACAGGGAGCTACAATGGCCCAAAAGGAAGGAGCTGAGGGCATTGGGGAGTGTGAGAGAGCATCTGAAGGGGAGAGTCCCAGGGGAGACAGCACACAGCTCCTTAGGACACAGAGTTCTCTCCACAAGGGTCTGTGGGCTGGATGGGCTCAAGGAAATTCCATGTGATGGGAGGGGTCTGGGGGTCTCCTTGTATCCAGCAGAGTCTGGGGGCCTGGGGGGTGTCTTCTTGCACCAGGCAGTGCTTGTGGGACTCCCTGCAATGGGCATATTCCTGGCAGGAATAGTGATAACAGCTACCCAACCCTGGCCAAGGTGCAGCCCATGCTTCACCCTTAAGGGCATGGAATACATATCATCAGCCCACCCATGCTGGGGCCCAGCAGAGCTACTACCTGCCTCGTGCTCTGTGTAGGGCTCTCTCCAGAGCAGCCGGTGCTTCAGCTCATCCTTGGGTGCATACATGTAGCAGTTCAGCCCCCAGCGACTCAGCCTGCGTGCCAAGGACAAGAGGTCACCTACAGCTCCAGAGAGGCTCTTTGCAAAGAGGGGTCCAGGCAGGTGTCAGCTTGTGACACCAAGAGCTCATTGGAACATGGTGCCCTCTCCTTGCACCGTGTCCTGCAGGCTTCCAGCCTCTGCTCACCCAGACCCTCCTAAACTGCAGAGCTCTCTGGGCAGCCTGTTCCAGGGTGCCAGCACACTCACAGCAATCTTCCTTATAAAGGAACCTCCATAAAGAAAGTGCATTGGGATTAGGAAGTCTCAGAGACTTGCAGCAGCTGCACTGGCTCTGACTTCCAATGCTTCCAGGGATGGGGCACCTAAAAACTCTCTTATCAATCTGTTTCAGTGCCTCACCACCCTCACAATAATTAACTTCTTCCTTCCATCTACTCAAAATCTACCCTCTTTCAGTTTAAATCCATTACCCCTTGTCCTATCACTGCACCCTCTGATAAAGAGTCCCTCTTCAGCTCTCCTGTAGGCCCCCTTTAAGTACTGGAAGGCTGCTGCTATAAGGTCTCCCTGGAGCCTTCTCTTCTCCAGGCTGAACAGCCCTCCAACCCTTGCATCCTGTCCTCACAGGGAAAAAAAACACCCACCATACCTGTAAGTCAGGGATATGGAGGGTTCCAGGGGTGATTCATGAGGACATGTATGTGGGCAAGACAGGAGAGGAAAGCTCTCTGGCTCTCCAGATGCTCCATTGCAGCTGGAACTGAAGGGAAGCAGGTCTAAGAGACCTGCCTGCTTCAGGAGATCAGACTGTACTGGCCTCAAAAAGCACAAATCCCTTCCAGAATCTCCCCAGCCATCCAAGACTCACTGGAAATTATCAGGATGGGGGAGACACCTCCCTGGACAGCTCTTTTGGCACTGCTGTATCAAAGCCATCTGATAAATTCATTTGTTTTTATTTATCCTCCTTAGCAGATGACGTTTTACATTTTCCCACGATGAACTGACAAGCACTTCACGTACCACAGCACAAGGGCCTCATCTGGTTTCTTTCCAGAGAAGAAAAAGACTAATGAACTTATCACTCACATGTCCAAACACACAAACATGCATCCCAGTCCAGTTGCAGACAAGGCCATCACTAAACCCTTTCATTCCTAATATACTTCACAACATCACGTCTTTGTTTTCCTTCCTGCATGTTTCCCCCAGTTCTTCCAAGCTACATTTTTCTATATCTGGATCTCTGGTCTCTACACTATGGTCTTTACTTGCACTTGTCACTGCCCATGCTGTCACCAGTGCACCACCCAGGCTGTAACCATCATGCTGCCCATGCTGGATGTTCCATGCCAGGCCCTGCAGGGCCCCAGTTTGTGAGTGCCATGCTGTGTCAGTGCAGCTCATTCCACTAATGGCCAGTGCATGGACACCAGCTGCCAGCAGAGATCAACTCCCACCTCAAGGTGATTCTCACAACCAGACTCAGGGAGATCCTGCCCTCATCTCTCTGTTGCAAGGACTCAAGGGTTACACACAGATGTACGTGGGGACTCACAGGGACAAAAGGGACACCTGCACATCAGGCAGGGATGGCAGCTTCAGGATAGTGTCCATGTGGCACTGCCCAGGCCTGTACAGTTCAGAGACAAGGCAATGGGCACTCATCCTGTCAGGCCAGCACAAGAGGTAGGCTTCCAGCCTGCTGAACACCTCCACAGATCTGACTACCCATTTCCAGTCCCAGCTCCTCTGCCTGCTTCCCAAGACCTCCCCCGTGCAAAGGTTGCCCATTTGCCCCACACTACACTGCTGTCAGAGCAGAGCTGCTCTTCTGGTGCCTCCAGAGATAGCATCTTGGATTTGTGCAATCCCCATGCACCCCTCCAAACCTTCCTCAGCTGCCATCACTCCTCCATGGTGTGGGCACCACACCTGTCCCACTGACAGGTCCCTGTGGAACATCTGTGCCAGCTGTGTAGTGCCAGCACAAAGGAGCTAGTGGCCACTCAGCCTTGCCAGGCCCCATCCCCAGAACCATTGCCTTGGGGCGGCCAGCACTGACCCAGGCTCCTCAGGCTGCAGCTGGGCTGTGGTAGGGTCCCAGCACCATCTGCTGGCACTGGGCAGCACAGCCCACATGCAGCCCAGAGCCAGAAGTCTTCTCCCAGGCCAGATCCAGGTACAAGACTGCTGGGACAGAGGGTCCACTGCAGGAACAGCTCCAGGAGAAGCACAAGTCTCCTTTGCTTCTGTGACTCCAGCACCCCAACAGCCAGCCACCCGTGGGAGCCTCTCTCCAGCACCTTGTCCATCACCACCCCTGCCACCACAGCACTCTGGCTTCTACCTTGCCACTCATCCACAGGCTAGTACCTTCAGAGAGGAAAATTCCAGGTACTTGCCATTGAAAGAGAAGTTTCCTCTGCTCCATGGACCATGGTCTCCCATAGAAACCTGTAAAGGGGACAGGAGGTGGGGAAAGGCAAAACACAGTTATCAGCAACTGCCTTAAAACACTTTTTTCTCTGTACTATCCCCAAGCAGCTGTTCTTAAGACCAGAGATCCATCAGCTGTTTACCTCTGAGTGCTTCAGATGTCCATTATCCTGCTGTAATCTTGCCAGGCATTGACATTCAGACAAAGGGACATAATGTCTGTGCTTCCACCCTTCCCAGAAAGAGGAGATGGGAAGCATTGCACAAGGTAGCACTTAACATGGGAGAGGGCCTATGCCTGGAGGAGAAGCCAAGGGCTGGCCAGGCTATAAGGCACTCCAGCATGATTTTGGGGTGCACCAATGCACAGAGCTATTGTACACCCATCATAGAGTTTTCTGTCTGGAGATTTTGTTCTTTAGAGGGATCAGTTCTGTGCTTCTCTGCATCTCTCTCTGTGCATTGTGAAGGAGAGCTTCATCACTCCAGTATGGGCTATAAAAGCCACTCTCTCTGTCTTTAATCACTGCACAACTCAACCTGCACCAAAATGGCACTGCCACAGCTTTCCCCTACACCCTGCAAAGACAAACTTGCAGTGGGTCAAAACTTGGGAGCAGCACCAGATCAGAAGCACACAACCAACCCACAGGGATCCATGAGAGTGCTGGGGCTGTGACTCCACAGGACTTTTCACAGCACCTTCTCTGTTCCCAGCTGGAAAAAAATGACTCTGCACGTTCACAAATGGGAGATCCAGAGAGGGGAAGCAGGAAGCAGCCTGCGCAGTTGTCAGCTAACAAAGGCGCTCATCAGTGAGCACCGAGGCTGGCTGCAAGGACAATGCCCTCCCAGGTGATTCACATCAGCAAAACCCAGTGCAGGAAAGAGGTCTGGAGCCAGCAAATTCCCAAGTGTTCCTTAACATTTCCACTTCTGCCACTTCAAAGCTTTGGGTCCTTGCTGGGTATCAGTATCTGACACAAGCTGGAGGCTGCAGCACCATGGCATCTGACAACCTGCCCTGTGCTCTGCATGGCAGGGATCCAGTCTGTGACTGGATATGATGAGCAGAGGCACTGCTGAACATGTGGTCCCCATTCCCCTGTTGGAACCTCTGTCAAGGAAAGGGCTCTTCCTATTTCTGCACATAGGAAGACCTGGGAGGTACAGATATGTCTGCAAAGCCAACAAGAAAGAACACCCAGTGGGAAATAAGCCTGTTCACTTGGGGAGAATAAGCAGGTTCATGGGTTTGGAGAGATGCAGATTTGACATTCTTAGAGAGGAGGTTAAGGGGAACCTGTGAAGTGTTCCAGCACAGACCTGAAATTCGGCACTTCAAGTCTCTGCAAGATCTGGCAGCTGCAATATGAAACCTTCCAGAAAATCCACCATGTCTCAAACAATGAGGGCAATTAGCTATCAAGGGAGCTGCCTGGTTTCAGACAGGCTCTGCATCACTGGCAGTTTTCCTATCTGTAAATGCACCTTCCAGCAGACAAGGCCAGGAGGAGCAGATACCCAGAGATGTGGATGCCCTCGCTGAGACGGGCGACAAACAAAGGCGGAATGCAATGATTTGGTTAGACTGGGGGAATGGAGCTCTCAGTGTCTAGCACAAGGCTGGTATTGCCCAGAAAAGCAAATGGGAGGGGACCCTGCTCACATTGGCAGGAGACCATCCTGCAGTCCCCAAAATTGTCCTTGGGCAATGGAGCAGCAGGTTGTGCCACAGCATACACTGAGCACTATTATCTTCTTTGCAGATAGATCTTCTACCTGCCTGGACATCTACATGGTTATTCAATTTACTTTGAAATAATGTATATTCACCTGACTAGTCATCCCCACCCTACAAAGGGCCAAATTTATGGCTACTCAAGGATCTCAGCAAATGTTTCACCCAAGGAAGGCATTTCCATGATAAGCAGATTTTCCTTTCCCCTATCAGGAGGAACTCCTTCTCAGCTCAGTGAAGTCCCAGGAGTCTGTGTATGGCACCTGCCCACAATTGCCTCACTCACACTGCTGTGACCTGACACTGTCTTGAAAGCATGATCCTCATTCCCTGCACAGGCCCTGCTAGCAGCAGCTCTGTTAAAAAGGCCACCCTAGTGAATTTTGTGTTGAAGTGGCTTTTACAGTACCAGCAAAACTTGGCTGTGACTGCATCTCCAAGAGTGATGCTGGTGCTCTGCTCTTCTGAAGACGTCACCGATGGGTGATGCTGTGTGTTTGTTCCTCAGCTCACCCACGGCCCAAATCACTACACCAGTAACCCATCAGCACCATAATTACTTACCAGCTCTAGGCCATCTGTGATGTCCCTCAGCAATTTTTTCACAACCATTAACAAAGTCCTGATTAACATATTGGGAAGTGAAGTCTCCAGGCCCCAAGCATTCCTCAGCCCCTCTCCTGTCCAGGGAGCAAGTCACTCAGAGGTATGAGTCTGTCCATGTTCTCTGGCTGCTGCCAGCAGTGCCCAGGGTGTCAGAACAATGCCTGGGCTCTATGTAGGACATGTCACTCCTGGCCTGCCTTGGCCTTGCTACAGCTGCTGCACCCCATGTGCCATCACCAGGGCAAATGCTCCTGGGTGGGAGATGCTTTTCCTTCCTCACTCTCTGGGGACCTCCTCTACCTCTTGGAATGGCTCTGTGGGCAGCATCTGTGTCGTCTTTGCCAAGCTTTCCGTGCATTCCTATACCGATGATTCTTGTCTGAATCAAATTTCCTTTTACTATCAACTGCCCCATCCCTGCACTTTCTATTGATTTTGTGTTTATTTGCATGATGCTTCTGTGTCCTTCCAGGCAGTGGGCTGCAGGGAGTACTGTGCTGCCAGGAAAAGAGGAGACACTTTTGCCCACTGGATGCCAGGCCTGGCCCAGCTCCACTGGTGCTGTGCTACAGAAACAGGACTTGGGGTGGGGGACAGAAGGACAGAGCTGAACCATGCAGAGCTGTCACGAGAAATCAGGCTCTTCTGGCTAGTCTGGGCACGGCCCAAGGCAGAGTTCATTGTGGCAGGAATGGCACACATCAGATGCTGACCCCGACCGAGGGCAGGGAGAAAAGAAATCCGCAGAGCTGGAGGCAGTACAGCAGTTGCCCAAGCCCCATTAAAATGGGTGTGGGGTGCTGAGGTGGCTGTGGGCAGTCTGGGGAAGCGCTGGGGAACAGCACTGGGGCTGCTGATCCTGCATCACCGGGTAAAGATAGGGTGTTATGCAGGGCCTCGATCACTGCCTCCCTTATACCCGAGCTCCCGGACGCAGCTCGGCACCCGGTGGCCCTTCCCGGCCCCTGCTCTCTCCGGGTGGACCGGGCCAGCCCCTGCAGTGCCCGGGCGGGGCACCGGCCTCGGCCGCGGCCCCGGCTCCGGAGGAACCTACCTTCCACCACGCCGCAGAGGATGTGCGGCCGCCCCGCCATACCCGCGCAGTGCAGAGGGATGCGATGCTGGGGCGGGTGAGAGGTGCGGGGATGCGCGGAGCGATGCGCGGACGGATGCGCAGAGAGATGTGCGGAGCTGAGGAGGGACGCGTAGAGGGTCACGCAAGAGGGACAGAAGGATACGCGGGGAGACAGAGGGATGCGCGGAAAGATGCAGAAGGGTGTGCGCGGAAGGATGGAAGGTTGGGCGAAAGGACGGAGAGATGTGCGGAGAGACTCGCAGAGGAATAGAGGAAGGAGCGTGGAATTAGGGGTGAGGAGAGATGGTGAGATGTAAGGAGGGATGAAGGTGCACTCGGAGGGATGCAAGGAGAGATGGAGCGATGCACGGAGGGATGAAGAGGTGCGCGGAGGGACGGCCCCAGCGACCGCCCGCTCCCCGAGATGCGCCCGTCGCAGAGCAGGGGCGGCCCCTGCGGGTGGGGCCACTGCTGGGCCGGGGAGGGGGGGCCGCGCAGCCCCCGGGCAAACCCGCCCCATGGTGGGTTGGGCGGCTCAGTCCGTCCCAGAGATCGCTCCGGGAGGGCCTGCCCGCGGCTGAGCCCTGTCGGGCCGCAGCAGCCGCCTCCCAGGCCGCTAGTGGGGCTGGTGGGGTGCGGCGCTGGTCCAGACCCGCAGCCTGCTGCAGCAGCACCCGCTGCCGCTCGCAGGCCCCGGGGCCCCGGCCAGAGCCCCGCAGCGGCACCCCCGGGTTTCCAGCTGTAGGTGTCCTCTCAGCGCAGGCTGAGAGCACTTTGGTCCCGCACCTGCATCTTCCTGCGGTCCAGCAGCCCGAGGCACCAGGGCTGCTTTCCAGTGTTACTGTCCCCGTGTATCCATCCCTAAGGTGGCACCGTGGCATGCCAGGTCCAAGGTGTGATTCCTCTGTCTCACCAGGGCCGGGCCATGAGAACAGGACTGTTTCATGTGCCTTGCATGTGATTCACCTGCCTGCACACCTCAGGCTGCTGTCTGCCTTTTGTCACACTCCTCTGAGTTGGTGGTGCGTGTTTGGCTCGTGATCCTCTTGGCCCACAGGTTCTGGTTTGCAGAAGTGCTGCCACACCATTAGTTCCCTATCCTGGGAACTGCATAGTCACTGGTACCTGCCTACATGCAGGGCCATGTGTTTGGTGTCACAGAATTGTCTGTTCATCCTTTTCTGCCTATCAGGCTCAGTGTAACGTGGTCCTGTGCTCTGCAGCATCTCTGCAGCCTGCCCCAGCCAAAAGGCATCACGCCTTGGAAAGGAAGTACATGACTTTGTTACCATGCAAGTGTGAGGGGTGGAGCCAGGAAGACAGCAGAGGCTGTACTCACTGTTGTGAGGCACGACCAAGGAAGGGCTTTTCCAGGTGCTCTTGCCACTGGTTCATTTAACCCACAAGCATGGGCTTGCTCAGAAGTGGGCATCAGAGGCCTAGAAAATCAGGATCCATGATGTCTCCCTCTTCCTTTTGCAGGTTGATGCAGTGCCAGGAATCCAAATTACGGTGTTTGGGCCACCAAAGCAGCAAGGACCCCATGAATGACAGACTAGCAGTGAACTGGCCAAGAAGAGGCCATCAGCATGGGATAGCAAGGTCTGCCCAAAGCTCAACAGCATTATGATGTGGAGAAGGCTACACAATGCAACCAGAGCCCAGAGCACTAAAGCTTCACCCCTGAACAGGGGTCTCATAACCCATAACCAGACTCTGAACATCTATAAAAACTGATACCCTTATTCACACACAGCAGTAAAAGCTGGGTGCTTGGTGCAGGACAGACAGTGTCACTGTGGGAAAGCCAGATCAATTCTACCAGGGTGCCTATTTACATGCAAGAGAGAAACTGCTGGGTCTTACTGAGCACCAGCCACGCTTGTGCTTGCTCTTTGCCTCATGCCTGCAACAGCCCCTGCCAAGTTTTACTGCTGGGGAATATCAAGGTCAAGCCTGGCCCTGAATAATGCTGTTGGGGCAGACTGGAGTGGCCAGACATGGCAGGGGCAGTGTAGGGAGCAGCCCAGTGCCCCCAGAGTGGCTGCAGTACCCAGAGGCATGGCATGGTTAGAGATGGATGACATTGCTCTGTCCATGGCTGTCAGAAGAGTGATTCAGGCCAGCTGTGCATGCAGGGATGTGTTTGCTCTGAGTCTTGTTTAACATCTTTGTTGGCGACATGGGCAGTTGTCGGGACGCGATCCGACGGCGAGAAACGGTGAGGGAAAGACTCGCAGCAATCAATATGATTGATAAGCAAGCTTCAACTTTATTGTTCGAAAGCACGGCTTATAAAGCATCTCAGCTAAATATGCACAAGTGCCATTATTCTGTTGGCTATTAGTCCAGGGTTACATTATAATATCCAGCCTACTTGCAGTTAGGCCTACGTGCAACTTCACAAACTCCTTTCTCAGTAGTTCTTTGTTTCACATATACGTTGTTTCACAGACTGCTATCTTATAAGCAACTGTTTCACATGGTGCTATCTTATAAGAAACTGCAAGCACAGTCACAAGGCTGTGGTGGCCTTGCTCCATCAGCATACCAGCTAAGCTGTGAGCAGTAAACAACAAGATGGAGTCTGGCCTACACACTCTGTTCAAACAACTGTTCCATAGAACCATGTCCCTGCAATTCAAGCCATTCCTCAACAGGCAGTGGCACTGAGTGCACCCTCAGCAAGTTTACTGACAACACCAAGCTGTGTGGTGCAGCAGACACGCTGGAGGGAAGGGAGGCCATCCGGAGGGACCTCGACAGGCTGGAGAGGTGGGCCCGTAATAACCTCATGAGGTTCAACAAGACCAAATGCAAGGTCCTGCATCTGGGTTGGGGCAATCCCAAGCACCAGTATAGGCTGGGCAGTGACTGTCTTGAGAGCAGCCCTGAAGATAGGACTTGGGAGTGCTGGTGGATAAGAAACTCAGCATGAGCCACCAGTGTACACTTGCAGCCCAGAAAGCCAATCCCAACCTGGGCTGCATCAAGAGAAGCATAGCCAGCAGGTCAAAGGAGGTAATTCTCCCCCTCTGCTCTGCTCTGGTGAGACCCCACCTGGAATACTGCATCCAATTCTGGAGTTCCTATGACAGGAAGGATCTGGACATGCTGGAGCGTGTCCAGAGAAGGGCCACAAGGATTATCAGAGGGCTGGAGCTCCTCTCCTATGAGGACAGACTGAGAGACCTGGGGCTGTTCAGTCTGGAGAAGGCTCTGAGGAGACCTTATTGTAGCCTTCCAGTATCTGAAGGGGGCTTACAACAAAGCTGGGGAGGGACTTTTTAGGGTGTCAGGTAGCAATAGGACTAGGGGGAATGGAACGAAAATAGAAATGAGTAGATTCAGATTGGATGTTAGGAGTAAGTTTTTCACCATGAGGGTGGTGAGACACTGGAACAGGTTGCCCAGAGGGGTGGTAGAAGCCTCATCCCTGGAGGTATTTAATGCCAGGCTGGATGTGGCCCTGAGCAACCTGATCTAGTGCGAGGTGTCCCTGCCCATGGCAGGGGGGGTGGAACTGAATGATCCTTGAGGTCCCTTCCAACCCTGACAATTGTAAGACTTATGCTGTGATGTATGTACACAAGCACACACACGCACACGCGTACACACGTGCACACGCACACCTACGCACTCGCACACACACGCTCCCCGCCCGGCGACACGGGCGGGGGCAGCTGGGCCCCGGCATTGTGCCCGCCCCGGGTGGGGCGGGGCGGGCGGTGACAGCGCCAGAGCCGCCCCAGCGCGGCCCGGCCCTGGGCGGTGCAGGACGCGCAGTGACAGTGCCAGAGCCACCCCAGCGCGGTCCCGCCCCGGGCGGTGGCGGCGGGCGGAAGCGCGGCGGGTGGCGGCGGCAGCGGCGCCTGTCGCGGCGCGGGATGGACCCGCCGGCCAAGGAGGGGCCGCTGCTCGTGCAGCACAGCCAAAAGTTCGGCGCCAAGGTAGGGAGTGGACGGGACGGGTCGGGGCCGGGCGGGCTCTTCTTCCCTGCCTCCCGGGGCCGGCCGGTCTCCGTGCCGCCGCCCGGGCCGGGCCTGCTGTCCCCGCTGCCGGCCCGTCCGGGCGCGCTGCCGGGTGCGGGCGCTGCCCGGCGAGTGGGGAAGCGGATCCAGGGATTTTCGACTCCGTGCCTGGCGGCCACTGCCCCTCCCCGCGCCTCGCATGGCAGTGACGGGACGGGGCGTCCGGGAGGAGGGCGCCGCCAGGGCTGCCTCCGGTGAGCTGCTGGCCCGGGGCGCCGCGGCGGGAGCCTGCCCCGCGCTCCGCCGCCGCCGGGCCCGAGCCCAGCGTGACCCCCGCCGCCTTGCAGAAGTGGAAGCGGAGCTGGTTTGTGCTGTACCCGGCCAGCCAGCACGGCGTGGCCCGCCTGGAGTTCTTCGACTGCAAGGAGCCAGCAGCGCGGCCGGAGCGGCTGGGCAGCAGGCGGATAGACAAGACGGTGGTGCGGCTGGCGGACTGCACCAGCGTGGCCCCGGTGCCCGAGAGCGGACCCCGCGCCGGCACGGTCGTCTTCCGCCTGGAGACCAGCGGCAGGAGCTTCCTCTTCGCAGCCGAGAAGCAGGAGAGCGAGGAGTGGGTGGCGAAGCTGTGCGAGATCGCCTTCCCGGTGAGCTCCGGAGAGAGCAGAGGGGCGTCTTGGGTCCCCCGGAGCGGGGCAGGGGGCGGGGGCGGCAAGAGGGTCGGGCAGCATGGGGAGGGAGCCCCCCGTCACTCTTGAGTGGTCCCTGGTGGTCAGAGCGCCTGGCCCAGTCACTGCCGTCCTGTCGGGATGCTCCCGCTGTGCCAGCCCTCGGGTGGTTTGCAGGGCTCCTCGATGTGTTCTCAGTAAATCTTGGCTGCAGCTGCAGATTTCAAGTCGAGCTCATTCTTGCCTCCTCCAGTGATATGCTGGGGTGCGGGTGATGGCTGAGGAGTGCTTCCTCTTGGCCCAGCTGCTGCTGCCTTTCCTGTCGCAGCGGCAGAAGCAAAGCCCCCAGAGCATTGCAGTGCCTGCCTCCAGCACCCACCTGGACCTGGGCTGGCAGCAGCTGGGCCGGTGCACCCCTTTGCCCAGCCTGCTTGCTGATGGCAGTAACCATCAGTGCTGGGCCTCAGCAGGGACCTTGGCTCTTCCTGGCCTCCCTAGCAGCTCGGCAGCCTTCCCCAGAGCTGGGCCTATATGCGCAGTTGTTCACACTGCTCTGCGAGAGGAGCCAAAAGCTACCCTGCGCCATGGAGCCTCTGCTCTTACTCTTAGGAGATGTTTGTGCCCTGGGTTGTGATCTAGCTGATTGCAGACTTTGAGCACTGGGCAGGGCTGCCTCACAGGGTGGCTAGTTGGGCAGCTGGTGACCCCAAGATTTTCCCACAAGGACCTGGGTGCTTGCCGAGTGTGGTTTACCTTAAGGGTTTGGGGTTTTTTTGTCCCCAGTTGCTTCTCTCTGTACAGCATAGTGCCCTGCTGACCAGGTCAAGAGGCACTGGTGTGGCACTGGAAATTGCTCCACATCCATGCCTGTGTCTGGTAATTGCAGCCCTTGTCCTGGACATGGCTTGTGGGGCTGAGCTATGTGCACAGCACACACCTTTGGAGTGGTGCAGGCTAGTGGCAAGGCAGGGGAGCCTCTGCTCAAAGCAGGGCTGTGCTCACACCTTCCTTTGCATGACAGCTGTCAGTTATGTGAGGTCCAGAAGCAAGGAGATGGTTTAGGAAGCGGTGAGCTAAAGGCTGTAAGGGTTGCATGTGTTCTAGAAGGGCCTGGCCTGGAGCAAGAGGTGCAGGGACTGCAGCGTGGCCCCTCTGCAAAAAGCTGAAGAAGCTCAGTTGTGATTTCTGGTCATCCACATGGAGATCATGATTTTGTGTCATACCATTTTTTGCTGCCCAGAGGGGTAGACAGAGTCTAGTAGCTTGGGAACTCAGGCCAGAGCCCATCTGGAGTTCAGTGCAGAGTTAATTTTTCTGTTTAAGATGAGGGAAGGGGCAGTCAAACAGAGCCCTACAGGACTCTGGCAGATCTTCTGGCCCTTGCCAAGCCCAGACTGGAACATTGCTGCTTTAGATGCCTTTGCTGAGCAGGAGCTGCTGGCTTTAGAGTTCTCACTCTGTTTAGGAGCCAACAAGAGGGCCTGATGGCCCTTTTGGGGCCTTTCCTCTCATTAAGAAGCTTATGTGGCTGAGTTTTAAACTGAAACTTTGACAGCTTTGCAAGATGTACACCGTGCTGCAACCCCATCCCACGTGATCCTGAGAAAAAGCTTTCAGATCCTGTGCAAGCACAGACCCTCATGCACTGGTGCAAAGCCTGGGGAAGCAGCTTTTACAGGACAACCAGGCACTTTTGGTTTGTCAGAGGCTTCACCCAAGGAGGGTCTTTGCTCCTTGGTGGTAGCACCGAGGGTACATCCCCTGTGCAGACCCTCAGGGGACCCTGCTGCTGGGACAGAGCCTGTGCATTGCACTTTCAGTTCTGCATGTGCTAAAAGAGAAGTGCTTGCTTCCCTCTGTGGGTTGTGCCTGTTGCTGGCACAGCCTTCCTGCTGTGCAGAACCAGAACACGGCCCCCACGTTACTGGGTGTTCTCATCAGCTCCCTCCCTTGTACTGCTGGAAGAGTGCACCAGGGCTCTGAGGTGCTTCATGAGCCAATGTCATCTGCTGTGGAGTATGTCAGTGAGGAAGCAGAGCTGTTCTCTGCTTCAGCACCAGGGTACCTACATTGCCATGCCAAGGAGCTCAGATGAGCAGCAGTGGAGTGGATGTGTGGGACCTCTGGGTGCTGCCCCTCAGGAGGCTGTGTCTCAGAGCTGTGCTGTGGGGAGGTTTGGAGGGTAGGGCTGCCTGCAATAACCACTTTCTTCTGTCCCCAGCCCAGTGCATAGCCCAGCTGGGGGCCAGGCTGTGCCAGGAGCTTCAGGCAAGCTCCTCCTGCACTGCCTGGCCCTATTCATTTGTGTTCATGTCGGCTTGGGGTGTGGGAGGGACCTGGGGTCTGTTTGTGACTCTGTGCAACAAAGGACTTGGCATGGCCAAACTCTGCAGGGTAGGGTAGGCCCCCTCAGGAAAGGCAGTGGAGCCCAGGTGATGTGGTGCTGGGGGAGGCAGTGACTGCAATAGGAACCAGGGTATGATGTGGGTGGAGGAGGCTGGGGCTGATCTGCTCTCCCTTGTCAGGGAAATGGCCCCAGTGATGCTGGCGTGGCAGCCCAGCGTGGCAGAGAGGGCAGCAGCGAGGTACCAGCCCTGGAGATGGCTGTGAACTCCATCTACTACTCAAGAGACGAAGGTGGGACTTGCCCCTGCCTTGACTTCAGGCCACCTTCTGTGGGGCCTTGTCCTGCTGCTGCTCTGTCACCAGGGCTGTGGTGGGCAGAGCTGGGGACGTGGCTCCTCCGCCCTGCCCTGAGCATACCTGTCCCTGCAGTGAATGCCTTCTGGGTGACGGTGCAACGAACCGAGGCCGCAGAGCGATGTGAGCTGCGTGGTGCCTACCTGCTCAAGGCCGAGCGTGACAGCCTCGTCCTGAAGGACCCACGGACAAATGAGATCCTCTACGTCTGGCCCTACCGGCTGCTCCGGAGATACGGCCGGGACAAGGTCGGGGGCGGGGGGACCCTCCGTGCTGCACGCTGAGCTCTCTTTCCCCACAGGCTTCCTTGGCCACAGGGTGAGGAGCTGATATACCTCACCAGCCTTGCGGCAGGCTCTGCCAAGTACCAGAGCTGCTACAGCTTGTGGTGACCACAGCAGGATGCCCAGGGGCATCTGCAATCCTCTGTACTCAGCTCCTGCCTGTGTCACCAGTCAGGAGTGTGGGCTGGCAGGAAACCTGTTTCTGCTGAGAGCATGGTTGTGCAGAGCCCCACTCTTTGTGGTCCTCACCCCATTCCCACCAGGGCCTCTGCAGCCCCTGCTGGCCCAGCTGCCAGATTCCCCACAGCTGGTTTGCACTTAACCCTGTGCTCCATCCCAACACTCTACAGCCTATGCTGTGAGCAGGCATGTCCTTCCATGCTGTGTACAAGGTCTCCTCAGCCCACGGCTCTCTGACACCCTGGCTGTGCCCTGGATTCAGTCCATCCCTCCTGAAGGATGGTGGCCAGAGCAGGAGGGGCTGTTTGAGACACCAGTTGCTTTCTCGCCTTGTGGAGTACTGCTCTTAGGCTACAGACATGTGTAGGTTTGTCCCCTCTCCAATATCCTCCAGCAGCAGATCTTCCACCCACAGTCTGTCTCGCTGCTACCCTGAGCTTGAGGTACCTGCTGCGCCGGACAGGGAGGAAGTGGTCTCCCCAGAGCTGTTTATAGATGTGACAGTGTCAACTGCAGTTGCTGATGCTGCTTTTCTGTGGCACTTTACTGAAACAGATGTGAAAAATAAGCCGCTCTTGGGGAGGCATCTGGCTCGTCCACAGGTTCTGTGCTGTTGCAGCAAGCCCAGAGATTACAGTGAGGGTCACTGTCAAGGCAGAAAATCTCACCTGGATTCAGAGACCGAGGTTTAGGCAGGGTGTGGGCATCTGCTGGGAGGAACCTGCACATGAGTTAGTGTTCAGGCTGGAGGAACAGAGTCTTGGTACAGGACTTCATACCATTAACACTGCATTGGTAAGGCAAATGCTTTGCTCACTGTTGGTAACCAAGCTGCTGCTTCTGGTCTCACTCCAGTGGAAAGCTGTGTTCTGTCCTGTATCTCTCACCTCTGGATCGTTTCCCTTTTGCCTAACACTGATGTATCCAAGATGCCCATAACGGTTTCCCTTACTGAATTCTCCCTCATCTTCTCAGCATCATGCCCTTTTCAGGGCTGACTGCATATTTTCTGGACAATATGGTGCCAGTTACTGGCCCTGCTCAAATTACTCAGGTAAGGCAGTGGGTCTCTATCAGGACCTTGGGCCTTAGAGCATTCTTCCTTGATGTCCCCTCAAGCGTGCAGCCTGCTCCAGCTTCACAGCTTGTTCTGGGCTGCTGGGCAGTGTGGCTTCTCCCTGCCTAGGTACTGGGCACCTGCTGAGCACAGCATGTCCCAGGGCGTGCTTACTGAGCTGTGGCCCTTGCTGTGAGGAAGGACCAGGATGGTCAGTCAAGTCTCCTGCAGAATCTGCAGGATCAGCACCACAACCACACACCATTCAGTAGGAATTACAGCCTATACACTGCACTCAGTTGGCAGGTACTGGGCAAATGTGACCTTTCTGCTTCCCCTGCAGGTGATGTTCTCTTTTGAAGCTGGCAGGCGCTGTGGCTCAGGCCCAGGGAACTTCACCTTTGAGACCAAGCAGGGCAATGAGATCTTCCGCCTGGTGGAAGCCTCCATCCGGGAGCAGAAAGCGCAGGTGGAGGAGAAGCGGCGAAGCTGTGACTCACTGGACTCAGAAAGCCCCAGCATACTGCTGATCCGCCAGACCCTGGCTGACTCCCTGAGCCTGGAGCTACCTGCAGAGGGGGATGACAGCCTGGCACCCAAACTGGGGCAAGTGCCCAGGCCCAGTGCAGCGGCAGAGGAGAGGGATGCTACATCTGTGCTGAAGACCCGGATTCTGCCAGAGCTCCCTGTGCCGCAGGCCAAGCCCATGGTCCTGAGCACACCACCACGCTCCCCTCTGCCCAAGGTGCCCCGTGCCGTGCTGCCGGCCGAAGACCCCTCCAGTGTGTACTCGGAGCCCCTGGACTCAGTGAAAGGCTTCCGTCCCAGGCCAGACCCGCTGTACTCGGACCCCATAGACAGCAAGCCTGTGAGCGGGACCAAGGTTCCTGGCAGTGCCTCGGATGAGCCAAAGCTCCAGCTGCTGGTGCCGCAGTACTTGAGCCCGTACGAGCCGGTGCGGGCCGAGGGACGTGGGCAGGCTCCCGTGGCAGCCAGGCAGCGGGAGCACATCTATGATGAGCCTGAGGGTCGTGCTCCCCGGTCGCTGCCACCCCTCACCTGCATCTATGATGAGGCACGGCCTGCGGGCGAGGCCTGGCGCACCCAGGGCCATGATGGCAGGGACGGCTACGAGTACCCCTACAACCCCAGCACTGACGACTACTCTGTACCTGCCTTCAAGGCCAAGGGCCCCAAGCCGGTGCCTGCCCCCAAACCCCCAGCAACCTTTATCCCTAAAGGCTCTGAGAGGAGTGGGGACGCTGCCAGGTGGCAGGGGAACGTTGCTGCTGAGAAGGGCATTGTCAAATCCAGCCTCAACAGCAGCAACAACAACAATGTGGAGGTGCTGTACAGACAGGTGGTGAAGCCCCAGCATGTGCAGAAGAAGGAGCAGTCTGTGGATGATTGCAGCTTGTCACCTGTCTATGAGGACTTGGGAGAGATATAGCCTGCTGCTGCTTTGTGCCTGCCCAAGGGAGACTGAGGGGCCTGGGTCCATTCATGAGCAGTGCTGGCTGCTGCCCTCCATGGGTCCTGGGGATGCCTGGGGTTGGGGAATGGTCTGGCTTGGCCAGAGCCCATCTTGCTTACTGGTGTTGAGAGGCTGTGTTTCCCTGGAAGCCCTTTCCACAGCAAGAGCAAGAGAGCTGTGGCTGGTGCAGGTACCAGCATGCTTCCACAGCTCTGTAGCTGGCTCCACTGCCGTATCTTGATCTGCAGGTGGATTTGCTTTGTCACCTGTTCCTGCTGCTCCGGCTCTGCTGTGGCACCCCCCCTAAATGGGCTGCAGGGCTAGGATGCCTGATGTGATGCACAGAAGACTGCTTTCCATTGATCTCCAAAAGTATTTTTATACAAATTATTTTAATATTAAAGTTTGTATGTCCCAGAATGAAACCTGTGGCATCTTTGACCTGTCAGGCAGATGGATGGGGTGATGCTGGCACAGTGCTGCAGAGGAGGGTGGCCTGGCTGAGCAGTGCTCACATGGTGACATGTTTGTGCCTGTACCAGAGCTGCTGAGCTGAGAGGAAACCAAGAAGAAAAGCACGTGGCAAGTTCAGTTGTGACTGATTAAAGGATGTGAGAGTTAGGCTCACAGATAGCTCAATGTACTGATCTATTTGGGCACATGTTGTGATGGCCTCTGAGCGTAAGGCTGGGCAACCTACTCAGTGTCTCGTCAAGAACTTCTTTAATCTAAATCTACCTGCCTTTGGTTTAAAACCATCACCCCTCAACCTATCACTGCACTCCCCGATAAACAGTCCCTCCCCAGCAATCCTGTAAGCCCCCTCTAAGTATTAGGTCTCTCTGGAGCCTTCTCTAGGCTGAACAACCTCAACTTTCTCAGCCTGCCATCATACAGGAGGTTTTCCAGTTCTCTGATCATCTTCATTGCCCTCCTTTCCCTTTGCCTGCCTTCCTCTGTCTTCTTAGAACTAACTTTCTTGTGTTGAACAGTGAAGACTCTTAGTGCAGCTCAGACACGGCCTCAGCACTTCTGGTGCTTGTGTGCCATGGCTAAATTCAATGTGTGGCACCTTGGCAGCCATCAAAGCCTGAACAAGGCCTTGCTGAGGTGCTTGGGGACACGTGGCTTGTGTTTAGCTGTTCATTCTGCCCCTATCTATGCAGTGTAGAAATTGTTCTGGATGAGCAGCTTTGCTCACTTCTGCCCAGTCTAGGTGCTCTGGGGCAGACTGGCTGCTGTGTGGGAAGTCCTTTGGCTATCAGCTTTGCTCATGTGAGGGCAGCCTGTGTGCTCCCTGTCCTCTGCAAAAAGGTGTGCCCCAGATTACCTGAGCATACCAGTCTAGTAGCCGTGGCTGGGATGCAACAGAAGTGGAAGTTCTGGTCTCTCTAGGCCAGGTGTCAGTTTTTATCCAGAGAAAATTCCTTGGGAGCTGCTCAAACCCCAACCGACACCTTGCCCTTGGGACTAGCTCTTTGTGTTTCCCATTCTGAAAAGTAAGTTCATTTATAACTGCTACCTTCTCCCCTTTAGGGCTTGGTATGGTGCAGGCTGCAGACTACTGTGCTGACAGGATGACCCTTCTCATGCTAGCATTAGCAAAAACACCCAAGTTCCTGCTGGCTGTCAAGACTTGGTCAGAGCAAGAGCACAGTTAGTGTTCTGCTGCACACTGTGGTGATCAGGTGAAGGGCCTGTCAACAGGGACCCCCAAAATGCACCATTTTGTGATTTGCTTCAAACCTTATCATCTCCTTTCCCTCCTCTCAAGTTTCCTGTTCAGCAACAAATGAGCCCCTGATTCTTTACCCCTTCCCATGGCAAGATGTTTTGTTGGCTTTGTACCCCAGTTTGGCATTTAGGATATGGTTGCCAAAGTAATTTTCACCTGCATCATCAGTTCAAACTAATGCCCCATCATTGCCTGCCCCCCCCCCCCGCCCGGGTGCTTGATTTTGTAATCTTTGTGGTGTTTCCTGGTTTGCATGCCCCACTTGTGTGTTGCTGCCCTTCACTCCTGCTCCTTCCCCATCTTCTGTGAGCTTGTCAGATGCAGGCAGGGGTTACCAACCAGCCTGGATGCCCTAACAAGCCCACACCCCTGTGCCTGCAGGTGTGTCTGTTGTGTTGGCAAGGTACCTGCCCTTGACATCCTACCCCAAGCAGCTGCCTGGGGTGCAGCTTTTTGACAGGGCATAAGAAGAGCAGGTCCACGCCCTTGGTGGCAAGCAGGACCTGTTACTGGCCTGTCATCCTGGGGAAAAGAGATGGCTCCAGTGGTTGTGCTCTACAGCTCTGGCAGATCCCCCCTGGCAACACAGAGTTTGTGTTGCACCCTTGGTCAGCTGCAGCCATTTCTGGGGAAGTACAAGTCCGTGCTGTGCTGTGCACAGTAGAAGCCACGGGCAGTAAGCAGACATTATGGTGGAGAACTTTATTTTGAAACAGCTTTTCAGAATGCAGTAAGTAGCACACAACCCCTTGCTGGTGCTGAGCATGCAGGAAGCCCAGTGATAACCACTCCACCTTGCCTCAGGTGAACTAGCACGTGTGCAAGCCCTGGGCAGAAGCCACCTGGAAAGCTCCAGGCCAACTCCTTCCATCTTCTGAACTGTGACAAAAAGTACCTGCTGCACTGGCTTGCAGGGCAGCTCCATAGGCACAGGTGGGCCATAAGGAGAGCATCCCAGCAGCAGCTGGCTGTGAGAATGGTGCTATGCTGCAGCTCCAGCTGTAGTGAGCTGTCACTGTTGGAGCCAGCTGAGGCATTACACTGGTTTGGCACTTGCTAGAAACGCCTTCTTGAGCTGGAGAACTGGATAGTGAGACCCGTTATGGAGGCAAACAGTTGTCATAGGTAGTGCTGCTCTTAGGAGGGTGTGCTGGGCTTTCAGATCAAACTCCAAAGCCCTGGTTTATGCCTATTCAAACACTGCTGCACATGTTCCTGCAGGATGAGGGCAGCTTAATGTTACTGCCTCCTTTATCTGCCTGACTGCCTCACCACCCTGCCTGCAGCTCTTCTGCACCCGTGGACAACAATCCGTGGTTTGTGGCCTGTGCTAGTATAGTCTCACAAACCAAAACTGGAGGCGTGCTGGTGATGTGTGCTGACAAGAATGGGAAATACAGGGTGTTGTGGGGGATAGCTGACTCTGGGCAGAGGGCCCCAGAGTAGCAGGCTTCCTGCAGACTGACGTGGTGACTAACAAAACCATAGAACAAGGAGGAACAAACAATGGGAAGTGCCTGTCTGACCAAGGCCAGGCTCCGTGTCTTGCCTGACCACTTCCGGTCCAGCATGCAGGGCTTGGCAGCTGAGCAGGAGCCCTGGCTGCACATGAGCAGGCGCTGCCCCGGGGCTCACTGCAGCAGCCCCTCGTACTCTTTGGGGTCTGTCCCGGCCGCTGCCAGTCTATGTGCTTGGACAGGAGAAGAAGCCATCAGAAGGGGTGCCACTGTGGCTTTGGCTTTGCTCTGATGCTGCAGTGTGGGGAGAAAATACAAATGCACCTTGTGGAGAGAGGTGCTGGCTTGCCCAGCAGCTTGCTGCCCAGCTGGGTCTGCATCTGCCAGCTGCTCAGCATCCCTCTCCTCAGCTGCATGAGATTATGCTATGCCTATTTCTCTGCTCTGCCGGCTGCAGGTGAATGCTGCCCCTGCCATATGCTAACTTCCATGTACTGCCAGGGCATGGGGGAGCTGCCCTCAGTGCTCCTGAGGATACAGAAGGGCAGAGCAGAGACTCCAGGCTTGTAAAGGCAAGAGCCATACCTTGGGCTGGTGGCGCTCCGGTCGCTGGTCCCTGGGCTGGGCCTGCTGCCTGTGCAAAGGCTTGTACAGCACACTCTTCAGGTATTTGTAGAGATTGCTTTTCAGGTGCAAGGGGTTATAAGCAACTTCCACTTCTAAGCTGTTCAAGGCACCCTGCTCAGACAGAATAAAGGATCTAGAGGCTATGAGATTACAGGCGGAGGCTGTGGGGTTTTCTTGGGGTATTTGTTGGGTTTAGTATCAAGAATTTTTTTGCAGGGGCTGTGGACCTTGCCAATAGGTATTTGTGCAGGGCTGTCAGTGACTTACCTCTATAGGGCCAGACACTCTCTCAGCATGTTCAGCAAGGAGGGCCGGGAAGGTTGATGGCATCAGGAGCTCTCTGATGGCGACTGCTTTGACGAGCAGCGTGGCAGAGTCAGAAGGAACAATGACGTAGTGGGAATGCACCACGATGTTCCAGCTTGGACTGGTGTTCTGTGGCTCACGTCTGGCCAAAAGCATCCACTTCCTTTTCTAAATGGCAAAAGCCAAAACCAATGTGAAAAATGGGCAACAGCTGCTTCCTTCAGTGCTTTCACTGTAGGGCTTCTGGGTTCAGGAGCAGAGACATTCATGCACATCATTACACATTAAGGTGGTACATTGGCTGGAAGGATTTACAAGCCCAACTCTGGCCTGTGGGTTCAAGCTGCATTTTTGAAACATGTTTTCTGGTACAGGCTAGATGGATCTCACCAGACATGCTGTAACTATTCCTTTCTAGGGCAATCTTTCCCTATCAGACTGCAATTTGTATACACTCACCAGAAGACTATGACATAGAGCATGGAAGCTATGCTGGTTTATCTCCAGTTCATCCCAGTCCAGCTGCCAGCAGCTTGTGGGCTTGATGATGAAAGGCAGGCCATAAAGTACAGATTCACAGACCCCTTCAGACTTCAGAGCTCTGCAAATATACAGCTTGTGTTAGTGAGGCACAGTAAAGATTAAATCAGCAAGGAGGCTCTACCAGGAGATGAAAAGCTCAAGTGGCTATGGCAGGATCAGATGCAATACTGCCACAAGCACCTAATGTCAGTATTGCTGCCCCTGTCACTTAGGAAACCTTACAGAAAAGCCCAGCTGCAGTTAAAGTTTTCATGCTCTTCTGTCTGTGTAAACAACACCATGACAAGAAGCAAATCCAGTCTTGATGTATTGTGAATACAAACCAAATTGTTAATCTGGCCCCTTGAGCCACACACCCAGGCAATTACATCTCTTCCTAAGTGATTTTTACTGGATCATGGTTATCCTTCACTTCAACTGATATACTTTGCTCCTGCACAGAGCCAACATCCCACCACAAACCCCACTATGGACTTTACAGTGCTTGCCACTGCCTGTCCAAAGCACTTCTGCTTTGTGACAGAACATCATGGATGAGATCCAGTGCTTTGGCTGAGGCACACAATTACTGAGTGCTTTCAACAGGATCAGAATCACTTTAAGAACAATTCTGTCATTCAGAAATGACACATTTTTTTTCCTATGGGTAAAGACACTAGAGAGCATCACTCTTGTTTATGCTCCATGCTTCCCAGCCATAGACTGCTGATGGGAAAGCAAATAAATTCTTACGGGAAGTCACACAGCATTAGGAGAAACAACTGTTGCATGACTAACATCTGTGGTGTTTCACTCTAGTGTCAGGGCAATGCTGTTTCTGGCTCTGATTACAGAGGCTGAGGGTATCCTATAGCAGAAGTTTGCTCACTAGCTCTTCAAGCTCCCCAGTACTTTATGGTGACGTTACAAGGTCCTAGCTGAAATGGCTCTTTCACCAGCCTTCCAGCCCCCAAGTGCAAAGCACCTAACACTTACTTTATAACCCGGAGTTTATAGAGGGCTGTGGCTGGCCAGGCTGCCATCTGGCAGGGTGAGGTCACATCTGTTGCTCTGACACTGCCATCGACCGCTCCAGAAAGCAGAGTGGGGTCGAGTAATCTCTCCTGCAAGTCACACTTGAGACACACTAGGAGATGAAAATGGAAATTAATTATAGCATCAGCAGCCACAGGACATGGTAGCAGCCCAGGAGCTGTCTAAGGAAATGGCCCCTCTCAGCCCTAGACAAAAGAAGCTCCAGACAGCTTTCAAAGTCACCCAGAGACCTCATTTGGGTCTCTAAATGCTAGCAAATGCATCCATAGGACAGGCCTGGGTAATCTTCAAGGCTATGTGATTTAGGAGTCCCCTGCAGAGGGGGAGAGAGAATTAAATACTTAGGGTGGCCCTGGGTGCAGAGGCATCGCTGAAGCCTCCTGATGGAAGGAGGAGGTGGAGGTGTTCTCTCTCTGTGCCATAGTCATGTAGCCATGTTTTAAACAACATCTCTAAGCTGATGACATTGTCCTCTATGGTTTGCACATCTATGTCCATTCCCAGGATTGCAATGTCTGCAGAAAAAGAAACATGAAAAAGCACAAATATTTTCAGCCCCAGAAAAGAACAGTATTTCCACACTGTGCCTCCTTAGCCCTTCAAGACTCTTCACATAAGAAGTGCTTCAGAAGCCATTAGCATACAACCCACATGATGCTAGCACTCTTGAAAGGACTTTGCCAGAAGCTGAGCTGCTCCACAGGCCACACCAACACTCTTCTCATCAGTGGGAAGCCCTGAACTGTTAAGACCTCAAAAAGAGGACAATAAGGCCAACCAAGAAAAGAGCTCAAAGTCCAGCAGTCTGCTGTTAAAGCCTTAGAGCAGGTTGAGGAAAACCAGTGTAAGCTCCTGCTAGTTAGCAGTCACTTCACCAGCCTTAAGAAAGAGCTGAAATAGCTGAGCAGCTTGGAAGCTTGGGTAAAATGAAATACAGAAATGAAAACTGCAGTTATAGCAGCATTGCAATGTACAAGTGTGGGAGTTTCAGGCTGTGCCTAGGAAATTCTCCACAGATCTTGAACAGAAACTAGCAGAATGTAAATAAGTTACTATTGGATGTAAAAAGGAAAATAATGATAGGTTCTAAGCAATCTCATTGGACAGACTACTAACAAAGTTGGTTTGTGTAGACTCATTTTCCCTCTTTTTGCTTCCTCTGCTCTGGCTGGTGCTTCTCCTGGCTTTCCTGACCTTGACTGTGTTCTTTGTTGTGGCTAGGCACTAACAAACAACCCCCAGATCTTCTCTCTCCCCTAGCATATACATGGTGGGGGGAAGCAGGAAAGGGGAAGCTGTTGCTGGCTCCCTTGGTTTGTCCAGGGAATTTTCAACCCACCACAACAAGCTTCTACCACTGAGCCCTGCGGTATCACAGTATCACCAAGGTTGAAAGAGACCTCAAAGATCATTGAGTCCAACCTGTCACCACAGACCTCATGACTAAACCATGGCACCAAGTGCCACGCCCAGTCCCCTCTTGAACACCTCCAGGGACAGTGACTCCATCACCTCCCTGGGCAGCACATTCCAATGGTGAATGACTCTCTCAGTGAAGAATTTTCTCCTCACCTCAAGCCTAAACTTCCCCTGGCACAGCTTGAGACTGTGTCCTCTTGTTCTGGTGCTGGTTGCCTGAGAGAAGAGACCAACCCCTTTCTGGCTACAACCACCTTTCAGGTAGTTGTAGAGGGCAATGAGGTCTCCCCTGAGCCTCCTCTTCTCCAGGCTAAACAATCCCAGCTCCCTCAGCCTCTCCTCATAGGGCTTGTGTTCCAGGCCTCTCCTCAGCCTTGTTGCCCTTCTCTGGACATGTTCAAGTGTCTCAATGTCCTTCTTAAACTGAGGGGCCCAGAACTGGACACAGTACTCAAGGTGTGGCCTAGCCAGTGCAGAGTACAGGGGCACAATGACTTCCCTGCTCCTGCTGGCCACACTATTCCTAATGCAGGCCAGGATGCCATTGGTCTTCTTGGCCACCTGGGCACACTGCTGGCTCATGTTTAGGCAGCTGTCAATCAGCACCCCCAGGTCCCTCTCTGTTTGGGAGCTCTCCAGCCACTCTGACCCCAGCCTGTAACTCTGCATGGGGTTGCCGTGGCCAAAGTGCAGAACCTGGCACTTGGACTTGTTGAATGCCATCCCATTGGACTCCGCTCAGCTGTCCAGTCGGTACTGGACTCTCAAACACTGTCTGGCCAGTTTGTTTAGAATCTGCTCAGCACCTCTGGCTTTGAAACAAAAGGGCTCGGAACAGGAGCTAACAGGAATTTCTGTTTCTGCGTTTCTCTTTACTGTAGCTTAAATTCTCACTGCTGAAAAGAGGTTAAAGGAGGAGTTCTTCAGAGATGTGGCCAGGAAAAATGGCATTTAGGATCTGGGGCATACTGGCTCTTTCACTGATGAGGCATATGGCCAGGTGCATGAATCCACCATCCACTTAAACATTCCCATGCCCCTGCTCTGCCAACTGACCACAAATTTGCTACTGCAACCAGAAAAGAAGAACAGCTAAAGGCAGGAAAAGCAACAACATCCACCACTGCTGGCAGTAAAAACTATTGCCATTGCTACTAACAAGCCTTGCACGAACTTGCAGGCCACCAGGACTCAGGCTTTTGACCTTGTTATCAACTCTTGAGAACTTACTGGGTGGACCAGAGCTCGGTACTAGGTGTGTCTTGCTGATGGGTAGTTTGAGTGTCAGCAATAAAAGGCCTCTGAAAGATAGCCCTGAATTGGAAAGCAGATGCTGCAGGACTGCAAGGAACTTGTTGATGTGCAATTACTGGTTACTGAAGAAGCATACCATCAGGAGATCAAGAAAGACTGCCTGAAGCATTGAGAAAAGAAGCTGCAGCTAAGCAAGAGCAATGTTAATGACAAAAAATGGCAGCTCATCAGCAGGGGAAGCACCTGACTTGATTCAGGAAAGTAACTGCATTGTGCAATAGGTAGTCTCAGAGAAAGGACTAAAGGCTAAGAACTATCTAGAAACCAAACAAGTTGTAAAAGGAGTGAGGGGGTTATCTCTGTAGGATCATTGCAACTGTAAATGGCCCACCTGCTTCTCTTCCCTGTTCACCTGCATCAAAGATTCTGCTTGCTTCTGCCTGCACCAAGCAACTTTTGATCAGCCAGTTAATTGCCCAGGGTGATATTCAGCAAGTAGCAGGAGTATGGGTGTCTGAGATGTGTCAACCCATAAACTAGGTGCAGTTCTTTTCATTCCCTCAGAAAAGCTGTATTGCACTTGAAGTAAAGTTTAGGTAATACCAAGAGATGCAGCAGTGCATGAAATCTACACTCTAAATGTGACAAAGCCCCAGAGAATTTCTGTGGTATGAATTTTTGCTGTTCCTCCAGGCCCAGTAGTTCCCACTTACATGAATGACACATGTATGAAGGACAGTGGCATATACTGGATCAAAGAAAGAACTAGTGGCTCTCTGCTGTCCAAAGGTTCCTGAGTACCCTGCCTGTCATTCACTCACCGCTGATACTGGGTTCTTCTGCTGGCATGCACTGTTCCACCTCCTCAGGCTCCAGGAAGTCTCTCTTCAAAACCTCAATGACTTCTATTCTTCGCAGACTCACAAGGTCTACATCCTTTAACTTAATTTCCAGCTGCTTTACCATTTCTTTGCTGGACTGGCCAGTCAAAATTGTGATCTGAAAGACAGGTGAGGGGAGCAGAATCATCTGAAGTTTTTTTTATGCAGCCATAGATAGAGCATTTCCTACACTAGTGTAGCTTAATTTCATGAAAACCTTCAGGTTACATGATGCAAGTTCACAATCTGTGTGATATTCCTGCCAGTGGATCACCATCCTGCTCAGCCAGAGGGGAGAGAGGGCTGAAGCTATTGATGGGTGGACACCGCCACCTCCCTGGGCAAGCTCTTCCAATGCCTGAGAAGCCTTTCAGTGAAGAAATTCTGTCTGATGCCCAAGTTAAACTTCCCTTGGCACAACTTGAGGCCATAGTTGCTACTTCTCTTCACAGTGGACTAATTGGAAAATGCTTGTGGGAGACCTTACTTGGACACCACACAGGGTCTACCTGATACAGCTGAAACAGCTGAATTTAACAGGGTGTCTGCTTTAACTGGCTTAGGTTATCCAGGCTTCACTTCCAAGAAAGTAGCTCTTTTCTGTTGTTTGGTTGATTGGGGATTTTTTGGTTGTTGTTTCTTCAAAAGATGCTGTACCTGAGCAAAGACATTCAAATGCCTTCTGAGAAAATGAAACTAAACCCAAACTTACTCCATACAAAAAATACACTCGTGATGAAAACAGTCCTGATCACTGAATTATGGGAAGCAGAAAGCTGTCTTTTATAGAAACATGGCCTTTCCAAAAGGGTGCAATAGCTTTTGGCCTTTCTGTGATCACTGGCTCTTATTTCTCAAAAAAGACTTTAGAACTGTAGGTGCTCTGCCCACTTCCTGGCTCCTCTGATGGAGGAGCTTATTCACCCGTAAATGAAAGACCAAGGCCACCCTTTAGATGCCATTTAGGTCTGTGAAACACCTTTTGTTGTGATTTGTGGAAGTCTCAATTTAATCCAGAGGTTTCATCCATACAGAAGGGGAAAGATTGATTGCTAGCTTGGAAAAAAGGTCCTTTTTCCTTGAAATGCTCCTAAACATTGAACTAAACTAAAGTTTCCTCAAGATAGGAAAGTACTATCTGTTGCTTTTTGGGAGCCTTCTGTACCCTCTCCAGTACAGGCTAAAATCAAGGGCATGAGCCCACTTTCAGTGGACTGTGGATGTGCTTTCAGGCAATGAGGATCTTTGTACAAACATCCTGTCTGCAGCAAAAATCCCAGACACTAACTGCAGAAAGGAACTGCAGGCTGAAAGAAAGATCATGTCCATAAGTGCTGTGTCTTTGCCTTTGACATAGTTCTTCTGTGAAGTAATCAAAGAAAGCTGAGAAAAACATCCAATCTGAAATGCATGGAAATTAACTTGTTCTGTACTGTAAAGTCAGCCTCTATAAGGAGCTCAAGCCTGACCTTGTCTAGTTTCCCTGAGCATTTGGAGATTGCTGCTTGGAGTTTTTTTGGAAGGCTTATTTTCTTAACTCCCCTCTCCCTCCCAAGGACCTCAGGTACCACACAGATCATCATCTTGGTGTGCTAACAGGTGGCAAGTCTGCTAGATGGCCCCCACTACCTTCCCAACATTTTCTTACCTCAACAGAATTATTTGTGGAGCCTCCTGCTGTTGTGTGTCTGCTGTATTGTTTGAACTGCTGCAATCCATCCTGCACAGCTTGTACCACTCCACTTCCCCCCTGTGGGAAGCAGCCTTCTCTTGGCAGTGAGCGCAGCTCTGACATGCAGGCTTGGATTCGTGCAAAGTTTTCTTTCACTTGCTGCAAAACATCATCCCATGAAATTAAAAGGCTGGAAACGTCAGACTGAGAATATGAAATGTTACTGGATGATGGCTGTCCCAAGGACAGCTGGTGTCACTCATTATGGTAAGAGGAACACTATAAATTCAAGGATGATTAACTCTTTGTTCTTCACTATGATGCTTTGTGTCACTCACATGGATGGGAGAAGATTGGACCACACTCTGTGCCTGCTGTGGTGGTTTACAGTGCCTGCAGTCCAGAGCTGCTTAACCTTTCTCTCATATGTGTTACTCACCACTTCTTTGAGCTTGATATCACTTTACAGTGGTTATCCAAAGCCACAGAATGCAGTATGCATATGAAGCAAGCTGATCAGGATCATAGAAGACTAGTGTCATACTCTTTCTCCATGCAGTATTAGTTGAGTATTAACATATATTTAATGGTAGTGAAGGTCTCTTCCAACCTCAACAGTTAATGATTCTGTCACTTTACCCCTGTACTCAATACTGGTGAGGCTGCATCTCAAGCACCGGGTTCAGTTTTGGACTCCTCACTACAAGGACATTGAGGTGCTGGAGAGTGTCCAGAGAAAGGAAATAAAGCTGGTGAAAGGTGAAGAGAACAAATCTTGAGATCAGCAGCTGAGAGGACTGGAGGAGGCTGAGGGGGGAGCTTCTCACTCTCTACAGCTCCTTGAAAGAAGGCTGTTGGGAGTTAGGGGTCAGTCTGTTCAAGTAACAAGTGATAGAACAAGAGGAAATGGCCTCAAGTTGCACCAAGGGAAGCTTAAGTTGGATAGTAGGAAGAATTTATTTACTGAAAGGGTTGTCAGGCATTGGAACAGCCTGTCCAGGGAGGTGGTGGAGTCACTGTCCCTGAAGGTATTTAAGAGTTGTGTACATGTAGTGCTTAGGAATGTGGTTTAACTAAAGATTTGCCAATGTTAGGCTCATAACTGGACTGAATCTTGAAGGTCTTTTCCAATGTAGGCAATTCTGTGATTCTGTGAAATATGCTCATTACACTTTAATGCACAGTTCCTCTCTTGTCCCCTGTTGTCTTCCATGGTTATCCACTTTCTTCTTGGTTCCCTTTTTTTCACCCCCCTGCCTATTCCTGGGAAGCTCTTTGGACTTGTTAAGAGTTAGGCCAACAAGGAAGACCAGTAGGAACAGAGATCATAAACAGGTGGCCAGGAAGGATAAGAAAAGGGTAACTGTGTACAACACTTCCCCATTCACTCTCCTAGGCTCTATTTTCAGCTCTGGGGCTTTCCTGACTTCATGTGACTTGGCTAATAAGCAACCTTTAACATAGCTCTCTCTTGGTTCCTCACTGAGAAGCATCAAGTCCTTAGCTAGATCAGAAAGTCAGTGTGATGAACAGCATGGCCTGTTGAGACAGAGGGGGACATCAATAGCACTGAAGAAGCCATGAAACCTTGGTAGAAAGGTGGGGAAAGGCTGAAAAAGTAGAGGTATTTATCAGCTAGAAGTGAACAACTACTCCTGATTCCAGAAGCTACAGAGGGCCAGATATCATGCATCAATATCTGTTAAATATAGTCCTCTTGCTGCTCTTTACTGTTCCTAACAGAGAAAGAAGGGTTGTGTAAAAACAGCCTTCAGTGCCCCAGAAGTTGTCTGAAGAGATGGCTCAGGAAGCAGGACATCCAGGCAAAGCTGGGGAGATGTACAGTTATGGCTCACACCAGAGTTGTGCCCAGTGACTGGATGCATGCTATTGGCTCAAGTCTCTGAGTGTGAACTCCGCTTCTTTGGACAAGTCACAGAGAAACACAGTACTGTGGCAAAAGAGTTGATGCAGTTACAGCATCCAGAGTTCTCTATTAGAACACAGCATCCAAAAAACCAGAAGAGCTTGGAAGTTATTAAAGGCCTGTAAAAATACCTTGCAATTGAGAATGATACTTTGTTCTCTTTCATTTAGCAGCTAGAATTTTGAGACAGGACCTGCTGATATTTAGGGGATGCACATATAGAGTACAAGCAGGTTCTTCAATCTAGCCAAATCTAGCAAAAACAGAAAATACATTACCAAGCCCCTGGAAGCTAAAGCAAATAAATGCAAATTAGAAACCAGGTGCAAGTTTCACAATGACAATCATTAACCACTGGAAGAAACTATCAACAGAAGTGCTAGTATCTTCAGATCAGAGCTAGATGTCTTTCTGGGGGAGGTGCTTTAATGCTATATGGATACTTTAGTGCAATATAATAGCCTGTAACATGAAGGAAGCCAAACGATGATGTGAGGGTTCCTCTGTCTTTAAAAACTGTGGTTAGCATAATGAGGAATTGCTGTTTAAATAAAAAGACAGCCTCTCATGAGCAGAAGATCCATGTGATGGCACTAGTGGTGAGACTCTATCAAAGTGCCAAAGTTCAACTGTGCTCTGCTGACCCACAATTACTAAATGAGATCCGAGGTTGCTGTCTGCCAGTTAAGTTGGATAACTATCAGTGCATACCTAGCAAGTACACAAGGAAGCATTTTGCCTCAAACACTTATAAATTAACTTGGATATAATGCAAAATCACTGGAAATAGCCTTGGAACCAGCTGTGAAACTGACTCTCTAGTGCATCATACAGTGACATGTCAGGATGTATAATGAGTCAAGTCATCCTGAGAGGCAAGACAAGTGTCTATTCTTAGAGCTCCTAATCAGAGATATTTTCATAGAATCATAGAATCAATAAGGTTGGAAAAGACCTCAGAGGTCATCAAGTCCAACCTGTGGCATCCTCTTCATTATCCTTGTCGTGTTCCTTATAACCTGTGCTACAAAACAGAGGCCCTCATTACCCACAGTCTTCATTTGCTAAATCACTGATGACCTCATTGCTAGCCTCTACCTTTCCCAAGTTGGGGAAACTTGACAAACTATTTCAAAATGTTTTCACCATTACTGACTAAAGTGGAAAGGCTACTAGTGTGTGGTTACACCAATGAAGTGTAAATGAAGAGTGCTCAAGTATGACTGTTTATATTAGCATGACTTCACAGATTCTTGTGAACTTTATGATGCTTTGTATTCCCAAACTTTCATTGCATTGTTGCTAGTTATCCTCCACTTGTATTTATTCTGCTGCATGTCCCCAGATGAGTGAAATACCTGTTCTTACTTAGGTCTGCATGTTTAGGTGGTGTGTAGCCGTGGTGCTGATGGATGTGGTTTAGCAGTGGATTTGGCAGAGCTCGATGATCTCGTGTGTGTGTTTGTAAAGGAACAATGCTGTTTGGTCAATAAAACAGCCTGGATGTTTTTCAGCTAAGGAATACAAATGTGTGACTCCCAATCGCAATAGCTGGAGAAATAACAGGTACATGAATCTTCAACATTCTGATGGGAGAGTGAAACACAGGGTGGTGCTGCACATCACACTGCTGTTGTGTGTGCCAAGCAGGTTACCTGTGGTAGAAGCCAGCCTGGGCTAGGGGGGTGCCAGGCACCTATCAGAGAGTTTGTTGCCACCTGCTGTGCTTCAGGAAAATGTTTTTTCTCTGGATGGGTCTATGCTGCTCCTTTCTGTTGTGCTGGAAACACAGAGTGACAACTGACATAAAAAATAGGTGTCCCATGACCCAGCTTTTATAGGGAAGTTCACAGCTTCTGGTGTCCAGAGAAGGCTGCAACCCTGGCAGTGTTCAAAGCCAGGTTGGATGGGACCTTGAGCAAGATGGTCTAGTAGGTGTCCCTGTCCAAGGCAGCAGGGTTGCAACTGAATGACCTTGAAAGTCCCTTCCAACCCAGACTGCTCTATGATTCTCTGTGATTCCCTATGATTCTTATTGCTGTCTACAACTTCCTGAAGGGAGGTTGTAATCAGGAGGGGGTTGGTCTCTTCTCCCAGGCAACCAGCACCAGAACAAGAGGACACAGTTTCAAGCTGTGCCAGGGGAAGTTTAGACTCAAGGTGAGGAGAAAGTTCTTCACAGAGAGAGTTGTTAGCCATTGGAATGTGCTGCCCAGGGAAGTGGTGGAGTCACTGTGCCCGGAAGTGTTCAAGAGGAGATTGGACGTGGCACTTGGTGCCATGGTTTAGTAGTCATGAGGTCTTGGGTGACAGGTTGGACTTGATGATCTTTGAGGTCTCTTCCAACCTTGCTGATTCTATGATCTTAAAGGTCTTTCCCAACCTAAATGAACCTCTGAGTCCATGATTTCAGTATATTTCTAAAATTACACCCCTCCTTAAATGCCTGGAAGTTCTCTCACAGTGGTAATATCTGTGTAACCAACTGGAAACAGACCATCTTACCATCCAAATTATTTCAGCCATAGAGTTGTGTTTGATAATTTTGATAGCTTAGCAGTACAGCTAGTGCAGGGAGAGGCATAGCAGAGGGAGGTGTTTTAAAAGGGAACAGCACAAAACCTGATTTAAGTACACCACCAAATTCTCAGATCAAACATGTGACACTCCTCCTTTTAAACATCATTCTTCCATAAAATTCACCTCTTCCATGAAGTCTATGGAATGATGCTCTTTGACAATGATTACTTTCTAGATATGCATTTGTAGTAAGTCATAACTTTCTTCACTGAAGTGCAAAGTACTGTAATAATAATAATAATAATATAATAATGATAATATAACCAGGTTGGAAGAGACCTTCAAGATCCTCGTGTCCAACCCATCAACCAATCCAACTCACCTAAACAGCTAACCCATGGCACCAAGCACCCCATCAAGTCTCCTCCTGAACACCTCCAATGATGGTGACTCCACCACCTCCCTGGGCAGCCAATTCAATGGGCAATCACTCCTGTGTTGCACTCCTATTTGTCAGATCCCAAGAGAGGCAGTTTCAGGCATACCGTAAAGGGAAGCAAACACTCCTGATGGTTCTGCACCAGGTAGAGGCTCAGCAGGGGAATGCGGCAGGGGCCTGTCAAACTGCAGGCCAAGCAGAGAGTGTTTTCCAGAGCTTCAGACAGCACAGAACAAGTGTTGGTCCAGGAAGGTGAGGTGACATCCACTATGAGAATCCTTGATGGCTGCTGACAGCGGACTTTAGTAGCAGGAAATGTCCTCCGTGTTTCTGAGAGTAATTTTCTGGAATTCATGGCTTCTGAACATGGGTATTAGATGTCCACTTATCCACTTACATCTGAACAGGAAAAATTAACAAATAATATCAATTAATGAGATTTCCCCTTTCCAATTCACAGTATCAGAGTGCATTAGAGGTTGGAAGGGACCTCCAGAGATCATCGAGTCCAACCCCGCTGCCAAAGCAGGATCACTTAGAGTAGTCCACAAAGGAATGCATTCCAGTGGGTTTTGAAAGACTCCAGGAAAGGAAACTCCACAACCTCTCTGGGCAGCCTGTTGCAGTGCTCCATCACCCTCACTGTAAAGAAGTTTCTCCTCATGTTGAGGTGAAACCTTCTATGCTCAAGCTTGAACCTGCTGTTCCTTGTCTTATTAGTGCATACCACCAAAAAGAGCTTGGCCCCCTCCACTTGACACCCACCCTTCAGATATTTATCCACATTGACGAGATCCCCTCTCAGTCTTCTCAGAAAAGCACCTGAAAGCAACCTGAGACAGAGCAGCAATGAATTAAGACTCTTACAAGCTTTCTCCAAAGCAATCATTGTCCATACTCTAAGACAAACCCATTTAAAGACAGGGGGAAATGCATTGCTAGAAAACAAACCAAAACCAAAAAATGGTTCAGCTGAAGAAACTGTATGTCAGAGGTGCTCCTACAGATCCAACTGAGGCAGATACAAATGTTAGTAGCACAGCCATGCCTAGCCCATGGACGAGCTGTGATGTACTGCATGATTCCCTCAGTATGGCTCATGCGTGTAGCGTCAATCTCCAGCAAATGATTCATAGTGAGACTTTGAACTCCCACTTCTGCAGTGGCCAAGGGTTTATACCCAAATACCCAGAGAAGAATGCAGTCCCCACTCCATGATGCCCAGTATGTGACTGAATTGTGCAAGCCCTCTGTGCTTTCTCAAGCAAGGAAACAAAACCCATGCAGCAGTAAGAAATCTAGAAGAGTTGGATCTCTGATTTGCATTGATTTCAGAGTGAAAAATGAGCCTTCATTCTGAAAAAGACACAGTTGAATGAATTCTCTCATTCTTGACCATGTCCCTATAAAAAGCAATGAATCCCCTCAGTGAATCGATGAATAGCTGGTTTAAGGGAGAAACTGCAGCTATCTGTAAGCAGGGACTATTCAGTTAAATGTTTCCCCTGTAGTTACAGAGTGATCTGTTTTCACTTAATTAGTTAGAAACCAGATGAGGAACAAAAATTTTCCTCATAAAATTTCTAGAAGACACAAGTACTAACACTGCAAAGAAGAATCCTTCATAAGGGCTTAACACAGTGGCTTATCAAACTGGGCTCATTTGCATAATACGCATTTTTATATAGCCAACTGCAGTTAACCAGAGAAACAGCAGAAGTAGTGGAAGGTAAGAGCTTATGTCACCTTCATCTTGGGAAGTCCCCAAGCTGTGAACTATTGGAGGCAGGGAAAGGGGTTTGCAGGACCATCATTGCACACTCAGCCTCTCCCTATGCGGTTCCCAAAGCAGCTGCTGTGGGCCCCAAGTTCATGCCTGTGCCATTCCCTCTCCAGAAAGAGAATCATTCAGCTTGCCAAAGACCATTGTGTTCAACTGTTAACCTAACACTTTTCTGGGGTGTGTGTCCAGTGGGTCTAAGGAAATTCTTCTACCCCTCTACTCTGCCCTGGTGAGACCATACCTGGAATACTGCGTTCAGTTTTGGGCTCCCCAGTTCAAGAAAGACAGAGAACTGCTAGAGAGAATCCAATGGAGAGCCATGAGGATGATTAGGGGACTTGAGCATCTCCCCTGTGAAGAGAGACTGAGAGGCCTGGGGCAATGTGCATAAATATCTGAGGGGTGGGTGTCAAGTGGAAGGTGCCAAGCTCTTTTTGGTGGTACACAATAGTAAGACAAGGAACAATGGATACAAACGAACATAGAAGATTTTGCCTCAACATGAGGAGAAACTTCTTTACAATGAGGGTGATGGGGCACTGCAACAGGCTGCCCAGAGAGGCTGTGGAGTCTCTTTCTCTGGAGACTTTCAAACCCCACCGGGATGCATTCCTGTGTGGACTACCCTAAGTGATCCTGCTTTAGCAGGGGGTTTGGACTCAATGTTCTCTTGAGGTCCCTTCCAACCACTAATGTACTGTGACACTGTGAACGCTACCAAGCCTGCAGCTGAGCCATGGCCCTAAGCGACACGTCTGAGAGGAGGGACAGGAGGGAGCTCTTCCCATCCATGGGGACCCCGCACACAGGGGATGTGGCCGTGGCAGCCACACTGTGGTAGTGAGGTGTTCGTGGTACCCACGCTGGGATCGGGCCGGCCGAAGCCTTCAACCGGAGCCCGTGCAGGCCTCCACGGTCAGCCGTCCCGGGCCTGCGGGGCCAGGGCAGCCCTGCCCGGGCAAGGCGGCTGCCGGCACTGCGGTTACCTGCGCGGCAGTCCCGGCAGACGCGCCCCGCGTAGGGCTGCGGTCTCGGCGGCCGGACGGCCGTGGCTGGGGCCAGCCCGAGGCAGCGGAGCTGGGCCGCACCGCCCCACGAGCCGCACCGGGATATGGCCGCGCAGCCCCGGGCAGGCAGGGACACTAGGGGCCAGTGGGTACGGGCGTGTGCGAGCCGGCGGGGGCGGGCAGGGGCAGGCAGCAGCAGCTCGTCAGGCTGCACAAGGGAGAGGGACTGACATCCCCTGCTGCATCGGTGTGCCTTTGCCCTCTCATCTGTTAGGAAATGCATCCTTGCAGGAAAACATGCATTCTTCAGAAGGGATTTTAGCCTAAGGATACATGCTAGAGATCTCAGGCTAAAGCCAGTAAAGATCTCTTGCCGTTTCAGAACTTTGTATACTAATCTCTACATTAAATAGGTCAGTTAAATAAGAAACTCAATAAAATTGTAAACTAAACGAAATGTTTTAAATCTCTATCAATTTTAAAACCATAAACCAAAAGAAATGTGCATTGAACATCGCATTCTAATACCTCACAGACATGTTCCTGATCACCTTTGCTCCCTGTGCATCTTTTCTCCCCTACCTCTTCCACCTTCTCTAATGCAACATGAAGAAACAGTCAGAGCCCATGTTTAAACACCAAACAAGGGACTTTGTTAGGACTAGGAATATCCCCACTACTAGGTATATAGCTGTCCTGTCTACGTGACTATGGAGGTGTCACTTCCCTCTCTTCTGTCAGGTTTTGTCTCTGCAGACAGAGAAAGTGTAAGAAGGAGCACCACACTTGGCAGTGTTTGCATGATTGGAGCCCTCTTACAAACTAACTGCAATCAGTGTGTTTTGGAGCTCAAAAGATGAAATGCTCTGTTTTCAAGAGCTTGAAAATGGAGGCTAAGCAATCTCTTTCTGAAACTCAGAAAAAGACAGAGTCTTGTGTTTCCAAGACTCAGAAGTAAATTAAGTCCTCTGTTTTTCAGGCTGGAAGACAGAGACCAAGTCCTCTGTTCTCAGGGCTTGGAGGCAGAGGGTGAGTACTGCCTTTCTGAAGCTCAGAAAGACTAAGTCATGTGTTTTCAGCACTTGGAAACGCCAGCTATGTCCTGTGCTCCTGAGACCGAGCTGCCCCACAGCAGGATATGCTGCACAGCCAGAAGCCACAGGCAAAACCATTCTCTTCCCAAGCAACAGCCAGGCACACTGAGGATGTGAGGAACTGCACGAAAAGCGGCACAGTCCTGCTTCCTGCTGGAGCCATCCAGGGATGGCCAGGAAGCCAGAGCTCCTGGCATGGCCTAGGAATAGCTGCCTGTTTCCTCCCCTCCACTGGGAGCGCAGCTTGGGAGCCGCAGGTGCAGGGAGCTCTCATACTCGCCACTGGGCCCCAAAAAGCCTTGTCCATCCCCTGCAGCTGCCCGGAGGCCTCTGCATGTACACTGTCCTCAGATCAGCTGAGGAGAGAGGCATTTTGAGATCCCAGACAGCAGCTCTCATTTCATTGACATCTTGTTCATGTGCTGGAAAACAAGCAGAGGAGACCTGTGGGGTTGGGTACATGAAAGCTGGACAGAAGGATTATGAAGAACAAAATATTCCAGCCTAGCAGGGTCAGAAATGGTTCATCAAATGTTAGCTTTTCCTGTCATGTGTGACTGACTGATGCCTTCAAACTAGCATGGCTTCCAAACCAAAAATGAGATGTTCAAAGCCTGAGCAAGAGATGTGGCACCATCCTCTGGCATGTTCCTCCCCTACCATGAGGCAGAAACCAACCTACAAGACAGGGGCTGGGGAGGCTGTAGCCTTTTGGGGGTACACCCCCTCCTTTATTTCTCTAGCAGAGTTATCCTTTTGGTGTGTATGGTTGGACTCGATGATCTTTGAGGTCTCTTCCAACCTTGGTAGAATAGAATAGAATAGAATAGAATAGAATAGAATAGAATAGAATAGAATAGACCAGGTTGGAAGAGACCTTCAAGATCATCACGTCCAACCTATCACCCAACACCACCTAATCAACTAACCCATGTAACCTTTATTAGAATAAAACCTTTATTAGAATAAACCAAACCAGGTTGGAAGAGACCTTCAAGATCATTGTGTCTAACCCATCAACCAATCCAACCCACCCAAACAGCTAACCCATGGCACCAAGCACCCTGTCAAGTCTCCTCCTGAACACCTTCAATGACGGTGACTCCACCACCTCCTTGGGCAGCCCATTCCATAACACAATCACTCTTTCTGTATAGAACTTCTTCCTAACATCCAACCTGAACCTCCCCTGGTGCAGCCTGAGACTGTGTCCTCTTGTTCTGGTGCTGGCTGCCTGGGAGAAGAGACCAACCTCTGCCTGTTTACAACCCCCCTTCAGGTAGTTGTAGAGAGCAATAAGGTCACCCCTGAGCCTCCTCCTCTCCAGGCTAAGCAGCCCCAGCTCCCTCAGTCTCTCCTCATAGGGCTTGTGTTCCAAACCCCTCACCAACTTTGTTGCTCTTCTCTGGACTCGTTCCAGCAAGTCAACATCCTTCCTAAACTGAGGGGCCCAGAACTGGACACAGTACTCGAGGTGTGGCCTAACCAGTGCAGTGTACAGGGGCAGAATGACCTCCCTGCTCCTGCTGGCCACACTGTTCTTAATGCAGGCCAGGATGCCATTGGCCCATTGGTGATACTGAATACTGAATACTGAATATAAGTATTGAAGTAATGAGCTGCTGGCCAGGCAGTTTCATTATTTTGTGCCTATTTGGGGGTGGGTGTGTGTGTGTGAATAAAAAGCAATTGGGGGTTCTAGGTAGAGTGATGATGCCACATTGAGGGGTGATGATGCAGCAGAGGAGCAGGTGAGTACGGGATGGGGCCACACCTCCCAAAAGGGTGTTTGCATCCCCAAAATGCTTGAAATGCCTGAAAATTTGTGGAGGGGATTAAGAAATATTTAAAACTGTAAGTATGAGTGTGAGGTTTTTCAAACAGAGAAAAATCTCATATTTTTATCTATTGAAGAATTGTATTCATTTATATGTAAAAAAAAAAAGATTTAATAATAAAACTCCCTGTATCTCCTGTGTTATATAGAGGCTTCTAGAATATTTAAAAAGTCCTAACTAGAGAGATTCACAGTCTTAAAACATCAAAACAACTTGTGTATATATAAATGGAAAAATAATGGACTTTGAAGTTGCTTCATTTGTGGCTTCCTTTAGTTTTAAATAGAAAAAAACATCAGAACAGAGCCATATGTACTTACTGTGTTACATAGTAAGTCTAAGCAGACATACTGTGGTAGCCTAGACATTACAGAGAAGTGTGAATGGAGAACTAAGCATAAATAGAGAACTAAGCTTAAGTAGTCTGAAATCTAATTGTAAGTATGTATCCTTTTGGACTTCTATTTAGACTTGGGTATGAAAGTGACAATACAGCAGTTTAAACAGATACCACATATAATAGCATATATAGTGCTTATAGGTGCATTTCTTAAACCAAACCAAACCAAAACAAACCAAGTTGGAAGAGACCTTCAAGATCATCGCGTCCAACCCATCAACCAATCCAACCCACCCAAACAGCTAACCCATGGCACCAAGCACCCCATCAAGTCTCCTCCTGAAAACCTCCAATGATGGCAACTCCACCACCTCCTTGGGCAGCCCATTCCAATGGGCAATCACTCTTTCTGTATAGAACTTCTTCTTAACATCCAACCTGAACATCCCCTGGTGCAGCCTGAGACTGTGTCCTCTTGTTCTGGTACTGGCTGCCTGGGAGAAGAGACCATCATCTGCCTGTCTACAACCTCCCTTCAGGCAGTTGTAGAGAGTGATAAGGTCACCCCTGAGTCTCCTCCTCTCCAGGCTAAGCAACCCCAGCTCCCTCAGTCTTTCCTCATAGGGCTGTGTTCCAAACTCCTCACCAACTTCGTTGCCCTTCTCTGGACTCACTCCAGCAAGTCAACATCCTTCCTAAACTGAGGGGCCCAGAACTGGACACAGTACTCGAGGTGTGGCCTAACCAGTGCAGTGTACAGGGGCAGAATGACCTCCCTGCTCCTGCTGGCCACACTGTTCCTGATCCAGGCCAGGATGCCATTGGCTCTCTTGGCTGCCTGGGCACACTGCAGGCTCATGTTCAGCCTACCATCGACCAGTAGCCCCAGGTCCCTCTCCACCTGGCTGCTCTCCAGCCACTCTGACCCCAGCCTGTAGCTCTGCATGGGGTTGTTGTGGCCAGTGTGCAGAACCCGGCACTTGGATGTGTTAAATCTCATGCCTTCATGTTTAAATAGAGACATAAGTGTATATGTTTATGCTATGGAAGGTTTCTTAAATGCCTGTAAATGCTAGTAAATGCTCCCCTCTAATTGTCTCTCTATCCCAGATAAAGAAACACTTTCAAAAGCCCCCAGTTCTCCCTTTCCCTTTTTCCCATCCCTGCTCGGGGCGATTGCCCCCCTGCAGGCCCTGGTAGGGAAATGCCCCCGAGGCGCTGTGGCAGCGGAGCCGCCGTTGCGGTGGACCCGGCGCCCGCGCCATAGGCACGTTCGTTGCTGTGGCAGCACAGCCACGCGTTGCTAGGAGGTCGGCGTATGCGGGCCAGCGAGGCGTGCTGTCGCGCTCACTACTGCCGCCGTGTGGACATAGCAAGGCACTGGCTCGCCACCGGACGCCAGCAAGGGGCAAACGTTCCTGCGGTGCCTGCTGGGCGCTGCCGCCGCGCTCTTTGCAGCCTACCAGTAAGGAAACGCCGGTGCCATCGCGCGTCCGCGCTACCAGCAGGCGCCCGGCGAGCAAAGCGGGGACCAGACGGGCCCGAGTTCCGGCGCAGATGTGGCTCAGGCTGGGCAGCCGAGGAGCACAGGGTTAGGGTTGGCGTTTGTGGCACCATTAGGGTTAGTGAAAGGGGTTAGCTTTAGGATTGGGGTTTAGGATTAGAGTCCCAGAGAAGTCATTTTCACCTCTGTGCCAGGTAAGATCATGGAGCAGATCCTCCTGGTTACTGTGCTGATGTGCGTGGAAAATAGCAAGGGGATGGATGACAGCCAATGTGGCTTCATGACAGGCAATTTGTGCCTGACAGATCTCGTGGCCTTCTGTGACAGTTGCAGCTCTGGTAGGTAAGGGAAGAGCAACTGACATCATCTACCTGGACTTGTGCAAGGCTTTTGACACAGTCCTACACAACCTCCTTGTCTCTAAGATGGAAAGACATGGACTTGATGGATGGACCACCCATTGCATAAGGAACTGGCTAGATGGATGGAATCAAAGGGTTGTGATCAATGTCTCAATGTCCAGGAGACCAGTGACAAGTAGAGTTCTTCAGGGATCTGTACTGGATCCAGTGCTGGATAACATCTTTTTCAGGGACAGTGGCATCGAGTGCACCCTCAGCAAGTTTGCCAGTGACACCAAGCTGCATGATGTGGTGGACTCACTTGAAGGAAGGAATGCTTTGGCAGGAGTGTTGGACTCAATCTCTGCAGGTCCCCTCCAATCCCTGATATTCTCTGATTCTATGATCCTGTGAATTCCATTCCTAGCTCCTCAATCTAAACTTGGAATCTCTTACAGTAAAACACAGCACATTGAAAACACTAACACCAGAGTTAGCTGCCAAGTTTATATTTGGATGAACTCATTTTCCCCCCACTGTTCCTTAGTTAAAATGGTATACTATGTACTGGTTTTTTTAAAGCTGTTTTGAGACATAATGTACAGGTACAAGCTGTGAATAAGCTGTGAAGTACAGATTCATAAATTCCTGTCATTTCTTTGGCCACAAGAACCCCATGCAGAGCTACAGGCTGGGGTCAGAGTGGCTGGAGAGCTGCCAAACAGAGAGGGACCTAGAGGTGCTGATTGACAGCTGCCTAAACATGAGCCAGCAGTGTGCCCAGGTGGCCAAGAAGACCAATGGCATCCTGGCATACATCAAGAATTGTGTGGCCAGCAGGAGCAGGGAAGTCATTGTGCCCCTGTACTCTGCACTGGCTAGGCCACACATTGAGTACTGTGTCCAGTTCTGGGCCCCTCAATTTAAGAAGGACATCGAAACACTTGAACGTGTCCAGAGAAGGGCAACGAGGCTGGGGAGAGGCCTTGAGCACAAGCCCTATGAGGAGAGGCTGAGGGAGCTGGGGTTGTTAAGCCTGGAGATGAGAAGGCTCAGAGGAGACCTTATTGCTGTCTACAACTACCTGAAGGGTGGTTGTAGCCAGGAGGGAGTTGGTCTCTTCTCCCAAGCAAACAGAACCAGAACAAGAGGACACAGACTCAAGCTACACCAGGGGAAGTTTAGGCTGGAAGTGAGGAGAAAGTTCTTCACAAAGAGAGTAATTCACCATTGGAATGGGCTGCCCAGGGAGGTGGTGGAGTCACCATCCTTGGAGGTGTTCAAGAGGGGACTGGACGTGGCACTTGGTGCCATGGTTTAGTCATGAGGTCTGTGGTGACAGGTTGGACTTGATGATCTTTGAGGTCTCTTCCAACCTTGGTGATACTGTGATATCCTGAATGATGGACAATGTCAAATCCACAGCTATCATTTGTTTTGTAAAGTGTTTTCTGTAGTCTGTTATGTTAAGCCACCACCATATAGAATAGAATAGAATAGAATAGAATAGAATAGAATAGAATAGAATAGAATAGAATAGAATAGAATAGAATAGAATAGAATAGAATAGAATTAGCCAGGTTGGAAAAGACCTTCGAGATCATCGAGTCCAACTGTTACAGTTTGAGCTGGGTGCCCCCCTGCAGTGTTTACTTCCTGTGTCCAGAAGTCCAGCCCAGGGGTGGACACAGGAAATTATGTAGTATTTCATACCACAATCCTTTGCACCACTATAAGATGCAGTGCGGAGTCTAGCACGCTCTCTTTTCTTCCTCCTCCGTCAGCCGGTAACTGGGGAGATGTCTCCTGGCTTTGGGCCTGGCTAGGCCCAAGGCCACGGGGGGATGGGCAGTCTCAGATCTGGCCAGCTGAGACTAGCCTAGCAATGGGAGGGGGAAGAAGGAGCCCTGGGGGTCTCGGGTGTACCCTCAGGTGGGGATGGGATCTCTCTGGGTCTGCTTTGGGATTTTTCTTTATCACTGTGCTTTTGCTTTTTCTGTAAAAGTTCACTGCTTTCTATTTAAACTTTCCATCACTTTTGCAATCCGTTTGTCTGAGTGTTTTATTGTGGCCAGGGGTGGGGAAGGGGACTGCCTCAACCCAGCACACCAACCTATCATCCAATACTATCTAATCAACTAAACCATGGCACCAAGTGCCTCATCCAGTCTCTTCCTAAACACCTCCAGTGACGGTGACTCCACCACCTCCCTGGGCAGCACATTCCAATGGCCAATCTTTCTTTCTGTGAAGAACTTCTTCCTAACATCGAGCCTAAACCTCCCCTAGTGCAGCTTGAGACTGTGTCCTCTTGTTCTGGTGCTGGTTGCCTGGGAGAAGAGACCAACCCCTGCCTGGCTTCAGCCTCTCTTCAGACAGCTGTAGAGAGCAATAAGGACTTGTCTGAGCCTCAGTCACTGAAATATAAAAATAACATAACAGTACAAGAAAGTTATATATAATTCCACTTACAGTATAGAATTCACACAACCTACACAAGTACACATTAGCTAAGGATTTTTAAAAGAGAAGAGTTTACTTCAAACTTTAGACCATTTATTGTCACAGCCACACAGTTTTCTTCCTTAGGTGGAGCCAGGTAATTTTATCCTTGTCTGGTGCAATGCAACTGAATTGCTATTAGCTGTTGTTCTTTGAGGGTAAGTTGACTTCTATAAGTGTGTAGGTGGGAAGGGTTCCTATTTTGTCTGAAACCATTTGGACTCAGCAGGCAAGCTGAACAGCAGGCTTTGAATGTGTTTGTCTTTTGTAGTTTGGAAAACTGATGCTGCCTGAGTTTAAAAAAGAGGTCTGAGGCTCTGAGTGCTGCTATTGCTCTCTTCTGTGAAGTACCAGCTTGAGAGAGCCATTCATTCTTAAGGCTTTGTTGTTGAATCCTTCTGCTCCGTCTGAATTGTTGCAAGTTGGACATTGATGCACTTTTTTAAAATTCAGAACTCAGAAGAAGATTATTTTTTGCATCACATCACTGAAGCTTAACATGACCTTTTCTCCCCTCCCCTCCCCTCCCCTCCCCTCCCCTCCCCTCCCCTCCCCTCCCCTCCCCTCCCCTCCCCTCCCCTCCCCTCCTCTCCTCTCCTCTCCTCTCCTCTCCTCTCCTCTCCTCTCCTCTCCTCTCCTCTCCGAACCTCTCCGAACCTCTCCGAACCTCTCCTCTCCCCTCCCCTCCCCTCCCCTCCCCTCCCTTCCCCTCCCCTCCTCTCCCCTCCTGTGCAAGGACTATATTTGGAGGTGTTTAGGAGGAGACTTGACAGGGTGCTTGGTTGCATGGTTTAGTTGATTAGGTGGTGTTGGGTGATAGGTTGGACACAATGATCTTGAAGGTCTCTTCCAACCTGGTCTATTCTATTCTATTCTATTCTATTCTATTCTATTCTATTCTATTCTATTCTATTCTATTCTATTCTATTCTATTCTATTCTATTCTATTCTATTCCATTCCATTCCATTCCATTCCATTCCATTCCATTCCATTCCATTCCATTCCATTCCATTCCAATGCATATGAGAATGAGAACTGTGAGATCTGCATGCATCAACAGAAGTCATTCTTCCTCTCATATACACTGAATTGATAAAGTATCAGTGATCTGACCACTACCTTAGGCAGAGATTTCAGAAACAGAACTATAGACTTCAGTGTCTCTGAAGGAGAAAAATAACTTGAAAGTGTTTTGAGAGAAATTAAAACATTCAGAAGACAGACCAAGGATTCCCTCTAATGGAGAAAGTGCAGACTTCACATGGATTCCTGTTTGGCTGTAAATGCAAGTCAGTACGAGGCAACAAAAAAGATATTACAGCCAAATATACATTTTAACATTCATCTTGATACAAAAGCAGAACAGATTTGTCACATTTGCTATTCCACAAGCAAGCTCACAATATAAAGTGCAGCAGTTCCCAGCTCGAGAATACCTGTCAAACCTTCCAGTGCAGTAAAAGTGCATAAGACATGGAAATGACAGAATTTAAATGTAAAGCCAGTGTACAAGGTTTGGGTATCTCACTCTAGGGCTAGATTTAAAGCTGCTCTCTGGAACTCAAAAGTTTTCCACACATTCTTGCAGCAGCCTGTTTTCTGGTTGTGCTTTCTGAGCCGTTGCACCCTGTTTAATCCCCAGTGAAATAATTTGTAAGGCTTCTTTGTCTTCCTAGTAAAACATTCTTTTCACTGTGAAACTGAGTTCTGTTTCTTGCTGAGTGTGGACTGAACTCAGCTGGAGCTAAGCACAAGTCAGACTAGCATTCATGAGCATGAAATAAAACAAAGTTGGTGAGGGGTTTGGAACACAAGCCCTATGAGGAAAGACTGAGGGAGCTGGGGTTGCTCAGCCTGGAGAAGAGGAGACTCAGGGGTGACCTTATCACCCTCTACAGCTACCTGAAGGGAGGTTGTAGACAGGCGGATGATGGTCTCTTCTCCCAGGCAGCCAGTACCAGAACAAGAGGACACAGTCGCAGGCTGCACCAGGGGAGGTTCAGGTTGGATGTTAGGAAGAAGTTCTATACAGAGAGAGTGATTGCCCATTGGAATGGGCTGCCTGGGGAGGTGGTGGAGTCGCCGTCATTGAAGGTGTTCAGGAGGAGACTTGATGGGGTGCTTGGTGCCATGGGTTAGCTGCTTGGGTGGGTTGGATTGGTTGACGTTGGACACGATGATCTTGAAGGTCTCTTCCAACCTGGTTTGGTTTATTCTAATAAAGGTTTATTCTAAAGGTTTATTCTAATAAAGGTAAGTTTGTTGGCAGTCTTGTTTCTAAATGGTTGATAGAAGTCATCATTGTATCATTTGTCTAACACCTTTTCCTTCACTAGCTGCATTCCTTCAATCTTAAACACATTAATTTACAGCAGCCAAACCAAACCACCACCACCAAAACCAAAACACAAAACAACAAAAAACCCCACAACCCCTCTGCCCTGCCAAAAAAAATCCCACCCAAAACCCCACATCACACCCCCAACATAAAAACCACCACCAAAAACAAAACCTATAACACCCAGAGTTTAAAGCTAAGAAGAATCTGACCAAACTGACAAAGCAGTCACATACTCACTTCACGTTCTGTTTCCTCTTTAGAAACAAGCATTTTGTTCCACCCGGGTATCTGGATTTCGGGCAGTAGAGGGAGTCTCTCATTCAGTGGAAGCCCATTCAGTTCCATTCATTTACTCTCAAGCTTTGTGTTTGGGGGGGATAATTGATTTAAAGGTCAACGCCAGCAAACCGAAAAAGGGATATCAGGCAGAATGTTTTCTCTTTCTCTTTATTCAGGAGGGATGGAAAACTAAGATCTTTTGCCATCTAATTGTCACTAATGCTTTCTTCCCAAAAGGAGAAAAATGTTAATCCACTCTTATCTTCCCTCATCTCAGCATTGGTTTGCAAAGGCCTTGAATGTTTTCAACAAGAGGTAGTAAAGATTTGGCTGCAGAAGACAGGATTGGGGTTTTTTTTCCTTCCAGGACATGAAACAGCAAGTCTAGCAAATAATGGCTATTTCCCCCCAACTCTTTGCGCTGTTGCCTCTATCTATGTACTGTTGCCATTTGTATTGAGAGAGCCATTGTTCATTGTAAGAAAATATAAAAGAACATCATTATAAGTTCAGATTTCTCCAGTGGCTTTCTGGAGGGGTTTTGATCAGTGCAGAAGGACTGCCTGAAAAGAGAAACATTTTCCAAGAGAATGTATTACACAGAAAGAGAATGCCCTGAAACTGAAAGAAACTGGGGGGGAGGAAAAGTACCTACCAGTAGGCTAGACAAAGGGCACAGGTCGAGGCCTTTTTGTTTGAAAGCACTGATTAATGTGAGGTCCTGTTACCTGCTATAATCATCGTTTTGTTCTGAGTGAAAGGTTTCCTACATTCCTAATTTGTCTTCGGGATGGTAAAAGAAAAAAAATCCTGCCTGCCTTGGTCCAAGGGTGAGACAGTTTCATTTTGTGTTCAAAGTGATGGATTCAAAGGATGCAGGTTGTCGTACAAATGCTAACTGAGTGATTCTCTGGAAAAGCAGCCCCTGCAGCTCACATCACTCAATTATTTGTCTTGATGAGAAGGGGCATTTAGATTGTTTCTTAAATAAAGTGTCACTGTGGCGAGTTTAGCAATAACTGCTAAACTCTAATAGAGGAAAGCCACCATTTTTCTGCACATGCCTACCCTCCTATTAAGAGCCTAGGTGTTTGCACAAATTAAGTCTCTGTCCTTGATTTTTCACTGTGGCATGCAAAACATGCTGGCAAATTCTGCTTCCTGGCATATAGAGGTCCTAGTGCTGTTGTCACTGAAAATTGTAAGTAATGTCTAGCTGATTAAAATGGGGCTTACACAGACACTTGGGAGGGGATGGGGATGGGAAGGGGATTTCAGCATCTTTCTCTAAAGGTGGAATAGAAAAAGGCAGCCTAGAACAGGCAGTCTTCTAGGATTCAGTTAAGTGTATAAACTGATGTAGAATAAACACAGGTTGGGAGTCACAGAGTGCAGAAAGTACATTACAGCAAAAGTCTACTGATTGTAGATAGTAAAATCAATACTCAGACTGCCCATTCCAACAGCAAAAAGGAACACTTTAACTAATTCTAATACAAGGAGTCATTGCCACTAGGGATTTCTCTTGTCAAGGGTGGGAAACTTTGGGGCTAATGCCACCACCAACATATTCAGCAAATATTAACCCCCAAACTTTACCTTGGTTCAATGAAGGTATGGCATCCCATGCCATGCAACCTCCTAGTTTCTGGGGACTGTGCCCCAAAATGGAAACTTTGACTTTCGAGTCTGTCAGAATATTCTGTCAAACAACTAAATATTGGAACTCAGAGATGGCATGGAGTAACTGACTTCTGGGCTCTAGGCAAGTGTAGAAATCATATGAATCACAAAGCACATAAGCCATCCCATATAGGCATACAACAAAATTACTGATTTTGTACAAAGTATTCTAGTTCAACACCACAGGAAGAGTCAAGTAGGAGTACTGACTTGGATACAGTTCACAGGGGGTGAGACAGTGCTGCCAGGGCTGAAGGGAAAATGTGAGAGTCCCTTTACCAACCCATGGCAGTGAAAAAAACTTTCCTCTCTGTTCTTATTTCTCCTAGAAAAAGCCATGAACATCATTACCAGTAGGAAAGGCATACAATATTTTGCCTGTGAACTAGCAAGCCAGGCAGAGTTCAAGAGAACTAGAAGACTTGAAACAAGTAAATATAGAGTATGTTTTTTGCCAGTCAGCTTCACCTGATCTCCTTGAGGAAGTATCTTACAGCCATTCTGCACTTCTGATCAATGGAAAAAATAAGCTCTTTAGTATATAGTAATGGTAAATATCAAAATTCCCAGGTGCCAGACCCTCAACAAGTACCCCCAGTACCAATGTGAACTGTATGCTAAGGACAGTCCCTGTTCCTCACCTTACATCTGAAGTTACCAGTTAAGGTAAGATAGCCAACCATTTATTGATCTGACAAATCAGATGACGTACTGCTGGTATGTTGTGCAATACTTTGAAGCATTGCTGATGTTTTATGCAATATTTCAGCTTTCCTCTATTGTCCTTTTAAACTAAGCTATAAAGTGTGACCATCCACGCTTGAGTATGCAGTGAGCTTTTAAGCTAAAATGAGATTTTCAAAGTGTTAGGCATTGCCTTTTCCACCACTTTGTGCTTTGGACCTTCCCCAAACAATTCATGTCAGTGTCAAGTAGTAAAGATTAAATAACATTTGCCATATTAAATTCTTTAAAATGTTTGAGCAAAACCCTCCTGGGCCTGCCCCCAGATGGGTAGTTTTGTAGAACTTCAGTTACATCAGTTCAAGCCATCTGTTCATAAGAATAGAATAGAATAGAATAGAATAGAATAGAATAGAATAGAATAGAATAGAATAGAATAGAATAGAATAGAATAGAATAGAATAGAATTAACCAGGTTGGAAAAGACCTTTGAGATCATCAAGTCCAACCCATCACCCAACACCATCTAATCAATTAAACCATGGCACCAATTGCCTCATCCAGTCTCTTCTTAAACACCTCCAATGATAGTGACTCCACCACCTCCCTGGGCAGCACATTCCAATGGCCAATCACTGTGAAGAACTTCCTAACATCCAGCCTAAACCTCCCCTGGTGCATCTTGAGACTGTGTCCTCTTGTTCTGGTGCTGGTTGCCTGGGAGAAGAGGCCAACATCCCCCTGGCTACAACCTCCCTTCAGGTAGGTGTAGACAGCAATATGACAATGTTTTCTTTCTCCACATGCACATGTGTACATAAGGACATTTACATGTGTTTTTCCATGCTAAAAGGTATGTTTCTCATACAGATGACATTTTGCTCAGGTATTCTATCACCTCTGGACTTTCTCACACACACTATACACTTGTATGGAAGGCCCCTTTATGTCATGCAAATCTCTAGTCATTTCAGTGAAAATTTACCCACACTCTGCCAGCTTGCAAGACCACAGAAATCACTTTGGTCATCCACAGCACACACTTGCTGGCACTCAGCTTGTTCAGGGACTACCAGGAAGTTATGCAAGACAGCCAAATAAGCCAACTAATACACAACAAAATAGCATTAAATAAACTAAGTATTAATTTTTGCTGACTGGGAAATGGAGACAAATGAAAAATGAGACCAAGGAGGTGAAACAAAGATGTTTACTCTGTCCTGAACAAGGTACAGGTCTCCATAAGGGGAAGGAAGTGTAGATCTTGGGTTGTCATCTTCTGAATTTCATATTTGTGCCCTCATGTCAGAATATCGTGACTCAACCACTCATTAAAACTGACACCAGGCTTAGAACAGGGCTGTGGTATGTTAGAACAAGATTGCCCCTCTAAATTGACATTACTGACACACACGGGAAACATGAAAGTTTATTTGATGTATCCTGCAAACAACTTTTTTCACTGATTTTAAGCTTGTGTGGGAACTTTGTATGTGAGTAAATACATTGTTTTCTAGGAAGAGCAGATGCTCCTTTTGGGTAAGTAAGTTTAATGTACTGCTCTCTCTCAATGTGTAGTGTAGTATATCACAGAAAAACAGATCTAAATCCCACAACTTACTAGGTCTGTTGTACCCTTGACCAGCCCTGACGCGAGACATATCCTCAAGATGTGTAGACAGCTCCCGACTTTTAAGGGGAAGACACCCTTCAACAAGGCAAGATCGAGTCACAAGAATGTGACTACAGCTATCTGCAAACCTAAATGCCATTTTCTATCCTTTCATTTTTCACTGAGGCTTTGAAGTAAGCACGAAAGGAGCCAGAACTGAGCAAATTACCCGGGGACTGAAATATTTTTGACATAAGTTTCAAATGCAGTTCAAGTCTTTTATACTACTTCTTCGTTGTTCTAGTTCTGTTTCATCTCAGAATGTGAGTGATGGTAGTGATGATGGAAAGATTGGACAGCTGGCCCCTATTCCCCATGTTGGATACAGATAGAAATACTGTGAGATGCTCTCTTTCAGGAGCCTCAGAGCCTGTGCAGCAGAAACATTTAACTATTTCTTGCTGAAGGAATTGTGTAACAGGAAGGATCCATTTCACATCCACTACTTCAGCAAGTCCTATATGATAAAAGATTTCCTCTCTGAGTGGACAGGCTGTAATTTCAAACCCATTTGCAACTAGTGTGCTGAAGTTGTTGTTCCAGCATGAAAAATTCTCAAATCTCCTTACTGCCATAAGGCCCAGCAAGAAGTTGCTGAGCAATCCTTACTTTGATCCATCCACGTGGGGGGAAAAGAAAAACTATGACTCTTTTAAATATAACCAAGCCTAGGACAATGAAATCAGCATGAAATCTGACTCAGAAGTCAGAACAATAATTTATTCCTAGTATAATCTTCTAGAAGACTAATTTTCCCCTTCTCTACCCAAATGATAGTTGCTCCTATTAAACTACCTTACCAGTCTATGTTTGGCTTCAGTCACCATCCACCACACATGCCAAGGTGTTGGGGTTTGTTTTGAGCAAGAGGGGACATGGGTCCCAGGAACACCTGTGCAATTCAGGCCTTGAAGAATTCTCTGTTGATAATATAGTGGTGGAGTAGGAGCTGTGGGAAAGCGTTGGTTGCCTGGTATGCTGAAGTCCAGCTGCCCCTGAGAAGGGAGGCAAGCAAGATAAGGAGGAGGCGAGATCTGGGAAAAAGAGCAATTAGACTGAGCAGAAGTTGTGAAAACAATGGTGTAACCTTTTAGAGAGAAACCAATAATATGTGTTAAATTAGAATAGAATTAACTATGCATAAGATAAGACTATAAATAATGAAGTGTGGAGCAATAAAGTTGGATGATTACTATCACTCATATTGAGTGCTGTCGTCCCTGTCTCCGTTCTCGTCACCAAGGAGTGAGAGTCAGGGCTCCCTCACAATGTGAAAGGATAGAACCCAGAGTAAAGTCTCTTATTTTCTGCCTCACTACATTGAAATGTATAGGGAAAGCTGACTGGTGTTAAGAAGCCAGTTTATGCTTCTCATTAGCAATAGGTCAGTTCTCAGGCATTTAACTAGGCAGTTCTGGCTTTCTCTGTGCCACTTACAGCCTGAAGAAAATAAGAGTGTCATTCTTGCTTGATCGGCATAACAAAGGAAATACACAAGTTTTGAAGCACACAAGCCTTGACTCATAAACTTAAATCATCACAGTTTTAACACTTAAAAAAATACATAGTTTATAAAATATACACAAATATGCAAGATTTGAGGGATAGGGGAGTGTTCCTATAATACTCTCACCTTTTTGTTATATAGTCTTTTGGGTTAATAGGGTGTAATTATTAGACACATTATTGTATGCCATGGTAAGACGCAAGAATGGGACTGTTCTGTGGACTCCTCTGTAGAAGAGGAGGCTCAGGGGAGACCTTATTGCTCTCTACAACTGTCTGAAGGGTGGTTGTAGCCAGGAGGGAGTTGGTCTCTTCTCCCAGGCAACCAGCACCAGAACAAGAGGACACAGTCTCAAGCTGTGCCAGGGGAAGTTTAGGCTCGAGGTGAGGAGAAAGTTCTTCACAGAGAGAGTCATTAGCCATTGGAATATGCTGCCCAGGGAGGTGGTGGAGTCACTTGGTCCCATGGTTTAGTCATGAAGTCTGTGGTGACAGGTTGGGCTTGATGATCTTTGAGGTCTCTTCCAACCTTGGTGATTCTGTGATTCTCTGATTTTGTAGTTTACTGGGGGTAGCTTCAGAAGAAGCAGGACAGTGCCCTCACAGGTAGGGCACAGTTCCAGTGCCTGACCAGGCCAGGGGTGGTAATAGTCAAAACAGACAAGGTGACAAGTCAAGCTAAAGTCAGCCCAGACATTCCATCCAGGATCAGCAGGAACAGGATAAGACACAGGACCACCTATAGCTCTGCTCAGGCAAGAGCTGAGGCCAAGGCCATCTGGAGTTCTAGGACCATGAGTCCTCAGGTTCAGACTGAAATTAGAGCACTGTCTTGCACAGTCAGCATCTAAGAGCCACACTCATACACTTTGATAGAGTGAAGAATGCAACTGAATTCATATTTCATAGAATTCAGGCTCTGGCATCACAGAATCATAGAATCAGTAAGGTTGGAAAAGACCTCAGAGATCATCAAGTCCAACCTATTTCAGTGATGCCAACATCTGACATGGCAGGCTTTCTGAGATCAGCTATTTCCTTAGTAGCATAGTATCATAGTATCAGTCAGGGTTGGAAGGGACCACAAGGATCATCCAGTTCCATGGGCAGGGACACCCCACACTAGATCAGGCTGGCCAGAGCCTCATCCAGCCTGGTCTTAAACACCTCCAGGGATGGGGCCCCAACCACCTCCCTGGACAACCCATTCCAGGGCTTCACCACTCTCATGGTGAAGAACCTCCTCCTCACATCCAGCCTGAATCTCCCCACCTCCAGCTTCATTCCATTCCCCCTAGTCCTATCACTACCTGAGATCCTGAGAAGTCCCTCCCCAGCCTTCCTGTAGGCCCCCTTCAGATACTGGAAGGCCACAATCTTATGTCACAAAAGGTGTGGCTTTTGCAAATAGACAAGAACAATTGGGTACTTAAACTGTATTGATAAAGTGTCAGTATCTTTATATGATAAGGATGTACATGCAACAAGTTCTTATTTATTCTGAATTGCCCTCACATCTGTAAGTTCTAGAAACCCTTATATTATGTGTTGTTGGCAAGGGTTTGGGCTGGGCTGACCACTATCTAATGACAAACGCTCTCTATTAACTTCTCTCCCTCCCCCAAGATAAATAGAAAGCAAAGGGAGAGAGACTTCTGGGTTGAAAAAGAAAACTAGAAAAATCTTTAATGAAAATGCTAACAACAAAATGATATATATACAAATATATACAAAACTAATACCGAAATCAACCCACCGATGGCAATTACATCATCATCACCACTGATGCAGTGGGCAGTCACTGGGAAAGTCAAAGACTGGACTCTGAAGCAGATGGTAACCTGATTCAGGATTATGTGAGCCCTTTCTTACCACTCACCAATGTTAACTCTGCAACATTAACATCCCTGATAACTTCTTTCCCTTGTCTTACAAAGTGTAAGTCACAGAATCACAGTATCACCAAGGTTGGAAGAGACCTCAAAGATCATCAAGTCCAACCTGTCACCACAGACCTCATGACTAAACCGTGGCACCAAGTGCCACGTCCAATCCCCTCTTGAACACCTCCAGGGATGGTGACTCCACCATCTCCCTGGGCAGCACATTCCAATGCCTAACAACTCTCTCAGTGAAGACCTTTCTGAAAACAGTGCTATAGAAATAAGAATGGGAATAATAATGCTGTTGGGCTTCATCATAGACGATGAACAGGATTGCAAAAGAGCAGGTGTACTGGGAAGCTCTGGCCTTAAATTTCAGAGAGAACTGCTTTAAGAACAGCACAACAAGCTGGCATTTTGTTCGCATAAAACCTAAATTTAACATTGCAGGGAACTCTTAACAGTTACAAAGGGATGAAACAGATCTAATAGGCTCATTAAACTTGAAGTGTTGAGGCTTGTTATTTCAACGAATCAACAGAAGCGAGGTCCTGAGAAGCAAGCTTTGCCAGTAACTGGTCAAACATTACCTGGCATGAAAGAAAATCAGTTTGTGGCAACAAGCCAACTTCTAAAGCTTTCAGCAGCTGTTTTAATCACCAAAGATTATTACTCCAACTTTAAGAAGCTTATGTGATTTATCTTCATGAGTTTGACAAAAGAAAGTCAGCAGTCATTCCAAGAGAGGCACTGCTATTGTGCTCTGTGATATTTTAGACTGTCAGGAAGTAGTACAATGTACATGATACACTCTGTGTAATCCTTACATTCCTGATTGTATAAGCCTCAACAGAAAATCTCTATGTGATGATGACCCCGTCCTTAAGTGTGAAATTGGACATAATGCAGGACCAGTGTTCCTCTTTTCTTCCCTCCAGTACATAATTACATGTTATGGAAATGCAGAAGAATCTGTGACTGAAAGAGAAAGGTTCATTCTTCCCCTTAGAAAGGTTAAAAGAAAGTCATGCTCTCTCAGTAGACCATTTTTTCCTGTTTTGAAAAGGCTAATGTAAAGAAGAAAAATTTTAAGGAGCTTGTAATGGAAACAGTTGATGGACTTTTGCTACAAAATGCATTAGGTTACGTGAAATACATTTATCATGACAGAAACCAACTCAACCACAGAACAGACGCTGTGCAGATCTGAAAAGATCATGATTCCCTAAGCAACTGGCTCCAACCCTGCTCTGAGAGACACTGTTATGGGTTTAAGACTGGAATGTCTTAACCACAGAGATAGGCAGTCTGGAAGGTGGGCACACAGTAAAGTGTAATCTTTGTTATTTCATTCCCATCACGATGCATCTCCCCTATATAAAGGGGGTTCACAATTTGTTCTCCCATTTTCTCCCTCTCCCTGCTCCCAGTGTGGGCTGTTACCTCTTGCTTGGTATTCCAGGAGACGTTTTCAGCCTTCAGCATCCTGGATAATTTTTGCTATGTGATTCTGGCCTAGGCATTGGGGAAGGTAGGGAGGCATGGCAGGGGAGCCGGGGTGGGGTGTGAGTGCATAGAGGCTTAATGAATTTTGGGGTAAAGCTCATGTTGGAGAACTGGGTGGGGGCTGAATATGAATTTGTGTGTTTTGTATTTCTGCATGTGTATTTGTGAATAGTATTACCATTTAAATTTCCAATTCTGTGAGAGTGTTTTGGGTTTCCTTACTCCTTTATGGGGAGTAAAATATCTTTCTGTCTGCTCAAAGCCATCTGGCCATTCCCACATTCTTCCTACAGGTCTACCAATAAAACACAGACTTTAATAGTAACCTCCCTAAAGGTCCAGATCCAGTAGGAACATCCCTCTTCCTTAACAGCCTAAGAAACAACCAACTCCTGCATCATGCCCTTGCCCAATCAAATAGCCAACTCAACACCAGGACCACACACAAAGTGAAGCCTGTCAGCACTTCACCCCCTTTAAGCTGAAGTATCTGTAGATAGAAATCCTCTGTAGCTATCTGTGGGACAAGAATGTGCCCTTGTGGCCAAGAAGGCCAATGGTATCCTGGGGTGCATTAGTAAAAGCGTGTGCTAGAAAGTCTAGGGAGGTTCTCCTCCCCCTCCACTTTGCCCTGGTGAGACCACACCTGGAACACTGTGTCCAGTTTTGGGCTCCCCAATTCAAGAGAGACAGGGATCTACTGGAGGGAGTCCAATGAAGAGCTACAAGGATGATGAAGGGACTTGAACATCTCTCCTGTAAAGAAAGACTGAGAGAACTGGGACTGTTTAGTCCAGAGAAGAGAAGGCTGAGAGAAGATCTTATTAATGTCTATAAATGTCTGAGGGGTGAGTGTCAAGAGGAAGGGGCAGACTCTTTTCAGTGGCACGTAGTAGTAGGACAAGGAATAATGGATATAAGCTAGAACATGGGAAGTTCCACCTCAATATGAGGAGAAACTTCTTTACTGTGAGGGTGACAGAACACTGGAACATGCTGCACATAGAAGTTGTGGAGTTTCCTTCTCTGGAGGCTTTCAAAGCCAACCTGGACGTGTTCCTGTGTCGCTCTAGGTGATCCTGGTTTGGCAGAGGGGTTGGACCTCTCTGGAGGTCCCGTCCAACCCCTAACATTCTGTGATTCTGTGATTCTGTGAAGATAGAAGTGTTCAGAATTACCATATGCTAAAATAATTGCTAAATTTAAAAATGAATCATGCAGAACATGTTCTTCAGTATCTGAAATCCTTTGCATAGCATGCAACAGGATCTTTTGTATTTTTTTTCCCCTTCAGCTACGTGCTAATCTCTCAAGAGGAAAAAGAAAGATAAAAGAGGAAAAAGAAAGATAAAAGAGGAAAAAGAATGGATGGCTGTCCCTACAGAAGAACTGACAACATGGGACTGGTGTAACTTAGAAGAAATAATGATGCACAAAGGATTGCTGAGGGAAACTGTAAGAGAATCGCATAGTTTGCAGTAATTATCATCATCCTTGTTCCATCAAATTATAACACAGTGAGAGCAGGTGGGAACGACATGGGTTTAAACGTTTTGAATTTGAAGAACACTGCTGCAATTCATGTAAACTGCACAGATTTACTTTGGCCTGCCTTTGAGCTTGTTGAGATATTTTATTTCTTCTCCTCTGTCCGTTCCCTCCTCCAGACTAATCCCCTTTCATAAGGTGTTGCAATACTGCTCCTATGCAGGAAGCCCAGCTCCATGATGACAGCCACAAAACTGATAGCTCTTTCATGTTCCACCTGCTTCACACACATGAAAACAACTCCCTTTGCAACAATGACAGTGGTAAGTCAATCAGTGTGTATTAAAATGTGCCCACACTAATAGGCAGGAGCTAAGAAGGTGGATGTGACAATTCATCTCACTTCTGTTTTAATTGCTTGGCAAGGATGTTGGTAAATATTCTAGCCATTTATTGCTCAATATCTATGTGTATACCTTAGAAAACATGAATAAAATGGAAAATTATAAGTTCTATTTCTAAATCTCTTTGGGTTTAGCCAGTGGAAGAAAATTCTTTTAATGAGAAGGTAGTCCTGTTCATAGTTGAATCTGTGTAAATCCACAACAAAACTCCTGGCCTAACAGAAATTGTCAGGAAGTTTCCGGATCTGTCATGGCCAGTTGTTAGGCATTTTCCTGAAAAACCTTTCTGCAGGTTCAAACTTCAGCATCAAAGTACAATCAAAATCTCCTGGGGGAAAAAAGAATATATAACTAAGCAGGAAGAGACCTCATACAGTTTTTATAGTTACCATGAAGATTGGGAGACTCATGGACATAGGGAGAGCAAAAGAATGGCAAACTTGCCTACAGCTGTGGTGAGTGGCAGGTGCAAAAGTCAGGCCTCTGCCTTTGAACTCTCCTAGTATTGCAATTCAGTGCCCAGTTGTCATTCAACATCCCATTATGTCACCTTCTTCCATGAGGAAGCCTGAAATGCCATTACAACCTAATACTATATTTCTGACACCCGCCCCCAAAGAAATCCCCCACAAAACCAAACCAAACAACAAAACAAACTACCAAACCCAATGAGAATGATGCTGCCTTCCATTTAACATGAGATCATAAACGTAACCTTCAATCAATTAGCATTTCTCCTGTTTTCTCATACCCCAGTGTATGACACATTGTTTTCTCTGCTTTTGCATCTGATCTCTCACAACCATAATCATCTAGGATTACCATTAACCACGTACATGTTTTTAAAGGAGGCTAATCTTACTTCAGTTTGAAGTAGATAGGGTTAGACATTGAATAGTCCATTTCCTATGAGGACTCATGCAAGCTACCTGTCCTCTGAGGCTCCGATTTTGCAGCTGTCATCTTTCCCAGCGTTTGGGCAATGAAGGAATCTTTTGTTCTACCGAAAAGTGGTGCGTTGTTCCCTGCTCAGGTGCCCAGAACAAAACATATAAGGCAATACAATGAGCTTCTCTCCAGACTGGCTTAAGGTACTTTTTTGGTGGGTTTTTTGGGGGTTTTGTTAGGGTTTTTTTTTTCTTGATGAAGGATTTTTCACTGAATGAGACTTTCCTTGTGCAGGTTAAGAAAGACTGCAACTTTATATTGAAGATTTTGAGATACACAACAAAGATTTCTTTAAGTGGCGTTAAGTGGCTGAGATAAATCTAGTTTAGTTACAAACATAGTTGTAACACTAAACAGAACAGGTTTATTTTGCTTGAGATATCCCCACACCTGGTTTATTTCAGCAACAAATCCCAGATCCTTTCCAGACATTTCCAAAACGCTGCTCAGCTGCTTGGTTTGTTTGTTTTGTTTGTTGGGTTGGTTTGGTTTGGTTGCTTGGTGTGTTTTCACTCTGGTTGCTAATGAGAAATCCTCACCCTGGGAGTTTCCTTTTGGCTTGTTGCCCCTGAATTGCTAAAGTAAAGCCCTTGAGAAAGATTGTTGTGGATTTCATATACTTTTTAAATCTTTCCCACTACACCTCCAATTTACATTAAGCCCATAAAACCAAAAAGAATTACAAAGGGCAATGAATTGGCTGTGAAAGAAGTTCCCTGTGAAACACTGATTATTTGTTTTAAATTCTTAAGTACCTGTTCAGCTCTCTACAAGAACATTTTACCAGTCAGGCATAGCCCTCTAGATAGAGACAGCTATTCTGCAGTAAGAATCAGCTGTTCTCATTCTCATCTTTGTGAAAACTTGAGGATTTTAAAACCAGGAACTTGCCATAAGGCAAAGATCTGTGCACATCTGCCTCAAAGTTCTGCCTGACCATAAGTCTCATTGCACAAGCACTGCTGTGGACTTGCTGTGCCAGCCTGAAATACAGCTCTCAAAAGTCTAGGGATGGCTGCAAGAACAAAGGCTGATGGGCCACAAAGCACAAAAAATGAAAGGTATGTCCAATATAAAGTACTGCAGAAGCTACTGCAAGTATTCAGGTCACTGCCATTTCATCAGAAGCCACATGAGATAGGAGCAGCTTATTGTGTAGAAGTGATTGTATAGAGCATGTGCAGAGAAGGGCCACAAGGATGATCAGAGGGCTGGAGCACCTCTCCTAGGACACACTGAAAGAGTTGGGGTTATTCAGTCTGGAAAAGAGAAGGCTCTGAGGAGACCTTATTGTGGTCTTCAGCATCTTAAGGGGGCCGACAAGAAGGCTGGAGAGGGACTTTTTAGGGTGTCAGGTAATGATAGGACTAGGGGGAATGGAGCACAACTAGAAATGGGTAGGTTCAGATTGGGTATTAGGAAGAAAGTCTTACCATGAGGGTGGTGAGACACTAGAACAGGGTGCCCAGGGAGGTGTAGAAGCCCCATCTCTGGAAATTTTTATGGCAAAGTTGGATAGGGCTCTGAGAAACGTGATATAGTGTGAGGTGTCCCAGCCTATGGCAGGGGGGGTTGGAACTGGATGACCTTTGAGGTCCCTGCCAACCCTGACACTTCAGTGATTCTGTGACCTGAAAGTCCTTTTATCTCATTTACAACTTACTGAGTTCCACCCATGCAGGTGTGTATGCTCTAAATTAAAGAGCATAGCATGCAAAAGCACTTGTGATGTAAGTTCTGGTTAAATATAAGCTATCAATTGGGATCCTAAATACAAAATAGGGTGAAGTAAATCATGCTTTTACAAATATATTCTGAACATAGTATTAAGATCTTTCTTTATCAGGAGAATATGGTGAGGTGTTTTCAAAGGTTATTACATTCTGAGCCCCTCAGTTTAAGAAGGACATTGAGACACTTGAACATGTGCAGAGAAAGGCAACAAGGCTGTTGAGAGGCCTTGAGCACAAGCCCTGTGAGGAGAGGCTGAGGGAGCTGGGCTTGTTTAGCCTGGAGAAGAGGAGGCTCAGGGGTGACCTCATTGCCCTCTACAGGTACCTGAAAGGTGGTTGTAGCCAGGAAGGGGTTGGTCTCTTCTCCCAGGCAACCAGCACCAGAGCAAGGGGACACAGTCTCAAGGTGCACCAGGGGAAGATTAGGCTTGAGGTGATGAGAAAGTTCTTCACTGAGAGAGTCATTAGTCATTGGAATGGGCTGCCCAGGGAGTTGGTGGAGTTGCTGTCCCTGGAGGTGTTCAAGAGGGGATTGGACGTGGCACCTGGTGCCATGGTCTAGTCATGAGGTCTGTGTTGACAGGTTGGACTCAATGATCCTCGAGGTCTCTTCCAACCTTGGTGATACTGTGATACTGTGATACATGCATTTCTTAGCTGCAGGCTGATCATAAAGTCCTACTCATTGCTGCTTTCCCTATTTTTACCAGGAGATGGTACAATGCATGCTATGTATAGCTATCTGTTCAAAACAGCACTGTTCTCATCTTGACCTCAAACACATGGAAAACAGAAGTGTAGGTACTCATCATCAGGTAATTAAGCCCAGACCTTACTGCTAGCAGCATTTAATATTTGATATATCTTCATCCTGACAAGTTACAGAGGTGATAAAATGTGGTTATCATGAACATACCTTTGAAAAATGTTTTCCCAATTTATACTTTTGTTTATCAGCACATATTGACAACATGTAAAAAACTTGCACAGTACTGTGAAGTAAGAAAGGCAATATTTGCCCAACCCCCACTAAGGAATCCTATGTAGTACACTCTAATAACATACAGTGTCAGTGAAGAACCTTCCTGTGTTACCCTACTGTTATCATGAAGTTAATCATAGAATCATAGCATCAATGAGGTTGGAAGAGACCTCAGAGATCATCAAGTCCAACTTGTCACCCAAGATCTCGGCACCAAGTGCCATGTCCAATCCCCTCTTGAACACCTCCAGGGATGGTGACTCTGCCACCTCCCTGGGCAGCCCATTCCAACAGCTAACAACTCTCTCTGTAAAGAACTTTCTCACCTTGAGCCCCTGGTGCAGCTTGAGACTGTGTCCTCTTGTTCTGGTGCTGGTTGTCTGGGAGAAGAGACCAACACCCCCCCCCCCTTCAGGTAGATGTGGACAGCAATAAAGTCTCCCTTGAGCCTACTCTTCTCCAGGCTAAACAACCCCAGCTTCCTCAGCCTCTCCTCGAGGCCTCTCCCCAGCCTCGTTGCCCTTCTCTGCACACGTTCAAGTGTCTCAATGTCCTTCTTAAATTGAGGGGCCCAGAACTGGACACAGTACTGAAGGTGTGGCTTAACCAGTGCTGAGTACAGGGGCACAATGATCTCCCTGCTCCTGCTGGCCACACTATTCTTGATGCATGCCAGGATGCCATTGGCCTTCTTGGCCACCTGGGCACAGTGCTGGCTCATGTTCAGCCAGCTGCCAATCAGTACCCCCAGGTCCCTTTCTGTTTGGCTGCTCTCCAGCCACTCTAACCCCAGCCTGTAGCGCTGCATGGGGTTGTTGTTGGGATTCATGCCACAAGGCTTTTACTTGCAGGGTATTTCTTTTCCATCTACTTCCCATCCTTCACCCAAAACCTGATTACTTGCACAAACTATAGCATAATCTTCCCCCTTGGATGCTGTTGTTTTGCCCCAACTTGCAAACTGCTTAATGATGGGTTTCCTCACTTTTGATATCAGACCTGTAGGTGCTCAGGTTTACTATATCAATTACTGGGTTTATCTTCTAACTCACACAGAATCACAGAATAGTTTGAGTTAGGAGGGACCTTCAAAGGTCATCTAGTGCAACTGCCCTGCAGTGAGCAGTGACATCTCATTAGATCAGGTTGCCCAGAGCCCCATCAAGCCTGACCTTGAATATCTCCAAGGATTGGGCCTGAGATACAGCCCTGGGCAACCTGTTGCAGTGTTGTGCTACCCATGTGCTAAAAAACTTCCTCCTAACATCCAATCTAAATCTCCATTTTTCTAGTTTAAAGCCATTGCCCTTGGTCCTATCACCACAGGCCTTTGTAAACAGTCTCTCTCCAGCATTCTTGCTGGCCCCTTTCAGGTACTGGAAGGCTATTCTGTCTACCTGAAGCCTTCTCTTCTCCAGGCTGAACAACTGAACAAGTACTTTGAAACTGCATTTACATTATCAGTCACTACAGTGTATTATTTTTACAGTCAAAATTTTAGCAGCTTTCCTGTTTCCTCTATTCTCCACGATTTTTAACTCACATCTTTTGTGCTTTAAAGGTTCTTCTCCTAGTAATGCCCTCCTGTGATTCATCATTATAGCTTAGCATGGCATTCAATGACATTCAACAAGATGATTATCAAAGACTTAAAGGTCAGGCCTAGCTATGTCAGGATATTAACTCCCATTAGAAAATGTGCATGGTTTTCAAATCAAAGGACATTTTTTTTCAGCTGTTGTTTCTCTTCACTGGGGAAAATTGTTTTTAAATAGACTTCTTTATATTTATTAAGAACCAAAATTCCTACACAAGTTAGAACCCCTGCCATAGTGGGAATATAACTCCCCTGGAGAGACAGTGACAACTTTAAACTGCAATATTGGTGATTTTTGTCTGAGGGAAAAGAGGGATATTGGAACTTGGTTGTTTATGCCTTGCAGGAGTGCTGCTCCCATTAGGCAATTCTTACATCATTAGAAGCTTTCAATTATAAATGATCAGGGAAGAGAAATACTATCAAGACTTCAGTTTACAGAACAAAAATGCCATGCTTCAGCCCAAGAATAGAAGTAAAAAGGAAAGAAAGGTTGGCTTCTGAATATTTGTATCCTGGCTATGTTTTCTAGCTTTATCCCTGATTATTTGTGCTAAATCTCAATTTGAGGGATAGACCCCTGGGCAAAAGCGTGTTCCACTCACCTTTGGCACAGCCACATGAAAATCATTCTGTGTTTTGCAGTCTTCAGGTGGCACACTTTGACCTTCAGGGTTCAAAGTCTCAGGAGCATTCAGAGCTGTGTGCATCTATCTCTGTACCTCAAAGGAAGTCTTTGGAGGAAAAGTTACATTTGCATACTGAACAGAGAGAGAACACAACATATGCCCACCTCTTACTTTCTTTTACCCATTTTACTAACAACCTGGGCTTTTACATCATGCACAATATTCTGGACTAAACATTTCCCTTATTTGCTTCTTCAGTTAGCAGGAGCAATCACTTTTCCATGAGAGGTGGCTTACAAGAAAGGGAAATACTGCTGAAGTGCTTATTGTTTGGCTATGCTGTAGTATTTCAGACCACCTTGTAGGCTTCCTTCCTTTGAAGAGAAATATATGGAAACCTATTGAAGAGTTGCAATCATCACTGGAAGAGGTTTGAAGCTAACAAGTTTTTCTGTAACTCTACCAACTTGCAATTTGCCTTCATTTCAACGTTGGCAGGTAGATTTTGTGCATCTCAACAGCTTTGCACTGCTGGGGCTTTAGCTTAAGCTGCTGTATTTTCTAACTGGCTAACCATCTTTCTTTGATCTCTGTGATGCCTTGTCAGGTGGAAGTTCTCTTAAATCCTTGAGTTTCTTTGGGCTCTGTGCACACCCATCCTGTTACTGTGCAGGGGTGTGGGTTTTTTTGGTTGTTTGGGTTTTGTGTTTGGTTTTTTTTGTCAGAGAAATACCTGATGAGTTAAAGGTCAAAGGGGTGTAAGTGAAAGGCAGCTAAGCAGGTAGCATACCTCTACTATGTAGTTTTACATTTGCTATAAAGAAAAATGGTAAGCCTTTTGCAAAATTCATAGATGTATAGTCTTCAATCACAAGCATTAAAAAACAAACAAACAAAAAGCCCCCAAAGCAGCATCACTTTTACTACTATAATAAGAATGTAAAGAAGGAAGTTTTGCAATGAGGCTGGTGAGAGGCTTCGAGCACAAGCCCTAAAAGGAGAGGCTGAAGGAGCTGGGATAGTTTAGCCAGGAGAAGAGGAGGCTCAGGGGAGACCTTATTGCTCTCTACAACTACCTGAAAGGAGGTGGTAGCCAGGAGGGGGTTGGTGTTTTCTCCCAGGCAACCAGCACCAGAGGACACAGTCTCAAGCTGCACCAGGGGAAGTTTAGGCTCATGACTAAACCATGGCACCAAGTGCCACGTCCAATCCCCTCTTGAACACCTCCAGGGATGGTGACTCCACCACCTCCCTGGTCAGCCCATTCCAATGCCTAACAACTCACTCAGTGAGGAACTATCTCCTCACCTCGAGCCTAAACTTCCCCTGGTGCAGCTTGACACTCTGTCCTCTTGTTCTGGTGCTGGTTGCCTGGGAGAAGAGACCAACCTCCTCCTGGCTACAACCACGTTTCAGGTAGTTGTAGACAGCAATAAGGTCCCCCCTGAGCCTCCTCCTTCTCCAGGCTAAACAACCCCAGGATCACACAGGACTGGATCCAAGTGGGTTTTGAATATCTCCAGAGAAGGAGATTCCACAACTGCCCTGGGCAACTTGTTCCAGTGTTTCATGACCCTCACAGTGAAAATTTTTTTCCTCATGTTTACATGGAACTTCCTATGCTTCAACTTCCACCCAGTGTCCCTTGTCCTGTCATCGGGCATCCATGCCTGCACTTATATTATTATTTTATTAAATCAACTAATATATTGATAAAGGGTCAGTTAATACAAAGCTATTATTAAGAGAAGTTCCAGAAGATGCTTAGAGATTTTCCGCAAGTAACCTGTTACCAAAAAAAAGTGCTGCAATTTCTGCATCTGTCCTCCAGGTGTAGCGTTTTCACAGTTCATAAGCACTGTCTGATTGTCACCCCAGATAGCCCTATGCACAAACCCACAGACGGTTCAAGCTTCGTGCTCATTTGCATCCAAACAGCCCCTGGGACTTGAAGACACTTCAGCGAGGTTTGTATCAGCATGGAATCTGTCCCTACATCTAGAAACAAACCACTAATTTCAGGGCAATTATGCAAGAGAGAAATTTACCCAAAGGCTGTTTGTTTGGTCTTTTTTAGCTTCAAACAAAATAATGTATATAAATAATTATCTATCAAAGCAACCCCATCAAAGTGCATTCATAGCATTTATACTGCTCTTGTGAATGAATCACTGGTTGCTGGGTTTTTAAGGTAATACTACAGTGGTTTTCCTCATAATTTATTTAGTGCTCCTTTGCAAATGTACAGCGTATCACATCTCAACACGTCAGAAATGTTCCTGATGCTTCAGACTCTCAGTACACAGTATCTTAGGAGGCTGAGGAACAGAATAACCTAGTTTTACAGAGAGAGGAATTGAATTGTGTGGGTTAAGGAACACAAATGTATTTCAGGAGTTCTCCAGTTCCATGTCACTGGATGTTTGGATGCCCAAATGGGACCTCTGAATGCTCTTCTGTTCCAGTAATTTGACAAATACATGCAGAGCACTCAGCTAAATCATAGAATCATAGCATCAGTCAGAGTTGGAAGGAATCA